>NC_080071.1:71447341-72125538 GCF_949987535.1 Balaenoptera acutorostrata | reverse complement strand
ACGCTGCTTACATTGTCCATCTGTTCTTGCATTGCTGTCCATTTGATCCCTTAGAGCCCTTTGCATATTAATGATGCTGTTTTAAATTCCTGGCCTGATAATCCCAACATCCCTGCAGTGCCTGGTCTTGATGCTTGCTGTATCTGTTTATGTTATGTTTTTTGCTTCTGGTATGCCTTGTAATTTCTTTCTCATAGCTGGACATGATGTCCTGGGTAAGCAGGGCTTCAGTGATGTGGTGGTGAGGTGTTGGGGAGGAAGCATTCTGTAGTTTTATAATTAGGTCTCAGGCTTTTAGTAAGCCTGTACCTCTGCACTGTGTGCTTCACAAGTGTTTCTACTTTTTTCTATCTCCTTAGGTGGGAATGGATACCTAGGACTCACTACAGTTGGGTATTTCCCTTCCCCCAGGTTAGTTAGGCTCTGATGTTATCCCAGCAGGTCAGGCTCTGTTAATTAGTTTCTGCTGAAGCCAGGCCTTATTAGGAAGAACAGAGGGCGTTGATGAATTTCAAAATGGTTCCCTTCCCTTCCGCTGCTGGAAGCTTGACGGGACTTCTCTCCAGTATTTACTGGCTCTGCTCGAGCTCCTGCAGGTAAATCTCACTATATTGTGGGAGCCCCCCCGTGGCTGGGCTCACCTGTGACTTGTCTGCCCTGAGCCTCCAGGAATTCGTCAGTTACAGTCCAGCGTTTCCTTCCTGGCGCTGGCTCCCCCGCGCTTTCCCCTCCTTGAGAGTCTCAGCTCTGGTAAGTCACAACTCCCTGTGTTCCCCTGTTCGTCTCCTCAGTCTTGGGGGCTCCGGTTTGCTCTGTGTCCTCCCCTCCGTTATGAATGCAAGAAGAGTTGTTGATTTTTTCAGTCTGTTAAGCTTTTAACTTGTTGTTTGGATGGACTGGGGACCTTGCAAGCTCCTTAAACGGGCAACTGGAAACCCACCATTCCTGTTCCTCTGTTGATGGCCATCTGTTTCCAGTTTTCCACTTTAGGAAATAATGCTACCAAGACCATACTCATATAAGTCTCCTGTAAGATACTTAGGTACATATAACTAGAACTAGTATTTCTGGTTTATAAGATGCTGTGCTGTCAAGTCTACTATACTTTACCAAACTGTTTTCAAAGGTTAAACCAAATTACCCTCCCATGAGCGAGCAGTGCTTGAGTGTTCTTACTCTTCATTTTCTCCATAATACCTGGTATCATCAGGTTTTTGTCTTTGCTGGTGTGATAGATGTGAAATGGTATCTTATTGTTGTTTTAGTATGTTGTTATCACATTATTCTTATTTTAAAAATAGAGACTTTAATGTACAACAGAATTTAATAACTTAAAGTCATAGACCTAGAAGAGATTCCTGGAGCATAGAAAAGGAAAGTTTGGGCACTGAAATAAAATATTTCCCTGTTGATAATTCTCTCCAAGCTTGACTTGACTTGTATTCAACAAGTTATAGAAAAGAAAGTTGGCCAAAAGTAACCTGACTTTTGGATCAAATGGACAGCAATCTGGCCACAAAGTGGCCTCCTAAGAATATGTAAGTGTTGTCATTAAAAAAAAAAAAAAAGTACTGGGCTCTGTAAAAGGTTCGGGTAGTACATCTGATTTTACCACCAGATAATTGCAGAGTTGGGTAAACACTTAATCCATCTGGTACTTAGTTTCCTCCCCTGTAAAATGAGGGAGAAGGACCAAATAATTTTATTTCTCATTTCAAAAATGAAATTTTGGGGTTTTCCCCCAACTTATAAAACAGATAAACTCTGAGCAACTTTGGTTAAAAAGGTGGGGGAGGCCTGCTTAGGCTTCACCTCTTTCTCTGCATCATTTATGCCATCTCTCTGGAAGTTTCCCAGGATGCTAGGAAATACAGTTCAAAAACCACTGGGCAAAATGGTCTCTGAGGCCTATTCCCAGCACTAATAACCAGCAAAAGTGCATATAGGTATTCTCAAAAATGGCTCAATGTTGTCAAAAACAAATGTTCCCTCAACTTGTGACTGCTTTTATCTATGCTCTAGGCCGTGAGTCAGTTTGCATCCTTTAAATGCACGATGGCATTTAACAAAACTCATAATGCTGGTATTTGTCCCATTGTCAGTTTTTAATTTACACTGGTAAAAGCCTTGGGGCAGGTGTTTTGAATTAACTGACCCATGAGAGATGTGTTTTCATACACATGAGGTCATGCTCTGGATTTAAACATTGGTTACCAGTTCTTTACCCAAATAGCTATAGCTATAATGTCTAACCTCAAAATGTAGTAGATGGAATTCCAGAAGCATTTTTAGTACCAAATATGATGGTCGGTTCTAGTCTTTCTGTGCTAACTACTTTAAATGGTTCCTTCTTCAACTCTTTATTAAGAAAAAAAATGAATTTAAGGAAGCCAATTAGAATATATTTTGCTTTCTTTTGCCAATTTTCTTTCAGCTTTCATGCTACCTTTTCTTGTGAGAATAAATCAGTTTACATTTTGCATAGAGAGAGATCTTTTGCATTTTTAACTTTCAATTCGCAGCAAAATGCTCCTCCGTGCAGTAGAAAATTTATAATAATTAGTCCCATGGATTTGAAAAACATTCATGCGATTAAACCTAGTGATCAACGTGCAGGCACACATATTTATTAACTGGTATCTGAAGTATTATGGAACAGGAAAAAGTATATGTGGAACTGATAGAAAAAAATTACCCAGGGATTTAAGACTAAGCAACATGAAGAATAATTTACTGCCTTTGGATAATTTTATTTTTTTTAAGTTCATGAGAGCATGAAAAATTAAGCCCTGAACTATTTGCCTCCTGCTAAGGGAAAGAAAACTACCAAAGCCATTAATATCACATCACTTTAAGAGAATTGGACCTCAGCTGGAAGTGCTTGAATTTTCTAAACCAAAGCTTGGAATTTTATTGAGAGATGATTGTGGACTCTCAGACTAGGCAACTGAATGCAGAATGGTGCAGTCAGTATAGATCTGGTTGTGTTAACTGGAAAAGAAGAGACAGTAAAATAATGAGAGAATAAGTGTTGCTTTTCCGAAAAATTAGATATTTTCTAGTCAGCTATTTTCAGTGTCGGAGGACACCCTCACACAGGAAAAATAAATAACTGTAAAAAACAATACATTGGGGAGGGCTTCCCTGGTGGTGCAGTGGTTGAGAGTCTGCCTGCCGATGCAGGGGACACGGGTTCGAGCCCTGGTCTGGGAGGATCCCACATGCCGCGGAGCAGCTAGGCCCGTGGGCCACAATTACTGACCCTGCGCGTCTGGAGCCCGTGTCCCGCAACAAGAGAAGCCGTGATAGTGAGAGGCCTGCGCATCGCGATGAAGGGTGGCCCCCACTTGCCGCAAGTGGAGAAAGCCCTCGCACAGAAACGAAGACCCAGCACAGCCATATATAAATAAATAAATAAAAATAAATAATTAAAAAAAATACATTGAACAAGGAAGAGATTTAAAGAAGAAAATAAAGTTGTTACTTCATACAAGGATAAAAAGTAGAGCGAATACTATTTAGTCATAAAAACCATATTTTGGAGATGATCTTGGGATTCTAAGTATCAGAGAATCTCCTCAGTAAATTTTCATCCTTTTCTTGCCTTGAATAATTGAAAAAGCTGAAGTATTTTATTTTTGCTCTAGGACCTTCCTAAGATTTATTAAAGATATTGTTTTATAATAGAAAAAAGTTAATAGCATAAACATTAAGCAGTTGGGGAATAATTAAACTATTTTATAGCTCAACCATATGCTAGAATGTGCTCCTTAAAATTACATCCAAAGAGCTACTAAGAATCATTTTTTAAAATAATATTTAATGATATGGGAAATGCTCATCTACAATGTTATGTGAAAAAGGAGCAGACCACAGAATGAAGTGGGAAGTATTTTCTCAGTTTTATAAGAAAATGCGTATTTACATATTGTGTATATAGAAAAAGGACAGGCAAGAAATAAACCACAATTCATTTTCCAATCAGTAAATATAAACATTACAAAAGTAGACAAGCAGTTTCTTTTGATTATGACTTTATTCTTTTACGATAAAATTCCTTAGACAAACATTTTTTTTTCCTTTTCTCTTTTTTCCCCTTAATTCTTTGTCCCATAGCACAGTACCTGATATCTAGTAGATTCTTAATAATTACTTACTGAATATGGAAGTGAATTGTCATGAGTTTAAGACACTGGAAATTCAAATGAGAAATAAAATGTGATTAATTTCTTGGTCTTGCTACTGCGTTATCTTAATGAGGGGTTTATTAATTTTGTATGGACTAGTGCTTAAGAGTGCAGGCTCTGGAATCCAAATGCCTGGGTTCAGCTCCAGTGCGATACTTTGCTGTGTGACCTGGGACACGTGGCTTAACCTCTCCATTCAGATTCACTTTTTTAAAAAAAAATTAATTTATTAATTTATTTATGGCTGTGTTGGGTCTTCGTTTCTGTGCGAGGGCTTTCTCTAGTTGCGGCAAGTGGGGGCCCCTCTTCATCGCGGTGCGTGGGCCTCTCACTATCACGGCCTCTCTTGTTGCGGAGCACAGGCTCCAGACGTGCAGGCTCAGTAGTTGTGGCTCACGGGCCCAGTTGCTCCGCGGCATGTGGGATCTTCCCAGACCAGGGCTCGAACCCGTGTCCCCTGCATTGGCAGGCAGATTCTCAACCACTGCGCCACCAGGGAAGCCCCAGATTCACTTTTTTTATGGGTGTATTGGAATTATTGAATGAGATGGCCCTTGTAAAAGTGCTTAACATAGTCTCACACACTGTAAATGTTTACTATATGTGAGCATTTGCTTTTATTACGAAAACAAACGTTATAAATTCAGAAATGATTTAATTTAAAATGAAACTGGAAAAAGGCTAGTTCACAAAGCATAATAATTTTTTTCTTTTTTTTAAATTGGAGTATAGTTGCTTTACACTGCTGTGTCAGTTTCTGCTGTATAGCAAAGTGAATCAGCCATATGTATACATATATCCCCTCTTTTTTGGATTTCCTTCCCAATTAGGTCATCACACAACACTGAGTAGAGTTCCCTGTGCTATACAGTAGGTTCTCTTTAGTTATCTATTTTGTACATAGTAGTGTATATATGTCAGTCCCAATCTCTCAATTCATCCCACCCCCCCACTTGTTATCCATACATTTGTTCTCTATGTCTGTCTCTCTATTTCTGCTTTGCAAATAAGATCAGCTATTTTTCTAGATTCCACATATATGCGTTAACAAACGATATTTGTTTTTCTCTTTCTGACTTAACTTCACTCTGTATGACAGTCTCTAGGTCCATCCACGTCTCTGCAAATGACACAGTTTTGTTCCTTTTTATGGCTGAGTAATATTCCATTGTATATATGTACTACATCTTCTTTATCCATTCCTCTGTTGATGGACATTTAGGTTGCTTCCATGTCCTGGCTATTGTAAATAGTCCTGCAATGAACACTGGGGTGCATGACAAAGCACAATAATTTTTAATGAGATGCTTTAAGGGGCTACAAGATTATTGTCACTAATATTTTAAGAATTTGACACATAGTCATTACTCTCTTGTAAATATAAGAAAGATTTGTAGTATGTACATGTAATCCCATTTATATAAACTCTTAAAGTTATCTATCTTGTCTTATCACCCTCCATCCACCCACCCATTCATCCATTCATCCTCCCATCCACTTATCCATCTGTACAGAGATATATCTAGAGTGATATTAATACTGGTTATTTCTGAGTGGTGTGATTTAAGTGATTAATTGCCTTATTCTTTATACTTTCTGTAATTGTTGAACATTTTATGAATATGTACAATTTTTTGGTAAAAACTATAAAGGTATTATTTTAAAAATCATAGAATAAAAATGAATGTCGGGCTTCCCTGGTGGCGCAGTGGTTAAGAACCAGCCTGTCAGTGCAGGGGACACAGGTTTGAGCCCCGGTCTGGGAAGATCCCACATGCCATGAAGCAACTAAGCCCGTGCGCCGCAACTACTGAGCCTGTGCTCTAGAGCCCACAAGCCACAACTACTGAGCCTGTGTGCCACAACTACTAAAGCCCATGCACCTAGAGCCTCTGTTCCACAACAAGAGAAGCCACCGCAGTGAGAAGCCCGCGCACCACAACGAAGAGTAGCCCCCGCTCGCCTCAACTAGAAAGACTGCACGCAGCAACAAAGACCCAATGCAGCCAAAAATAAAATAATAAATAAATAAAATTTTAAAAAATCATATAAAAAGTGACTAAAAAATGAATGTCAATCCATCCTGTGTTACAATAATTATAAATCTAACTTAGTGGAACAGAATTAACAAAATTTTACTGTAGTTGTACCCTATAGGCAAAGAAGTGGTGGAATTGCATATGTGCTATTATCTTTTCATGGTGCAGAGTAGAAGTAGAATAAATTTAACAGAATTTGTAATAAGATGTGACTTTCACACACACTTTTAAGGCTTCATTTTGCATCAGAAGAGGAATATGCCTTATGTTCTGGAGGGTTTGAGCAAATATGTCCTAGTTACACATTAATCTAGAGAGAGTCTATTACAAAAAGATATTCATGTTGGAAGGAATTATTTGAAATTATTTCTATGCCATTTGTAACACTAATAATATTTTTAATACAAATGAGAAAGAACTACCTCATAATTACTGAGTGACCTAGGAAATATCTACACGACAAAAATCCCAATTATTGAGTTCCGTTTATATGAGCTCGGAGGTATGAAAGACAACTACAGCTGCTCACTGTAGTGGATGCTATGATGCCACACCCACATCCCCTCCAGGACTGAAGTTCTCAGTCCCCAGCTGCTTAGCAAGGATTTGCCTTCGGCTCAAGAGCTGCTGTTCCAAAAAAGGTCCTGCCCCTAACTGGGGGGCAATAGGATGGATGTGTCTTGGCCTCCCTTCCCATTCCTACCTCCTCCAAAAGTTGGTTACCTCAGTAATGCTAAATGGCATACTTCTAAACTTATTTCTTGATTTGATGACTTTAACCTCTATATATTTACCACTAGAAAAACTGAGGAATTTAGTATATATGTCCTATCCACTTCTCCCTTCTGGATTTTTTTAAGTTATGTTATTCTTTTTAGCTCTTCTAATTATTACTCTAGAACTGTAAATTACCTAAACCTCTGGTTTTTGAGCCATTAATTTTAAGCAGTGTTTAATTATGTAAAATTAGGAAATTAACGTAACTACACTCTCTGCCACTCTTTTTCACTCCTCTGGTCAGCTGTTCTATTGGTTTTTTGTTTTTTGTTTTTTTGCTTGTTTGTTTTATAGAGGAGAGGTGTATAAGGATATAGACATACATAGTATATACAGGTACAGTATGTGTTTATGTGTCATTTGTGCATGCATAGGTATATATATGGAAAAATGTATTTGTGTGTGTGTATATATATGTATATATATACACATGTATATATATAATTTGAGAGAGATTTATTCTAGGATTTTGAGATCTGCCATAGGTTAATTATAAAAATTAAAACAATGAACATTACATATTATATTATGATTCTGTAAGTTGTATTCATTGTAAAACTAAACCAAGAAGTTCACGTCTAGATCCAGAGAGAAGGAAATATAATACCAGATTTACCACCCTCTCTGGAGACTTTTAGAGCTTTCTCTTTAATTTCAGACCTCCAAAATTTCACCCAAGACCACGAAGTGTGAGCCTTTTGTCATTCAGTCTTCTTGACATTAGGTGACTTTTCCATCTGAAAATGCTGTATTTTTTTTTTAGTAACTTTTTCTTTTCTTTGCTCACCTTTCCTTTTTAATTCTCTCTGTATTTTCCTTATGGAATGCCTAGTAGACAGATGTTGTGCCTTCTGGATTGATCTTCTGTGTGCTTTAATTTTTCTCTGCTTCATCATTTTGTCTTTTAGCTTTAAATTTCAAGTGATTTATTTTTTTGTTATCTTTCAAATGTCTAACTTGGTCTTCAGCCATATTCATTCTAAGATTCAATCTCTTTAGTGAATTTCATATTTTGATAATTATATATAATTTCCAGGAATCCATTCTTGTTCTCAGAATCCTTAAAAAAAAAAAAAAATGTTGTGCTTATTTTACCGATGTAATAATATTCTCTTTATTATCTTTGGGGGTAATTACAAATTAATTAAAATAGAATTAAACTTAGGATGGAACCAAGTTATTTCAACTATTTGTATCAGTTCTGATTCCCTCACCATTATCTGGTTTGTGCATCTTGGTCATCCACTTTCCTGGTTGGTTTTCATCCAATGTCTGACAAGAAGACTAGGTTAATTTCTGTAGATGGCTAGCATAGGTTTCCTTTGCCATTGAATAAATCTCCTATTAAAGAGGCCTTGAATGGGAAGGTGTGTTGGATTAAAAATGGCTGCAAATTCTTTGGTATTCCCTTCCTCAAGAGGTGATGGTTGATGTCTCTGCCCCTTGATTCTGGATAAATTCTGTTACTGCTTCACTAATAGAATACAGTGGAAGTGATGTTGTGCCAGTTTCTGAGACCAGGCCTTAAAAGATCAGCTACTTCTACTTCCTGTCTCTTAAAAAACTAGTTCTTGGAATCCAGCCACCATGCTGAGAGGAAGCCTGAGCAGCCCTGAGGGGAGGCCTATATGGTGAAGAACTAAGGCCCCTGACTGATAGCCCTGGGCAAGCTCTCAGCCAGAAGCCAGCACTATCTGGCCAGCTATGTTAGTTGAGTCATCTGGGAAGTGAATACCTCCAACCCCAGATAAACTGCCCCACTGATGCCATGTGGAGCATAGATAAGCTGTTCCCCTCAAGTCCTGCCATTTGGCTGACTCCTAAGGAAAATAAGTGCTTGTTGCTATTTTAAATTTAGTTTTGGGGTAGTTGTGTTGCACAGCAATAGATAACTGGAACAGAGACTGTGAAGATGGGCAAGCTCTGTTAATGGAGGAGTTTCCTTTTGATGTACATGGCAGGGAACGGCAAGGCAAAATCAAGCTCAAGAAACTGAGTGAGTTGAGCCAGACACAAAAGAATAAATACTATATAACTCCATCTATATAAATTTGCAGAACAGACAAGATGTATCTATAGTGATAGAAATCAAATCAGTAGTTGCCTGGGTAGGCAGCGGAGGGACTGGCTGGGAAAAGTCATGATGGCACTTGTGGGGTGATGGAGATGTTCTGTATCTTGATCAGGATGGTGGTTACACAGTGTATACTTTTGTCAGAACTCATCAAACTCTTAAAAAAACAGGTGCATTTTATTGGATTTAAATCATACCTTTATTAGATTGATTTTTAACATATGATAACTTTTCTTCTGTACCATATATATTCAAGGGCTCCATGCTGCTTAAATATTGTAAATATATCCAAATTCTTTTCTCTGGGATTCCAGGCTTCCATGATCTGGCAAATGCATTCTCCGTGGCAATTCCTGATTCATCCCATGCTCACGCTTACCAATGTACTCACCATTCCCAAATATGAGTGTTCCTTCCTAGCATAACTTAGCTCTCCTAGCATAACCTTCCATACACAACTTAGCTCTCCCTAGTCTCCCCGCATGAAAGGCTTTCCCACTATCATTTCTTAATTTTCAAAATCCTATCTTTTAAGGCTAAAGTCTAATAAGTCTTTCTGGATTCTACAATCTGAATTGTCTTCCTCTTTTTGGACTACCACAAGTTTCTTGCCCCATTCCATAGAATGCATATGAGGATGCCTTACATTATAATTAGGTTGTCTATATGTTTGGCATATTGGTCATCCACCCCACCAGACCTAAGCTCCTGAAGGACAAGGATGTTTTCTTGTTCAACATGTAACTTCAACAGTTCTCTGTCTATAGTAAATGCTCAATAGATGCGTATTAAGTTGAATTATCTCACCAGTTCTAAAATATCTGGTTTTAGGATAGGTCTGACGGCTAACTATGATTATACTCTTCTTTTGTATAGCAATTGTTTTTCCTGGCATTTCAAGTTAGCTTTGTTTTCAGCTTGTCATATACACCTCTATCTACCCTGTAGGCTGCCTCATTTCTCATTTTCTTTACTCTTATGAGTTTATATTGAATACTAATATTTTAGTGGTATAAAGAAGAGATAAAAATGAGTGTTTAATCCATTATTTTAAACAGAAAATTCTGCTATAATATTCTAGCTATCCCAATTCTGTACAGTTATATACTATGTTCTGTTACTATGTTATCTCTGCAAACCTCTCTCTTTGGGGCTTCACTTCCTCATCTATAAAATGATTGGGGTAAACCACATGAACTTTCAAACATTTCAGGTTTAACATTTTAGTGCATTGGGGTTCTAGGCAGATAGTTATTTTTCCAATATTGAGAATTATTTGTGCACGCCTACCATAAGATACAATTATAGGAGAGAAGAAAAGAGTGATGTAGATTTAAGTTAGTTTACAATGATCATTATTCTAGCAGTGATTCCTCTTAGCAGCTTTTGAATGAGATAGGAGGACATCCTGTCTTTTTACATAGAAAATCCTTGTGTCTGTTTTTGCACAGAGATCTGATCGTCCTTCAAAAAGCCAAAACAGACGCTAGGAAGCTGACTCAGTCTCTCATAATCCCAAATGGCCCTGTGTGTACTGTGGCAGCTCTGACGTGTAGGAGTAGCTTTTTAGAATGATTTATTTATGGTGTACAAAATGGGGTGATCTTAACTGTTGTCCATTGAAATGCTTTACAAATAAACACTAGTAGTAACACATAAAAATCTACCATCCTGAACAAGCTGTCTCATATTATTTGCCAGTAATTATAACATTTACATTATTTTCTCCAGATTTCCAAAGATGTGTACCACTAAAACAGAAGTGTGAGGTACAAAACTGTGCTCATGAGAGAGGAAATCTGATCACGGTGAGTAGAATACATTTTGTTTTCTGGTGGGTTGTATTTTTCTGGGAACTTCATAAGAGCAATCTGTGCTCTTAGAAGATATTACTTTTCAGTTAAATTTAATTAAACCTACCTCCCATAATTCAAGGATGTAGGACTGTTACTATTGGAAATGTTACTATTGGAATTCAGCATAATACAAAGATGGGGGAAATAGAAGGAAAATAACCCTTCATAGAGGGAGGGTGGAGGAAGGGAAATCACTGGGTAACTATGGAACGAAGTCTCTATTTCAGTTGAAGGCTGAGTCTGGGCTCCTTCTGACCTGTAAGGAAAGGGAGGAATCTGCAAGAAAATGCTAACATCTTGGTGCCTGAACTTCAAAGTCAGGAAACAGAATCAGAACCAGGGGGTATTGTCAGTGCTGTGAGAATACTCTGGGGAGAAGCGTTGCTTGCTAAGCAAGCACAGCAAACTCACTATTAATATTAATGCCTTGGTTATATAGAAACAAGATCACATTTCTGCACCTTGGAATCCCCTTGAGGTGTGTTGTAGCTTGCCTTTCATTTTCCATAGAGACTCAAGTGATTAATTTAGTATGTAAACTACTCTGGTTGAGGACCCCCAGCCTGGAACAGCTAAAAGGTAAAATGGTAGCCAGTTCCCCTTTTGGAAAAGAGAACCTTAGAAGCTATTGTTTGTTTTTTTTCATTTTCTTCAAAATGACACAACAGCAAACAACAAGGTCAAAAGGAATCCATCAAACACATCCACATATGTAACTTACTGAGTGAACAGTAGCAACATGAGACACATGCATTCTGAAAACTCACCCTACAACGGGAGTTGCAGTGAAAATAAAAAAAATGCCGCAGCAGACATCTGAAGTTCATAACAGATGCTCTTTTGAGCTTGGTGAAGTAAAACCAGCAATCACCATCCTCAGGATCATTTCACTCAGAATCCCTTATTTTTCTCAGATGCTACTCAAGTATAACATGACACGTACAGTGAATAAACAATGTATTCCCTAAATAGATCAAACACTTCATTTTCTCCTCAGGGAGGTCTAATGGGAACCATGTAGCAATGGTTACCCTCTTTATTCTTCCAAACCTCCAAATGTGAATTTTTGAATGCAGTATCGTTCAGTTTTCAGAGTTCAAAACCCACTTTCAAAATGTTGTTCAGTTCTTGGATTGGAAGAATCACCAGTGTGAAAATGACTATACTACTCAAAGCAATCTACAGATTCAGAGCAATCTGTATCAAACTACCAATGTCATTTTTCACAGAAGTAGAAAAAAATTTCACAATTTGTATGGAAACACAAAAGACCCCCAATAACCAAAGCCATCTTGAGAAAGAAAAACAGAGCTGGAGGAATCAGACTCCCTGACTTCAGACTATACTACAAAGCTACAGTAATCAAGACAGTATGGTACTGGCACAAAAACAGAAATATAGATCAATGGAACAGGATAGAAAGCCCAGAGATAAACCCACGCACATATGGTCACCTTATCTTTGATAAAGAAGGCAAGAATATACAATGGAGAAAAGACAGCCTCTTCTATAAGTGGTGCTGGGAAAACTGGACAGCTACATGTAAAAGAATGAAATTAGAACTCTCCCTAACACTGTATACAAAAATAAACTCAAAATGGATTAAAGCCCTAAATGTAAGGCCAGATACTATAAAACTCTTAGAGGAAAACATAGGGAGGACGCACTATGACTTAAACCACAGCAAGATCCTTTTTGACCCACCTCCTAGAGAAATGGAAATAAAAACAAAAATAAACAAATGGGACCTAAAGAAACTTAAAAGCTTTTGCACAGCAAAGGAAACCATAAACAAGGCAAAAAGACAGCCCTCAGAATGGGAGAAAATATTTGCAAATGAAGCAACTGACAAAGGACTATCTCCAAAATATACAAGCAGCTCATGTAGCTCAATATCAAAAAAACAAACAACCCAATCCGAAAATGGGTGGAAAACCTAAATAGACATTTCTCCAAAGAAGATATACAGATTGCCAACAAACACATGAAAGGATGCTCAACATCACTAATCATTAGAGAAATGCAAATCAAAACTGCAATGAGTTATCACCTCACACCTGTCAGAATGGCCATCGTCAAAAAATCTAGAAACAATAAATGCTGGAGAGGGTGTGGAGAAAAGGGAACCCTCTTGCACTGCTGGTGGGAATGTAAATTGATACAGTCACTATGGAGAACAGTATGGAGGTCCTTAAAAAACTACATAGAACTACCATACGACCCAGCAATCCCACTACTGGGCATATACCCTGAGAAAACCATAATTCAAAGAGTCATGTACCACAATGTTCATTGCAGCTCTATTTACAATAGCCAGGACATGGAAGCAACCTTGTCCAAGTGTCCATGGACAGATGAATGGATAAAGAAGATGTGGCACATATATACAATGGAATATTATTCAGCCATAAAAGGAAACGAAATTGAGTTATTTGTAGTGAGGTGGATGGACCTAGAGTCTGTCATACAGAGTGAAGTAAGTCAGAAAGAGAAAAATAAATACCGTATGCTAACACATATATATGGAATCTAAAAAAAAAGGTTCTGAAGAACCTAGGAGCATGACAGGAATAAAGATGCAGACATAGAGAATGGACTTGAGGACACGGGGAAGGGGAAGGGTAAGCTGGGACGAAGTGAGAGAGTGGCATGGACATATATATACTACCAAATATAAAATAGATAGCTAGTGGGAAGCAGCTGTATAGCACAGGGAGATCAGCTCAGTGCTTTATTACCACCTAGAGGGGTGGGATAGGGATGGTGGGAGGGAGACACAAGAGGGAGGGGATATGGGGATATATGTATACATACAGCTGATTCACTTTGTTATAAAGCAGAAACTAACACACCATTGTAAAGCAATTATACTCCAATAAAGATGTTAAAAAAAAAAGTTCAAACCTCAGCAGTAAGACTCATTGTGTTGGTGACTAAGACATGTTTCCTAGGTCACATGGGTTTTATTTGTGAATGTCCTCATGAGATTCATGCTTTCCAAAGTAGAGGTGCTTTTTAGTGATTATTAAAGAAATGAAGGCAACCCTGCTTTTCCATGTTGGTATCGTGATACTGCTGCTAATCACAGTTTCCAAGGCATACAGTCACCTTCAGCTCTCCTACATATAACAAGAGAACTCAGGACCTATTTACACACAGGTAAACAGAAAGGAGGAGCAGCCTGGTGAGGATAACTTAATGGCAGAGGGCAAGCTGAGAGCTCTTTCAATGCTTAGAGATCAATCGCCTTTCCACGTAAGATGAAGTGGGCATATTTCTAAGCATTTTCTCAACAGCTTCATTACATCTCTATTTCCACCTTGACTGCACATGCCCTATTGGGTTTCATGGGGATGATAGAATAATTTCTAAAAGAGCCTTACAAGTCAAGATGTAGGTGACTCAGGGTTTTATAGGAAATCTGCTTTCAAGAGGGATGAAATGACTATGAGGGCCTGTTTCCTTTCCAAATTTATCACTGCCTAGAGAGCTTACTGTATTAATTTTATGCATGAGTGCCTTATTTGTTTCATATGAGATACAACATGAGGCTTCCGGAGCAAAATATCATTAGGTCTGGAAAAGGATTGGGTCATTAATGCTTTGTCATCAAGGATCATTGGACACAGATTTTGTGTAACTTTTCAAGTATTAAGTAATAAGTATCAAATGAAGCGTATTGGTATGTTGTACAAAGGAATGACACTTGAAATCTGTTAGTAAAGTGATATCCCACTTAAAAACAAGGCACAAGTGCAGCTGTGTTTGTTACCAGTCTACGCCAGGGCACCTGTAACGATTGGTCTTCCTCTTCTAGTTTTGACTCTGGTATTGGTGGAAAACATAATCTTAGTCCAATTTCACTGCTGAGGATATTTTCTCATGGGTCTAGGCCTAAAGGCCTACTTAATACTTTGAAGAAAAGGGAGGGGCAGGGTAGGGTGTGAGGGATAGTTACAGGTGCTTCTGGATGTCTCTGCCTATCTATAGAGATAAGTTATTTTCATATATAATGTATATTGTTATAGCTTTATGTAGTAGTTAATAGCAGATTCAGATTGCTTGGGTTTGGTTCTCAGCCCTACAGCTTTAAGACCTTGGGTAGGTTAATCAGTCTCTCTGGTTCTCAGTTACCTAATCATCTCGCAATTCTACCTTATCTCGATTTTATTAATGGAGACACTCAGGTACAGAGGACTTAACAGTTTTCCTGACCTCATACATTTAATAAATGGTAACGCTGAGGCTTGAACCCAGGTTGTCAGTTTCATGCCAGGTCCATGTTTTTTACACTACATTCTATTGCCTTCAATTTTTGTAAGCATTTAGAACAATATCTGGGACTTAGCAAATGCTTATTATGTGTATGAGAAAGTTAGCTGCTGCTATTAAAATTTTTGCAGAGCATTGTTATATGCCAGTCACTCTGCTAGATGCTGGGAGTATAAAAGTGAACTAAAGCTGACACTATCCCCGTGGAGATGATGGTGAATTTGCAGAGAATGATAATTAAAAAGGAGGCAAAAGTCTAATTATAAACTGTAAGAAAGGCTACAAAGTGAAGATACTTGAAATTCTAGTAGTATATAACAGGGGAATCTGACACAAACCAACGGGAAGGGAAAACCTTCCCCAAAGAAATGATGTTTGAACTGAGATCGAAGAATGAATAGACATTAACTAGATAAAGCCAGGAGGTGGAGGAAAGAAGTGCGGTTGAAGGGCTGGCCTTTCAATCAGAAAGAGAAATAGGAAGCATAGCCACTTTGGGGAAACTGAAGATGGCTGGTGTGTTTGGAGGGTCATGGTCATAGGAGGTGGAGGCATAACATGGGACAGGAGATCTTGGCAGGGAACAGATATTGCCAGACGATGTGGACAATGTTAGGGAGTTTGGATTTTTCCTAAGCGTAACGGAAAGTCATTGAAGTGTTTTAAACTGAGGAGTAACAGGCTTGACTTATAAAAAGATGGTTCTGACATCAAGATCTTCATACATCCCAACCCCCCATAAGACTTAATCTTCCTCATCCCTTTCTAATAATAAACTTTAAAACAAGTTATTATTTGCTCCAGGTTCTGCACATATCCTATGTACAAATTCTTGCCTTTCTTCCAGAGAACTCTAAGCTTATGAGTTATAACCTGCTTACTCTAAGTGTTGGAAATTTTTTTATATACTACATAGTAGTATTGCTGCTGCCTTTAGATGGTTTTTTTCCTCTTGCAAAGTATAATTTGTAGGTGTTATTTAAGGTTCAGTGTTTGATCCATTTCCCTAATTTCTACATCATTATACTTTGCTATCCTAGTCTTTTCCATTGGTTCCGCTATAATCTTTATTCTTTTATTGAACAACTATTTTCCCCCAGCTTTACTGAGATATAATTGACTTAAAACATTGTGTAAGTTTAAGGTGTACAGTGTGTTGATTTGATACACTTACATAATGCAAAAAGATAACCACCATAGGTTACCTAACGCCTGAATCACATGACATAATTACCATTTCTTTTTTGTGGTGTGAACATTTAAGATCTACTCTCAGTAACTTTCAAGAATATAATACAGTATTGTTATCTACAGTCACTATGCTGTACATTAGATCCCTAGAACTTATTCAACTTGTAGCTGGAAGTTTGTACTCTTTGACCAACATCTCTTCTTTTCCCCACTGAAATATTTATTAAGTAAATACTCTTAGTAGTTACCAGATTATGTGTTGAATATTCAACAGTGAGGAAAACAGACACAGTTTCTGTCTTCACAGGACTTAGGTTTAGGTCTGCAGGTGACTACCAAAGTCCAGACCTGTTTATCTAGTGGTCTGCTGGCCCGGTCTCTAAGATCAAGGCTTGGAAATTACACAGCACATTCTCAGCAAGCTTTACTATGATGATTCCAAATTTCAAACTTCAGAGCTTTCTTGGCTGACTCCTTCCTGATGCCCTACTCTCCCACTGACCCCTGATCACAAATTCTCTCCCTTGAGACATTTGGCAAAAGCTTCCTCGACCTTGTTCTTCAAATTCATTCCCTTCTTATTTCCAGAGCTATCATCCTAGTGAAGGTTTGTTCCTTTGTACCTGGATCATTGCTTTAATAAACTAGCTGATCTCGTGGATCTGTGGTCATTCTCTTCTCTAGACCATGATACTCCTGTGATGGCAGAGTCATTTTCTAGATGTACAGTTCTGATATGTCACTCTCCTTGTCACAGCTTTCTGTGGTGTCCACATTCCTACTAAAAGAAACCCCAACTGTCTAGATGGACCCTCCAGACCCAAAGGTTCAGTACATTTTCCTCCTCTCCAGGCATCTTACATTGCAGTTAAACTGTATTACTGCTCTTCTCCAACACACGTCATGTTTTCTTGCTTTTGTGTCTTTTGCTAATGAGGTTCCATCTGGAATATCTTACTGAAATATGTCACCTGTCAAATTCTTTCAAGACCCATCCAAAATGCCACCCACTTCATTAAGCTGTTCTTGAGTTCCCCAACCAGATATGCTCGCTTTTCTTTTTTTTTAGCTCGTCAGCAGACAAATACTAATAAAAGACAGCTTGTAAACATGTGTTCACTTTGGTAGCTATTTATTAAACTCAAATTAAAAGAAAAACACTGTACCAGGCACATTTTTTTTTTATTTCACATGTATGTACTTATCACATTCTATCTTATAATCCTGTAAACTAGAAGCTAGCTCATCCATCCATTCATCTTACAAATATTTGTCGGGCACCTGCTGTGTTCTAGGTACTCTGCTCCTGAATGGGCTGAAATGGAAAGCCCCCGAGTGCATAGAGCAGATGCGTGTAAGGAGAGATGTCTCAGTGCTGGCCTGGCAGGAATGTTAAGAACGGGAACTAGACATTCCTTTAAGTGGCAGAATTGTTTTTATATAGTAAATAAGGTGTGTCTGGGTGCTAAAGTGGGCAGGGGTGTAAGAGACAGCAAGCCCACACACCATTTGAGCTCCTCTTAAGTGGTGGTTAGTTCACTCTGCGTCTCAGCTCGTGGCACCCCGGGAGGTGATCTAGGAAGCCATGCTATTCCTTTGTATCAGTGGTTGTATCTTTGTCCACTGTCCATCCCATGTTCTGCTTATTTGACAGTGAACCAAAGTAAAAACCCATTTTGAACTGTGTCCTAGTGATAATTCTCATGCAGGAGGTATCTGATAAGGTCTTGAATACTCTAGTTTTCAACAGTCATGCCTCACAAAGTAGGAAGCAGGCTTTGGTTTTCAACACAGTATGCATCTTGGCCTTACCTCATTATCTACAAAATTACACTAGACCCCCATGGGGCCTTTCTAGCTTCAGATGCTGTAGCATCACACTTTTTAGAGCAGTAGAGGGAAGGGAGTCTGACCATGTGACCTATGTAGACTGCACACATTTCTCCATATGTAGATAACCCCGAAGGCTGCCCTTCTTTTTCAGGAGAGCAAAGATTCTCCTCATTTAGTTTCCATCAGAAGGGATTTTTCCTAAAGTCTTCAGCTCTCTGTACCATCACCTTCTCCCACAGAAGTAGAATGAGTTACCTAGGTTATGGGTTGACTGGACAAGTTAATTTATCAAGTCTGTGCAAGGTGGATTTAGCAAGAAGTAAAAAAAAAACCTTAGGCCCCTCCTTAGCACAGACCACTTCCAAGGCCCTGGTTAGGGCCTCTTCAACTCAAAGGGTGATTAAGATTAGTTGCTGCAATGAAATACTTAAAATGTCCTAAAATCCTACAGCTCATATGTGAATGAAACTTGACAGAGGTTTTTCCAAATTCAAGCCCGAAGACACCTTATCTAAACTCTCAGTTAAAAAAATCATCATTCTAGAGAAAAGAATGAATTGTCATTTTTATCTCTGTAGAAATATTATAAAATTTTTATCCTATGCAAAGGCACCCAGACTACTCAGTGGAAAAAAAAAAATGGAGAAAAAGAGGGTTAGAGATGAGTCCTAGGAAATCAATTAATAAAAGTATTATGTTATCTTGTAGTTTTTGATACTTGTTAGGGTTAAATTTTTGTTAAATTTGTTTCTCTGATTCTAAATGAATATTTACTTGGTACCTAACTTTGTATTTTTTTTTCCTTAAAAAAGACCTTGAAATTGTGTTGACTTCAAGCTCCTCAAAGCCTGGATCTACCCCCGCTTTCTGCACTTTCCACTATAGACAAATGAGAGGTGGCGACTCTAGGTAAGTGTGTCTGCCCTGCAGATCCACACTTTCTCTCTTTGTGCTTCAAATCAGTGGTTCCTAAACTACAGCATTCATCAGAATCACCTGGATTGTCGGTTCCACTGCCCATCTCCCCCAGGGGTTCTAATTCAGGAGGTCTGACCCTGATTTGCATTTGTAACAAATCCTAGATGATGCTGAGGTTGCTGTTCCAAGAACCCCACTTTGAGAATCACTGCTGTAATCCAGTGGTCCTCAACTTTGGCTGCACAGTGGAAGCACCTGGAGGGGGTTTAAAACTACTGATACCTGGGGCAAGTCCTTAGTGAGTCTTCTGATTTCATTGGCCTAAGCATGGGATAGTTTATAAGTTTTCCAGGTATTTTTAAAGTACAGTCAAGGTTGAGAACCAGTGGTCTAGACCAGCGGTCCCTAACCTTTTTTGGCACCAGGGACCGGTTTCGTGGAAGATGATTTTTCCGTGGACGGTGGGGATGGTTCAGGTGATAATGCGAGCGATGGGGAGCGATGGCGAGCGGCAGAAGAAACTTTGCTCACTTGCCCGCTGCTCACCTCCTGCTTTGTGGCCGGGTTCCTAACAGGCTGCGGACCAGCACCGGTCCGCGGCCCAGGGGTTGGGGACCCCTTGTCCAGACTCTGCGACAGGAGTCAACCCACTTAGGTAGCAGATCTAAGCTATGCTCTCGCGTTATCAGTAACAAGGGTGACATTTTACACATCGTTTATTGTGCCCATGGTAGTCCAATGATGATGACATATGAAGTCTATTAACTAAGAAGACTTTGTTATATGAAACAAGTGTACATAGCATTACGCCACCTATAGCTTTTTATATTTTTAAAATATAATGTCAATATATATAGAAAATCAACGATTAATATGTTGGGGAGATCATGATAGAATTCATTAAATGGAAGACTTTATAAGAACTCAGAAAATGAACAGTCTTCATCTTGGACTAGAAGTTGGATATTGTAGACTTTGGATTGGTGTACATATCACATGCATAATTTACCATGCTCTGGAAATCTGAACTAGCTTGAAGTTTCTCAGTAACATTTTTTGAATTATAATTTTATCTTCTTAAGTAATTTCATGTCATTTCTCGATTTGATCTGGCTTAGCAGCTCTAAGAAAATGTATTGTAATAGTTTATTTAATGCTCAATTTATAACTTTTTCTCACTGGAAACGAAATCTCCTATGATGGTATCTCTAAAACATAGCTGTTAGCCTCATTCACTAAGAACCAAAAGGATTATGGCATCTCTAGGTTTCTTTTTAACAAGGCCCTAAAACAGCTGGCCATTGATCCTCTAGTGAGCAGTGGCTTGAGAATGAAAGTAATTTCTTCCTCTGAATATCTGTGCCTCATGGAGATGGGAAGTCTTGAACTACATACTACATCTCTATACTTATCATCATTGCATTTGGAAAAACATGTCACACAGAGCCAAAGAGATCCAGTTAGGCTGTGGATTCTGCTTAAATGAATACCCGATGAAGTGATAAACCCGTTTGAAAATGAATTTACTGCTCCCATCAATTCTTTGCGACTCTGAAAAATGTATCAAATAATAAAACTTGATAATCTGACCCCGCTAAAATGCTGCAAGCAATGTCCCAGGCTGCACATATGGTGAGCACTTTATTTATTTAATTCCTAAAAGAAAAAAAAAAAACCTCTGTAAAGGAATGTCTTTTCCATCTTCCAGATAATGCATTAAATCTGGCTACACATGAAACTTAAACAAATTGTATTGGGTTATTTGGACAAACATGGAATTAATTTGCATTAAGTGCAGGGTGACACTGTCATTAATTATGATAGAACAGAGTGTTACAGTGGGAGCAAAAAATGCCTGATTCTTGTGGCCGACTTTACCACTGGACAGGTCATGGAAGGAGGTCAAGTTTCCAACAGGGGAGTTACCCTCATTGACAATGGAAAGAGCACACCTAGTGAGGTTATCTTCTCTTTCACAGGCTTTTGGACTCCATGTGAATAGTCTTTGGGGTGAGGGAATGTATCTTGATCCAAAATCCATTATTAGGGCTGGAAATTCATGCATCCCAGAAGTACAACTTTTATCCAAGTGCCTCATTTTATCCCGGTGAGAGATTAGCGAGTCTCGCAGGAGCACTGAAACTAATTGTTACAACAAATTAATTAATGACATGTACAGAAGGAGTTATTCTCTTGCATGGAGAGGCCTAGAAAGGCAGCAGATATCATTTTTCTTAATAATTATAACGGAATGACTATGATAACACCTTGTTTCTGCGGGTCTTCAAAAATTGAAGGCTTAGGTGTGATTTTATCACTGGTTGGGGATGTGTTAAAGAACCTTTCAGTGTCACTCTTCATTTGCTGCTTTCCCATACCTACAGAGCAGCTTCCAAATGATAACTACTACTTACCATAATTACTTGTCCATATGACAGTGTAGTGTTGACCCTCCTGCAGTAGAAAATGGATTTTTAATTAATTTTTTTCCAGTTACAATGATGAGTTCGTACTGGGCTTGCCATGCTTTTTGACTTCACCGTCTTTGTGATTAATAGTGTTTTTTTCTGAGATAACAACTTAAGCCTTTGATGACTATCTATTGGTTTTGTCTGTCATTTCCCCTTCTGATATTAACACTCCAGTGTTGGCGGGAGAACCAGCCCTCACCCATTTCAATCCATTTGGTTGAGGTGGTTGGTTCCTCTCCTAGACTCCGGGGGTGGGTACATGGACCAGACATGGGAGATGAGAGCCCAGCATGTGCTTAGATACACTGATTGGTTCAGGAATAGTCATGTGATCATGAAACCTGGGATACTTGCTGGAAATTTTAGAAAAGAGAAGTTTCATGTTTTTCTTCTGGTGTTGCTAAGCTGGTAGTATGTGATTTGAGAGCTCCTGTTGGACCTTTGTGTCATTATTTAAGGAGAGCCTATCTGAAGAAAGTAGACCTGAGAGATGGAGGGGTTGGGGTACAAATGCCTGAAGTTTGAGCACCTGAATCCAGCTATGCCTGAAGCAGACACTTGAACTTTTGACTTGTGAGAGGTTAAAAATCCTTCTTTTTGTTGGGTTGAATTGGGTTTCTATTACTTGCAACCAAAAGAGTACTCTTATACACATGTTATGTGGTCATCATTCTGAGAATACTAACAAAGAGAAAAGTGCAAATAGAGTCCTCCCAAGTTATACCTGTGTAATGAAGAGTCTAAGGCATGGTGTTTCTAGCCAATTTCTCTGCATTATAATCCACATCAATTCTAAGTCTCAGAGTTCCTGAGGCAGGAGGGAGCTAAGAGTTTCTCACTTTAAAGTGGACAAACTTGGAAATCTTGAATGTTTTCATGAGAAATTGGGAACGTTGTTACTATCTTCTGCATCTGAATGTGAAAGCCCTTGTCTTTATTTACAACCAAGATTTGACCAAACCAAGCAAAAAACAAGAGAGAGAAGATACATTTCTTTTTTTGTAAAGTTTAGAATAGCTTTTTCTGTAGAATTCCCAGTCTTTTACAGAAGGGAAAGCTAAAATGGTTGATAAATGGGGATAAAATATTTGTGAGTAATGGTTATTCAGTTTAAACTTACCTGTAATTATTTCATTAGGTACAAAAGAAATAGTCACATGAGAACAGAGTTGTTAACCCCAGGCTATGATACCTCCAGATAGTTTTATTTGCGTTTGTTGCGCCTATGCATCGGTTTGTGTAGACTGTTCTGTTCTGTGAAGATTTTGTGTTTTTTTTTTTGCACAATGTTAACCACATGGTCATGGAGGTCTGAAATAACATGGGAGAGTCTGTTTGAACTGGGATAAAGGTAGCCTCCCATTGCCTCTTTCCTGCTATTAGGCTACAGATTCTGAGACTCAGAAGTCAAGGCTTTGTGAACAGCCAGTGCCCTGTTTTTTATTGGCTTCAGTTGTTCCGTGGGTCAGTCGGCAACAGCTAAGTGGCTAATGATGTGGAGGGATGAGGGCACTAATGAGCTCTGACGGGAATCACGCGTAAGATCTTGGCATCGCTAGCCTTATCCTCCAAACCCCTGAGCACACTGGACATAGAGTGACAAATGAGAAGCTGGCAGGTCCAGCCTTTTGTTTGGCCACAGAGCTCACCAACACAGGTGTCATAGCGCATCTGAAAAGGAAGAAGCTGAATTTAGAAACCTCATTCTATCATTCCTCAGCCCCCCTCCTAATATTTGACCGATGAATTAATATCAATAGAATAGCGACTTTAGTTGGGGATGAGCTTAAACTTCTTAAAGAAAACATTTTTTTCCTTTATATATTTTAAGTATTGACTATGGGCAGTAGGTGTTATGGGTGGAACTGTGTCCTCCCCAAATTCATTTGCTAAAGTCCTAATGCCCTGTATCTCCAGATGTGACTTTATTTGGAGGATAGGGTCTTTACAGAGATAATCAAGTTGAAATGAGGTAACTGGTGTAGGCCCTGATCCAGTATGCCTGGCGTGCTTATAAAAAGGGGAAGTTTGGATACAGACATGCATAGAGGGAAGACGATGCGAAGAGATACAGGGAGAAGACAACCATTTATAAACCAAGAAGAGAGGTCTGGACCGGCTCTTTCCCTCACAGCCCTCAGAAGGATCTAATCCTGCTGACACCTTGATTTTGAACCTCTGGTCCCCAGAACTGGGAGACAATAAAAACCTGTTTTTGAAGCCAGGCAGTCCCAGCAAACTGATAACAGTCAGCCAGTATCCAAGGCCCTATAACTCAGGATATCTCATTTAATCAGCCCCTGTGACGTAGTCATTACATATCCATTTAAAACTCAGGAGACTTGTCCACGGGAACACAGCTATCTAGTAAAAGAGCTTGAATTATAAACCAGGCATTTGATTGCAAGTCCAGTGGGTTTTCCACTCCCAGAAAAACAACTTCAGGAAGCTAAGGGAAATATATTACTTTTCTTAAAAAGGGAAAAAAAACACAAATTTAAAAGGGCACAAAGAATACTGCTTATAAACACCCATTTAGGTGCCATCCAAATTTAACAAATGTTAACATGTTATTATGTTTCCTTCAGACTTTTTTCTTCAAGACATAAATCATTATGAATATTTTTCTTGTTTCTCTTTATAGATCATTCCTTTTTCTCCTCCCTATAGGCAAACAGAGCCATTAATTTAGTTTATATTCAGTCCATATTTTAATATTCTCACTCTATTTATTTTCTAGTAAAAATAATTCTGCGCAAAGTAATGCTTCAGTGGAAATCATTGAGCATGTCCCTTGTGTATGTTTGCAAGAGTTTTCTTTAGATTCATATAGCTGGAAACCAAATTGATGGGTTACCAGGTAGGCACTTCTCCATTTTTACTAAATATTGTCAAATTGATCTTCAAGTGGGTCATACCAAATCATACTCCCACCTATAGCATGTGAGAATTAGTTCTCCATGACCTTGGTATTATCAGACTTTAAGTTTTTAGCAATCTGTTGTAATTTTAAAATGTCATATATATACACATATAATATATGTATATGTACATCTATACATATATATTCATAAATAACAAAGTATTGTTTCCATGTTTTAAAATTTATGCTAAATATATTATACTTTATGTATTCTATCGGAACCTGCTTTTTTTCGCTCAATGTATTTGTGAGATTTATCTAAGTTAATCTAGTTGATGCTGTCCTTTTTACTGTTCTAGTTCATTCATTTTCACTGCTATATAATATGCCCCTGTGTAAACATATCCCAGTTTATTTATTCATTCTCCTCTTGATGGCTATTGAGGATGTTTCTGACTTCCTGCCATGGCAGTCAACATTGCTCTGAATATAGTCATATATGTCTCCTTGTACATACATGTGAGGGTTTCTCTGTATGCCCTAGGAAAGAAATTGCTGAGTCATAGGATAAATATTAAGCAGTTTAATATCATTATCACCATCATTATTATTATACCTTGCCTTTTAAAAATATCTCTCTGTGCTTTAGTCCGGGTGAATACTTTCATACCTGCCTTCAAATGAATTATTTCTCACTTTGTATCCAGTGAATCATTTATAACCTATATTGAAATTAGTATTTTTAATTTCTAGGACTTCTAATTGGCTCTTTTTTATTCTAGTCTACTTATTCTTTTTTAAAAAAATTAATTAATTAATTTGTTCTTGGCAGCATTGGGTCTTTGTCACTGTGCGCGGGCTTTCTCTAGTTGTGGCGAGCGGGGGCTACTCTTCGTTGTGGTGTGCGGGCTTCTCATTGCGGTGGCTTCTCTTGTTGAGGAGCACAGGCTCTAGGTACGCGGGCTTCAGTAGTTGTGGCATGACGGCTCAGTAGTTGTGGTACACGGGCTTAGTTGCTCCGCGGCATGTGGGATCTTCCCGGACCAGGGCTCGAACCCGTGTCCCCTGCATTGGTAGGTGGATTCTTATCCACTGCGCCACCAGGGAAGTCCTAGTCTGCCTATTCTTGATTCATACCTGACTGCTTTGGTCTCACAATTTTTGTTCTTATTTTACAGAAGTTATTTCTTTATTTCTTTGAAGATATAAAACATATCTACTTTAAGGTCATTTTTGACATTTCCTATTTGGATTTTCTTCCCTTCGCTCTGTTATTTATCACATACTTGAAATTTTAGTTTGCAAGTTCATGTTGAGTGACAGTTCCTTTTCACACTCTGTGTTCATTCCTTCCTGTCTCTGGTTTTGTAGAGGCTTCTACACTGACTGTTTTCTCCTATCTCAAGCCAGGCTCCATAGTGGTGCCTCTGTGCTCTTGTCCCATGGTGATGCTGGAGAAAGTTCAGACCCAATTGTGAGCTTTTGGGCAGCTTGGCTGGGGTCCCACCTGCACGGCTGTCTCTGATTCCTTTAGCCCCACTTCCCCCAGCAGAGTATATTGCTTCACATGAACCAATGTCCTGAGAATTTGCGTAGCTTTCCCAACTTCTTTTTAATGCTTCTGATGCCTTATTTCAGGTCCCTGGTTTAATACAATTAGTCTGGTTCAGGCATTTCCCCACATTCTACAGGAATAAAAAAATCTCAGCTGCTGTTTCCAGTCTTCAATTCCCCATTAATTTATCTGTGTGTGTGTGTGTGTGTGTGTGTATATATATATATATATATATATAGAGAGAGAGAGAGAGAGAGAGAGAGAGAGAGAGAGAGAGAGAGAGAGAGAGAGAGACTGAACGTTTGCCCCCTGCCACCCCATTCATATATTGAAGCCCTAACCCTCAATGTAATGGTATTTGGAAATGGGGTCTTTGAGAGGTAATTAGGCTCAGATGAAGTCATGAGGGTAGGGCCCTCTTGATGGGATTAGTGCCTTTATAAGAAGAGGAAGAGGCATAAGAGCTTTCTTTCTCCAAGAGCATGCACTGAAACAAGGCCGTGTGAGATGCAGCAAGAAGGTGCCAAATGCAAACCAGAAGGAGGGTTCTCACCAGGAACTGAATCTGTTGGCACCTTGACCTTAGACTTCTCAGACTCCAGAACTGTGAGAAATAGAGTCCTATTGTTGAAACTACCAGTCTACAGGATTTTGTTATAGCAGCCTGGGCTGTCTAAGGCATGTACAGTGAATAACTCGGGAATCTGGTTGATCTGGTTGGCTGTAGCCCCTACTTATCTCTGTTTCTGTTCTATTTCCAACTCTTGTGCATATTTATATATTTTTTAAAATGTCTGTGGTTTTTATATTTTTAAAAGTATCTCATCTATCAGTACTGTGTGTGTGTGTGTGTCACAGAGAAAGTTGAGGTATTAATTCAAGGCACCATTCTGAATGGAAGCCTTTAGGCTATTTCTCTAGGAAGTTCTGTTAAATAAAAATGTAAGCTCAAACGATAATACGACAGAGATCGAGGTATGCATTAAGATAGAGGTAGCATGTTTAGGACAGACGCTCATTATCCAAGAAACCCCTGGCATTTGCAGATTTAACATTTGCAGTTTTGCGTTTTCCCAAGTGACCTCCAGAGGGCCCTGGAATTTTGCTGCTCCCAGCGAGTGCATCTCAACATGACTTGGTGGTCCTTTGTTCTTTATCAAGTGATCTTTATTGCATGTCGTCATCAAGTGCTCACAACTGATTTTTTTTTTAATGTGTGTAAAATAGAGGTGAAATAAGATATATGACAATAAACAATTAAAAAGAGGTAAATTTATTGGTTAGATATGGAAAGGAAACAGGTGATTTTCAGTAGAATGTGGTTATGGAGAAAACTAAGATACTTTGCAAAATGTTTTGAAATAGTGAATTTAAGGATATGTAGAGGACCCTGGAAGTATTCATAATGAATGTTGGATGTCCATGGTAAATATTTGTCCATCAAAATACTTTGAATTGGTCTTGGAAGTTGCCTATGTGATATGATTTGAGAAACAATAGGAAGACTCCATTGTCCCTGAATTCCTCCCCTACTATCAGTGTCTGATATTCCATTGTGTGAGATTCATTACTTTGTGCTTTGACCTCTCTCCAAAGATCTCTTTTAACATTTATATCCGTTATTGTGAAAGGAGCAAGTACATTGTTACCAACACTTTAAGCTATAGGTTTTCAGATCCACAGACCCAGCATCTCTTGAATGTCTCTTATATGCAAGACTCTTCAAGGTACTATGAATGACACGAAGATGAAACATAGATACTTGTCTTTTGGGAACTCATGGTCCAGTGGAAAAAGGGATAGAATGAAATATTAAACTATGATATAATGAGTGACATTAAAATGTATCAGTAAAGCTATCCTCTGGTAGCTTAGAGAAGGGAACAATGAATGATTCCAGGAGAAATAAGGACAATCTTTAGAGAGGAGGCCACATTTGTGTCTTATGAAGGACAAGGGGTATTGGCTTACTAGGAGGAGCTGGGAATGAGAACCTTAAGTCCAGATCTGGAAGGTGAAAATATGGGTAAAGAAATGGGGCTCTGGGGGAAGGGGTACGTATGGCGTAGACAGAGTTCATTTCTCAACTGTATTGTCATCTGTTCCAGCCAGTTAAGAATCCTAAGAAAAATGCTTTATTCCGTAACACTAGGTGCTCTTCATAGTCTGAGTAAGACCTCAACGATTTTACTTTATGTATGTATGTTTATTGCATGCTTGGGGTAGAGTAAAGACAAAAGTTTGCCTAGAAGTCTGAAGACTTAGCTTCTAGACCAGTTCCACCATTTACTAATCATGTAATTCTTTGCAAACCATTTAACCTTTTGGAGCTTCAGCTGCCCCAAAACGATAATGCAACACTAAGAGCTGCTCTGTCACTACAGTGAGTTCTTGGGATAGAAAGTTAACTAGCATATTTGAAAATACATTGGAAATTACAAAGTACTACACAAATATAAAATTAAATATGAAGTATTCAGCAAGTCAATGGGTCAGACTAATGCATGGATCACCAGGGATAAAGTGTTGGTAAAGGCTGAGTTTAAGGCACACAAGCTAGTAAAATAGTATAGAAGATTTTTTGCCCAAAGATATTTTCTGTATTGTGTTTGAGCTGTTGCCAGAATGAGCATACTCTACACTTGGTTAACCCAACCCTAGTCCTATTCCTAATCTGCCATTTTGCAAACGAGGATATAAATATAGCTGGGCAGTTGCACTCTTGGGCGTTTATCCCAGAAGAATGAAAACTTATGTTCACACAAAAACCTGTGCATGAATGTTCCTAGCAGCTTTATTTATAATACCCCAAACCTGGAAACAGCCCAAATGCCCTTGAGTGGGTGAATGGTTTGTTTAAACTGTGGTACATCCATACCATGGAATACTACTCAGCAAGAAAGAGGGACTAACTATTGATACATGCTACAGCGTGGATTGAATCTCCAGAGAATTATGCTGAGTTAAGAAAGTCAACTGTAAGTGGAACTATACAGTTCCATTTACCTAACATTCTTGAAATGACAAAATTATAGAAATAGAGAATATGTGGTTGCTAAGGATTTAAGATGAGGGGTTGAGGGCAAGAGAGAGGTGAATGGGTGTGGTTATAAAAGGGCAACAGGAGAGATCCTTGTGGTGATGGAAACGTTCTGTATCTTGACCACGGTGGTGGCTGTAGGAGCCCACATGTGATAAAGTTGTATAGAACATTGGGCAGAGTTCCAGTTTTTTGTTTTTTTTTTAAGAGTTTTATTTTTATTTTTATTTTTTTATTTTTATTTTTTTAAATTCTATTCTTGTCTGCTTACATTCTTTTTATGTATGTATGTATGTATGTATGTATGTATGTATGGCTTTGTTGGGTCTTCGTTTCTGTGCGAGGGCTTTCTCTAGTTGTGGCAAGCGGGGGCCACTCTTCATCGTGGTGCAGGGGCCACTCTTCATCGCGGTGCGCGGGCCTCTCACTATCGCGGCCTCTCTTATTGTGGAGCACAGGCTCCAGATGCGCTGGCTCAGTAATTGTGGCTCACGGGCCGAGTTGCTCCACGGCATGTGGGATCTTCCCAGACCAGGGCTCGAACCCGTGTCCCCTGCATTGGCAGGCAGACTCTCAACCACTGCACCACCAGGAAAGCCCAGAGTTCCAATTTTGAAAGATGAAGAGTTCTGGAGATTGGTTGCATGACAGTATCAGCGTATTTAACACTACTGAACTTTGCCCTTAAAAATCGTTAAGTTGGTAAAGTTTATATTGTGTGTATTTTACTAAACAAAAATTTAATTAAAAATGCATGGGGGGCTTCCCTGGTGGCGCAGTGGTTGGGAGTCTGCCTGCCAGTGCAGGGGACACGGGTTCGAGCCCCGGTCTGGGAGGATCCCACATGCCGCGGAGCAACTGGGCCCGTGAGCCACAACTACTGAGTCTGCGCGTCTGGAGCCTGTGCTCCGCAACGGGAGAGGCCGCGATGGTGAGAGGCCTGCGCACCGCGATGAAGAGTGACCCCGCTTGCCACAACTGGAGAAAGCCCTCGCACAGAAACGAAGACTCAACACAGCCTAAATAAATAAATAAAATTTAAAAAAAAATGCATGGGACTAAACACACACATACACACACTCAAGCACAAGTAAAACTGGAGAAATCTGAATAAGAGCTGTAGATGTAGCCATCTCAATATCTTAGATGTGATTTTGTACTATAATTTTGCAAGATGTTACAGTGGGGGGAAACTAGGTAAAGGTTACGTGAAATCTCTCTGTATTATTTTTTTTACAACTGCATGTATGTCTACAGTTATATTAAAATAAAAAGTTTATTTGAAAAAAAAATATAGCTGGGGATATGCAAACTCACGTTTAAGAATAAGGAAACAATTTAAGGGCATGCCACTGGACCAGAGGGGCATCCCCTTTGTATACAGACAACCACCTCTTTAGTCACGAGGAAAAGTGAGTTGAGCTGTTCGTTCTTTAGCATGTAGCTGTTAACTGAGCAGAAACTGGAACCCACATCTCCCATCACACTGTTGTCTTTTGTATTTTGAGGAAAACAGCATTCCTACTCTTGTTTTTTGTACATGATACAAAATTAGCTAGACTAATAAGCTAAAGCAGTAACCTTGAATTTTGTGAAAGTTAAGGAAAATCGAATGTTGAGAGTTACACATCCGCAACTGAAATTAGTCCCAGGACCCCCTTCTCCTCTCAGATTCTGGGCATACCAATAAAATACCCGAAGACAAGCAATACAGTGAAAATTGGTTCTTTGGGTATCATAGCATCTTGACTTAGAAGGGCTTTAACCTTGGCCTCATGCTTCCTGGGGGGCCTGTTGCCGATGCTGTGTAGATGCTAGAATTATCAAGCAGCACTCAGAATGTTTCATCTGAGTAAAATCAAAAATGAAACCTTCAAAGTCCTATTGATTCTAGACATGCTCTCTGTGCATTAAATTGAACTTAATGGACTGAGAAAGGAGCATTTCAGCACATATAGGTAAAAATTATTTGTATGAGAATCAATTACTCACATGCCCTTTATCCAGCAATATATGTATTTATCTACATAGGTAGGTAACACCAAAGCATCATGTTGAATCTATCTGAGATAACTGAGAATCACTTTTCATTCAAGCCACTTAAATTTGGCTCAACATTAATCCATCATTAGCTCTTGGCTTTGCTTCTCTAAAATATAAGCGACAAGATTTTATGAATATTTTGACCATTGGAAACACTGAGTAAGGGCTTTAGCGTGAATAGAATACAGAAGAATGTGTGGCTGTACGGATGGATGACCTCCTGATCATCGTCCCATGTATCTTCATTTGGCTTCTTTCTATGTGTTATAACTGATATTTTCCCAGCTCTATAGTCTTTACGTGTTCAAGCTTATCTGCTTCATGTCTTTTATGTTGTTAGGACTCTTCACCCTGTGTTCCTATTTTAAGCTTGGCCTTGAACTTCAAACTCATATATCCAATGGTCTGCTGGAGAAAGTGACTTAGAAATCTCACACAGTCACCTGTAATTTAACATGCTTAAAGTTGAAAGTCCTATTCCTACAAACCCAACCTGTTTTTCCCCTTGTAATTCAGCTCTCACTTAGACTACACTGCTTCCTCCTTTCAACTCCCATATTCAATTCTCAAGTCCTCATTTTACTGCCTAAATTTAGCTCAGATGGATCCATTTCTCTTTATCCCTATAAACAGTGCTCTAGTGTAGACTTCTGAGTACAGCTGCCCTCTAATCCTGCTTCAGTAGAGTGTCACTGCCCCAGATGCATTTTCACAGTGTAGCCAGAACCAGAATCCTCTCTCCAATGTGCACATTTGACCACATAGCTCCCCTCTTGAGAATCTCCCAGTGGTTTCCTAGCATCGACCAACAGAAGTTTAAGTTCTTAACAGAGCTCACAAGATCCTTCCAGACTTGGTCTACACTTGTCTTATTAGCTTCATCTCTCAATCCGAGGGTACCATGGATTTGGTCGTAACTCTCCACACTTGCAGTGCTGCCTCACATTGCCTGTCCTTATTCGTGGTGTTCCCTTGGCTGCAACAGCCTGCTCAACCTTTTTGCGTCCAGTTAGCCCTTGTTCATCTTTCGAGACTCAGATGCAGTATCCTTTTCTCCAGAAAGACTTCTCTAAAATCCAGTGTGAAGTAACGCTCTCTTATGCTCCATCACCTCTTATGCAAACCTCTATATGTTGAAATTTTATTGACAGTTTTGTGTCTCTACTTCTCTAGGCTATAAAGTTTTTTGAGAAAAATACTACTTTGTATTCATCTTAGTACCCTCAACATGAAGCCCAGTGCCTTCCATTTGGTAAATGATTTAAAATGCTCATTAAATTGTCTTTGGGTATAATTAACACATTTTAGAGTTTTATATAAGATTTCCTTTGGCTGAAAGTTTTAGGTAATTGGGTAGATTATGGAAAAGAACTTTGGAAGGATTCTTGATTTAGATACTGTCTGTGTCACTTATAGGTTGGAAACTGGTTTTAAGAGCAAGCATTGTGTTAAGAAACTCCCAAGGGATATACACCAAAGTTTCAGCTTAGTGTTTTAAGATACTGGCTAAAAGTTTCTGGGAACTGGTGGCACGGCCAGGATTATAGGATTGTTGCTATTGTGTAGTAACATGTACTATGAATGCATTTTAATTCTTAGAAATGTGAGTACCTTTATGTGTAAATTATCCGTAATAATTAAGCCCATTAGATTAAGGAATTCACAGCCTCTGAGGCCCTTCCAGTTTTGGAGCTCTAGGAATTCCTAGAACCCACCCCTAAAAAAAGTCAGAATAAAAATTGTTTTAACTTTATTGTACCTGCCAAATCAGACTGTCACTTGGTTCTGTTGGTTATCTATAATTGCAAAAACTGAACCCATCATGTGACCATCTGAATCACTTTTGAAGAAAGCACTTTGTATTAACATGCTCTCTTGGTCATTTTAGTCAATTTCCTCACAGTCTAAGAGTCTTGAAAGAAGAAATCAAAAAGTCTAATTTCTCTGAAGAAACAGGAGGTTAACATAAAAACACACAACACTTTAACTGTCTCCTCTCTTTGCCAAGTACTTCATCCTGAATGGATCCACTAGCTGTGAGGAGGGGTATGCACATTACAAGTTTTTTTTAAAGATGTCATTTAATACTCTCCATGGATCCATTTATCTGAGATGGGGTAATATGCTCCTTTTTAAGCAAATGTGTTTGCTCTCCTGATTTTCCGTTCATTTGGTGGGTTTTGGCACCAAAATGCTGAGCAGTTGGACCTCTAATTAAGGAACCTATAATGCACACATTCCTGGAAATGAGGAAACATTTTGTGTTTGGAAAGAAGTAGATTTATTCGACACTCAAGAGTTTCTGGTTTGTTTGTTTATAGAGAGACTTACATATTTCTCCTGACATGAGAATACCAAGAAGAAGGAAACAAATCATAAAGTTTAGGGATAAAATTGATTTTGTATCTTGAGGACTTCTGCAATATTTAATTTTGTTCCTTTATTAATTCACCCATTCAAAAAATACTAGATGAACATCTGCTATGTGCCAGGAACACTGCTAAATGCCTCATCAACTTATAGTCTGGTGGAAGGGACAGCTAAAAAATGTTACTTATGGGGTCATAAATATTCCAAAAAGAGAAGTCCAGAGGGCTAGGGAAGAACATCCTGGGGACCTGACCCAATCAGGGTGAGAGGCTAGTGCCCTTTACACTGAGAACTGAGGGCTGGAAAAGAGAAAGAGTGGGGGTAGGGTGGGTCCAGGTGTGCCAGGCCAAGATTACAGAGCACACAGTTCCTGCTAGGATGAGTTGTCCCCCTTGGGAAATATTTGACACTCTCTCTAGTCTCCAGTGACCCCAGCTTGGATGTCATGCTGCTTGTTCCTTCTCTATTTCAGAGCTAACCTTTCTGAGCTCACTTTCTAAGCCAGCGTAAGACTCTATTGATGAATGAAGGGAGGTGGTGATAAATGACAAATTCGGTTAGAAGTGATGAAATACTACAATGAAGGACAAGCCCTCATCTTCAAAAATAGAAACTGACCTTGATTGCTGGTGCTTTTTAACATTTATTTCTGCTTTGAAGCAGCTCCCTATGTAGGAGTCCAGTACATTCATAAATTAATGTATCTTATTAAATCCGTAGAAGAAGAAAAAAAAGTAAGTTTATAAGAGATTTTTCCCCCATCTCTGATCTCTGGGTGAGATTTTAGGTGTTTTTAATATTAATGATTACATTTCTCCTAGTAAATCGAGGGATGTAGCTCTGGCAATGAAATCAAATCTCCTTTTCATAAAGAAAATAAAAGAATGTAATAATATGGATGAATTTCACAACAAGATGTAGAATGAAAGAAGCCAGGTTCAAAAAATACATATTGTCTGATTCTATTGAGTTTCAAAACAGGCCAAAGTGAGTTGTGCTGTTTGGAAGTTCACCATTCTTAGTGGGGGTTATCCTTGGTGGTGGTGAGGGCATTGATTGGAAGGGGGCACGTGGGGACTTCTGGGGTGCTAGTGATACACCCTATATATCCCATGTCATAAGTATTATATGTGTGCTTGAATGTATGTATAGTGGAAGTCAATGAGAAGCTTAAAAGATGTTCACTTACAATGAATCCTTTATACAAAGGAAGAAAGCATTTGGCTTTGCAAACGTGGTTCTGGCAATATCTACAGAGCCATTAAGAAGTGGGCCTTTCCAAAGATACAGTTTCTTTGGTTCACCTCAGTAGCCATAAATCAGTTCTCAAAGAAAATTATTTTGGACTGGATTATTTAGTTCAACCCCAAGTCCAATGATGCTAAAGATGCAATTGCTCAAACTAAGCAAACAGTTCAAAAAATCTGTATCTCGTGTGTCAGAGCTGAGGGTAAAAGAACATGTTTCTAGGTTGTATTTCACCACATGCATGATGCATTTCCAACATGCCCTTTTATTTCTCCGGAAGACAGCTAAAGAAGACTGTATGGTGCTATATACCCAGTCTATATACAGTGGATTTATATGTCCTGAAATATAGGTTTTATGGTAAAGAATATTTTTCTGAGTTGACATCATTTCAATAGGCATGTAAGTTGGATGACTGACCTTCCGTCTTCTGTAAGAGCAAAACAATGGGATGGAATATGTGATTACAGATGTACATTCTGGTTTTACTTCCACAAGTGCAAAGAAGGAATGTATCACTGCACGCTACATTGGTGTTATGAAATATCATAATTCTGTGCATTCCCCTATTTTTTTTAAGTTACTTTATGCTTTTTGGATGAATCATTTCACAACTTTGCTACTGTGACCCTAGCCATCCCTGCTCACTGGAGGATAGCTAAAGGTTTAAAAAAAAAAAAAAAAAAAAAGACCCAGTCAGAATCTCTTAATAAAGCTATTATAGGCTGCTGACTCTGGAGGCTGGGTAGCCAGTGGCCTGACTGCTGATAAAAAGCACATGCTGGAAGAAAGGGAGTGGGGACTGGACCACTGCTGTCTCTGCTCTCATTCATGACTGATGCTGGGGACTCTCCCTCTACTATTCATATCCAAAGTGGCCTGTGCAGAGCTGTTCAATCACTCATGAGCTGGAAGATACAAGTGGGTATCTAAAGCAAACTCAGGCAATTACAGTCAACATTCCTGCGGTCAGAATACTTGTCAGGCTGAGAAACAGGCAGTTGAGTGGTGAGAACCTCCTGGAACATTGCTGAGTTCTCTGGAGAGCCCAAAGTGGCATCCAGCCCAGCCAACAGGATAGGAGCATGCTTCATGTAAACAAGTGAAGCAGCCTGGAGGATGTTCTCCTCTGACCACACGCAGGTATCCCCTGCATATCTGGATACGCAGGGCAGTCCTTCTCTGTTCATCTTACAGCAGTACTGCCCTGCAGGGCCGCAAGAGATAGTAAACAGAGCAGATAAATGGAGGATATGTCCTCTCGAGCAGAAAAAATGACTGCCTAGTTGCAAAACAGAAACAAACAAAAAACAACCCCCAAAAAGCAATCGAACAAAAAACCAACTATATGTTTATGTTAATATTTTACACATTTAATAAGAAACTCTTCTTTTTTATATGTATATCTCATTGTCACTGCAATGATTTTAGGTTCCACGCAACTTGATTTTCATTCCCCTCTGCAACTCTCCTTTGCTCGTGTTCAACCTTCCTCTGAAATCAATGTACCACATGAGACACAAATGATTAGGGATGGAAAATTAGATCTATGAACAAGCAGAACTAATGAAATGCTTCACAGCAAGGCAAAGGTGGGATAAGAGTTACTGTAGGCTAAACAAGCCTGCAATTGTTAGGTACAAAAGTGGGAGAATGTTCTAGCTCTATGGAGACATAGCAAGTATGAGATCTTAATGACACAGCCATCAGTCCACCGTAATGTCTATAGCTTTTAAAATTTCTATCGATATACAGTCCTGTACTATTAACACATGGATACAAATACACATATGCACCTTAGACATTTTCTACTTGCAGTTTAGAAATCGTATGCCTTATATTTATATATCCAGTAAGCACTAATCTTCTTTATAAGATGTTGCCTAGCATCTTTTTAATTATCTCTTTGTAAAATTTTAACCCAGGAAACTTATTGACAATTGGTTTCAAGGCTAGTCTTATGAGTTTATAGAGTGCGCGGTCATCCTTAGATTGTCATTTCTGAACATTTGGGAAGGGCTCCTTGCTCACCAGTATGTCTCCTGCTTGCTTTCTGATGCTTAATAGGGGCCGCAGTCTTCCATTCCACAGTTGAGCCTGGTACCAGGTAGGACAAATCAATAGGTGAAGCCAAAAATGTAAATACCATGGAAGGATGGCATTACCAAAGTTCCTACTGAGATGCAAGGACAAGTTTTGATAAAAGGCAGTGTACTTGGTACCCCAGTTGGGTAGAGGACAGTGAATTCCACCGGTCAGTAAGCTGACTATAGAGCAAAGGACAGACGGCACCAAGATAAGTAAGTGATTCCTTCACAATAGGAAGGTGACGTTTATTTATTTGCTCAAAGTCCTTGGTTTAGTGTCAGGCACATATTTACTGATTTGGATGGATTTCATTATTAGCAACAGGGGGGGCAGTTACATGGTCTGAGCTGTATCAGTAGAAAGTTCACCTTATATATCAATACTACACGAGGGCATTGGATACTTCCTCATTCTTTTGTCTGGTCGTTTCCTCTTTTAAAACTTATATTGCACATTCCATCTCCCAGGAAGCCTTCCCACAGGCCTGGGATGATGCCTTGCCTTGTGCAAATATTCCCAGTATACCTGTTCATACTTGGAGCACAGCACGCCCCTCTCTGTCATTGTGGACTTGCCTCGCTAATTTGCCTCACCAGACTGTAAGCTCCTTGAGAGCAGGAAAAAAATCCCTCATTTAGTTTTTTTTTTTTAAATTAGTTATTTACTTATTTATTTATTTTTGGCTGCATTGGGTCTTTGCTGCTGCTCATGGGCTTTCTCTAGTTGTGGCGAGCAGGGGCTACTCTTCGTTGTGGTGCGCGGGCTTCTCATTGCGGTGGCTTCTCTTGTTGCGGGGCATGGGCTCTAGGCACACGGGCTCGGTAGTTGTGGCACGCAGGTTGTGGCTCATGGGCTCTAGAGCGCAGGCTCAGTAGTTGTGGTGCATGAGCTTAGTTGCCCCACGGCATGTGGGATCTTCCCGGACCAGGGCTGGAACCCATGTCCCCTGCATTGGCAGGCAGATTCTTAACCACTGCACCACCAGGGAAGCCCTGCCTCATTTAGTTTTAACCCCAGTGTCTAGTTTCCTAGCTGGAACATTATTTATTGAATAATTGAATAAACTTTATTGAATATGACAAATCAAAGGAAAAGTCTGGATGCAGTGATTGGGTTAGCCACAAGGCAACATGGAGAAGAACCAGGAAACTTGAGCATTTACTTTATTAACATAATGCACTTTAAAAGGTCAAATCTATTTTTCTGAATTAAAAAATGACTTTATAGTCTTTTTGTCAGAGTTTGCTTGCATAATGAATTTGCAGTGGAGGAATCAGATAAGAGAGTCTGGATAAACTTTTCTGTGATAATTGAAAGGGCCCTAGAGAACAGTGACTTCTGAAATGGCCACTAAGTCATGAGAAGAGTAGGTGGGTGAGGGCAGCTACTGCCTAGAAGCTAAATAACCTGTGAGTGTGCCTACCTTTCCCTTGAGATGGTAGCTACTGGAAGCTGGAGACAGACCTTTCAACAAGATTAAAGAGATGTTATTAATTGCTATCGATCATGGGTCAACAAATTAAATTGCATCTGCAACTGCATCTCTGAAGGGTCTAAATGAGAAATGCAGTTAATGGGTCTAGCTGACCCAATGTTGTGATTAATTAAAAAGTTTATGAAACCAAAAAACAAAGGCTAAGAAAAATGTATTGGGAACAGGGTAGATATCCTTGGAAATCTCAGATCAAAAGGCTCCCCCAGGAACTACTTTGTCACCTAATCCTGTATGTTCTAAAAGAAAAAAAAAAAGAGAGAAGGCCACAGCAGATGGTTGAAAAAGTTCTTTCTTTTTGAATTTCCAAAACCCTGGTGAATGATAATATAAAAACAAAACTGACATTTATATTCTGAAGGGGCATGAACAGAGAGAGGTGTTGGAAATTTATAAGCAGTTTGTGTCATACTATGCAAAAGAAATTATTTCACCATGGTGTGAGATTAATATTTACCACAAATTAGTAAAGAATTCTGTTGTTCTTTCGATGCCAACCTTTGACTTCCATTTTAAGAATACTGTGAAAACATGTATGACCAGTGGAGGACTTTGGCTCTTCAAACTGCAATTATTCAGACCAGGATGAAAAAAGAATTGGCAAATAGAAACAGAATGGGCTGCCCTGTAGACAAGCGTATCTGAGGTTAATCCTAAATACTTTGGTATTATCAGCATCTTCAGCGTAGAGTCTAAAGTGGGGTATGTGCCACCCCCAAAGAAAGCATGAGCTCCATGCTTTTGGTGGTTGTTATTAGCATCAATATCCTGCTAATCACCTGAACTAGAAATGTGGGCTATTTTAATTCTTGAATCCCATTTGTTCCTCCATGAAGTCTTGTCCCAACCAGTCTGTTCGAGGGTCGCCACTACCAGATCAGATCCTCATTATTCCTTCCTGGACTCTTGTAATTGCTTCTCCTTAGCGTCCCCACCTCTCTCTCACTAGACCCCATCCCATCCCTCATTCTGCTGTCAGAATTGTTATTCTAAGACTTACATGTGGCCGTGTCACCCTCTTTTTGATGTTAATTAGTCCACAGTATCAATAAAAACCAAGTCCAATTTTCTGAGCATGATTTTCCATCACCCGACAACTAGGTTTCCTTCCTGGACACATCTTTCACCGTGTCCCACCATCTTCAACTTCACACTCAAATCACACCTGACTGCTTGTCACACTCCAAAGATACTATTTATTTTTAAATATGCCAATAGCAAACCCCAAATTCCTGCCTGTCTTTTACTCAAGCTTCATGATCCAAACCTAGGGTTACCTTATCCATGAGATTTCTTTTATCATACCATAACCTCATAATGATAGCTGACACATAATAGACTCTTCTTATGTGCCAGGCTCTGTTCTAAGCTATTTTATGGGTAGCATTCTGTTTAATACTTACAGCCCTGATATAAAATTGGGCGAGCCTGTGAAAATGACTGAACTTCTCTGAACCTCACTGTTCCAGTCTGCAAAATGAGAATGCTAGTTCATGATTTCATGATAGTTAATCAGAATGGTTGAGCTGATGAATGTAAGTCATTATCTCTTGTAAAGTAGCCAGTATAGTATCTGATGCACAGAAGGGGTTCAAGACGTGGTAGCTGAATAGCTGAACTTTATATCCGAATTCCTCCGCCACCTCACATAACTATTCATTTGAAAGGCTTTAAAACTGAAAATTAATTTTAAAAGTACAGCTTTTTATTTTTATTTATTTATTTTTTATTTTTTATTTTTTTTAGTACAGCTTTTTAAAAAGGGCCCCTACTCAAAGCCAGGGAGTAAGGTAAGCACTGGGCTAAATTAAACTGGAGTTTGGGCTTCAAAGAACTATGAGTTCAAGATTTTCAAATTTAAAGAGAAAACCATTAAGTCATTACCACAACTGAAAATGTTTGGCATATAAAACAAACTTTGAATCCTTAAAATTAAAGAAGTTCCTTTAACTCAATGTATTTAACTCTTATTCTGTGAGGGGCACTAAGGCACTAGCTCATCAAAAGAACAATATGCCTTCTGGGTCTATAAAGTTGATCAGGGCGAATCAGGTGTTCATACCAGACAGTACAGTTTGAGGCTCACTGATAAGACTATCCCCCCAGTTGGAGGTATAAATCCCTTATAAACAGGGTAAGAAAGTATAGGTAAGGTTGCCAACTCAGAGATAGCATTTGTCCTTCAAAATCATGAAGGTACCTTTCTTTAAAAGAGTAATATTACCAACATAAACCCTGAAATAACAGCAAACCCAGGACTGTCTCAGTTCATAGCTTTCTCTCCTATGCTTTGAAGTGCCCTTCCATGGAAGTTGAATCAGAAATGAACTGTAAACAATCCTTTGCAAGGGGCATAGGGGGAAAGAGAGTTGGATGGATGGGAAACTGAAAAGCACGATAGTCTAATCTTGTTTTAAGAAAATGTTGGTGGAGCCGGGGTGTGTAACCGTGTATGTGGGGATGCCATGCTGATGTTTTCTTAGCGGTTGGCTTTTTTCCTTCTTCCTCCAACAATGCAGTAGATGATGGCAATTTATAAAGTATTGTTCAGCTTTACTCTGTTAGGCCGTATGTTTGTCTCAAGGAGAAGGAGAATAACAGTTTGCTCTTACTCCGTAAGGAAAGCTTACACACGTATAAAAGGCGGCGTCCTCTGGGTGCTGGTCATTGGAAATGGTTCTCGGTCTGGGGCTTTGTTGCCCCTATTGGTAGAAAGCCTCTTGCCTACTGCTTGCCCTGCTTAGAGTCTAGGGAGGAGTTTAACATGGACTTTAAAAGAGTAATTTTCCCCAACACAACCCCTCTGATAACAACAACAGACCCAGGAGTCTGTCAGAGTTCACAGCTGTGTGTTGGCAGGGTTCATATCCCTACTGTGGACTTAGGAGGCATAACGACCAAATGCGATGTTACAGATGGTTTGCTTTGGATCATGCAAACACCCCTCCTCCCCTGTAGTTTAGAAAAATCTAAGAAATTTGAATATAAACTGGATATTGATGATATTAAGAAATTATTAATTTTGTTAGGTTTGGTAAAAACTATCCCTTTTTTCAAGGAGATGATTACTCTCTTTGATGATGTAGGGATGAAATGATACGCCTGATGTTTGCTTTAAAATACTCAAGGGAAAAAAACAGATGAACTATTATGCAGAACCTTGAGAACTGTTGCATCTTGGCAATGGGTAAGTGGAGGTTCCTTATACGATCGTCTCAATTTTTGTGTATGATGGAAAACTTCTACAGTAAAAAATTTCTGCTTTGCCACTTAAGATCCTGTGACCTTGGGCAAAGCATTTAACCTCTTCGTATTCTGGTTTCCTCAACAACAAAGCAGAGGTAATAAGAGTCCCTGCCTCGTAGCTGTGCTGTGTGGATGGAATAGAAAAGGTTCAGGACACAGCACAGGGCCTGCCACAGAGTAAGCCCTCAAAAATTACAGATTATCACTAGTAGTGTGCATGGATCTGGGTCAGGGAAATATTTTTCCTATCACTTACCCTCTCACTGCTGGTTTGGGTTCCTCTCTGATCCCTAAATCAGCCTTGCCTTCTATTATGAAAAATGGAAATGTACTCAGACAAATGCTAAAGCTGATGCCTAATTCTAATTGAATATAGCTCTAACAACACATGTATTTTCAGATGATAGAAGTCACTGAGAATTAGTCATTAAATGAAGAGTATGGAGAAGGGAGAAATTTAGGAAGGAAAATATACCACAAACCGTGTTTGCTGGTTAACACACTTTATATTTAACAAAATAGTTTTTTAATAATATATTCTTTTACACATCAAATATTGTTGCTAGAATCCCCTTTTTACAGTTGAGTGTTTAGTGTTTTTTTTTTTTTCTCACTAGTTTTTCAGGCACACCATTTTCCAAAGATTTTAGAAACTGAATCTTTTTTTTAACAGGCATCAGCTGACAATCAGGATGTTGATCCCTTATTTAAACAGAGCTGTAGTTAAAGCCAAGAACCAAAGGCGGAGGAGATGGAGGAGGGTAGAGGTGATGGGGTAGCTGCAAACAAATCTTTCAAAAGAAAAAAAACAACAACAGATGAAACCAGAACTCTGTTGTTCAGAGTTTGGAAAGGATTTCTCAATGACGTGGGTGGAAGGAAGTTGTAAAGTGTTTATCAGTTTATGAGAAATTCTGTCACAGTATAGGTTCATCTCTCCCCAAAGGGGGAGAAATGTCAGTGCTACAAAGTCTTAAAGGAAACAGCTTGTAGTGAGATTCTAAGAGGGAAAAAAAAATCCAAGGACAAGAATAAAATAATCCCTCTCTCTGGCTGGTAACAGAGGCTGCTGAACAGCCTTCATTCTGCAAACTCTCTGAAGAGAGTTTCTTGGTGGGTATTATACTCCATTCTCGAAAATCCTTGTTGTGACTCTCACTGTGCCCAGCCTTTGATGCAAAACTTCTGTACCCTGGCTTCCCAGTTGCTCTCGCCTTCTGTCTTCTACAAAGGACATAGTAACTCCTTAATAATAGATAGGGTACTATGAAACATGGCTCTATTAATGATGTTTTCTGGGTTTCAAACCTTATTCCTGTCATTTATTATTATTCTTTCTTTCCAAGAGTGAAGATTTTTGAGGCTGGCAGTAGGCAACCTCAGGGCAAAGAAAGCTCTATAATACATCTCTGTCTAGAAACAAGCTGAAGTGTGGAGTGCCTTTACTTTGAAGTGCAGGAATAAATCATGCAGAATTGTTCATGAATGATTCATGACTGTCTTTATGATGTATCCAGGGTGGCAACTGAAAAGCACCACCCTTGCTGCGAATTGGTGTTCTAAGGGAAGGCGGCTTGATGTTCTCCCTCGGAAGGCGCCGGCCTGACTATGGGTATCAGAACACAAGCACAGTGTGTGTGAGAAGTGTCAGGTCCAACTCGTCAACACATTCATTTTGGAAATGACGACTCTTTCTTGATGACGGGAGGAGCTTCCAGGGAGGAGAGGCTTGACGATTTTAAAGGAAAACCCAGTTGATGAGACTAAAGAGATGTGTGTCCTGAGGGTGGACCTGTGGCGGTGAAGCATCACTCCCTTTGGAGGAGACGGACCCGTCCCCTCGGGGCTGCTGATGTACCTGTCTGCAAGGGCTCAGAGGCTCCCCAAAGCCACAGCCTCAGCCAGACCTTGCCTGGTACTTCCCCCACCCCCGGTAGAAAACCACTCTGTACTGATTATTCTAGACCAATGGTTCTCAACCAGGTGAAATTCTGCCCCCTTGCACACACCCTGGGGACATTTGGCAACGTCCAGAGACATTCTGTTACTATAGTTAGGGTACTGATCTTGGCATTTAGTGGATGGAAGCCAAGAATGCTGCTAAACATCCTAAAAATGCACAGGACGGCTCCCAGTGACAATTAATTGTCTGGCCCCAAATGTCAGTAGCGCTGAGGTTGAGAAACCTTGTACAGGAATGCGGCAACTCCACTGGAGCTATGGCCAAGCCCAGGTGGGAGTGGGAGCAGGAAAGGAAAGAACATTGGTAATGAAGACAACCTTCAAGGTTCCTCAAGGACCCTACCAGATCTGTGCCAGGGTTTTCAAGACAGGAGAGTGGAATAAGTGACTAGCTATGCCATGTGGTTTCAGAATTGTTAAATTTGCACTTGAATAGAGGTGGCATCAGATACCCTGTGTATTGTATTTTTTCTGTTACTATACTAGCAGCATTACCAGGGCAACCTTGAGACTCTTCAAAGGTTCATTTGAATTGTTCAGTGTCTAATATATACATTTTAAAAAATGTTCAACAAATGGAATTGTATTGTGCAAGACTCACTCTACCCTAATCTTTAAATCAGCACTTGAGGTGGAAAGAGTGTCCTGAATCTATGTTTTAGACAGAGGGCTGAGCGGTCGTTACTGTAACATGGCAAACACAGTCCCGAACTAGAAAAACTGCCTGTGTATGTGACTGGCTTTCAGCCCAATCTGAACTCAAAGGCCAGAAGGATTCAGATTCACAGTGGGGCTATTCACCCTGGTTCTGGTATTTATCGTGCCAGGTGACAGAGTGGGTGTAGTGTGTTTCGTTATAAGCCGAACTTAAATTCAGCATCATGAGAAAGTCTGGTGATTGATGCTGCAATTTTGAATACCTGTCTCCCTCCCTTTGGATTCTTTAGTCAAGCTCATGGTATTCTTCACATATTAGTTTTTGATTGGCAGTTTCAGAATTTTGTGAATGAAATGTGTGGTTTGTAAGAATCAAGTTGTGAGTCCCCGCATAATGCACTGAGCCCCAGTTCCCCACCCAGCCCAGCAGTGGGTCAATCTATGTGCACGTCTCTTCTGACCCTGCAGGGCAAGATTCACTTGAGTGGAGTGATTGCTTGGCTGCTTTTGCATCTTCCTAATCAGGAGGGTCCTCACTCCTGACACTGCTTTACTGAAGCTTATTTGACACAACTCAAAACCTTACTGTGCAGTCAAATCTGGCCCCTTAGACTCTAAAGAGGAAAAAAAAAATCACTCCAAGAGAAAAATGCCAGATTTACAGAAGAGTAAAGATGGAGAAAGTCAGTAGATGGTGAGCTGGCAGGCCAGAGGTGTCACCAGAGAAGAAACCTGTACAAGGCTATTTCTTTCTTTTTGTTCCAGAAATCCAGTTGTCAAGTCACCATCAAGCATGGATAATTACAAAAGCAGTTTTGATAGCTATATGCTATATATATATTTTATATAGCAAGAAAGAAAGAGAGAAATTTCCTCTTAGTAAAATATTCACTTTTGTCAACCCTAAAAGGTTTTGCTGGTGACCCTGTTGTAGCTGGCAGGAGTTTGTTTGTTTTCTCTTGTTTTAAACATGTGCGGTGTAGAAGCCGTAGCAGCCTCTCCTAAGAGCTCGTCATCGGGTGGGAATCTTCTACACAGTCTGCTTGCCTTGGCATTCGCGTTTTGAACACTGAGCGGGCTTCCACCAGTCCCCGTTGTGACAGTGACAGATGTTACATTCATCCACTTTCACTTCAATGCCAGCCGGAATGATCGTAGTTCCTGCAAAGCAGTTTGGACCTGGAACACATACATAGGCTGATTAGTTGATTAAGTCTGAGAGGCTCCCTTTCTTTCTTCCCGACCCCAATAAAAAGAATCCAACCCCCGAAGCCATGAACGAGTAGGTCAGACTACTCTTAACAGTGTATCTTTAAGGAATTTTCTAGTCATCTCCCTTAAATGCAGACTTTTAACTCCTACTGTCTTTTGCATACAGCTCATATTCCCCATGTATGTCACGCATTCAAAAGCAAAAAGATCCAATGCTCAAAATGTCTTATGGTCTGTTACTAAGTACATGCGATTTTCTAAAGCAAGGTAAGGATTAAACTCTATTTGCTTTATGCTCTGGGGTGTAAATGCTGCCGAAGTGTCCCCTGAAACCATCTAGGATGGTCAGCGTCACTTGTCAGTACCCTGTGGCCTGTCCTCTCCCTTCCCATGGTGGGTTTGAGGCAATGAACTCCCTCCTGGGTTTTAGCACTTCCCTAAGCCCAGTTCCTGGAATCCCAGCTTGTTTCTTGATAACAATGAATAATTCATGACCAGATGATTTATTCATGTCCCAAACAAGCTTTGTTAGAGGTTCATTTGATTTTTGTAAATGGAGTTCCTTTAATCTGCTGGCTATCTGTTTTTTTAAAGAATGACCCAGAGGTTTGGCTTTTGAAAGTCAGCAGGAATTTTATTTTACTTTTTCAGATTCAGAAAAGCTTTACTGAAAATGTCACTTGCTCGTTAAAGATGGATAATTTTTAAAATTCACCAATCTGTTGTTTACTTCTTGTTTTTTTCCCCTTTCCCTTACTTTCCTTTTATTTTCTCTTTTTTTTTTTCCTTTGGTTTTTGTTTTCTTTTAACCTTCCCAATGTAGAAACGCACATGTTCGGTATTGGTGATATTATTTCTCAAATTCAAATGAGATAAAGATTTCTTCCCAAGGTGCAGTGGATTATAGCAGAATGATGCAAATTGCTGTTTCTTAGAAACGATTTGGTATAAGTCTCTGAGGTACGTATTTAGATAAAGGGAGGGAGCACTGAGTTGTGTCTACTAGTGATTTATTCATCCAGCATTATTGGCCACTTGCCATTACCACTACAAAGTAACATGGCAACATACATTGACATCAGTGCCCTACTTTCATTTGCTTACCACTTGATAAGAATTTATGAGACTATCTTTACCATGAAATAAATGAAATCGGGGTGGTTTGTAGTTCACTTCATAATTGGAATCTTGCCTTTCTAAAAATGGTAATTATTACATTACAATGCCGATTTCTCAACACACAACTATTCAATATGCTACAACTTTAATCGCCATTGTTTCAGAGCTCCCGGAGCTCAACTGTGCATTTATTTACCAACTGCGTTTGTATACCTATGCCTTTCCTTCACTCAGGTGGACAGACACCTGGGGCGTGTGCCTGGGCGTGAAGAGCCAGCAAGAATAGGAGGGATATAATGGGTCCACATGGATAAATTAAACAGCTTAGTGAACTGTCTTCTTTCGCCCAGGAGGTGCTTCTTCTTAAGATGCTGTGGTTATAAGCTCTTGGCCATCTTAATTGCCGATTATTTAAGGATCACTATATCAATTCCATAAGTCTTAGCGTTTAAGTCATTGTTTGATAGACTGAACTGTCTTTGGGTCTACACCTCCCTGAGAAAATTCCACACCAAATCATGAATTTGTTCTGTTATTAGAGAACTTGGCAAGGAGTCTTTTTCAGAACGTAGCTGGTTCTCCCATGGCTGCTGTTGACAGACCTCTCTCAGCCCTGCTGGTTCTCAGCCAGACAGGGTCTGACCACAGCCATACTAGCTTCAGAAATTGAACTAGATGAACACTAACAACTGTTTTCCCAGAACTAACCCAGAGAAGGCAATAGTTTCTCTCTTTCCACTTCTCCATATCCAACCGTTTTCACCCTAATTGTATACTTTTAACTTTTCCAGATGGGAAAATAATTTATTTTTTCTAAATAGTGGCTCCAAAACAAAGAAGTCCCTGAAACAGAATAGGTAGAATGTTACCCAGAAAGAGTTTTCCCAGCTTCTTGAAAGCATTTGGAAATGTGTCAGTAGAATCTTCACACACACTCTCTCCTCTGTCTCTCTCTCTCTCTCCCCCTCTCCCCCCGGCTCCTTTTCTCTCTGTTTCTCTCTCTTTGTGTGTGTGTGTGTGTGTGTGTGTGTGGCACACTACTGGCTCACAGGGGGCAGGTTCATCTTAGTGGAACAATAAGAGAAAAAGGCAGGGAGGGATCTTGGTAAAAAGAGATTTCTAAGTCATCGTGCTTATCTTGAAGAGGGTTTTTACTAGAGCTCTGGTTTTCGTATCTGCCCCTTTTGGCATATGTTGGTACCATACAGTGATCAGCATGTATTTGATCAGCCTCTGTACATCATTTCTTAAAACTCATTTAGAATTCCTGCACTCTCAGCTCAGGAAATATTAATTTCAATTGATTGACAGAATGAAATGAAAGATCCTTTGCACTTTGCCAGGATTGACCAGTCAAAGGCGCTGCCTGTAAATGACATAGTAACCTCTGGACAGTCTACTTGGCAGCCAGAGGTATTGTACAGAATCAAAAACTCCTGTTTGATCTCATTAACAGTGATTTTATAAGCACCCGTCTGAGAACTTCAGGTGTAACTAAAGCAAGCCCCAAATTTGCTTGTTAATAGCCTTATCTGCTTAAAGTAATTTAGATAATTGTCAAGCAAAATGGTTGGCACTGTTTAGAAATTCTTCTGGTCTTGGCCCTTTTTCCTTAATAGTGGTGACAATAAATGCTATTTGCTTTCAGCGTGTGAGTGTCCTACATGAATTCCTTACATAGGAAATCTGTCCTTCTATCTACTCTCTTCCTTTTATTTGGGGGCTGCTTTCCTTTTGTCTTGGTTTATGTGAAAGAATAAGTTGCTTAGAAGAGTGAGCTCAATGGCAAAAGCAACAAATTTTAATGCTGAAGACTTGGAGAGAGTCCAGAGGGTGCAGTGAAAATGATTAAACTGAAGGCTGGCAAATAGGACCTCTGAGAAAAGGTTAAAGGGGTTGGAATTGTTTAATCTAGAAAGAGAAGACAAAGGTATAACTCAATAACTCTCAGGGAGTGAAGGCTTATTATGTGAAGAATGGTGACCAAATGTTCTTTCTTTTGACACCCAGAATAAGAGGAAATGGCGATGCATTGATTCTCAAGGAATTAGAAGCACACACACAAATTACTCAGCGAACTGAGAATTGAGTGTGGCAGTTGCCAATAGTGTGGTGAGGCCTTCTCTCTCAGAGATCTTTCAGAACACAGGAGGTCTCCTTTGTCAGGTAGATTGAAATCGTCAGTTCCTTGAAAACAGGAACGGAGTATCTGTTATTTCTGATGGTCCAGGCCTAATACTGTGTCTTGCAAATATTAAAAACTCAGTATGTGTTTGCTTAACTGAATGAAATAGTATGAACTAGCTAGTTATATATTGGAAGCAAAATTATTTTCTGAACTTATAGATCCAGCCTTACATATATATCAGGCCTAGCCCTAGTAATATAGAAATATTTGACCCATTGAGGAAGTTAGAAGTTGGAAGTTGAAAAGCCAATGGGTTTAGAACGATGAGTGTACTGAGAAGTGGCTGGGAAAACAGGGGTGTTCTGGAACTGGGGGCTCCTGTTGGCTTGAGAGAGCCATTATTAAATATTCAGGAATTTTATAACCTTGTTGATATTATTTTGGTAGCTTGAAATTAACATTTGGGAAGTATTTATGCCACTAAAATCAGCAAATGCTACAAATCAGGATTTTAACTGCCCCTCCCCCCACCTGAGAGCCAAATGATATAATCATTTATATCACTAGGTTAAGGCTCAGGATTCAGGGCATTACTGGGCATGTTAAAGATTTTGCTCCTCATTCTAAAAGCAATGGGAAGCCAATGAAGTATTTAGGTAGGGGTTCGTGTGTGTGTGTATGTATGCGCACACATAAGCATCTGTGTATATGCAGGCACGTCTATAATCATGAAGTAAAGACTGATTCCATAAACTGCACCAGGGTCACCATGTGATTGGTCCACAATGCACCCATCTTTGGACAGTCCATCATGTCTCAGTGGAGGTAGGACCTTTGAGATTGCAGACAAAGAGTAGAACCCTCACAGGCCCTGGCCACTGTGTGATTCCTTTCTCCTTTGCTCTGAGGCATTAAAAGTATCTGCTAAAATGCTGGGGTAATATTAAATTAGCATCAGCAATTAACACATCGGCTTGAATTAACTGATCAGATTACCCCTTATAGAAAGTAAGGTCCTAAGGGAAAAAAGCACCAGGAAACGTCCAATTTGATCTGGGAAAAGGAAAAGGGTTGTTGGGGGGGAGCAAGTAATTGCTAGGAAGACAGTTTAGCTGGAGTCTCTTAGGGGACCAGGGTCACTTTTAATCTGATGGAGATACTGGGCTGTTTGGGGAATTGGAGGATCCTATCAGTCAAGCAACAAACCAGTCCTGGATAAGTCAAGCATAAAAGCACGAATTAAAGTTGTATCTAGAGAATATCCAGAATAGCCCAAAGAACCACGCTCGGAGGTAATACAATCAGGAGCAAGGGCCAATATCATGCCACAGATAGGACCCAGTGAAGACACACCTTGGGTGCAGATATAGCAGCCTGCTCCATCAGTATTCCCAACCCAGGACCCTGGATGCGTCTATGAGGACCGTCAGCAGCGCTAGCTCCCTGACCAGTCCTGCCAGGATGAGGATTGTGTAGTTCTTCTTGAAGTCACTAGCTTTCAGTGGCAAGTGTGCAGTGGGTGAGCCTGGGGACAGAGCCCAGTCAAATTCCTGCACCCTAGCTGCAAGGGAGGCTGGGAGGTGGGTACCTGGCATTTGTAGCTTCTCTAGGGAGAGAGAGACTTTCTTTGTACATAGAGGATTCCCCAGTCACAGGAAGGAGGCAGTTGTTCATTTCGGATGCTAAGGTGGATGGGGATGGGGAGAGGGGTCAATGAGGGCAGATTTCATCTGCTTCAAAATGTTTTCTCGGGGGCTGACTGCCAGTATGCTTGTCTAGCAATCAGGTAACAAATATTCAGAAAGAGACCACTCTAAGCGTGAGTGATACAGCTGTTAAGACAGAGTTCCTGCCTTCGGGGAGTTGACATTCTAGTGGGGTGAATCAGACAAACAGTAGAAAAACAAACAGGACATTTCAAGTCATTCTGAGCTTTGAAGAAAATAAACAAGACAGTGTAGTTGGGGGCCTAGACCCAGGGAGGGAACATTCGTTAGTTTACAGAACATGTTCGTATATGTTTTCTTGTTTCATATTCACCGTAATGCTGTAAGGTGTCATCATGAATCCCATTGCATACATGAGGAAAGTAAAGCTCAGAGAGATTAAGGGACTTGATAAAAGGCAGAGAGCTAGATAATGGGAGAGCTTAAATACCAACCGTCTTATTCTGACTACTTTCCTCGAGGAGAGGCTTTTTTATGTGTCCTATCACTCCAAGTGTCAGCCAGAATGGTACCCTTTCCTGTTCCTGACTCCCCAGCTTGCTCTTGTAGGAAGCTCAGATGAGATCCAGATCCAGTTGGCAGCAATGAATTCAGTGAACACCTTGGGAGTTCTTTTTAAGAATTTTCATGCACGACCTTATTTCCTCCTCACATGAGCTACTATTTGCTGTGTATTATAGGTCAGACAATGAGACACGGAAGTGTCAATGACTTTCTCAAAGTCACACAGCTAGTGAGTGATTGAGCTGGGACCCAGAGCCATTTTTCTAGGCTACGTCCCAGAAGTCAGTCTTCCTGTGAGTAGGAGCTACTTTTCACTTCCTGCGAGTTTTAATAGCACCTGGGATGCTATGGGATGGGTTAGAGGGAAAAGGTTAGGATGTTTAAATTCCTGTTTATGTGTGTGTGTGTGGGGGGGGGGCATGCACACATGTGTAAGTAAAGGGAAGGTCTGGCTACACAGTCCCTGTGGGGCAGAGAATTGAGCCCCTCCAGCAGCATTATTCAGCCTCTTCTCCGTAAGTGCAAAGCAGGAATTGCTCCCAAGAAGCAGATGTAGCTGAGAAAAAGTGTGGCTCTAGCGATCGTCTCCGAAGGCCACCAGGCTGGCGCTGAGACCCTCAGTAGGAGAAGCCCTGTTCTTGTTGCCCCACGTCTCCTTTACAGCCAGACCTCCTCCTTCCCAGAGACTTGGAAAGCCAGGCTGGTCATGACCATTTTATAGGCGCTTCTGGATTATAAACTGGTATATGGCGTCCCTGAAAACCCTCCTTCTGACAACAATGTCATATTGCTTGACAGGCCTTTTTTGAGTATTGCAATTTCTGGCCTTGATTTGAAAATTTATTATTGATGCTCGGTGTCTTTTAGAAATTGGCTGTAAACGATCTTCCTGCTGCATAAATGAGGCAGATTCCTATTGTGTTAGGCTATAAACATCCTATATTTATTTGGCAGGGCATCTAAATCATTGTTTCCGCAAATAGGAGGCTTGTAGGCATCAGTCTGGGATTGAATTGGATTGGATTACGTTCATCCTTTTAACTGATTTTAATTCTCTGCTTCATGAAGTCTGACAGATGTTATTGTGCTACCAAAAAGCAAATAGGCTTCCGATCAGGTGAACCCATTTCCGACTATTAAAATCTTGGAGAAAATGTTTCTAGCAACCAGTAATTAGAGCTGATTGCAGTGAAAATTGAACTAAGTGACTGAAACCTCCCCAATAACACATTCCAATGGCCTTTTTAGGCCTGGACGGAGAGCAGAGATGAGGTTCAGGTTGCTAAGGGAGCTTGCAGACTGGAGAATGGGGTGCCGCTCTCTACCTGCTTCTAGACCCTCATCCCTACGTTACTTTCCAACTATTTTATTAAACCTGAGAACAAAAAGCTTCCTCGGATTAAGGTGGCAAGTCAGGAAGGATTGTTTTCTCAGAGGCTGCCCTAGAGCAGCCTGTTAATCAGCCTGTTAATCATTTTATTTGAAAATTCAGTACTGCTGAACTCCCACACAAATTGCAGTGTGAGGGCTCTGGAGAGTTTTTTGGCCCTTAAGTATGTAAGATTTATAGCATGGTGCTCCTATTAAGCAAAGTCCGAAGACTGGAGCAGAGAGAGGAAGGACACGGTCAGTCTACACAATAGAGGTAAAGGTTGGCTGCTTTTTTCCTAATTCCAGGCAAATCAGCAGCTGTGAGAATCTGGCGTCATTCACAGTCTGCATTAGCTGGCCCTGTGTGTCCAGTCTCACCTTCACAAGAATATGTGTGGTCAGAAAATGGCTTGGTTTGCTGTTGTATAAAACGCTATCTGGTTAGTTTTTGCTTCAAATGATGAAATAGTCTCAGCCCAATTTTCCAACCTTAAACCAGATGACCTCCCCTTGTTAGAGCTTTCAGTGATTTTCATGTTTCTTCTCAGCAATCCTAAAGGTAGGAAGAGCTGGTATTACTCTACCCATTTTACAGCTGAGGGCACTGAGTTTCAAACAGAGAGGAGGTGAGGTGATTTACTACTTACTTATTTCCCAGGTGAGGCGCTTTATTTTGAGGTGAGCAGATAGAACTCTGGAGTCATACTGTCTACATTTCAGTCCTTCTGCCATTTACTGGAGGTATCATCTCGGTGTCCTCAGCCATAAAGTGGGAATAATATTAAAGTAATAAGAGTATTTACCTTATGGAGATTTTGAAGGAGCAAATGAATTAACATATGTAAAGTACTTAGAACAATGCCTATCATGAACTAACAATAAATGTTAGTTGTTGCTATTTATCATTTTCATTATTATTATTACTTGAGTTACCATCTGTGCTACTTTGGGTAGCTTATGGATTCCAGGACCTTTGATTCCTAGTCTGTGTTTCTTTTTTTAATTTTAAAATATCAGTGAAGAAATTAATATGGTTAATGTCAACCAATATTTTTGGCAAAGTGAGTAGATGTACAACAAAAAAATCATTCCTATGTGGATTTTCCCCAGCTTTGTTTAGTATTTACCAGTAAGCCAGACAGTTGAAGAAAACAGCGAATAGAGAGAGCGTGACTGGGGAGAGTTAAGGGGAGATATATTAATCTGAACCAGTTGCTGACTGTGGAAGAATTCATTAGGAAATTGATTTAAAATGATTTGCTTGGATGGTACAGACAACTGGTTTCATTTGTTGGAAAGAAAGAGCCCAGATACGGTGGGAGAATGTCTAAGGTAAAGGCTAACAAAGAGTTTGCAAGCTAACTTATTTACTTATTTATCTATCTATTTTTAAATTTTTTTTGTTAAATTTATTTATTTTTGGCTGCGTTGGGTCTTCGTTGCTGCGCGGGCTTTCTCTAGTTGCAGCGAGCGGGAGCTACTCTTCGTTGTGGTGCACGGCTTCTCATTGCGGTGGCTTCTCTTGTTGAGGAGCACGGGCTCTAGGTGTGCCAGCTTCAGTAGTTGCAGCACGCGGGCTCAGTAGTTGTGGCGCATGGGCTCTAGAGTGCAGGCTCAGTAGTGGTGGTGCACGGGCTTTGTTGCTCCATGGCATGTGGGATCTTCCTGGACCAGGGATGGAACCCACATCCCCTGCATTGGCAGGCAGATTCTTAACCACTGTGCCACCAGGGAAGTCCCTGCAAGCTAATTTAAAGAGAGAGTAAGCAATGATAGCTATCTATGGATTGATCAATTTATCTACCTATCTATCTAAAGGTTTCTGCTTTTTTATAGCATTTTCGTAGTGCTTAAAAAAAGGATAAGGTGTAAATGCCCAGCAATAACAGAAATAATGAATGAATTATGGTACTCCACTTCATAGACTCTTCTGTAGCCATGAAAAAGAATGAACTATAACCTCTAGCTGACTTGCAGGGATTTTCATGAGTTATTATTGAATAAGAAAGGAATTATGCAGAGAAGTGGGTATAATATCCTATTTTAAAAAAACAAATATAGACAAACTTCTGTGTGTACATTCGTATAGAATTATATGAGGATGGAGGAAAAATAAAGAAGCACAAATACTAAGTTGTTAACGTGGATTATCTTGCTGGAGGAAGGGATTGCTGATGGGGGAGGAGACGGGGATAGGACACGTAGCAGGAGGAAAACAAGTGCATCATGAGATATTTGGTTCTATGTGTAAAAATAAAGAGAAGTTTTAGACTGACATGCATTTTAAAATCAATGTGTACACTTAATGCTGTAATTGTTCCTTTTTTCCTTAAAATCTGTTAAATCGATAATGTGTCTGACAATCAGGTACATCTTAAAACTGAGAAAATGTAGTGAAAGTCATTGAAGTGGGCAGACCATGAAGAGCCCTCAATGCCCCAGTTTTCTTGACTCTAAAGTTCTATGTCACTGCTGTCCATGATAGCAGCCACTGGCCATATGTGCCTATAGAGCACTTGAGATATGGTGAGTCCAAAATGAGATGCTCTGTAGATGTCAGAAACAGACATCAGACTTCAAGGAATTAGTAAGTCTTTGAACGTAAGAGAAAAGGAGTAAAATTACTCATTAATATCTTTTATATAAAGTGTGTGTTGGGTGACAATATTTTGGATATATTGGGTTAAATAAAATGTATCAATAAAATTAATTTCATCTTTTTACTTTCTAATGTGGCTAATTTAGAAAATCGAATTTTAGAAAATTTACTTAAATTTGAAACTAAGTTTAGAGAATTTAAAACTCAGTGTATGTCTCACATGATATTTCTATGGGACAGTACTGGCCCTAAGGAATTACAAAAGGATGAAGAGGTGTTAGGAATGGCCAAGAGGAAACTAATTTTTACATAATTTGGGAGGAAGGAATGCTAGGTATTGTGGAAAAGGGCATAACTTTAAGACAGGGGTTCTCAAAACATGCGCCCTTGATCAACAGTATCACTGAGAATATCTTTGAAATGCAAATTCTCCAGCCCCACCAGACACCTACTGATCAGAAACTGTGGGTATGGGGTCCAAGATCTGTGTTTCTGTGTTTTAATAAACATTCTAGGTGATTTTGATGCAGGCTAAAATTTGCTTTAGGATAAGGCAGAGCTTGGATAAAAGCTGTAGAAGGTAGCGTGGTTAGTCTGAGTTTTAGAAGATGCCTCAAAATAGGCTAAGCTTATCCCAATGGCAGTGAATTCAGCATGCTACATAGGCTTTTAGCAGTGGGTCATTCCTGAGGAGAAACTCTGAGCAAGAAAATGGTGGTTAAATGGTTCAATTACTTTCAGGTTTCAGCATCGGCCTCTGAGCTGTCATTATTGTGTTTCTTTGATAAGTGTGATTTTTATCCACACGATAGCTTTGAGAATCAGAGTCATGTGTGGAACTTGACATTTGAAACCATTTCGGATGCTTTAATGACCTCACTTTCCAAAACCAATTTGGTTATCACTGGAAAGAAAATAATATATATTTATCTTTGGGATAGAAACAGGTTAGAAAAGATTGTACTACTCAGTTTTATCTAACTTTCATATAAAAGATAGAATTTCTTTAAGCAACAAACTTTCTATCTCTGACAATGAATTTAGTATCATCTTTAAAACTGCCTACCTCATTGATGAAAAGATTGCAAACCTATTTTCATTTCCTTAAAATGCTTGAGTGAACGTACTAGAATGGAAGTAGCATCCTCACTGTGGGGGAGGGGCATGGGACATGGGGTATGCTTGTCAACAAAGTGGGTACCAACACACACACACACACACACACACACACTATCCACACAGCATACTTCATAACGGAGATGAAACAGAAAACTTTCCATTTTCATTTTCTATGTTCAAACACACAAAATGTCTTGCAACTGGAAAAAAAAAAAAAGGTGGTAAGCAGGTTATTTCATTAGTGAATCATATGACCAAAGGTGCCCTATTGACATTTCCATGGTCATGAATTATTAGACATGCCATGGGTAAATTAAGAAACAAAATGACAGTTTCTTTAATGTTCATCTAACAATGCCTGTAGATAGCTAATAACTGTGGCACAGAAATGAGGATAAGATTAGTAAAAATAAATGTCCACACACTGTATACTGAGTCTAGTCTAGGAATATTTCTAGTCTAGAAATATAATGTTTAGTAGGTGGGCATATTTCCTTCCTGTACGGATGTGGCAAAAGTAGATACTGAATGTAAATAACAATGGGATAAAATTTGTAAAAAATAAAGAGTAAACATATTAAGGGGATTTAATTTGGTCTAGAAGTCAGAGAAGGGTGCCTTGAGGAGGTGATAGATGATAATGAGAGGGAGAGGTCAAAGGAGCTACATGTGAACATCTCCTAAGTGCAACAAAAGCTTGGCTCTTAGGGAAGCATTTAAGGTACTGCAGAGTAGAGAGCCAGTGGAAGGGGGGAACCAGAGATAAAAAGAAGAGATCTAAGTATGAGCAATTTCTTAGTATTTAAAAAAAAACTATATTTGGAGTTTTGGATTGCTTCTAGAGGGCCATTGAAACCATGCCGTCATCAGATTTACTTTTCAGCTAGATTATGCTGGCTTCAATGTAAATAATGAGCTGGAGCAGGGGATGAGGGCCCTGCTGCAGAAAGTAGACCAATTGAATCAGTTCTTACATTCGTCCAGGCAAAGGTAAGTGTGGCCTAGTCTAGGGTGGTGGCCATGGGAATGGAGAGAAGTGAATGGATGTGAGCAGCATTTAGATTGAATCAACATGATTTGGTGGTGGAGCGAATGTGTGGAATGAGGTAGAAGATGGTCCTCAAGTTCCTGATGCAAGCAAGGATATGGGACACTGATGAAGGAGCAGGATTTGGAGGAAAGAGAATGCAGTTAGTGTTAAAAACATTGAATTTATGCACACGAGTCATCTAGGTGGAGATGAATAGCAGAATAGAATTGACTGAGCTGCCAGGAAGAGTTGGGTGTCCCTGGCAAACGAGTGGTAATTGAAGCCAGGGGAGTGGATGAGGGGTCCCTGGAGCTTTTGCTGTAGGGCAAGAAGAAAGAGGGCCTAGGACAGCAGATGGGACAGTTGGAGCCAACTAAGGTGACTGAAATGAAGTCTCCAAAGGGGAAGGAGAAAAAATTAGCAGTACATGGCGTCAGAAAAGCAAAGGAAGGGAAATGTTTCTGGTAAGGGCAGTGACAGCAGTGTTGAATGCAGCTGAGATGGCAAATGAGATATGGGCTGAGAGAGGTTTATTGGTGACTCACAAGAGCACTTTCTGTGGAGTAGTAAAGGCAAAAGCCAGAAGGCTGAGGGAGGGGTGGACATAAAGAAAGCCTGGTCAGTAGCTGAATGAGGCCTGAGTTGAGGGAGGATATTTAAGATGAGAGAGAGAGAATATGTTTAAATGCTGGTGAGAGAGTCTCAGGGGGAAAGAAGAGTTGAATGTAAAAAGGTGGGATGTGAGGGGAAGATAATTGACAGAACAGAGTCCCTGAGAAAGCAGGAGGGCACGGGATTCTGTGTTCTCAGTTCGGAGAGGGGAAACTTCTTCCATTGTAATAGGCAATAGGAAGCTACAGGAGTTTCTGATAATTTCTATTTTCTCTGGGAAGTAGGAGGGACACTAATCTGCTGAGAGTGAAGGGAAAAGATGAGGAAGAGAGAGGGTTGACATAGTCATTCCAGGAATGAAAAAGATAGCAGCCTGGGGAAGCGTAATGGAATTGTCGAACAGGGGGAGGGTCCAGATGAGGATGCTGACCATAATTTGCAGTGGTACCCATTTGATTGCTCCTGTGATCTTCCCACTGGAGCCCAGCAATATTGTGGAAGAGTGCCCCAGGCAGAGAGCATCATTGAATAGCCTCGTGACCTTGGGCGAGTCACTTATTCTCCATTTCCTCAACTGTGAACTGGGAATAACAAGAGTACACATCTGATAGGATTGCTAAGATTATTAGATGAGTTAATACACATAAAGTACCGAGAATAGTTAGTAGATAGTGTACCCTGGATATTAAGTGGTTAGCTATTCTCCAGCTTTGGGGTTTTGACAGGCATGAGATGATAGGAGCAAAGGAATGGGAAATATTAACAAGAGAGCGGTTGAAATTGTAGATGAGGAGTTAAACTGGAGAACAAGGGAAGTGAAGCCATAGATTCTGAAAATCACTAGATTGTTTTGTATTTACTGGAAGTCCTCCTGGTATGGATTCCTGGCCTAAGATTAGAATACACTAGTTTTGCTGACAGAATTGGAGTGTTAATGGAAAATGAATAACAGTTTCTGAGCTCTGTTATTCCAGCTCCCATTCTATACTTTGGCTTTGGTACCCAATTACATGAGGAATTTACATCAAAAAGATGTCGCTGTTTTGAGAACTTTAGCTTGAAGCAGATCCTGTGTGTGATACTTTACGTTCTGAATTCCTGTGAAATGGGTAAGTTCTTAAGAAAAGAAAAAAATTTATAAGAAGCAATATTAAGGGAATCCCCTCAGGGTAAGGTAATTTTGTTTAAAGGCTGTAAATTTGCCAACTCCTCCTGTTCTTTTCCTTGAGGTCCACAATGCAATTTAAGCCAGAAAAACAATCAGTTTGGCCCAAGCTTGAATTGCTGCAGCATATCAGCCTCCAAAAGTGAAATTTAAAAGGAACTCTCTGCATCGCTGATGGGCCTAGACACTCACAGGTGTTATTTTGTCTCCAAGAATAGATTTTGTACGGTCACTCAGATCACACACTGGGACCCTGGCCTTTAATCATAAATGTAAATGGACTTTAGACACTAACATTTATTTCCAGGTTGGAAAATGATTGAGGTTTTATATGGTAAAAGTATTACTGACAAGCCTAGTGAGCTCTCTGAAAATAGTTTCATGTGCTAACTAGCAAATAAATAAAATACAATTATAGACTAGGGCCTGCCCCCCTAAGAGTCTAGAAATCTTGATTTTATTCTTGCCCGGGCAAATGATTTTTTCTTAATTTAGAGGAGACATTTAGAGGTGGGGAGGGTGGAGAGAGGAGAGATCAGGGTGGTCTATCTCAGGTGCAAATACCACCATTCTTATCTCAAAAATACCCCTTCATCTGTTGCCTTCCCAGAAATTGCCAATGGACAGATGCCAGTTTGGCAAATAAACTATTAAGGATAGTTTATTTTTCATTTATTCAAAAGCATTTATTGAAACCTTCCTGTATGCCAGAGACTGTGCACATCCCTGGAGATACAGTGAGCACAAGACATATTCCCAAGTCTCAGTGGGGTATACTCTAGCGGGAGTGAGGCAAGTACAAAGTTAGAAATAGGATTTTACAGGAGGATGTATGAGGGAACCTAATCGAAACAGAGGAGGAAGGAGGCTTCCTGGAGATGCAAAGACTGAGTGGATCATGAGGGGTGAATGGGAAAAATTTTGGTAAAGAATCAGGACGGTGTGGTGGTGAGTGGGGAAGTTAGTGGCATAAGCAAAGAATGGGTTATGGCCCATTGGAAAAATGTAAGAAATTGTGTAGAATTGGAGCTTAGGGTCCCAGGAGGAGAATAGGGAGCTGAAACTGGAAGAGAAGAAAGGGCAGTGGCCAGGTTCTGGAAGACCTTGTAAGCTGTACTGAGTAGAATGGACTTTACTATTACAGCACTGCGGGGACACTGAAGAATTTTTAAATGGCAAGGGCTGTAACCATACTTAATGCTTCAACCAGATTGCTCCTGCTGCTGTGTGAGGTGGGGTTGGAAGGCCCCCAGCCTGGTGGAAGCAAGAGCAGTAATTGCTCCAGGAAAGAAATGGGGAAGGTCCACACAGAACCAGTGGCTGTAGGAATGGAGAAGAGGGGATAAATTGGGGTGATCTTAAAGGGAGAATTTATAGAATGTGGATGTAAGTGATACGGAAGAGAAAGGAAATAAAATAATGTCCATATTTTTTGCTTATGTACTGGCTAGCAGGTGGTATCTTCCACAGAAAGAAGAAATATAGGAACGAAGGCAAGTTTAGGTGGAAGGTCCAGAGTTCAGTTGTAGACATATTGAGCTTCAAATGTCTTTAGCTTATAACAAGTGGAAAGCTTAGAGTAAGTAGTGGGATCTATGGCTTGAGATCTCATGGGAGATATTTGAACTGGAAGCACCAATTAACTTAGAAGTCTTCAGGATATAGATGGTGATTGAATACATGAAAGTGGCTTCTTAGGAAGAGAGAGAGTAAATAATGGGAAGATTACTATTGACAGAACCCAAGGAACTAACATTTACATCATGAGTAGAGGAATGGAACTCTGAGAGTTGTGTGTGAATGAATGGTTATAGAGATGGGAGTAAGACGGTATAACAGAAGTTAATGGAGAAGAAGATTTCAATAAGGAGTCAGTGCTGCTGGATGTTAAATAAAATAAGGGTTGAACATATCCATTAAATTTAGTATCCAGCAGGCCCCGGATGGCCTTGGCAAAAGCATTTCCACGTCATTGTGGGGATGAAGCTGGATATCAGTGGATTTAAGAGTGACGTGTGGACAAAAATATGTCAACTACACATTCAAGAAAACTTGTTTTGAAAAGAAGGTGAAATTTAGGGCTAAGTGACGAGAGAGAGAACTTACTGGGCTGGAATTGAGTAATTCAGTCAACTTCTGAGTTTTGTTGTTGCTGTTTTTAACATCAGGAGATGTGCCCATCTATGTGCTTAGAGGAGAAAGCCCCTAGTGAAGGGAAAATTGCAGGTTCGGAGAAGAGGAAGTTCTGGATGTTCTGGCAGGGATGAGTTCTGGGAGTTGTTCATCGAAGTACCATGAACTTAGGGCCAGCAGCAAAGGCATCAGCAGAGAGCTTGTTAGAAGTGAGTAATGTCGGGCCCTACCCTAGATTTATGCAACCAGAATCCACCTTTTAACAAGAAAGAACATTCTCCTGAGATAGGAAGATAAGGACAGATAAGTTTCTTGATGTTGGCCAAGAAGGGAGTTAAAATGATGTTATGTCATTTTGCTGTGAGGGAGTGAAGTGATTTACTGAGAATAAGTAGGGGGCAGTGCATGTAGTAAAAGAGAGCTGGCTAGTGGGGTCTGAATGGGTAGCACTGAAAGTGACGGAGAAAGAAACCCTGAGCTTACTGTGCTCTGCACGTGAAGGTTTGTGTGGATGTCTCCGACAGCCTAGGGCTGGTATAGGAGCGGGCAGACACTTAGGTTGATGTAGGTTTGGAGTTTTAGCAAAAGTGGGAGTCAGCAAGAGAGAGGGTGAATGAATGAACCACAGGGTCTCTGTTGGAAAGAGAAGTCAATGAACATCAATGGGAGCTGATAGACTGGAAGGAAATGGGCGTCAATCATAGTTATTTATAGAAATGAGAACTATTACACTGCCAGCAACAGTGGCCACTCGTCCAAAAAAAGCTCTTCCTTCTCACTGCAGTGTTTTTGTTTGTGTGTTTTGCAAATAACACATCTAAAACATTCACTATTCTCTCTCCCCTGGTCACCTATCGAACTAGAGTCTGAGGCTGCTGCAGGCACTGAAACTGCCCACTAAAATAGCATCCTCATTGTGATATCGACTGTGGCTTCTCAGTTCTTTAAACGGGAATAAGAAGACTCGTAAGATCTGGCTGAGGGCTTTAAAAGATCAGAATGATATTCTTTGCTACCTTGAATGCCCTTTTTTAAATAACTATTTGCAAAATTTATACTGGAAGTATGTTTTATGAATATTACACTGATTCTTCACCCAAATGTTTTTTCTTTAATTTTTGAACCTCAAAGCACTTTGTTCTTCCCTTATGACACTATTTAACCATACAGTTGGCCCTTGAACAACATGGGTTTGGACTGCGCTGGTCCACTTATATGTGGATTTTTTTTCAGTAATAAATACTATTGTACTACACGATCCATGGTTGGTTGAATACAGATACAGAGGAGCTGCCTGTATGGAGGGTCAACTGTAAAAGTTATTCACAAATTTTTCACTACACAGAGGGTTTATGCCCCTAACCCTCACGTTACTCAAGGTTCAACTGTGTGTGTGTGTGTCTCTCTCTCTATTTTTTTTTTTTTAATTTTTATTTATTTATTTATTTATTTATTTATTTATTTATTTATTTATTTATTTATTTATTTATTTTTGGCTGTGCTGGGTCTTTGGTTCGTGCGAGGGCTTTCTCCAGTTGCGGCAAGTGGGGGCCACTCTTCATCGCGGTGCGGGGACGGCTCTTCATCGCGGTGCGCGGGCCTTTCACTATCGCGGCCCCTCCCGTCGCGGGGCACAGGCTCCAGAAGCGCAGGCTCAGCAGCCGTGGCTCACGGGCCCAGCCGCTCCGCGGCATGTGGGATCCTCCCAGACCAGGGCTCGAACCCGTGTCTCCTGCATTAGCAGGCAGATTCTCAACCACTGCGCCACCAGGGAAGCCCTCTCTCTCTATTTTTAACATAGCTCAGTAGTTTCATCCCTTCTAAGAGACTGTAAAACTGTGAATATCAGGAGCTGTCTTGCTAATTTTTGTTGCATTGCTGAGCAAAGAGAAGGTTTTCTAGCTGAATCACAGGGTTCAGGAATAGGGTAGAGTATGCTAGAGAGACGACTGGTAGAAGATTATGAAATGCCTTTTGTACCAAAATTAAATGCTTGTATTTTAACCTCTAAGATAGGCAGTCACTAAAAAGTAAAGTAGGGAAGTGATATGATATGCATCTTCTGGAAGCTCACACTGTCCAGTCCAGAGAGTAGAGTACTGAACAGAGATGTGTAAGACGAGAACAAGGACATGAGTTACAAAACCATTGTGTTGGTCCAGTTGAGAGACAAGGGTCTGAAATGAGGCATAACTTTAAATATGGACAGGAAGGCTTTCATTTACTACATTGTAGGATTTAATGACCTTGGAGGGGGGATGAGACAAGGGAAGAAGCCTGTAGCTCACTCTGGGTTTCTGGATTGGGTGACACAGGTAATGCCATTCACTGAGATGGGCAGAGAGAGAAACAGGTTCAGGGAAGAGGAAGGGGATGGTTGATGATACGTGGAAGGTGGGGAGTGATCAATTTTAGAAATTCTAAACTACTTTACCTATGGTAATAAACATTGGTTGAATACGCTAGAAGAAAAATGAATATGAGACTGTTTTGAACTTTAAGGAAGAGCCGAGGTTGAAATGGAAACATGTTATTAAAAATGTTTACATTTATTTCCCCCAAGTGGAATTTATAAACCACTCCTACTGCCAAGTCTGTGGTGGGGAAGCAAAACATCTGGTTGAAATTCCACTGACCTTTAGATACACCTGAGTTTTCCTGTGATGCTCATTTTCATTCCAAATGGTACAGCAGAGCCCTAGGGATTGTACTTCCTGGAGCATTTCACCAATAAAGAGCATTTGTGCAGCACTTGCATTTCACACGCAGGTTTTTGAGCCAACTTGGTTCTAAACACTGAATTGGGCACTTTTAAAATATTTGCGTATCTGAGTTTGTTACTTCTTCACATCAGAAAGTTTGCAGAGTGATTGTGAAAGAGGTTAGGAAGTAAAGTCTCTGATCTAGTCAGTGTTTTTCTCTGAGCCTTAGCAGAGGCACAAAGATAAGGCAATAGAAGGGGCGTCAAGGATGTCCTGATTAGGAATCAAGAAGGAAGATTCAAGAAATGCACCCTATATTTCTAGACAGGTCCCAATTTTTCACAACATAAATATGTGGCTAGGCCAACTTCTTAAAACAGCTTGTTTCCAGTGGCAGAACTTAATGTTGTCCTAATTGCTTCTTTTCATTTGTGATTCTCTGATGCTTTTGAGGGGGGTATAATGTCCTAAGTACGTGGAGCTGCTGTTTTTGTGTCCTCTTTGCTATACCACCTGTGGTAAGCTGAATAATGGCCTCCTTGAAATGTTCACATCATAATCCTAGGAGCCTGTGAATATGTGACCTTATGTGATCAGAGGGGGTTTACAGATGTGATTAAATTGAGCATTTTGAGACAGGGAGATTATCATGGATTATCCACATGGGCCTGACGTAATAACAATTGTTCTTGTACGAGGGGAACGGGAGGATAAGAGACAGTAGTAGGACATGTGATTAGGGAAGCAAGAGATTGGAGTGATGAGAGAAAGGGGTCATGAATCAAGTATGCCAGTGACCTCTACCAGCTAGGAAATGCAAGCAGAGTCTTTCCTGATGCCCAGGGGAATGCAGCAGCCCAGCCTACACCTTGATTTTAGAACACCACCCCTTGAGTCAACTTGCGGATGATGCTAGAGCAGGAAGGGTCGACTTAGATATCAAGCAGTATTTCCCAATGGATTTTAAAAGAATTTCAAACTGTATATTGATTACTAATGCTGTTATTAGTGCTCTTAAAAAGAATCTCTGGAGGGGTAAAAGTTTGGTCCACCCTAAACACAGAAGGTCAAAAAAGTTGCCCTTCTTAAGCAGGTTATTGTGGTGGCCACTTGACAAATTGTCTATGTTGACAACGTAGTTAGATTTGACTGAAGCATTTGTTGTCTGCCCTGACCTGCTTTCTGTGTACTTAAATCAAGGATTCTTCAATGCTCTCAGAATGGGACTTTGATCCACTGGATTTGGTTGAATTCCCTGCTTAGATCTGAATTTGCAGGCAGCATTTTAGAGTATTTATATCCTGTAGGGAAAACATGAAAATTTATTTATGAATTTAAGTCCTGGCTTGCCCTGTTCATTTACAGAAATCAAAAGTACATCATCTCTGCCAAATGCAGTTTTTTAAAAAAATTGCCCACGCAGATCCTAGAGAATATTGGCATAACATTTTTTACAAATTTGTGTAAATGTTTTAAGCTTATAAATGACAAGCCTTGTGTTGTCAAGTAGTGATGAAACACCCATAACACAAGGAGAGACGGTGAGTCACATAGCTTAACAGAACTAACAAGTTCTGAGTAGTACAAGTGACTAATTGCTCTGCTAGTATACTCCGGGTGACGAACCCCAGAGAGGAAAACATTCATGAGTCATAGGATTTTTGTAGATTTAATGACAACCCTAGAATTACATTAGCATTGCCTCCAAATTGAGAAGACATTGAAGAAAGGAGAATTCAAATGAACTGGTGTGACTCAGTGTGAAACCTAAATCAATGAAAAAGAAGCTGGAAGAAGAAATAAAAACTCTCATGCATGCAGAAGAGGAAAACCTTCATGTATTTATGGATTCACTCAACAAGCTCTACTCAGTGCCTACTGTATATCATGCACTGTGCTTTTCCAGGACAAAATAATTTGCTTCCAACTGTGAATATGGGAGAATGGTCATACTAAGCTGAGAATGAATGAGGTCTTGGCAAGACTGTTTTCCACTAAAACCCAGGTACTTAGAGGATGTGCTTTTACTTATTTGCATCCCATGAATTTCTGTACTTTTGGGTATCTGTGACATTGAATGTACTTAGAACACTTTAATGATTGAGTCCTGTTACTGGGGGAGAAAGCTAGGTCAGATTTTGCTGAGTTTTGTTCTGCATTATCTCCAATGAGTGCTGCTCAATTGGTCTCTTACTCTCCAGTAACTTTCATATTGAGGCTGGTATTTATCATTAAAAAAATTAATTGTAGCATTTATTTTTAAATAAAGCCAGGAGCACAGATGTTAAGAATCACAGATCACTTGGTGAAAAATCTTTGAATATCTCCTATTCTGTCAGCCCTAGTAAATTTTACCTTGTCCCAGATTGTGTATGTAAAACGTTCTCCAGCCTACTCTAGGCTGGATTCATCTGCACCTGTCTGTTTTGTGCTACTCTTGCTTGAGTTCTACGGATGATTCAAGGATTTTAGGACAGTGTAAACTCAAAGGTTTGAGGATGTAACCCCAAGAGTTCTCTTTGTTTTCCTAGAATTTACCCAAGCCCTCAAATCATTGCTGGATACATATAGTGGCATTCAAGGGATTCTTCAGACCCCAGTTAACAAAATGCCACCAGTTCCAACTGCGCATCCTCCCTATAGGGCCTTCCCTGCCCTGGGTTCTGTTCTCTATTGTGGCGTCTGTCACAGAAGGGTATTTATTTACAAGTTCATGTCCATGCTGGACTTTGAACATCACAAAGGCACTCAGCACAGTGTACAGAAGGAGTTCAGTAAGTGATTGTAGCATTTATCTAAATGTATTCCTGAAAGGAGGTTTTGCCTTTGGTATTAAAAATAGGGTATCATTCTCCTTGGGATTCCTTCTGTGACTCTTGGGTTTGGCAAAGAATCGCTTGAACATGCCAACTCTACCAATGAAAACCCTTCTCACTCAGCCACTTACATGGTTTGTGACATTCGATGCTCTCAGTGTTTGCTAAAAATGATGTTCATAAAACCTGGAACTTCAGGGATGGAAGAATGACATTCATTTCAAATGTGCCAACATGATCATGTGTCAAATGACAAGGTTTCCAAACATGGCATGAACTCTTCTGTTGTTAAAAATCTGATATTTGCAATAATTACTTGGCCTGCCTGTAAATGCTACACTTCATTTTTATGAAACTAATGACATCTGCCACATAGAAGTGCACTATTACTCCTACTGTGGCCATTTCTAGAATAAAACAGAACTTTTGCATGTTCCCCACTAGAACGTTACTGAGAAAGGAAGGAAAACGTTAGAATTCAGGAGAATCTAGGCGATGCTAAAAGATTCAGCAAACAAGATCTAGAGAACGTTTGGTTGAAAGAAACATAGCACAATGAACATATGGTAATCAAACTGAAGTTTTGTACATCTTAGTACCTTTGTGCCAAATGCCACAGCGATTCCTTCTCACTGCTTAGTAAATGGGCCCAACCATAAGAGGAAATGAAAGATTCAACATCACGAGAAAGAAGAGATGATTAAGGCTTAGCTTGCTAGATGGTTTTAGGGGCAGTTAATTTCCTAGAGCTATGCTAGGGTTGTTTCTCTCCTGTTTATACAAATTACCTCCCCCGTTCAACCCCAAGCAGGCTAATATTTATGCTCTGGCATGGGATTGCAAATCAAATCCAAAAGTTAGTGAGTAGGGTTAGAGATGGAGGCGAGAGGAGAATGAATATAGAAATAGCTTACAGGAAGAGAATTATTTTTGGTGAGCATCCCTCAGTTATTTTTGTTAGTTCCAGTGTAAAAAATTCGAATCAGTTGATGCTGAATGATTAAGTGATTTCACGGATTATTTTCCCTCTAAGGTGTGGGAGTACGGAAAATCAGGTATTCCTCAAATTGTATCGTGAGGACCAGCGGGATATCACAGTTGTCTTTGTGGTGAGATTCTTGGAACATAGCTGTCAAGGATGTTTATGGAATTTCTTGTTTTCTCTGATCGTCTACCAAGAAAGTTTTTTTTTAAACCATATTTTCAATTTGGCTGAAATTAAAAAAAAAAAAACCTTATAAAATTGCCACAGAGAAATTTTTTTCAGGTGAGGTATCAGTGCTTTTAGCTTTCTGCTAGCTCTGAAACAGAAATATCACATTATTTTAAAAAATGTTTTGTTTCTTGTAAGATGCAATGTTTGTTTAGACTTAGTATTACTGTCACAAGTACGTTTTGTGTTTTGAGCAGAACGATGTCTTGTTCAAAACACACCCTTTACAATGATCATGTGCTACTGTGGTACTTAGTTAAATATAAGTTATGTCATTAATCCACCAGGCAACAGCCATGGATCATTCTATATTTTCTACAACAGCTTGGATAGCGCTGTTATTCAGCGTGTTGGCAGAGATATTACTTAAGAATGAGCGATTAATAATAATAGCTTTCAAAGTGAGAGTATACACAGATATAGCACATGCCAGTGCATCTAAAGTACCTGGTAGGTTTTTTTTCCTATTTAACTAATCTTTACAAAATACCTGTGCTGTAGATAATTCAGCTTTCCCGACTGACTTTGATTATTTTACTACTTTGCTTTTATCGTCTATTTTATAACTCTCCAAAGTTCTATTGAAGAATACATACATCCCATACTCTACATAGCAGCTACCCTATCATTGCCAGAAGATGCATTTAGCGATGAATTCCTGGAGACTGGGCGTTTTACATCCTGCTATCCAAAGTAACAAACATTATTTTACAGTTTAAGTCACATGGAGTATGTGAAAAATCAGGATAATTGGGAAGTAGCATAGCATAGTGAATTTGGGAGCCTGGGTTCAAATCTCAGTTTTGCTACTTACTAGTTGCATACTCTTGATCAAGTTACTTACTTTGTCTATGCTGTAGTTTTCTCGTCTTGCAAAATGGCATAGTACTAGTACTTACCTCATAGGGTTGCCAAAGGACATAAAATAATGCCTGATCCATAGTACAATCTAAGAGATTAATCCATTAAAGTTCTGTAATCTTCTCAGAAAATTTGCAAAGAATGTAGTAATATCTCCCATTATAGACAAGAAAATTGGAACTCAGAGAGGTTAAAAGACTTCGCAAAGGTCCATGTCAGATCCCTGCACCATTCACCATTATTCAGTCACCTGTTGGTTACCAAGTCTTGGCTCGAGAGTCTTTACCCAACTCTGAGGATGGAGTGGCGGCTGGGTCAGGGAGTATCAGGGGCACCAGTCTTAGGCTGGAATGTCCTAGGAAAGACAGCCAGGTGTAAGGGGGGTTCCTGGAAGGTTACCAGGCCTAAGGAACTTGTAAGTTACAGAGGGGCTAAAGAGAGGCACGGTGCTGTCCAGTTTGGGTCAGTGGCTCCAACTGGCTGCTTGCTGGTGGCAGCTACTACCTTCTTGAAGGCTTTACAAGCCAGATCTTCTCACAGCACTGGGTTCTAGCTACAAAATGGACCAGCAACTCTGAGGATACATCTCTATGCCTGTACAGGCACATGCCCTGGAATATTCTGAATGCTAGGCCTTGGCTGTTCATGCCTGGAGTCCCTCCCCTGTCCCCTTAAATGAACACAAAGCAGCGGACTTGGAATCAGAGGCCAGGAGCTCTAATTTCGGTTCTGTGTCTTTTTAGCTATATAATCTTTCTGAATCTTAAATCCTCATTTTTAGACAGGGATAGGAATATCATTCCTGTATTTTTATCCTCATAGGGCTGCAGGTTTATCAAATAAAATAAATAAGAAAACATTCCCATAACTTGCAGAGTGCTATGGTATTCTTATTTCCATAGTCACAATATTGGCGAATAACCACACTTTCTGGGTGTACCATAAAGACTCCAGGTTTTCCTCTTACCCAGAAACACAGTGAAAGTGAAGCCATTTGGCAGATCTGGCTGAAAGCCAGGATTTCTTAATGCCCTGTAGGAACCACTTAGCACTTTGGAATTAGCCAGACTGGTTTGGATTTGAGAGGGCATGTAGGACACTATTTGGAATTCCCTTGTTTATTCGGTTAAGTTGAGACCTTGCCAACCATCTTTATTTTCCTCTCTCTTATTTCTCTTGCTTTCTTTGGTCAGTGTATTCTGCTAGAGGATGACTATAACCTATAAGTTTTCTGGGAGCAAATACAACATAGTTTGTATTTCTGGAAAGTGCTCTGGATGAGACAAATACTTTTTGTTGGTTATTCAATAACTATCTTGAAAAGCCCCTGTTTATGAAATGAGAAGGGAAGACCCTTATCATATTGATTGGGTTCACTTGATTAACTTTTTAAGTTGTGAAATCGAATTAGGTTTTCTCTATAATTTCTATTAAATTGAACCACACCCACATGGAATTACTGTCATGATCGGTATAGTTTTTGTAGTTAAACCAAATATATTTCAAGGAAAACTCCCTGGAGAATTGAGAGGCCTCAAAAATGAATCAAAGTTTGGCTCGGTTGGAAATTATGTTTGAACACATCTGAATGAAATCATTCCTGTTCAACCTTTTCAAGAATTCTGGAGGAACATGGGGAGGGGTCTTTTTGTAATTTAACTTGGAAGTCAAGTTTTCACATTAACCTCAAAGGGCTGCTGTCACAAGGTTGCTCTTGCTACTGAATATCTGTCAGAGAGATGCACGCTAAATACTGCATTCTCTTAGGTACGAGTCATTCTATGAGCAGGATTTAGAGTTTTTAATGAGAACCATCAGGAACTTACAAAGAAAAGGACTTAGTGTGATACAGTGACAGTCTAACGCGGGACGGGTGTGCAAGAAATGTTTGCTGAATAAAGGAACCTCAAGTTGGCACATGGTTTCTAAATTGTGCACATGTTTCGGTAATGGGAAGGTTTATATAAAACCTTGTTTTGGATGAAAGTGTACGAAAATTGTACAGCCATTAGCTATAATCACCCCTGGGATAAATCCATTCCTAGAGTGGGAAAGGCAGACAGAGGATGAAGGTTGAAAGATTGGGAAGGGCATAAGAGAGACACACTAGGGGGATAATCAGATGCAGGGAGCTTGTTTTGATGGATGCCTGCAGCAATTTTCGCTTGCCTGGGGCACCCGGTCACCCCGTGGTGGACACTCGCTAAAGGAGGAATGGCCTCCGCAGCTCTAGCACCGGCATCTGGATCTTGCATTAACTGCACGTTTCTGAATGATGTCAGAGTCAATCGGAGCCAGGCAGCAGCAGGAGAAGTTTTCAGTCACTTCAACTTTGCTCCCACCCCTGTGTTAGGACCATCAAGTCTTGTCAGCGGCAGTGATTGCTCACTGATGCGCCAAGCGTGGAAGTTGGAAAGGCACTTGGCGATGCTCGTCCCCAGACAGGCGCACAGCTGCTGGGTCAGGCTCCTGAGAGGCACTGCGCTCCTGGTCGGGTTTTGAAGGTGCTGATGTTATTTTCCAAGCTGCCTGGAAGCTTGGTGGGTTGTGTACAAATGATCAGATGCAAATCGTCCCCAGTGATCACAGCTTGTTTTCCCCGGATTTTACTCTGCTGCACTCAAGGACAAGCTGAAGGGACTGTTACTAATCTACCGCCAGAGCCACCTAAGATGCCGGGAAGCCATTAAAGCCAGACAGACTGTCATGGGCATTCTGTTCGCCCCTGGGAGCCAACACTGTCCCATAATGAATGCCCTCTCCCACCCAAGCAAAATAAAACAACCACACAGCTCTTCTGCAGCTGAACTTCCCTTCTGGTGGCTGTTTATTATTGTTCTAAATTAGATGGAACACTTTTACCTCAGGAAAAGGAAAGACTCAGCAGTGCTTACTCTTCCCCAGAACGCTAATGCTATTCTAAAATTCACCTAGAGTGTAGGAGGGTCAATGACTCATATTAAAATCTCCACATTATGAGGGTTAAATGCATTAACTGTTTACCACCAAAAAAATAAGCAGTGCTATTATTGTATATTTGCTTGGTGTCAGGCACAGAGCTGAGAGAGCCTGGAACAAGCTAATTGTCCCAGTTTTAGGGATGGGGAAGCCAAGGTTTGATGGCGTTGAGTGACTTGCCCAAGTCCCCAGCAAATGTACAGTAGCGCAGGGATGCAAGATGAAGACTGCCCTCCCCCCAAAGCTGGAGTCCTTCACCACGATGCATGCTGTTAGTTTTATCCGTGCACCACTCAGAAAATTCTTCCATTATAAATTGCAAATTCATTCAATTACTTCCTTGACAAATGTTGTTTGAGTTCCTATTCTACGCCAGGAGCAAGCTCATCCATGAATCACGACTACCTGGAGTAATGAGGCAGCTCTCCTGGGGATGGGATAAGCAGCCCCCAGGAGGACGTGTGCCTGAGACGCTCGGCTTGATGTGGAAATAGCTAAATGTCACTCAGAGACACGAACAAGGAGAACACACACAAGGGAGAGTTTTGGTTTTTGTTTGCCTCTTAGGGTGGTACCAAGACTGGAAACAAAATGAGAGAATTAAAAGGGATGAAGAATAAGCTATGTAAAGGGCCAAATGGCCTTGATAGGTGATGGCAGAATAGAGGACATATAGCTGTCCATCCGAACCCAGGTAGTTGTCTTTCACAGCATCCCACCACTTTGGGCCAAAGTGTTTCTGAAGTTGGTCTGAACAAAACACTGAATTTTACTAGCTGAAGTACCAATTTTCTGTGATTTTATCCCAAGTATTATCATCTAACTAGCATGTTAAAAAAAAAAACTAAAAACAAACAGAAAATCCCAACAATGACAAAGTGCCACCTGAGATGGGAGAGGAAAAACTAAATTTTGAGACATGAGGAGGTAAAAGAAAGTGAAATATTTGGTGGCGGGGTATGGTGCTTTATTGGCTTCTTTCCTGTGTTGTCTAAAGAAAGGGGTTGGTCCCATCTGCTCACTATCTGGTAAAGGAGAGGACATTCTGACAATGCTGAGGGCGTATGTTACAGCATCATAAAATCTACCCCAGGTCTCTCTCATCTTGCTTTTCAGTGTGTTGTTTACAGATGCTAGGCATTTGAGAAGAAAAGCTCTCTGTTGTTTACCACACATTTCTCAAGGGGCAAATTAATTTCCCTGGGATTCCTCTAGCACAGATGAGGTCTGGGTTCTTCTCATGCAAATATTAGTGAAAGTTTAATGTTGAAAAACATGGAACTCTGAAAATAAATGTCTTCCATCCAGGTACAGAAGATGTTGTTTATACACAAGAAATAAAGACACCAACTCTCCGATATGTGCCCACCATATATAAGGAGAAACCATCTCTTCTGGGAAAAAATAATGTTTCATTCTTAGACGGTATTGCACACTGGTTCCCAGTGGGGGTCATAGGGCCACAGTGCTTGGGTTTGGATCTTGCTCCAGAATTTACTACCTGTAGGATCTTGGCCAAGTTACCTCACTTCTCTGGGCTTCAGTATCCTTAGTTGTAAAATGGGATGTCCTGCTCTTAGGTTATTGAAGATTCAAGAGATAATGCACATAAAGATTCTACTAAGCATCCATTAAATATTGTTTTTGTTGTAATAATCTATTATCTTTCTGATTTTTTCCAACACAGGTGGCTTATGTGGTATCCTTAGGACATGTAGATTCTATTCAATAAGCATTAGAGATTATCTACTATTTCATATGAGCCTCTCACCAAACAGGTGTCAACAATTCCAGGGAGATACTCAATTCTAAGTAGGCTTTCTTAGGAAGGATGAATCAGAAGTGGTAGGTTCTAAATTTTGTACCTCATTCCTTTAGCTAATTTATCTGATATTTTGAGTTTTCTGTGAATTCTGCCAATGCAAAACATACACCAAAAGCCCTAGGTAGCATTAAAAAATATATACCCCAAATCAAAATTATTTTAGAGGTGAAATTTAAACTGTTTTAATTAAATTGTGCAATATGTTGTATTAGCCAATATCAGTGATGTTTAAAAGTTGTAGTTTATTTTCAATGAAGATAAAACAGTCTGTTCCAGGAAACTTAGTATCTTTGTTAAAATACTAGCTGGAAAAAGTTTAAGCAATTTAATCACAAGTTGCCTATCAAAAAGAAACAGTACATCAGGAGAATACAGAATACAAAGCAAAACCCTCAGCTTATATTAGCTACTTTTAAACAAGGTCAGGATAACTTCATTATTCATTAACAAAGTTTGTGGATAAATATGGAATTTAGAGGGTCTCGATTTAATGGTTCAGAATAATAAGTAGTCAGACAGTAATGGACCTAAAAGGTCTCTTTCATTCTTATTGATCTTTTTTTCCTAATTGGTACAAGGTACACACAAAGATTTCAGCTGGCAGTGACAACTTTAGTAACAGTGAACTAATCACAGCATTTATTTTGCATTTGCATTTTGATTGTGGCAAATTTTGGAAAAAGGAATGAAAGGGCTACTGAAATAATTTTATAAACTTTTCAGCAATTGAACTGAATACATTTAAGGAATAAACAGTTTTCCTTGATGCCAACTGGGCTATGCTTTTTTGTGCCTCTAAGTTGATTTACATCTCCTTTGCAGTGTTATCAAGTGTTTGTTATAGTTCTTAGCCAAGCATGGTAGTCCCCAAACAAATCAGAGGCAGTATGGCCGCCAAGGAGAGCACTGTCACACTGCCTTTTAAAAAATTTAATTGATTGAATAGTTGCTTCATTTTATGAGGAGGCATTACAGCAAGCATTGCTAGATATGAAGCCAGAGATACATTCATGCAAGGAAGATCTATAGATGCAATTTAAAAGTGCTCAGTTTAGAAATTATGAGGGTTTGTCCCCAGTGGAAATTTTAATGTGTGTTGTGCAAATAGCCTAGATAGCTAATTCCTCTCTCAAATAACTGAGAACTGAGGGTTTTGAGAGAAGTGATCCTGCATTCATCCACTTAACATCTACCTCTTAAGTAACTTAAAGTTGACAAAGCAGAGTATTAAAATTAAGGTAGCAGGAAGTAAAATATTTTATAAATGTACTTGGGAGAAGGTGGAGAATACATTCCATTCAGGCATTTCTTTAACTAAAAGTATACTGTTACACTAAATTATATATACTAAATATAATATATACACTAGTATATATACTAAATTATACTAAAATTATACTGACAGTGAACTCTAAGGATCTGTTTGAATTTTTGAGCTTGCATTGCAATAGTCACCCAATAAAAAATATTTACTTTAGTCAAAATATTTTTATTTAGAGTATGTCCTCAGCCACAGCATTTGAAGCCACAAAGTTACTTCCTCAACACACTTTTGATGAACTGATTGAATCAGAGACGTTTGTACATGATAGTATTTGTTTAACTTGCATAAAATAGGCTAAGCATCTCACTGTCTCTCTACTCGTACAAGGAGCCAACTGTACTTACCTCCAGAGTAGGAGGCTGTCTATGGGTCTAATCAAACTGATAATTTTCTAGAGTGATAACAGCTTCCAAGTATGTGAACAAATTAGTAGTTCATGAGGAGCCATTCAGCAATAGTCAATGAATAGTACTCAGTCTGTCTCTCAGTCTTTTATTTTGTCTCTTGTGGTCATTCTGATATTGGGATATATGCTTCTCACATTGTTTGCCGCATCTTCTTGCAATCCAGTTCTGAGCAAAATCATCGCATTTCCTACAGTACTCTCATGTAAAATGGCAATAAGAATACACTTGCCCCCCCAAAGGAGAAAACTGCCTGGGGAGAGGGGATGGGCATGCATGATGACATACAAATTTACCCAGTGTCCAGTTCAAAATCTTATCCATAGCAAGCCCACCAGAAAGTCCACCACCAATCCATTTGGAAGCAATCTGCTTGTCCTTGGTTGGTTGTTTGGGTTTATTCATTGAGTAAATAGGTTCAATAAGAAATCCATGTAGAATCTTTCCGGGAGGAAGTATAAAATTAAAAAGGCATGGATATATTCCTTTGTTCCATGAAGTTTTGTTAAGTTTTGATTATAATAATAAGTATTATATTGGAACCTGGGGATCCAAAGACATTAAGACTCAAACCCTGCCTTCCAAGAACTTACAGACTACTAGGGAAGGGGTGAACTGACAGATGAGTTATGATAGTGAAAGTTTTCTTTAAGAGAGCCACCCAACCCAGCTTATGGGAACGTGTGCTGGGTGATGACTTGTATGTGTTTCTGGAAGACTGATCCCTGAGCTAATTAAAAAGATGAATAGAGATTAGCCTGGTGTGAGTCTCAGATATGAGTCTGTGGGTTTAGGAGAGAGAGGCATTATTATACAGAGAGGACAAGGGGGAGAAAAAAGAAATATGTATTTGGGAACTTGAAGTATTACAGATTTATTTTGGGGGTGGTGGCGGTTACTGTTGGGAAGAGTGCTAGGGCATGAGCTTGCAGAATAAGCAGGGGCTGGATCATCAAGCTTTTGGTAAGTCGTACCATGAATCTGGATGTTATGCTGAAGGCATTTGTGGGAATTTTAAGCGTGGAATGAAAAGATCAGGTATATATTTTTAGAAAACTCTCAAGAGGCAGTGAGGGTAAAACACTTTGTTAGGATCATAAGAACAATGATAATAATTTTTGTTCTGTAAGAAGAGGTGTATATTTTTTTTCTATAAAAGAGATAAATGATAAATCTTTGTTTCTTTTTCCTATTTTTACCCACAAATTTTAAGTTTTTGAGCCTCCGTTGGATGTCACCAAAGTTTGAAATTTCCCATAATGGTTTAAGTAGGTACTGGCCAGGAGGAGGCAGTCTCTTAGCTGGCTGAAAAGAATACAAACAGTACAGGAGGTAGCCAAGGCCATGAAGTTCACTCCTACTCATGGTGATCATGGGGAATATAGAAGGCACTGCTGGTCTAAGAACTGATTTCAAGTCCATCTAAGTTATTTTCTCATCCTGAAAGCTGACCTTGAGTTGAAAGTGCACTACAACTTAGATACATGTTTATTGAGTGCTACTATAGGCCGGGAAGGCCCTGTGGCAGTTACTCAATAAATGTGTATTTCATGAAAGAAAAAAAAAATGAACTCTTTTTTTCAGTAATCCAAAAAATATTTACTGAGCCTTTTCTATGTATCATACAACAGGCTAGCCAATGGGACTCCAAGGTGGATGAAAATAGGTTGTCATGGGAGTCAGAGTGTAGTGTAATAATGAATGGGTAAGAAAACAGAATAAACACATCTCCTTTCTTATACCAATAAAGGTACTGGAGAATATTTAAATGAGTGTGCCAGGGGGACTGTCCAGGGCAAAGATTAACCTTGGATGGAAAGCCCGAGAAACTGAGACAACGTATGCCCATTCTCTTATAGAAAAGGGCATAAGTTACTGACTTTGTAAGGTCAGAGCCCTGTCTTCTCTCTTGGATGTTCCCAGGTATAAAATATCATATGTGCGTGTGTTCTCATTTTTGTGATTTGTGTTTGAATTTCTATGATGATTGTTAACTTCTTTTATAAAACTCCATTTACCGAATTGAGCTCAGTCCTGTGTAGCTGCTTCCAGCCTGAGTTAGGCTGACAGCCTAATACCTAATGTTTGAAATTGGGACAACTTGCACAATTTTAAGAATCACCTTTCTGTTTATATTTCTAAAATAAAAACACATGGTTTATAAGCAATCCTAGTGCCACTTAGATTATAGTTTTTAAAGTGGATCCTAAGTCTGCTTAAATGCAATAAACCTGGTGTTTTCCATCAGGAAACCAAACTCGGCTCACATTTCAATAGGCCAATGTGGATACAAGGGACTCTTGATTGGGAGGTGTGGCCTCACGCAGTGTGAGAATCTTGGACCTGAGGAGTTGAGAGGGACATGGGAAATTTTACAGAAAACGTATCTTCAGTATATCTATTTTATAAATCAAATGACAGACTGTAAAGCTCAGTAAAAAATTTGGATGGTGGTGTGCAAAAGTTAGTCTGAAGAAACGGGAAAGAACAGAGTTTTGTGTGTGTGTGTGTGTGTGTGTGTGTGTGTGTATTTCACTCTCCCAAATCAGGGATGTTGTTTTGTTTGTGCTTGATTTAAAGCAGATTTCATTATTTAGCTCAAAGAATATACTTCCAGCTTGGGGGAAATGAACCTCCTAAAATCATTTTTGAAATACTGCCTATACTACTTCAATGAAACTTTTCTTTATGATTCCATTTTGTCTTTAATTTTTATGTAGTATTTTCATTAGTTGTGAGAGAAACTAAACTGGTCAGCTGTCCAAGGATCTAACCTCTTGCCAAAGGCCTACTTCAAAACAAACAAGATGATTGGGAATTTTTTCCTGTTTTCACTAATATGACGCTAGTCACAAAAGCACTGCTTGAAAGAGGGAAACATTTGCATCAGTCCTATTACTTGATGTTTATGAATTGATCTTGACTCAGAATATGAGTCTAAGTGCTGGAGTTAATACTGGAGATGATCTCATGTAACCTTCTTGTTGAAAATGAGAAAAGTCAAGACCCAGAGAGCAGAAGAAGCGGCACCTTTGTCTCCTAAATGGACATTTCTAATTTATTTGAGTCAGTTTTTCTTTAGGAGGATTTCCCTGGGGATATCTGTGAACTTGCAGGATTTCTTCACAGCACAACTCCAGGGGGCACTGTTCACATTGTGATCTGAGTGAATGGTGCCCCTTAGGGATATGCATCAACTTGAAGTCGTATACACTCTGCAACCCCTACCACTGCTTTCTCGTTGGTGGTGACGTTATCTCTGTTTAAGTGGAAGGTGCTCAAAAACAGTCCCTAAGACTCCATCCGTATCACAACTTCAGTTTTGAAATGTTTCTGTCAGAGGTACTAGGCAATGATCTGGAAACACAAGGAATGCAACAATTTCTTTTAAATCCTAAATTTTAATTGCAGCGTGTGCAATGAAAATGTATAGCGCCCAGGACAGTGGTGACCTGAGCCAGATGCAGTGCCGTGAGATGGGCGTTAGGATGCGACATGGCTTTTCAGTACAGCTCAGTGTTGGCTCTATTTCACCATCTTGGCTGCAGTATTATCAGTACCTCGGACACTTACCACACATCTCAGAGATACAGGTGTGAATCGGAGGGTCCGATTTGGCCCTAAGTATGTCACCTCTGTGAATCTTTTCTGGGGCTTGGCCCTTGATTTCAGCCACCAATATCTGCAACTGAAGGGAATCAAGACGCGCTAGGGTTCTGAAGCTACGACCAAGAAAGAGAGAGAGAATTGAAAGCGTTCCATCCATCTTATTGGCAATGAGTCAAGGAAAACAGTTTAGAAATCTTTGCTCGAAGAGGTACTCAAGAAGTCACGCTTACGTGGAAGGTATATGGCTAAACTCTGCCTGCCGTTATCCATAGATAATCCCAACAATTTAAATTATAGAAGCCTCATACAGATTATTCAGGGCAAAGTTATAGGCAGTCCCTAAAACCTCCTGTTTTTCACTTAGTTGGTTAAAACCAGAAAAACGTCTGTGACTTAATAGACAAATGCCTTAAATCAGAGAATTCCATGGGATTTTACTCTTGGGCTGAATTTGCATTTATATGAATAGAAATAACAAGTGTGCATCTGAGGGATATATCCTGTCTCTTATCTGTTTTTTTCAATTACACTTATTAAATCCCTTGGCTTTTTTTCTTTTTCCCCTCCCTAGCCTTTTAAGGGAGTTCATCACTCTAGATTGTTTTAAGGATGCGTGTTGAGGCAGGGAGAACCCAGAGTGGAAGTTACACAGTACAAGTCGGGGGTGAGGGTAGAGACCTGGCAAGAAAAGCTCTAAGTCAACTGCTCGGTACTAACAGCCTCGTGTAGAGCAGACTATGACAGCTGCAGGCTTATTCAATTATTCTGACTTTATCTTTAAATATTGCTACAGCATCTGATAAAGCTAGTGCTTTAAATATATATGTATGCACACATATACATATGTATTTATAATGACTGCTCAAAACAATCCCATGAGGTAGATTTGCACATTTCTGTGTTTCTGGGTTACAAGAGAAACTGGAGCTTGGTGAGGTTAAGTGGTTTATCAGGTAATTGTGAGCAGAGCTGTGAATCAGGTATAGTGAGGTAGGCAGAATTCTATTCTGCTCGCTTGTAGAGTTTGTGGGCTTTCCTGGGTTTTGTTCTATAAAAAGAGCCAAGACTCTGGAAGTTGGTATATGTATCAGAAACTACTTTGGGTTGAGGGGAGGGGGTCATGAAAATGAACATGGAAGTCAGCCTACCAGGGACCAATCCCTCCAGCACAAGGTCACTGGCTCTGGCATCTAGTTCCCCAGGCCAGCCTCATGGGTTTTAATGGGGTTGCCTCTGGCTCTTCCCATCCAGGCTCAGGTGGCAGAGACTCAGGTGGGAGAAAGTTTGAGGTTTGTAGACTGACATCTGAAGTGAACGCTGCCTGTTGCTCCCCACCCCACCTTCTATTCCCAGTTAGTTGAAACCACCAAATAGATAAAGTTGCCATTGTCAGTCTCTTATGTTCAGAAACATGTGACTTAAAAACAAAACATACAGCAACACACAAAAAATTCGATCGTTTTGTAAAAGCCAGTAACATTACTGTGGAGTTAAAATCAGAGATATTAGCCTTTCTCCTTCTCTCCTAATTTTGGTACCAACAGAATAGAGATGGATTTAAAAGACATTTCAACATATTCATAAAATTTTTATTAGACCGTTGGAAGAAATGGTGGGAATTTGGTTGATCCTACATGTCAGTGGAAAGGCTACTCATGTCGCATATGTGGGGTCTGTTTCTTAGTGTGGATCCAATGAAGTGAGTTATAATTTTTTTTCCCTAGTATACTTATCGAAAAACGCACATTCTTACCTCAGTATCCATGTGAGTAAAGCAAGAAATCAGATTTTATTGCCAGTTTTTACATCTAGAATCTGAAGTAATGATGATATGCCTAATATTATTACTACCCTTACTGTGACGTCTGGCTATTTATTGCTTCCCTACTATGTACCAAATGCTCTGCAGGTGTTTCACTGTGATTGGAAGTGGGTTATGTCAATCATAGAGCAGGTTTTTGTCAGTCCCTGGTCTGTTTCCTATCTCCATGGCTGCCTTTGCATTCTGTGATCTAAAGGTTTATAACCACGCTTTGTGGAAATTCCCAGAGAATTAGATTTCTTTTTCTTCCCCTAATCTTACTGAGCCTACAGAGAAATAGCAAGTATTAAGGATAGCTCCTTTTGGAGGAAAGACTGTGCATTGCAGAAATATAAAATTAGTGTGTAAGGGGAAATATAATAATATTGCAACTGAGTATGTTACTATAGTTTTCATTTCTTTTTTTTTTTTCTTTTAACATCTTTACTGGAGTATAATTGCTTTACAGTTGTGTGTTAGTTTCTGCTGTATAACAAAGTGAATCAGCTGTACATAAACATATATGCCCATATCTCCTCCCTCTTGCATCTCCCTCCCACCCTCCCTATCCCACCCCACTAGGTGGACACAAAGCACCGAGCTGATCTCCCTGTGCTATGTGGCTGCTTCCCACTAGCTATATTTCTTACATTTGGTAGTGTATATATGTCCATTCCACTCTCTCACTTCGTCCCAGCTTACCCTTCCCCTCCCTGTGTCCTCAAGTCCATTCTCTACGTCTGCGTCTTCATTCCTGCCCTGCCCCTAGGTTCTTCAGAACCTTTTTTTTTTTTTTTTAGATTCCATATATATGTGTTAGCATATGGTATTTGTTTTTCTCTTTCTGACTTACTTCACTCTGTAGGACAGACTCTAGGTCCATCCTCCTCACTACAAATAACTCAATTTCATTTCTTTTTATAGCTGAGTAATATTCCATTGTATATATGTGCCCCATCTTCTTTATCAATTCATCTGTCAGTGGATACTTAGGTTGCTTCCATGTCCTGGCTATTGTAAATAGAGCTGCAGTGAACATTGTGGTACATGACTCTTTTTGAATTATGGTTTTCTCAGGGTATATGCCCAGTAGTGGGATTGCTGGGTCATATGGTAGTTCTATTTTTAGTTTTTTAAAGAACCTCCATACTGTTCTCCATAGTGGCTGTATCAATTTACATTCTCACCAACAGTGCAAGAGGGTTCCCTTTTCACCAAACCCTTTCCAGCATTTATTGTTTCTGGATATTTTGATGATGATCACCATTCTGACCAGTGTGAGGTGATACCTCATTGCAGTTTTGATTTGCATTTCTCTAATGATTAGTGATGTTGAGCATCCTTCATGTGTTTGTTGGAAATCTGTATATCTTCTTTGGAGAAATGTCTATTTAGGGCTTCTGTCCATTTTTGGATTGGGTTGTTTGTTTTTTTGATATTGAGCTACATGAGCTGCTTGTAAATTTTGGAGATTAATCCTTTGTCAGTTGCTTCATTTGCAAATATTTTCTCCCATTCTGAGGGTTGTCTTTTCATCTTGTTTATGGTTTCCTTTGCTGTGCAAAAGCTTTTAAGTTTCATTAGGTCCCATTTGTTTATTTTTGTTTTTATTTCCATTTCTTTAGGAGGTGGGTCAAAAAGGATCTTGCTGTGATTTATGTCATAGAGTGTTCTGCCTATGTTTTCCTCTAGGAGTTTGATAGTGTCTGGCCTTACATTTAGGTCTTTAACCCATTTTGAGTTTATTTTTGTATACAGTGTTCTAATTTCATTCTTTTACATGTAGCTGTCCAGTTTTCCCAGCACCACTTATTGAAGAGGCTGCCTTTTCTCCATTGTATATTCTTGCCTCCTTTATCAAAAATAAGGTGACCACATGTGCATGGGTTTACTGGGCTTTCTATCCTGTTCCATTGATCTCTATTTCTGTTTTTGTGCCATTATCATACTGTCTTGATTACTGTAGCTTTGTAGTATAGTCTCAAGTCAGGAAGCCTGATTCCTCCAGCTCCATTTTTCTTTCTCAAGATTGCTTTGGCTCTTCGGGGCCTTTTGTGTTTCCATACAAATTGTGAAATTTTTTGTTCTAGTTCTGTGAAAAATGCCATTGGTAGTTTGATAGGGATTGCATTGAATCTGTAGATTGTTTTGGGTAGTAGAGTCATTTTCACAATGTTGATTCTTCCAATCCAAGAACATGGTATATCTCTCCATCTGTTTGTATCATCTTTAATTTCTTTCATCAGTGTCTTATAGTTTTATGCATTCAGGTCTTTTGTCTCCTTACGTAGGTTTATTCCTAGGTATTTTATTCTTTTTGTTTCAGTGGTAAATGGGAGTGTTTCCTTAATTTCTCTTTCAGATTTTTCATCATTAGTGTATAGAAATGCAAGAGATGTCTGTTCATTAATTTTGTGTCCTGCTACTTTACCAAATTCATTGATTAGCTCTAGTAGTTTTCTGGTAGCATCTTTAGGATTCTCTGTGTATAGTATCATGTCATCTGCAAACAGTGGGAGCTTTTCTTCTTCTTTTCCGATTTGGATTCCTTTTATTTCTTTTTCTTCTCTGACTGCTGTGGCAAAAACTTCCAAAACTATTTTGAATAATAGTGGTCAGAGTGAGCAACCTTGTCTTATTCCTGATCTTAGTGGAGATGGTTTCAGTTTTTCATCATTGAGAATGATGTTGGCTGTGCGTTTGTCATATATGGCCTTTATTATGTTGAGATAAGTTCCCTCTATGCCTACTTTCTGGAGCGTTTTTATCATAAATGGGTGTTGAAATTTGTTGAAAGATTTTTCTGCACTTATTGAGATGATCATATGGTTTTTCTCCTTCAATTTGTTAATATGGTGTGTCACATTGATTGATTTGCATATATTGAAGAATCCTTGCATTCCTGGGATAAACCCCACTTGATCATGGTGTATGATCCTTTTAATGTGCTGTTGGATTCTGTTTGCTAGTATTTTGTTGAGGATTTTTACATCTGTGTTCATCAGTGATATTGGTCTGTAGTTATCTTTTCTTGTGACATCTTTGATTTTGGTATCAGGGTAATGGTGGCCTTGTAGAATGAGTTTGGGAGTATTCCTCCCTCTGCTATATTTTGGAAGAGTTTCAGAAGGAGAGGTGTTAGCTCTTTGCTAAGTGTTAGAATTCCCCTGTGAATCCATCTGGTCCTGAGCTTTTGTTTGTTGGGGGATTTTTAATCACAGTTTCAATTTCAGTGCTTGTGACTGGTCTGTTTATATTTTCTGTTTCTTCCTGGTTCTGTCTCGGAAGGTTGTGCTTTTCTAAGAATTTGTCCATTTCTTCCAGGTTGTCCATTTTATTGGCATATAGTTGCTTGTAGTAATCTCTCATGATCCTTTGTTTTTCTTCAGTGTCAGTTGTTATTTCTCCTTTTTCATTTCTAATTCTATTGATTTGAGTCTTCTCCCTTTTTTTCTTGGTGAGTCTCGCTAATGGTTTATCAATTTTGTTTATCTTCTCAGAGAACCAGCTTTTAGTTTTATTGATCTTAGCTATTGTTTCCTTCATTTCTTTTTCATTATTTCTGATCTGATCTTTATGATTTCTTTCCTCTGTTAACTTTGGGGGATTTTTGTTCTTTCTCTAATTGCTTTAGGTGTAAGATTAGGTTGTTTATTTGAGTTGTTTGTTGTTTCTTGAGGTAGGATTTATTGCTATAAACTTCCCTCTTAGAACTGCTTTTGCTGCATCCTATAGGTTTTGGGTCATCGTGTTTTCATTGTCGTTTGTTTCTAGGTATTTTTTTATTTCTTCTTTGATTTCTTCAGTGATCTCTTGGTTATTTAGTAGTGTATTGTTTAGCCTTCATGTGTTTGTATTTTTTACAGATTTTTTCCTGTAATTGATATCTAGTCTCATAGTGTTGTGGTCGGAAAAGATACTTGATACGATTTCAATTTTCTTATATTTACCAAGGCTTGATTTGTGACCCAAGATATGATCTATCCTGGAGAATGTTCCATGAGCGCTTGAGAAGAAAGTATATTCTGTTGTTTTTGGATGGAATGTCCTATAAATATCAATTAAGTCCATCTTGTTTAATGTATCATTCAAAGCTTGTGTTTCCTTATTTATTTTCATTTTGCATGATCTGTCCATTGGTGAAAGTGGGGTGTTAAAGTCCCCTACTATGAATGTGTTACTGTCACTTTCCCCTTTTATGGCTGTTAGAATTTGCCTTATGTATTGAGGTGCTCCTATGTTGGGTGCATAAATATTTACAATTGTTATATCTTCTTCTTGGGTTGATCCCTTGATCGTTATGTAGTGTCCTTCTTTGTCTCTTGTAATAGTCTTTATTTTAAAGTCTATTTTGCCTGATATGAGAATTACTACTCCAGCTTTCTTTTGATTTCTCCTTGCGTGGAATATCTTTTTCCATTCCCTCACTTTTAGTCTGTATGTGTCCCTGGGTCTGAAGTGGGTCTCTTGTAGACAGCATATATATGGGTCTTGGTTTTGTATCCATTCATCCAGTCTGTGTCTTCTGGTTGGAGCATTTAATCCATTTACATTTAAGGTAATTATCGATATGTGTGTTCCTATTACCATTTTCTTAATTGTTCTGGGTTTGTTTTTGTAGTTCTTTTCCTTCTCTTGTGTTTCCTGCCTAGAGAAGTTCCTTTAGCATTTGTTGTAAAGCTGGTTTGGTGGTGCTGAATTCTCTTAGCTTTTGCTTGTCTGTAAAGGTTTTAATTTCTCCATCGAATCTGAATGAGATCCTTGCTGGGTGGAGTAATTTTGGTTGTAGGTTTTTCTCTTTCATCACTTTAAATATGTCCTGCCACTCCCTTCTGGCTTGCAGAGTTTCTGCTGAAAGATCAGCTGTTAACCTTATGGGGATTCCCTTGTATGTTATTTGTTGTTTTTCCCTTGCTGCTTTTAATATTCTTTCTTTGTATTTAATTTTTGATAGTTTGATTAATATATGTCTTGGCGTGTTTCACCTTGTTTTTATCCTGTATGGGACTCTCTGCACTTCCTGGACTTGATTGACTATTTCCTTTCCCATATTAGGGAAATTTTCAACTATAATCTCTTCAAGTATTTTCTCAGTCCCTTTCTTTTTCTCTTCTTCTGGGACCCCCATAATTCGAACGTTGGTGTGTTTAATGTTGTCTCAGAGGTCTCTGAGACTGTCCTCAATTCTTTTCATTCTTTTTTCTTTATTCTGCTCTGCAGTTATTATTTCCACTATTTTATCTTCCAGGTCAATTATCCCTTCTTTTGCCTCAATTATTCTGCATTGATTCCTTCTAGAGAATTTTTAATTTCATTTATTGTGTTGTTCATCATTGTTTGTTTGCTCTTTAGCTCTTCTAGGTCCTTGTTAAACGTTTCTTGTTTATCCTCCATTCTATTTCCAAGATTTTGGATCAGCTTTACTATTATTACTCTGAATTCTGTTTCAGGTAGACTGCCTATTTCCTCTTCATTTGTTTGGTCTGGTGGGTTTTTACCTTGCTCCTTCATCTGCTGTGTGTTTCTCTGTCTTCTCATTTTGCTTAACTTACTGTGTTTGGGGTCTCCTTTTCGTAGGCTGCAGGTTCATAGTTCCTGTTGTTTTTGGTGTCTGCCCCTAGTGGGTAAGATTGGTTCAGTGGGTTGTGTAGGCTTCCTGGTTGAGGGTACTGGTGCCGGTGTTCTGGTGGATGAGGCTGAATCTTTTCTTTCTGGTGGGCAGGACTAAGTCTGGTGGTGTGTTTTGGGGTGTCTGTGACCTTATGATTTCACGCAGCCTCTCTGTTAATCGGTGGGTCTGTTTTCCTTTCTTGTTAGTTGTTTGGCATAGGGTGTCCAGCACTGTAGGTTGCTGGTCGTTGAGTGGAGCTGGGTCTTAGCATTGAGATGGAGATCTCTGAGAGAGCTTTCACTGTTTGATATTATGTGGCGCCGGGAGGTCTCTGGTAGACCAGTGTCCTGTCATCGGCTCTCCCACCTCAGAGGCTCAGGCCTGACACCCAGCCGGAGCACCAAGACCCTGTCAGCCACATGGCTCAGAAGAAAAGGGAGAAAAAGAAAGAAAGAAAGAAAAATAAAATAAAATAAAGTTGTTAAAATAAAAAATAAAAAAATATTAAAAATTAAAAAATTTAAAAGTATTAAAAAAAAGGAGGGAAAGAAGATAGAAACCAAACCAACAAACAAATCCACCAATGATAACAAGCACTAAAAACTATAGTAAAAAAAAAAAAAAAAGACAGAACCTTAGGGCATATGGATAAGCAAAGCTATACAGACAAAATCACACAAAGAAGCATACATATACACACTCAGAAAAGGAAAAATATATGTTAAAAAAAAAAAAAAGGAGAGCAACCAAATGAGTAAATAAATCTACCAATGATAATAAGCTCTAAATACTAAACTAAAATAAACATGAAACCAGAAACAAATTACATGCAGAAAGCAAACCCCAAGTCTACAGTTGCTCCCAAAGTCCACCGCCTCAATTTGGGGATGATTCGTTGTCTGTTCAGGTATTCCACAGATTCACGGTACATCAAGTTGATTGTGGAGATCTAATCTGCTGCTCCTGAGGCTGCTGGGAGAAATTTCCCTTTCTCTTCTTTGTTCACACAGCTCCTGGGGTTCAGCTTTGGATTTGGCCCCGCCTCTGCATGTAGGTCGCCTGAGGTCATCTGTTCTTAGCTCAGAGAGGATGGGGCTAAAGGAGCAGCTGATTAGGGGGCTCTGGTTCACTCAGGCTGGGGGGAGGGAGGGGTAAGGAATGCAGGGTGAGCCTTTGGTGGCAGAGGCCAGCATGATGTTGCAATAGCCTGAGGTGCGCCATGTGTTCTCCTGGGGAAGTTGTCCCTGGATCACGGGACCCTGGCATTGGTGGGCTGCACAGGCTCCTGGGAGGGGAGGTGTGGATAGTGACCTGTGCTTGCACACAGGCTTCTTGGTGACTGCAGTAGCAGCCTTAGCTTTTCATGCCTCTCTCTGGTGTCCACGCTGATAGCTGCGGCTTGCGCCCATCTCTGGAGCTCATTTAGGCGGTGTTCTGAATTCCATCTCCTCTCGCACCCTGAAAGAATGGTCTCTTGACTCTTAGGCAGTTCCAGGTTTTTTCCTGGACCCCCTCCCAGCTAGCTGTGGCGCACTAGCGCCCTTCAGGCTGTGTTCACCTAGCCAACACTGGTCCTCTCCCTGGGATCTGACCTCTGAAGCCTGAGCCTCAGCTCCCAGCCCCCGCCTGCCCTGGCAGGTGAGCAGACAAGCCTCTCGGGCTGGTGAGTCCTGGTCGGCACTGATCCTCTGTGCGGGATTCTCTCCGCTTTGCCCTCTGCACCCCTATTCCTGTTCTCTCCTCCGTGGCTCTGAAGCTTCCCCCCCGCCCACCCCCCCATCTCCACCAGTGAAGGGGCTTCCTAGTGTGTGGAAACTTTTCCTCCTTCATAACTCCCTCCCAGAGGTGCAAGTCCCATCCCTATTCTTTTGCCTCTGTTTTTTCTTTTATCTTTTGCCCTACCCAGGTAGGTGGGGAGTTTCTTGCCTTTTGGGAAGTCTGAGGTCTTCTGCCAGCATTCAGTAGCTGTTCTGTAGGAGCTGTTCCACATATAGATGTATTTTTGATGTATTTAGGGGGAGGAAGATGATCTCCATGTCTTCCTCCTCTGCCACCTTGAAGCTATCTCCTAGTTTTCATTTCTACTCATCCTTTTAATCTTTAATCTGCTAGTAAGGTAACTGAGGGAACCTGAATCCTGACATTTAAACTGGCTCTGTTTCACTAACAGAGTATGATAGTGGGAGCTTCCACTGACGTATTCCTGTGTGGGCTCTACCCCCGACAGTCAGTAACATGAGAAACTGCTTTGGTTGTGGTGTCCCATGGGCCACTTGTAGCTCTGACTCTGCCTTAATGTGAAGCAAGCCACTTCTGCAAAGAGCCTACTTAAGAAATGGCTTTGCTCGGCATCTGCCTAGTGAAGAGTTCACCCTTCCCCAAAAACAGAACACTTCACTCCCAGGAAAGTTGATTACCTGCAAAATGGAGCTATACTCCAATATAGAGAAAATGCAAAACTGCTTCTTTTATTTCCACATTTTTCTACTGTGCCAGAACGAATTACCTGTTCCTCTATACATTTGGAAGAAGGAAGGGCAGACTAAGGAAAAAATAACTTGATCTAAAAGGCATTTGTTACTTCCAAGTAATAATTATTTGGCTCTGTTTCTTCACATCCTCAGCAGAAAAATAGGTCCTGACTAACACAATCAGAACGTGTTGACATGTGGAAAGTCCTATATATATTTGCTGGGGAGAGAGAGCATGCTAGTTGTTTTGCTTGTTTTCCTGCATTGCTTGCATTTTTTATGTTTTCTGTGATCCCAACATGATCCAAGATTTGTAGAGGTGTCAGAAGGCCCTTGGGGAGTAACCACTTTGCTTTTCAATCTCACTGAGTCTACAGAGAAGTAACAACATCAGTGCCAAAACACAGCAAAGTTCACTTGAGAATGAGAACAGAAATATCCTAGATTTGGGAAACACTAAAATTACTTTGTCGGTGGCAATATTAAACCACCCCTCTTGCAGATGCTACTGTAGCTTTCATTCTACTTATTCATCGTAACATGATTACCAATGCCTCTAACTAAAACACACAAAGTTAATATGGCTGTTTAGGCAATGGTTTAGAGATTTGGGGGTCTCCCTTTTAAACAGGTGCCATGTTTTGTTTTGTTTTTAAAAATTTAAAATTTTATTTTATTTATTTTTTTTATACAGCAGGTTCTTATTAGTCATCAATTTTATACACATCAGTGTATACATGTCAATCCCAATTGCCCAGTTCATCACACCCCCACCCCCACCCCCCGCAGCTTTCCCCCCTTGGTGTCCATACGTTTGTTCTCTACATCTGTGTCTCAATTTCTGCCTTGCAAACTGGTTCATCTGTACCATTTTTCTAGGCTCCTCATATATGCGTTAATATATGATATTTGTTTTTCTCTTTCTGACTTATTTCACTCCGTATGACAGTCTCTAGATCCATCCATGTCTCTACAAATGACCCAGTTTCGTTCCTATTTATGGCTGAGTAATATTCCATTGTATATATGTACCACATCTTTATCCATTTGTCTGTTGATGGGCATTTAGGTTGTTTCCATGACCTGGCTATTGTAAATAGTGCTGCAATGAACATTGGGGTGCATGTGTCTTTTTAAACTATGGTTTTCTCTGGGTATATGCCCAGTAGTGGGATTGCTGGATCATATGGTAATTCTATTTTTAGTTTTTTAAGGAACCTCCATACTGTTCTCCATAGTGGCTGTATCAATTGACATTCCCACCAACAGTGCAAGAGGTTTCCCTTTTCTCCACACCCTCTCCAGCATTTGTTGTTTGTAGATTTTCTGATGATGCCCATTCTAACTGGTGTGAGGTGATACCTCATTGTAGTTTTGATTTGCATTTCTCTAATAATTAGTGATGTTGAGCAGCTTTTCATGTGCTTCTTGGCCATCTGTATGTCTTCTTTGGAGAAATGTCTATTTAGATCCTCTGCCCATTTTTGGATTGGGTTGTTTGTTTTTTTTAATATTGAGCTGCATGAGCTGTTTATATATTTTGGAGATTAATCCTTTGTCCACTGATTCATTTGCAAATATTTTCTCCCATTCTGAGTGTTGTCTTTTCATCTTGTTTATGGTTTCCTTTGCTGTGCAAAAGCTTTGAAGTTTCCTTAGGTCCCATTTGTTTATTTTTGTTTTTATTTCCATTACTCTAGGAGGTGGATCAAAAAGGATCTTGCTGTGATTTATGTCAAAGAGTGTTCTTCCTATGTTTTCCTCTAAGAGTTTTATAGTGTCCAGTCTTACATTTAGGTCTCGAATCCATTTTGAGTTTATTTTTGTGTATGGTGTTAGGGAGTGTTCTAATTTCATTCTTTTACATGTAGCTGTCCAGTTTTCCCAGCACCACTTATTGAAAGACTGTCTTTTCTCCATTGTATATCCTTGCCTCTTTTGTCATAGATTAGTTGACCATAGGTGCGTGGGTTTATCTCTGGGCTTTCTATCTTGTTCCATTGATCTATGTTTCTGTTTTTGTGGCAGTACCATATTGTCTTGATTACTGTAGCTTTATAGTATAGTCTGAAGTCAGGGAGTCTGATTCCTCCAGCTCCGTTTTTTTTCCCTCAAGACTGCTTTGGCTCTTCTGGGTCTTTTGTGTCTCCATACAAATTTTAAGATGTTTTGTTCTAGTTCCATAAAAAATGCCATTGGTAATTTGATAGGGATTGTATTGAATCTGTAGATTGCTTTGAGTAGCATAGTCATTTTCACAATATTGATTCTTCCAATCCAAGAACATGGTATATCTCTCCATCTGTTGGTATCATCTTTAATTTCTTTCATCAGTGTCTTATAGTTTTCTGCATACAGGTCTTTTGTCTCCCTAGGTAGGTTTATTCCTAGGTGTTTTATTCTTTTTGTTGCAATGGTAAATGGGCGTGTTTCCTTAATTTCTCTTTCAGATTTTTCATCATTAGTGTATAGGAATGCAAGAGATTTCTGTGCATTAACAGATGCCATGTTAATGCTGGTTTTTTTTTTTTGTAACAAGCTTTACTCATGAGTATGCATACATTTTATGTATCCTTACATCATTAACTTGCTACAAGATGGAAACATATAACAGCTTCTTCTGAAACTAATTTACTTTCAGAACTTGCACAATTTATGCATAATTTACTGAAGTTGATTTCAATCCCTAATCTCCTCTTTATCCTCTCACTACCTGAAAGCTCCAGATTGGATTCCCCAAGTGGCTCCTCTTCTGGTGTTTTTCTCTTTACTCTCGCAGGTGGTCATGAGTCCATGAGCCAGGAATGGGTGGCCAGGTGTGCCTATCTTTGCAGCTTCATCTGTGCTAAGAATGTGCTTATATTAAAGGACCAGCTGCTATGGCATTGGGGCAGAGATAAATGTTACCTCTTGTATATTATAAACAAATGGCTAAGTGGGGATCAATATTAATATTAGAAAATGAGGACTCTGCCATCACTCACAGCTGAACTCAACAGCAATCTCGACCTCCTCCCCCCTGCTTTTGGCATTAACTTGCCCTCCTCATGGAATAATTGCTGGTTGTCTGTGTTACCCACACACCATGAGCCATGGGAATGATGCTGTCATGACTTCCGCATTTTAACTAAGGAAAGGTGAGCTGTGAAGGAGAGAAGGTTTGGCTTGAGCCCCACTTGGCAGGAATTGATTTTAAAAGTACTCCGCAAAGAAAATAGAGACCTAAGTACAGAGTAATTTCATTTTTTCCCCCGTATGGTTAAGTTATTTTCTGAGCTACTGTAATTCTCATGACTCTGACATGGTTATTGCTGTTTCAACTGCTGGTGCTGTGAGATCTGAAGAACTACCGGTTGGGAGGAAGCTTGTTTTTTTAAATTTACGATGCTATTGAATTTACTGAATTGTATGACTTTATAATGGAGGCTCCTGGAATGCCAGTCCCTCACCTGATAGAAGATCAGGGATAAAACTATCAAATATCTAAGCTTAAGCATGAATCACTTTAATAGATGCACAGACATGATTTGGTAATTCCATCTATCTGAGAGAAATTAAAGAAACCTGAGTGACTGTTTGACTTCCTCACACATGGATGCCCTATGCAGGATCCATGCAGTAATGGAAATGACTCAGCACTTTCCCTCTGAACCCAGTTTGTAGAAAACTTTCATAATTTAGATGTAAACCTGCGATGGAGCAAAACCTGAACCTGGCAATGGCTTTGGTACAAGTGCTTTGTGCCCCACAAGCTTTTCCAAATTATCTCCATGGGTTCCACTGCCTAAAGATGTAAAACAAATAGGCTTTCTTGTGTACTTGGAGGGAGAAATGACTTATAAAAAAACATACATTAAAATGAGAAAACAGATTTTGGTCATTTTGCTCCTATTGACTTTTTCAAGTTAAAAAAAGTCAGAAAACCCCTCACAACCAGGAACTATTAATAGTAAAGGCAAATGGTAGCAGTGAAATAATGAAACTGTCACACTTAGTCAGAGGCCCCGTGTTTCAATTCCCAGCTCCCTGATTTGTGATTTTAGCTAAGGTAATAAACTTCCCTGAGATTCAGTTTCTACATTTGTTTAATGTGGAGAAGATGATGGAATCCGCCTGGCAGTATAACACATTCACTTCATCTCTAGGAATCCGAAGGGCTGCCCTCAGGTAGAGACTGTGTGATACGGTGACAGCAGCCTTGGCTCAGGAGTCTGGCTTCTGATCCTGCTCTTGTCACTACCTGGCTTGTGATCCCGGGCAAGTTACTTACCCTCCACTAACTAATTTCTTCACCTGAACAATGTTGATAGTGTACTTTGTTCTTATATACATGATACAGTGGGTCGAGTTCTAAGAAATCACTATTTTTTCCAGCTTTATTGAGATATAATCAATATATAGCATCTTGTAAGTTTAAGGTGCACACCATGCTAATTTGGTACACTAACACATTGCAAAATAATTACCCACGTATCGTTAGCTAACAACTCTATCATCTCACAAAATTACCATTTCTTTTATGTGCTGTGAATATTTCAGATCTACCTTTTTAGCAACTTTCAAGAATATAATGCAGTATTGTTAACTCATCACTATGCCCTACGTTAGATACCCCAAACTTACTCATCTTGTAACCGAAAGTTTGTACCTTTGGACAAACATCTCCCCATTCCATATACACCCCCTTACCCTCTATCTGCCGCCCCTGGTAAACACCATCTGGTCTCAGTTTTTAGATTCCACATATAATGATATCATACAGTATTTGTCTTTCACTGTCTGACTAATTTCACTTAGCATAATGCCCTCAAGTTTCATCTATGTTGTCACAAATGGCAGGATTTCCTTCTTTCTCATGGCTGAATAATATTTCATTGTGTGTATATATACATATACACATACACTACATCTTCTTTATCCATTCGTCTATTGTCAGACACTTAGGTTGTCTTGGCTATTGTGAACAACGCTGCAGTGAACATGGCAGTGCAGATATCTCTTCAAGATCCTGATTTCATTTCTTTTGAATATATACCCAGGAGTGGAATTGTTGGATCATATGGTAGTTCCATTTTCAATGTTTTGAGGAATCTCAATACTGTTTTCCATAGCAGCTGTACCAATTTACATTCCTACCAACAGTGCACAAGGATTCCCTTTGCTCCACATCTTTGCCAGCACCTATCTCTTATCTTTTTGATGATAGTCATTCTAACAGGCATGAGGTGACAGCTCATTGTGGGTTTGATTTAAAAATTGCTAGTTTTGTAAGTTAAAATAACCACATATTGGCAATTTCATGTAATTTGAGCTAAGTAGGATTTTTTATCTTTATAAATTTAGAGAGACTGTCATAGTGATCTCCAATTTAATTGCAAAAAAAGGAAACAAAGAGACAGGAAATGATTAGAGAGTGGTGGAGGTTTGGGGGGTAAAAGGGAGGCCAGTATTTTCCAGATTCTTTCCTTTTATTGTTTCCCTTCTCTGTGTTAAACTCCTAGGTGGTTTTATATATTTTGTTGTTGTTGTTTTGACAACATGAACATAGGTTTCGACAGATTGTTTTATTCTGCAGTGATCAGGTCACTTGTGGCAAGAGGTTCGTTTCTGGGCTCCACCTGCTAACAGGACTCTAGAGACAGTGGTGTAAATTAAGAAGATTGCCCCCAGTGAGAACTTGAAACAATGGCATGTTAAGAGTAGTTGAAAGAACTAATGATGATATCCCAGAGAAGAGAAAAGTTAAGGGGATATTACAATTGTCTTCAGAAACATAAAAAGCTATTGTGTTTAAGAGAGATTAGGTTTATTCCACTGAGATTTAAGATACTGAAATCAGACCAATGGGTAGAAGTTAATGTGATCCTGTCTCATCTCATCTTTTTAGATTTTCTAAAAGTCAGACGTCTCCAAAGAAGAAAGGGTTACCTTAAGAGGCTGTGAATCCGTTATTAATGGAGGACAAGTACTTTGTAGGAACATTATGGAAGGGATTCAAATATTAGATGACTGGATGGTTCTAAGGCTTTTTCATGGTTTTCTAGTGCTGAAATTGTATGACTTCATAAAATTTTGATCCTTTCAGGGTTGTTACAGGATCAACCAAAAAAGCAGAGAGGCCCATTATTTGAAAACTGTAAAACACTTTGCATATGAACTATGTAAACTTTAGTTTCTTCTATGTGTTACCATTATTCCTGCACAAAAGGAGTGTTTTAAAATTAATGTTGAGATATATACCTTGCAATTTACTGTGAGTCATAAAAAATGAGTTAATGTTTATCTTAGTGGCTGGGACTTATAGGTCAATAACAATAACTAAATAACTTCCATAAAGTTAGAACAGATGAAAGATGTCCCTTGTGCTAGTATTAATTTATTAATGTCAAATAAATATTGGTACTTTAAGGGAAATAAAACTGGTGGTATGATAGACTTAAGTAGGGAGAGGAAGAGTAGGAGGGCTACCTTAGATTGAGTGGTCAGGGAATGCCTGTTGGAAGACATGTCATTTATCATCTCCTACCAGCTCAGATGGTAAGATGAAGTCAGGTCAGGCTTGATCTGGGGGATAAACATTCCAGGCAGAGGCAATGGCAAGTGCTAAGCCTCCGAGGCAGGAAGGAGCTCGGTTCAAGGAACAGAAAAGTAGCAGGCCAAGATGGGGAAGAGTGATGTGAAATGAGGGGTCAGAGGCAGCAGCAGGCCATATCATCTGGGACCTCATAGACTGAATTAAGGATTCCCTTCTAAGCATAATAAGTCACTGGAGAGTAATAAGTAGGGGAACAAGCTGGCTATCATGTGGTAAGTGGGTTTTAGTGACAAGCAAAGCAGTGGGAAAAGGGAGACCAGTAGAAGGAAGAAGAGACTTTCCCCAGTCCCTTCTAGTTGGGTTTATGATAATGAATCAGGTCAAAGGAGAACTGAGTAGAACTAAGTAGACAAAGCAGAACTAAGCTAGGCTTGAGTCATCTGTCATCCTTATGCTTTTTGTCCTTATATCAATAATAATGACTTTTTTTTAAAATTGTGGGCTGTGGTTTTGCCATTAAATACCTCAGACCCTAATTGTGTCATCCATTTCATTTTACCCTAAAAAATTAACTAAGGCAAAAGAACTGTCATATGAAGATGGGGCAATGCTGGCAGGAAGATTGATCTGTCTTTATTGCGTCTTTAACCAAGTATCTAAATGTTGATGTAGCTCTGCGTCTCTGTACAGAACAAAATGGAAATGTATCCAACTCTCTGGATAGAAAATGGATATTTTCCCAAATATCTGACTTTCTTCCTCCCAAATATTTCAGTTTATATTCAGATACTCTGAGAAACAGTAGCCACTGCCTGCTTCTGAAAATACTAATACTTATCACCTCTCTCTGACTATATAAAATATTCTGAGCCGATCGAGCAATACTTAAGCAGCAAAATATATTAATGTAGCCACAGAAAATAAAAATTATAGCTAATATTTATTGGGCACTTCTCTGCTGGACACTAACTGAAGTGCTTTATATGTATTAACTCATTTAATTCTCACAGTAATGGCATACATAGTAGGTACTATTTTTCACCCATGTTTAACCCATGTTAAACCCATGTTGCTTAGAAACATGCTCTAACCACCTTAACCTTGGCCTTAACCTTAAAAGGCCAAAGGTTTCGATAAACAGTGAAAAGTTCCATCAAAATAAGGGGACACTTATCTGTTTTTAATACCTACGTCTCAACATTCACTAGTAGTGTTATTGATTGAATTTTTCTCATAGGAGATGATCTCCTTCAGCCAGATTCATTGATGGATCTAGGAGTGTGGTAGGGACATGAGGAATAACTTATTTCTCAGAGTGTTTCTTAGACCACCAGATAGAAAAGGCAATTCAAGGGTGGATGTTGAAAGGGGGTTCCGTGCTCAGAGCACTCAGGGAATGTCTCCACATACAGCATCTTTTCAGGGAGGTACGGTGGACGTTAATTTACTTAAAGCATTTTTAAAAATTATTTTGAAGACTCATTTTAAGTCCAGAATTTTCCAGACTCATTCACTATGGAGACATTTTCCCTTCAAAGTAATAGTAATACCAGTTTTTGTAGAACACACATAATGAAGTGCAGTCTTTTGTAGAATATAGCTGTCAACTTGATACTCTGATAGGAGTTGATTAACTTGGGATCCACGAACTTCCTAAGACTAGCTGCAAAATGGTGTATATATGTGCTTATTGCACATATGTACTGCCCACCTTTTCTAGGCCTCCCTGCCTCCCAGGTCTCAGGTTCATTGCCTACCTCTGACCCTCAAAGGGATCTCTGACCCCCAGAATGGTTAAGAATCCCAGACAGGGATTTTCGCTACAGAAGAACATACTTGATAGAATGAAATCCTTTTTAGCTAGTGTAAAAAGAATGTATAGAGGGACCAATGAGCTCATTGTTTATTTAAAGTTAAGAAAATAAAAGAGAGAATGCTGCTCTCCCTGACCCCTTCCAATTCCAGGCTTTTAAAAACACAAATCACTCAATAAGTGTGTGGCTCTGTCTTGTACTTGGCATTGCTAGAAAGCATAAAGTCAACCGCAGTATGCTTTTCTCTGAAGCCATCAGTGAAAAAATGAAAATGAAATCTCTTTGTGTTCCTCTAAACCTTTGTTTGAGCCCAGATTACATGATAACTGTCTGTAATATATATATATTTAGTTTGATGGTCAGATGGTCTGGAGTGGAGACCAGGACGTGAGTGAGAGAACAGCGATAGTGGAGGTCACAACACAGCATCGCATTTCCCTCACAAGGGGGTAAGTGAGGTGCAGGCTGGGACCCTGTGCTGTGCTCCCCACTGTGTTGTTGGTACTTAACACAGTGCCTGGCACGTGGCAGTGTTCACTCAATATTTGTGGAATGAATAAACAGAGGGGCTTAGAAACAGAATAATTTTCATTTTATTGCCCAAAATGTTCAGGGAGTCCTTCTGGCTTAATCCTTTCATTTTTAATATATGAGAAAACCTAGGGTCTAACTCAGACTAAGGGAGAAAAATTCTCAGAACTTGGCGGAGATCTAATAATTTTACAGAAGGTAGAAACTCTCAGAAAAAGAATTTCCAGAACCAGGTCTGGTTACCTTTAGAAAACTGAGATACTGTTCGTTCTACTGTTAAGGTGACATTATGTGATTGAACTTCAACATTTAACAACTGAGAATAACTTGGATGGATAGAGCCAGGAAACTGAGAGGTTGACAAGACACAAATCAGACAAAGAGGGACCAATATAATGTGAATTTTATTGCTGTTAGGTGAAAAAGCATGTATTATGATAATTTGCTTTTTAAAAATGACTGTGTAACAGGATGTGGTATGGTTCAATCTATTTGAAATTTTCTTCTTTCATTTTGTTCTCCTGTAATGAATAAACAATGATTTACTTAAAATAAGCTTATGGCTATATGAACAATGAATTTCTTAATTTTCCTCCCCAAATTAACCTCAAATCATTCCATCCACCATGCTTTCCTTCATAAGCATAGCTAACCCCAGGAAGTAATTATTACCAATAAAGGCAGGCAATTTGGCAAAACTTGAGTCTCTTCAAGACTTTAACAGTAATTTCATATTCATTTCTCTTTGGTGTCTCAAATCATTTCTTTTTCCATCTTTGAAAAAAAGATCTCAGCTTCTCAGTGAAAGGAAGTAGACGTTAGGATTTCTAAAATACTTTTCTTTTCTAATGAGGAATCCTCACATTTAAAATGCAAAGGATACCGGCAAATTAGAAGCTTGTCAAACTATTGTAAATGTGTTGGACATCGTAGGGAAATGGGAAAAGCAAAAACTTATCAGATTCCCAGGCTTTTAATGGCTCTTGGAAAACAAGAAATAGGTAACTCAGACCCATAAAAAAAAAAAAAAAAAAGGAAATAGGTAACTCCGTGGCACTTTTCTCAAGAATGTGAATGCCCCAGAGGCTTCTGTGCTTTGATTCCTGTTGTCATAGAGGTCAGAAAGTTAGGACATGACTGGAGTTAAAATGAAATGAGGTGATGGTGTGAGACCAGGAGAACAAGGCCTGGACATTGACACTGTAGCCTTAGACAGAAGTCACTGCTAAATAATAGAATTATGATGAAGTTATTCCTTTTCTGACAAAAGTCAACAGAAGATGTTCACCTGGTTCCTTTCACCTGAAAGTTTATTAACAAAGTCTGATTTGTTAATGCTTATTTCTATATGGATATAATGTCTGACGATGTGTCTGAAATATATTACATTTACAAGCAATCAATGTGTTTCTTGAATATTAAAAAAGTTAGCTTTGGGACTTTTACCTTGCATACAAATGTTCTTTATTTCTTTTTTATTGTTCTGTGTGTTGTGTTTTCAGTATAAATATTTAACATATCAAGATTTAATAAAACCCAAAACAGAGGTAACATTTGGAAAAGTAGCTTCTTAGTCTATAAAATAGCTATGGTATTTGTCTATGTGCAAACTTGTATTTTCATAGCTCATAATGATCATTAAGTAAAATGTTTTTAAAAATTTACTCAAATGTTAGGGGTGTTTTTTTGTTTTTTGTTTTTTTAGGTAGGTAATATATATTTAAAATACTGTGTGTATGTTTAAGGACTACCATAAAAATTGTCTAGTCGTTATCTGGATTTTAACAAAAATAGAGGCAAACTTGCCATTTATAAACACGAGAACATATCATATTTACATCATTGTTTCCTGTCTTCTATCTTCTTAAAATTTATTAAACTCAATACTAATACAGAGAAAGTACAATCATCCTATTAATACAGGAAGGACAATAGTTTGTATTTTTTTGGGGGGGGGGCGGATAAAGTCTTTATTGATAAATAGGTTAAATAGAATAAATAGAATGGTGGTTTGTTAGGGAATAAAAATGCAAGCAGAATCTCAGTGTTTCCCCACCTTGGCCTCTAGCTCTTGGCTTCTGCTTCTTACTGGACCCTTTGGACAGTGAGGCCTTGCTGGGCAAGCCAGGCCTTCTTGGGCCCTTGGGGGTCTCTATCTTCCTGGCCAGTGATGCAAGCATCATCTTGGACCCACTGCCCTTAGGAGGAGCAGTAGCCTTGGCTCTTGGCCTCCTCAGCTGCTTGGATAGTGACCTCTTTAAGGACCTTGGCTTCCCTCTTTTTTTGTCTGGGGAAGCAGCTCCATTCTTGCCCTTGGTGGCCATGAGTTTTGAACTCTGACTCTCAGTTTTTGTTTTCCTGTGGGCCTTGGCATCTCAGCGGCTCCTTCTGCCTTTGACCTTTGACTTCCTGCCTGGTTCGTTGGCACTGGGAGGGGCCTGTGTAGCCTTGACTGGCTGTGGGGAGGCCTTCCTGGCCTTGCCCAATTTTCCCACTTGGTCTTTGGTCTGGCTGCCTTTCCTGGGGGTCTTCTCCTTAGGTACTCCTGGTTTGGAGGGAGACGTCCTCACCTCTGCTGGCTTCTTTTTTTTTTTTTTCACACACACACTGTATTTTATTTTTACAAGAGATAAATAGACTGACTTTGTCTCCCTAATGTAGCCACTTTGCTCACAGAGGTGGCATTTCTCGTGGACAGAGTACAGTGTTAGACGCCAAGGCCCAGTTAATGCTTACTGAGATAAGCAACTCCCAATGTAGTGTAGTTTCAGGGGTGTCAGGAAGTGATGCTTCAAGTTATAACAATGCTGATCCCTTGCATTTGGGCAACCCACGGTCATTGTGGGACACCCAGACTATCTCATGTTCATATCTTCTTGAGCTAGAGGATAAGATCTTTTTCTGGGAAAGCTGGTCAAATTTTATTGAGAACGGTTTTGGTAAGGAACCCTTTTATTTGAGAATGGCTGTAAAAGACATTTACTGCTTTTTATGATTTTTTAAAGGGTTTTTTTAAAAAATTAATTTTTATTGGAGTATAGTTGATTTACAATGTTGTGTTAGTTTCTGCTGTACAGCAAAGTGAATCAGTTATACATATATCTACTCTTTCTTCGATTCTTTCCCCATATAGATCATTACAGAGTATTGAGTAGTGTTCCCTGTGCTATACAGTAGGTTCTTATCTATTTTACATATAGTAGTGTGTATATGTCAATCCCAATCTCCCAATTTATCCCCCCCTTTCCCCGTTGGCAACCATAAGTGTGTTTTCTACATCTGTGACTCTATTTCTATTTTGTAAATAAGTTCATTTGTACCATTTTTTAAGATTCTACATATAAGCAATATCATATGATGTGTGTCTTTCTCTGTCTGACTTACTTCACTCAGTATGGCAATCTCTAGATCCATCCATGTCACTGCAAATACTTGTTGAACAGATACTCATTGACAAAAAAGCAAAAATATGGTAAAGTAGGAGGAAGAAGAGGAAAAAGCAGGATCTGTGGAATTAGTTTAGCTTGGGTTTAAATCCTGGCCTGGCCTCTATCTAGTTTTCTTGCCTTGATTATGCTCTTCTGTAAATGGCATATTAAAACTTTGTAGAGTTCTGAGGATTAAATGAGATACTGCATGTCAATTACCTAACATGTTTCCTGAAACATGCAAGCTTTTGAATAAATAGTACATATAGTATTATTAATATTATTACATGAAAATAGCTGTAATTTAATATTCAACCACCAAGTGCTGACAATTCTAACATTTTCATGTATTTCCTTCTGTTCATTTTTTTTTTTTAGAGTTTTAAAGTTTTATTTCTTTGTAAAGTGCTTATCAAGAGTTCAAACAGTGCTTGCATTATTCTCATTGTATAACTTATTTTTTTTTTAGTATATCTTTATTGGAGTATAACTGCTTCACAATACTGTGTTAGTTTCTGTTGCACAACAAAGCGAATCAGCCATATGCATACACATGTCCCATATCCCCTCCCTCTTGAGCCTCTTTAGGCATACATTTGCATTGTTGAGATCATATTGTATATACAGTTTTTTATACTTTGTTTTATTTAACACAAAAAGAGATAGTTTTTCATGTATCAAGAAGAGATAGTTTTTCATGTATCAAATTGGCAATGGTGATAAAAAGATAACACTTGAGACTGAGAGTTACAAGCGCTGTTGTTTATCATCGGTGAGAGTATCAGCTAGTATAACCTTTCTGAAAAGCAATTTAGGAAACATATTTCAAGAGCATTAAAAATCATGTTTGTTTGACCTGGTAATTTTACTTCTATATAGCCAGTCTGAGGAAATAAGTGAATATATGAACTCATGGTCTCATGGTCAAGGAAGTTCCTTGAAGCGTCATTTATAACAACAGGAGGATAAAAATCATTCCTTCCTACCATAAGGAAACTGCTAGATAAATTATACTACATTAAAAATGTAAAAATAAAATGTACAAAGACTAATTAATAACATGGAAAAAGTTCTTGATATGATGATGCATGGAATGAACATAATGCATGCTGCAAAACCCCAGTATTTTGATTTAGTTTTTAAAAAAGCAAGCATGTACGGAGAGTGGCCTGGAAAAATATATGCCTAAATGTTAGTAATGATTATCTCTGACTGTTGGGATTATATATGATATTCATTGAAGTATTTAGTTATTTATTGTATTTCTCAAATTTTCTACTTTGAATGTGGGCTTATGTAAACAGAAAAGGTGAACAGATATGTATGTATGTATATATACATACATGCATGTTTACACACACATATTCACCTTTTATGGTTACAGGTATTCAATGCCAGTGTTCAATGCAGAAAATTTGAGAAAAATACACACGTACACACACACATGTATACGTATAAATGCACATATACACACATATGAAACAGAAGCAAACATCATATCCTGAGAATTTTCCCATGCCATTAAATAGTCTTAAAATTTCAGAACTATGTATTTTTAATAGCTTTACAGTGTTTCATCTTGAAGATATACCATAATGTCCTTAACTTTTTTTTGGCATTGTTTAAAATGTGTAAATAATGGCAATGTACATCTTTGCCTATAAATATCTTTGTTAGCATTTCTGGACCATTCGCTTTGTGGTGCAAAGACATCGTTGGGTCACGTAAGCAAACCTGGGGGGAGTACGCTTGGGCGTGTGCATACACACACCTAGACATGCACCTCCAGGAGCAGGAGGGAGGAAATGAGACCAACCCTTCAGAGAGTGGAGAGAAATGACGTGGCATTGCTGGGAAGGAAGGAAAAGGCTTTTCTAATTGGAGACCAGGATATTCTGAGGATGACCTATTTCTTGGGAGAGAATTTAACCAGCATGCTTCTGTGGCCACTTCATGTTTTTAATTTTTAAAATTTTTTCTTTTATATTGAACTTTCCTTGAAGATTTCTTTGCCTGGCTAGACTCTTATCTTTCAAGACACACTTGCGCTCTAATGGTTTCCAATGTGGGCTGAGGGCAGGGCTCTCACAGCACCCTGTGCCCACTTCCATCTTTGCAATTTCTCTTCTATGTTGAACTGATCTATATACTTAAGTGGTCTCCATACCCTGCTGTCTTGCATGCATCTCAGGGGCAATCTCAGGGGTAATGAGGCTAATTCTTACTCATTTTTATGTCTCCAGTGCCCTGAAAGGTGCTTGGCGCATAGTGGGTGCTCCTTAAATGTTTTTTTGGGACCAGCAATACATTGGTGCGAAGTGGAAATCCCAAATGGAAGGACAGTGGAGAGGGACACGGGTAACCCTGTGTTTCCTCTCTGCCCTTTGCTCCCTTATCACACTGTTTATGAATAAATCAGCATGATGTTCATGTTAAGGCTTTCTAAAAGAACAGAAACTTTCCCAAGCTACCTGCAAACCCACTTTTTGCCATGACGCTCGCTGTAGCTCATTGCGGTCACGTGTTTTTTCTATAAGCTTGCATTAATGTGCTGCTAGTGAGGAACGTTGGCCTTCCAGTAAGATCCGGTATTCTCTTTGCTGAGCATGTGGCAAATAAAGCAGGATATTCCCCTAAGGAACTCAAGGGCTTTGTAGAAGTAAGTTATCCAATGTGAAGGTTAATATTTGTACTGCAGTTTATAAATTAAAAGTGATTTCATCTACATTATCTCACTTAATTTGCTGATGGCTAATATTCCTTTGAGAATAAAGCTGTTCATGCCACAGTTTCAGATAAAACTTTAAGATAGAGTCCTACTGAGAAAAGTAATCCCCGTAATGGTACTGTTATCAGATCATTTTCTTCTGAGAGGTATTTGCGAGTGGACAAATCCTGGTCTTGAAGGACAGGAAAGGGGGAAAATGACATAAAAGAGAATAAGCACACCAATCAGAGAGAAGTTTTTCATGATTCACAGTGGTCCTTGTGGTAGCTCAGGTTGGAGGAAGAAAACCCAGCTTAGCATCTATCACGGTTCTCTTAAAATTGAAAGCGCAATCATAGGCCAGCTTCTCAACTTAATTCCCCTAACTTTTGCAAAGGCCTGCATCATCATCGTAATCATCATCATCGTCATCATCATCAAATGTGTTTGCTATGTGTCAGATGCTGCTCTAAGAGTCATATATGAATTATGTAAATAAATCTTCTAAGAAATTTATGAGATACGTTTATTGTTATGTACATATTAGAGATGAAGAAACTGAGGCACCTTGCCCAAAGTCAAAGAAAGTGGTGAAACAGGAATTTAAATCCAGCCAATCTGACTACAGTTTCCTTATCAATTGATACACAGCACTACTTCTCCTCATTTTTATCTTTATATTCATCATGAGCCCAAATCATCTCTATTTGCTCTGAATCTTTTAAGTACTAGTACTTTATAAGTATATATTTTATGGCATCTTTCAAATGATATTGTCTTGTATTATAGCCATTGGTGTACAAATATTATATTCTTACTTTCTTTGCTCCAGTATCACTAACCTTTCTCCTCTTTGGTATTTACTTATCTCCTACCTTCCCCATGGAGCTTTTCTATAAACTGTTTCCTCCCCTTGGGATTTGATTTGACGTCTCCTTCATCTAAATCAGTGTTCCTCAGTGTTGGTTGTACATTGTAATCACCTGGGGATCCTTAAATAATACTAATGGCTGGGTCTCACCCCCAGAGAGTCTGATTTACTTGGTGTGGCCAGGATGGCAAGATTTCCAAAAGCTCCCCAAGTTATTTAAATGTGCAGCCAAAATTGAGAAACATTGGTCTGAACATTTACTACTCATTTTTCATATCTTAGTTGCAGCATTTTCACCTCCTTCACTAGGGTTCAAGGTCCCTATTACAATCTGTCATAACACGATGTAGTTATAGCCCATAGACCCCTGGAATCGCTAGTGCCCATGGGGAGGAGGGGAGCCCTGAGAGTCTGGGGTACCGAAAGCAAAGTGAAGAAAGTATATGAGCGAGGAGGGGTTGATTAGCTGTATCACATGCTAAGTCATGTAAGATGAGAGCAAAGACTTGACCAATGGATTTAGTAACATGACGTCACTGGTAGTCTTGACGAGATCAACAGAGGCCATTGGAGTGGTGGGAAATACAACCCTGAGTGGAAAACAAAAAATTGATGATGCAGGAGAGAGAGGGAGACAGTCGCCAGGACAATATTCTTGGGTAGGCGAGAGGGATGGGGTTTAGTGCGCTTCATCTCATTTAATCCTTGCCACAGTACTAAGAGGCAGATATTATTTTTATTTCCATTTTACATTTGAGGAAAGTGAGGCTTAGAGAGGTGTCTAACTTGTCCAAGTCCACAGAGCTCACAGTTGTCAGAGCTGGGATCAAATGTAAGTCTACCTGCCTACAAAACCCTTAGCAACTATATCCCCTTGTCTCTTATTGGTAAGAAATATCCTTTTATTTGCAGCTAAGTCAGCTGTATATGGATTTCTTCCTGAGCTTATTATTTTCAAGAACCTGTTTCTCCTAAAGCAAAATTCTGCTTAACGATACACTCTATACAATCTATATAAACTAGATACCAGTGTACTCTTTAGATTAAAAGAAAGAAATCTTTGGGACCTGAAGCTCTGACGAAGCTATTGAGCATATTAGCTTTCTCTAAGTCAGTGACAAAACTGCCTGTTCAGGTATCTCCTGGCTTCGGGAGTCCTGGTAGAGCCCTGATCCCCTGACACAAGTAATTCTCAAGATCTCTTACACTCTTGAAGAAGCCTCATAGCAGCTTCCCACAAGCTGGGCTGTAAATGACTGAGAGTCGGTAGCTGGAGACCGAGGTAGTGGATGAGTGTTGGTAGGTGAGAGCAGTATTACACCTAATCCTTGATGAACTGACTCCTGGGGTGATACAGTAAGAGTAACGTGCTGATAAGTATTTAACAACCAGCTCTAGGAAAAGAAGAACGCTGATTTGTAGTACTTGCCCACTTCTGTGGTGTAAATACTCTCACCATGGCTAATTTCAGGCTATCAGCTTGAAGTCACTAAATGGTAGTCAGGAAGAGATGAGAACAATAGACCCTCAAGAGTCTGTACAAAACTGGCTCCAGCACAACCATCAGATAAGAAAAAGTTTTCCCCTGTATCGCTCAGTGGACATTCTTGCTTCCTGAAGCAGCATAAAGTGAAGCAGCATGAAGAGACAGAAAGAACATGGTATTCACATTTCCAGAGAATGGCAGTCTGGTTCTGATTCAATGATTAGCCATGTGGCTTTTGCCAACTCGCTTAGCTTCTTTGGACTCTGAGAAATGAAGCAACTGGCCCTTTAAGGCTCTTGAGAGTTTGAATATGCTGTGATGCAGTAGCACACAGGATGCTGGAAGTCAGCCCTCTCCTCCGTAGAGGTGGAGAAAATCTCCTGTAAAACTGTGTGCTACATTGTGCTTTTGGGTTTCAGATGAAACCTTGCCTTTCCTCAGTAGCTTGCCCATGCTGTTCTCTATCACTGTGGTCGTTGAGATTTCTCAGAGAGACCAGCAGGGATGTTTGAGGCTGTTCAACGAGGCTGTCTAAATAATGAAAAGGAGTATGCAGTCACACCAGATAACTTATCATTCTGGGGATAGATAGAACTGCAGTCTTAACCTTTAATTTTACGGCCTTCCCATCTTTTGCTAACCCTTTCACATTATATTAACAAAAGATGGACTGGGCAGGAGCAGGGAAGGGCTTAATGCTCTTTATGATCTATTTTAACACTTTTATCTCTCTTAAAACATAAATTTGCCTTAAGAATGAAAACTGTATTTTATCCTTTTAAATGTAGCCTTAGATGATGTAGATGACTGTGCTGGCAGCCAGTCAAGTCTACACAAAGTCCACATTGAATCTTCCTTCTGACTACAGCTGTGCGTGATATTTTATGCAATTTTTTATGCGGGTCATAAATGAGGTGGAAACCGTGATTATGCCAATTATGGAATAATACATCTCCACCAAAAAAGCAACTGCCGGTTTTCAGACATGTGTATGTATTTACAGGATCCAGCCCTCCTTTTCTCATCACTAGATGGCATGTTGTTGACCTGATAAAAGATTTCTGGGTGAAGTGCTGTAGGCACTTACTAACCTATCGCTATAGAACCTAGGATTGCAAAAAAGTATCACGATTTCCTCTTACAGCACTATCTATTTGGTAAAATGTAGCCCTTTAGCCACTGAATATTCTGAAGTAGGGGGTGGGTTTTAGCTGTAAAAACCTATTCCACTACATATGTAGATGGATCGGTCTAGCTATCTAACTAGACAAAGACCAAAAATGAATGGGAAGGGAAGTTTAAGAATACAGAAATATCATATTTCACTGTGTTACATGAAATGGGGTCAAGAACGAAGAAGAAAAGTATTACCTAAAGATGAGGGATTGATGCTTTTCTGCTTCTCTTGCCTATGCTTGACACAATATAGATGCTTTCTATCTGCATCTAGTATTAACACAGAGATTATCTTTAAACAGTTTAAATTGGAAAGTTTGAGAGGGAAAAATTAAAATGTTAAGTAAATGATTACAGAATAAAATGAACCTTGGATGTGAACCTTAACAACTGTTTATCCAAATTAACATGGCATTACATTTCAGGCTGTAAAGATGAAGCTGTTAGCATGGGTGTGTGTATATGGGCTGAACCATCAGTCAGTTCTCACTGACAAATAAAACCCAGAGCCAAAGATAGTTGCTCCACCAGCACTTTGCTGTCATCCTGCCGACCACTTCTGGCAGAATGACAGCCCTTCAAGTTGCTGACTGAACTGAGCCTGCCATGTGACCAGCAGAGAGCACTGTAGCTGCAGGCGATCATATTAGGGGGCAGATTTCCTACATTTGAGAATTTGTCTTTAGAGCTTTCTGGAAGGTTTTAACCAGAGACTGGATGACCACTTGCTACGGGTGCTGAAGATGATACTATTGCATTGGATAGAGGGTTCTGTTTTGTAACTTACATGTTTTTTTCCCCCAACTTTGTCCTTTATTCCATAAAAAACAGAGAATGTGTCTCATTAAGACCATCAGTAGCAACTTTTGTTTGGCACTGAGCAGCTCTCCAAAATTATATGTTGAATATTTGAATGAATGAATGAATGAATGAATGGCAGATCTGGCCAGATACCATGTTGAATTCTGTGCCACTGTGTCATACTTCTGAGGAACGTCAATAGTGAGAACCTTCTCTGCCACATTATGAGTGTTCATATGTTCAATTCTTGAACTGCAGATAAAATGTCAGGTGTTAAGGACCTTCTTCCCTCTCATCTTGGCCTAATGGAAGAATGAATTGGGATTTTGCACATCTTCAGAAACATTACTCGGGATTGTAATTTTGGCATCTTAGGCATCATTTAATAATCAATTCACAGACACATTAGCCTGGCTTGCATAACGTTGGATGTTCCTGATTGGGAAGGCTGACTGATTAAATTTCAAGATAAAGGCATTAAAGCTTGAAGGTCAGATTAAAGGTCTAGTGTACGTAATGATTGGGGAGATACTGATGGCTTTCCTTGGCCTTAAGGGAATCACTTGTCTGACCAAAATGACATTCATTTTTAAGATGTTAGCATCAGTTCTAGGACAATTCTAAGATTTCCCTTGTTTGTAGTTGTGCAATAATCTTTTATCTAACTGAGTTTAATGACCAAGATGCAGGCTTCCTCTTCAAAAGGGCTTTGCTGCCTTTGTCCACACATTATAGGTAAATTACCACTACAGTGGATTCTAGAAGCATTCAACCTTGAAAATCATATGTCAGTAGATTCTGTGAGGAGTCAGCCTTGAAAACCACTGATGTTTCAGGAGGAACTTTCTAGCACATATTTTACTGAGGTACTGTAGTTTATGCGATCATCCTCTAGCTATGATTCATCTTGCCAACCTTCATACATAAAGTCATAAACAATTCAGTTTCCAGTTATGTTCACATTATACATTCTTCTTATGGTCTATCACTGTTGTACGGGGAAACTACCTCTTTTGACAGCCTTTAGATTTGAAATTCTTAGGTGTTGGATTTAATGCATCTCCTCTTGAATTTTGTATTTTGACCTGATGGCACTGGTTTTCGGCTTGCAGCATAAACCCTATTATTCGTCAGCAGGTACCTAGCACATTGATAACAGAATTTTAGAAGGGGATAATGATTGATTTTGAAATGCATATGACTCTTATCACACTTCAATAGAAGAGGTGCCGTAAAGATGGAGTAAACAAGGCAAACAAAAGACCTGCTGACCTATTTTTGCTTGAACAGGTAGAATACAGTTTCTTCCCAGCTAATTTGTTGTAAAAAGAAAAATTCATTTCAATTCCTCTTGCGTGCATTACACGAAACCATAATCAAATGAGATCAAGGCTATAATCAAATGAGATGAAGACTGTAATCAGATGAGATCAAGTGAAATGGATGGTCTATTTGTGAGAGAGGGATAGTTTGTAAATAACGTATCTCAAAAACAGAAGTGCAAATGGCAAGGATAAGGATTAAGTTCATCACCCCTTGGGAGCAAGACCAAAACCATCATATATATCTATATATCTATATATCTATATATATCTTTTATTTCATCCAACTCAACATCCTTACATCTTTAAATTATGCAGGATTTCACCAGATTATGTACATCTTATGGAGAAATGCCATGTGATGTCTTTTCCAGGTGTGTGTATTAGTCTGCTTGGGCTGTCATGACAAAATACCATTGACTGGGTTACTTAAAAGAACAGAAATTTATTTTTCACAGTTCTAGAGCTGAGAAGTCTGAGAGCAAAGTGCTGGGGGAGGTTTCTGGTGAGAGTTCTCTTCCTGGCTTCTAGTAGTGTTCTCCTGTGGCAGAGAGAGATCTCTCTCTTCTTTTTATAAAGCCACAGTCCTATCAGATTAGGGCCCCATCCTTATGACTTCAGTTAACCTTAATTACCTCCTAAGGACCCTTATCTCCTGTCCCACTGGAGGTCAAGGCTTTAACATAACAGAATTCAGTCCATAGCAGCAGAGTTATGGGTTTTCATTTCCTGGCCACTTTAACAAATATTTACATATAGGTTCAAAGTGTTATGTTTGTGCGTAAAAATATAAGTAAGACAGGATTCTTAACCTCGAGGATCTTACGGTAAAGCTTATTGGCTTCTTGCTCTCGAGGGACTTACAATGCAAAAACAGGGTAAGAGACACAAAACAAACATCAAAATAGGCCATAAAAATTTATGAAAAGGAAAGATCAGTTCATTTGGGGAGGAGGAGACATGAAAAGGTTTCATGTGGAAGTGGCATTTAAGATGGTTGCTAGAGGATGGATAGACTTTTTGAAAAGCAGAAACAAAAGTGAGGATATTTCAGGCATAGAGGCCAAAGACATTATTTTCTACTGCTGCTGAAACAAATTACCATAAACTTAGTGACTTACAGCAACACAAATGTATTAAATCACAGTTCTGTTGGTTAAAATCTGTCACACTTGGCTAAAATCAAGGTGTCAGCAGGGCTGCATTTCTTTCTAGAGGCTCTAGGGGACAATCCATTTCCTTGTCTTTTCTACCTTCTAGAGGCCACCAGAATTCCTTGGCTTATGGTCCCATCTTCCATCTTTAAAGTCAGCAAGATTGCATCTCTCTGACTTTAGCTGGGAAAAGTTCTCTGCTTTTAAGGACTGATAGTATATTGGGTCCAAATCAAGGGTAGTCTCCATATCTCAAGGTCAGTGACCTTAATTACATTTGTAAAGCTCCATTTACTTTGTAAGGTAACATATTCATAGGTTCTGGGGATTAGGATGTGGCTATCTTTGAGGGAGCTATTATTTTGCCTAGTATATGGGCCAAGAGTAGAGCTATTCTAGGATTCATTCTTTTATTCAGTAATTATCTGTTAGGGAATGAGTGCATGCCAAACAATATACTCAGTGGGTGCATACTTAAATGGCTGAGGGTGGAATTCCAACTGAGTAGAGGAGCCATTAGAATGTGTCTACAAGGATCAGTAAAAGTCTCAAGTAAGATTACCCTTTCTTTCAGTGTTTTACATTACATTAAGCAGCCCTTCCTAGAACTATGAGAGGGGATACTAGGAGGAAGTTAATTTACTACATGACGTCTCCTTTTAAATAGAGGGGAAAAAAATCTCAGAACCACAAATACCTTGTCTGCTTCACCTAGAAGGATAAATTGAAGAATAAGATGTGGAGGAGAAACCAGAAATAATATAGATCTCTCAGGAGACTTTCTAGAACTAACTGAAAGCAGCTCCAAAAAGAGGAGTTAGATAACATGTGAATGAATTAAGTACTTAATGCATAATACTTAATGCATAAGAGGAATAAATTAAAATTTCTAAACATTTCAGCAGAGCCATAGAGAGCGCCCAGAAATATAAACATAATTGATCATCACAATCTCTGATAGTCAATTCAGCTTACATCTGGATCCCATTAATGAGTTATTAGGATTCAAAAGTTTCCAGAATGAGTGTCAAATGGCTTTCTGATTCTGAAGAAAGAGAGACAAAATTATAATAAAGATTGGGATATAATAGAGATTTAATTAAAAAGTAAGGCCCATCAAAATTGAGCCAGGTGCTTTCTGCACCAAAATTGTATATATTTTATGATCCTCTAGTCACAAATGGGATCTTATTTTAATAGTTCATAGTTATATAAGGTATAAAGTACATTTTGCTGATAACTTTATTAATAAAATGCAAACAGCTAGCATCTATTTTAATATGGCACTCTGATCACATGCATTTGTTTCCTTTCCTTCAAGAGGCCATCCTTAAATTGATCATAAAGTGACTGATATAAAAATGTATAAGCCTACAGTCATGAGAATAGGAAATGAACCATCTTCAGTAGGAAATTTCAGCAGTGATCTGGAAGAAGGAGAATAAATGAGCTTTAAAGTGGAGCAGAGAAAGCTATTGCTGAAATTATGCAGTAAGAGGTTAAAGCCAAGCAGAGTCACTATGTCCTGCAGAACCCCAAAGCAATTCAGCTCTCAGATACACTGGGTAGAGCAGAGGAGACACTGAAGAAGTAGGTAACAGGGTCATCTTCAAATCAGTTGTATCCTCTTTGCTACCTCCCTCCCCAACACCAACCCCACCATCCAAATCTGCAACATCCAGAAGTGAAGACATTTACCTCCCAGGCAAATTCAACATCAGCAGCAAACGAACAATTGTTTTTAAAGTAGTATATTTTTTCTTTAAAGAAAGAAAACCCAAATGTCTTGGCAGTGTGTGGGCAGTGTCTTAGGAACTAGAGACTATGACAGGTAGTAAGGGTATTCACGCTTAAGAGCAAAAACATCTAAATTGGTTAAGTAGGAATCCTCCAACAAAATGAATGCCTTATGACAATTTAATCAATTACTTTACAGTTTATGTGAATGAACAGTCAAAGATCTGACACACTTTAGAAATTTACTGTCTTCATTTCAATGCAAGTACAGTCGGGCCTTGGTATCCATGCGTTCTGCATCCACTTGGGGTGAATCCAAGGATGCAGAACCTGCAGATACCGAGGGCAAAGTGTACCATGTGATTTTATGTAAGGAACTTGAGCATACGCAGATTTTGGTATCCATGGTGGTCCTGGAACCAGTCCCCTGCGCATACTGAGTGAGGACTGCAGTTTATTTAGGAGGTGATCTCTAGAAACTCTAGTGGGAGAGTAGGGGAGTGAGACAAGGAAAGGAAGGAGGTGATAAAAGCCTGTGTACAAGTGGGGCCCAATCTCACTGAGGACCTCTGGGACACTGGAAACTTGTTACAGAGTGATCAAACAGAGGGCAGGGATCCTGTGAGCTGTTATACCCAGAAAGTGAAAGAGAAAGACAAGAGAGGGAGGGAAGAGGAAGAAAAGAAAGTAAGGAAAGAAAGAAAGGAAAGGCTCATGACTTCATGTCTCCAAGGCTGTTCAATACAAAAAAAGTTAGAACTTCCAAACTAAAATTCAGATTAAGTTCTTAAGTAGAGCTGAGAAAAAAAAAAACTTCATTAGTAAAAGAAAAAGAGTATACTACATAAAAAGTAAAATCAGAAAACTTGAACAGTTTCTGGAAAGTTAAAAGTGATTATGATTGGGGCTTCCCTGGTGGCGCAGTGGTTGAGAATCTGCCTGCTAATGCAGGGCACACGGGTTCGAGCCCTGGTCTGGGAGGATCCCACATGCCACGGAGCAACTGGGCCCGTGAGCCACAACTACCGAGCCTGCGTGTCTGGAGCCGTGCTCCGCAACAAGAGGTCGCGACAGTGAGAGGCCCGCGCACCGCGATGAAGAGTGGCCCCCGCTCGCCGCAACCGGAGAAAGCCCTCGCACAGAAACGAAGACCCAACACAGCCAAAAATAAATAAAAAAATAAAAAATAAAAAAAAAAGACAGACTCACAGTTACATCACAACATGCAAGGCAGGTTCAAGTTAGGTTTAAAAAAAAAAAAGTGATTATGATTAAAAAGAAAATCCATGGATGTATTAGAAGAAAAGTCAAAGAATTTTATGAGAAAAAGGAAAAATAGGGGGAAAAGGAGATGGGAAACTCCAGGTCAAAATGAACATATACTAGTTATGCACGAAGGGAAGTGGGATTATAGTAAACTACTTGGTTGTTAGTGAAAAAAATATTATGTTGTCAGTTATATTGTTACCCTATTTCTAGTTCCATCATTTAAAGTCACCCTATGAACGAAGCTTGACAGACAGATTGTAAATGTCACCACCTTTGATCATGTAAAAGTAGAGATGGCAGTTATAAGAAGTAGAAAGGGAAAGGTAGGGTGAAAAGAAGGGGGAGACACACTGATCATCTTACCAAATGAGAAATCCACAGGTCATTTCTATAGTTTTGGAAAAAGAAATAAAGGTATATCACTTAAAAGTTCAAAAAAGTAGTGATAATTTAAGCCCTTACGTTAATTGGCTTTTTAAACAATGTTCATGTAATTATCTGTTAAGATTTTGATTACATTTAAAAATGTGACATATTGCTGCAAATTCTGTGAAACCCACTCATCAGGCGAGAAGTAGGCTGTATGCCATCTAGTGGAAATCTGAGCCCACTTTAGGCTCGTGACTGCCTCCAACGCTGTTCAATACAAATATGTGTTGTTCATCAAACTCACCGGTTACAGATGATGATATACTTAACTTTAAGAGCAAATATTTTTGGTAGAATCACATGAGTGGATAAGAGAGAGTGATTATTTTAGGGTGCCAGCATGGAATATTGGCACAAACTCTGGACTTTGGTCCAGGATTAGAAATCAGAGGAACAAAGTCAAAACTTGGTTCTATCACTGATTTGCCAAGAGACTTTGGGCAACTTCCTTAATTTTGCTCTAACAAATTTCTCCATATCTCTAATCAGAAAAGCACTATTCCTATTTATAAATATAAGGGTAAAATATAGTAATGTATATGAACATGATTATTAATGACTATTAATCTTTCTATGATCATTTTATACCTGCCATTATTCTATCTGATTCACTAATTAGTGGATTTCCAAATTATTTAGCACAGAATTAAGGGATCAAAATAAAGTTCAGTTTGAAATTAAACACTATCTGATTATGTTGGGTAGATAATGACATTTGTCACTTTAAATTTATTAGTGAATTCCTTAATAATGTTAAAATATCTATGGTTTGAATATTGTGCCTTTATGGTCTTTAGATACACAGATTAAATATTATAAATATTTTCAGTTACATTTAATTGTGGCAGGTCTAATTTTAAAAACATGTTTCTGCTCTAGTACTTATTGCTTCAAAAAAACATATTAATCCTGACCTTGTTTTTTAAAATAAATTTCATATTTTACAATCATAAAATAGAACTTATTCCTTGTAGGGCATTTTACAAAAATTAGAGAAGAAAATTTCCAGTAATTTCAACCACCTAGGTATAATTCCATTAATATTTTAATATATTTCTATTCTTCTCTCTGTATACTTAGATATAATGTTTAAAAAAATTTGGATAATATAGTTTTATATTTTGTTTTCCACAAAACATTATATCATGAGTATTCTCCATGTCATTATATATTCTTCAGAAATAGTTTTATTGGCATAATATTCAAGTAAATGTATGATTAATATATATTTCAAATTTTACTGTTGACATTAGATTATTTCTATTTTTTTTTTTTTTTTTTTACTTGATTTTATTTATTTATTTATTTATTTGTTTATTATTTTTGTCTGTATTGGGTCTTCGGTTCGTGCGAGGGCTTTCTCCAGTTGCGGCAAGCGGGGGCCACTCTTCATCGCGGTGCGGGGACCGCTCTTCATCGCGGTGCGCGGGCCTTTCTCTATCGCGGCCCCTCCCGTCGCGGGGCACAGGCTGCAGACGCGCAGGCTCAGCAATTGTGGCTCACGGGCCCAGATGCTCCGTGGCATGTGGGATCTTCCCAGACCAGGGCTCGAACCCGTGTCCCCTGCATTAGCAGGCAGATTCTCAACCACTGCGCCACCAGGGAAGCCCTCTATTTTTTGATATTACAAATTTACTGTGATATTTGTTATGATAAATAACTTTTTATGTAAGTCCTTAACTTCATCTTTAAACAGATTTTTTTTTTTTTAAATTTAATTTATTTATTTATTTATGGCTGTGTTGGGTCTTCGTTTCTGTGCGAGGGCTTTCTCTAGTTGTGGCAAGCGGGGGCCACTCCTCATCGCGGTGCACGGGCCTCTCACTATCGCGGCCTCTCTTGTTGCGGAGCACAGGCTCCAGACGCGCAGGCTCAGCAATTGTGGCTCACGGGCTTAGTCGCTCCGTGGCATGTGGGATCTTCCCAGACCAGGGCTCGAACCCGTGTCCCCTGCATTGGCAGGCAGATTCTCAACCACTGCGCCACCAGGGAAGCCCAACTTCATCTTTGAAAATAATTTTAGAAAAAATTCTTAGAAGTAAAATTACTAAGTCAAAGCATGTGCTCATTTCCAAATATCAGTTTTACCCTAGCCTCTCCAAATATCGGGTATTATGATTTTAAGACATTCTTAAAAACGATATAGGAGTTAAGGGTTATTTCATTTTTTAAAATTGCAGTATAGTTGATATACAATATTATATGTTACAGGTATACAATATAGGGATTCACAATTTTTTAAAGGTTATACTCCCTTTATAGTTATTATAAAATATTTGCTATATTCCTTGTATTGTACAATATATCGTTGTGGCTTAGTTTATGCCTAATAGTTTGTACCTCTTAATCCCCTTCCCCTATGTTGCCCCTCCCCCATCCCTCTCCCCCCTGGCAACTACTGGTTTGTTCTCTATATCTCTAAGTCTACTTCTTTTTTGTTATTTTCACTAGTTTGTTTTATTTTTTAGATTCTGCATGTAAATGACATCATACAGTATTTATTTTGTCTGACTTATTTCACTTAGTATAGTGCCCTCCAAATCCATCCATGTTTCTGTAAATGGCAAAATTTCATTCTTTTTTATGGCTGAGTAGTATTCCATTGTGTGTGTGTGTGTGTGTGTATATGTGTGTGTATATGTGTGTGTATATATATATGTGTATATATATGTGTGTGTGTATATATATATGTGTGTGTGTATATATATATATATATATATATATATATATATATATATATATATATATATACCACATCTTCTTTATCCATTCATCAGTTAGGTTGTGTCCATATCTTGGCAATTGTAGGTAATGCTGCTGTGAACACTGAGGTGCATGTATCTTTTTGAATTAGTGTCTTTGTTTTGTCTGGATATATACCCAGGAGCAGAATTGCTGGGTCATACGGTAGTCCTATTTTTAGTTTTTCAAGAAACCTCTATACTGTTTTCCACAGTGACTGCACCAATTGACATTCCCACCAACAGTGTGCAAGGGTTCCCTTTTCTCCACATCCTCGCCAACATTTGTTATTTGTGTTCTTTTTGATGATAGCCTTTCTGACAGGTGTGAGGTGATATCTCATTGTGGTTATGATTTGCATTTCCCTGATGGTTAACGATGTTGATCATCTTTTTATGTGCCTGTTGACCATCTGCATTTCCTTTTGGAAAAATGTCTTTTCAGGTCTTCTGCCCACTTTTTAAACAGTTTTTGGGGGTTTTTTTTGATGTTGGGCTGTATGAGCTGTTTATATATGTTGGATATTAACTCCTTATTGGTCATATCATTTGAAAATATTTTCTGCCATTCAGTAGGTTGTCTTTTTGATTTGTTGATGGTTTCCTTTGCTGTGCAAAAGCTTTTAAGTTTAATTAGCTCCCATTTGTTTATTTTTGCTTTTATTTCCTTTGTTTTAGGAGATAGATCCCAAAAAATATTGCTATGATTTATGTCAAAAAGTGTTCTGCCTATGTTTTCCTCTAGGAATTTTATGGTGTCCAGTCTTACTTAGGTCTTTAATCCATTTTGAGTTTATTTTTGTATATGGTGTTAGACAGTGTTCTAATTTCATTCTTTTACAAGTAGCTGTCCATTTTTCCTAGTATCACTTATTGAAGAGACTGTCTTTTCTCCACTGTATATTCTTGCCAAGGGTTATTTCATTTTGATTTGTATTTCTTTGATTATTAGTGAAATTGACCTACTTTATGTTTATTAGCCATCAGTATTGTTTGTATGTGATTCTGTTCATGCCCCTTGCCTGCCTGCATTGGTATTTTTGTATTATAGACTTGTATAAGCTTTTTATATGCTAAACATATATGTCATTAATCTGTCATACTTGTTATAATTGATTACTATTTTTTGGCCAAATATAAACTATTATACATCATTTAAAGTAGAAGGATAAAGTTTATGCATGTCCATAGAAAACAGTCTTGTGAAAGACTAAAGATGGAAGCATGAGATAATATTTTCCAAATTCTTTATTATCTGCCCTTCATGAGACCTTGTTATTGTTAGAATTAACCATATGTATAATATTTCCATATATATTATTAAGCAATAGAGTCAGATTGCTCGGTGTGAAAATAAGTCATCATGTTTCCAACACTTTTTGCTGTTCCCTATCCACACCCCCCCCCCCATTATCCATAAGAGATTTGGAGATTTAAAAAATCTCCAAAATCTAATGTCACAGCTGAGAGATTTGATCATTTTAAACAATCTTACTGGAATATGGGTTTATACCTCTTTCTGCCCTTCCTCTACCACCATTCTTATGCATTTAAAAGAAAATTTAGTGATTGGGAATGTCATTGAATTAAATACAGTGACAGAACATGATCTACAAAAGAAGATAGTTTTATAAGACAGTTAAGATTTTCTCATTGACATTTTCTATTGTAACTCACATTGCCAATTAATTTCTTAATTCATTATCAATGTAACAGAAGAAAAGACTTTGAAAATACTGTTCTTTGTGTAGATGTCTTTTAATTATGGCTAATTAAATACTGTGGAAGGACCTGATTATAACTTTGAGTATTTCTTAGTCTGAAAAAAGGAAAAGAAGAAAAAAAAGAACCACCAAGACTTGTAATCATGAATACATTGAACAAAAGCTGAATTCAACAACTCTTTTTAAAAAACAAAAACTTCAAAAAAAAAGGAACAAATTATAGAGCAGCACTGGGGGAGTATCCTCTAAATATGCAGATTCTCTATGGAGGCTTATGCACCACTGTTTGTTTTGGTTATTGGGCAGAATCTCAAGTAAACCCAAGTAGAAATCACACTGATTCTGAAAATGAAGAGCAGTGCCAGTGGGTAAACAGTTTCAGTGCAAACTGAAGCAATACTCCTTGGAGTTAGGAACAGATTTTTCCAGATGGCCACTGTGCATATGGCTGGGGTACTGTGGTAGCCAAAATAGGAAACGAGAACATGATTCTTTCCAATTAAATCAACACTGTCCTTGAGAAAAGAAATTTCACAGACCATGTCCAGGGGGATGCGGGCAGATAAGAAATAGCATTCAAGTCCATCAAGACATCTTTAATTTAACTAATTATACTATCTTTTTAAATGTTCAGAACAGTCAAATCTATTTTGGGATTTTAGGCGAGCAAGGCAATGAGCTAAATGATGCACTAGAAATTCACAGCTCAGAATTCGACTTGTCTATCCTCTTTCATTCTGGAACATTAGGTGAGTTACTTAATCTCTCTGTGATTGTTTCCTCCTGTGTAAAATGGGAATCATATCTCCAGGCTGCCTAACAGGCTTGTTGTAAAGATAAAATAATACATGTTATTAGGCACTTTGGAATCATGAAACACTGGATTGTATTTTCCAGAACTTGGAGGGAATAACCAATGACTTCAGTTTATGCTGTGGCTCACATCATGGTCTCTCTTAGGGAAGATGTTACTATTTATAATGGGGTAGGATTTCTAGCTTTATTTAGGCCCTGACCCCTGACAAATTCTTTGGTGGTTATTCAATTCATCTTAATTAAAGAATAATTTACCAGCCTCTGTATAATCAGCTTGGCTGGAAGCTGACTTTTGCTGGACAATCTGGTTGAACTTCTTAATAAATTTCAGGTCCCTAAACCATCAGCCACATAGGCTACTGTTACACACCCTGTCATAAGTGAGTAATCAGGGGGAGACTCTAAATACTCGTACACGGAAAGCAGCCCATTCTTGCAGGACCTTTGATACATCCCATGAGTGCAGGGATCACAGGTGGCTAGTTTCCACACCAGTCATTCCAACCCAACTATCTCTTTTTTTCTCTTTGCCTTGTACATCTTGATTTCACCCTTCTCTTAGGGAATCATCTAAAGCTATTTAAAATGAATAAAAAGAAACTTTCTCTCTTCTTGCTTTGAAATGTACATTTTTTTCATTTTTTGCTTAGTATTTCAATCTCTACCCAATTGGTCCCATTTGTACACAGACCCAGCTACAATTTGTATAATGCACTGGAATCTCAGCTTTTTTCAAGGCTAATCTGATATATTTTGTTTGCCAGTGTACAATAGAAGTGGTTGTCTTGTAGTCAATAAATTGTGATCCTCTTCTGTAGAATAATCTACCCACAGATAGAATTTCAAAGGAATATCAAGTAGTTGCTGATCATGGAGCCAACAGCTTAATACTTGCCATATGCAGGTGGTGAGAACAAATCAATTAGGACAGAAAAGTTATAAAGCAACATACTCATACCTTATTTGTCCCATGCCTCAACTCTGTTCTGTAGAGACAAAAACTTTCATCATTTCTGGCTTTACTTCTTTAGTTTTCCTCTAATTCAGTGTGTAGTAGAATTACCTAGATTGCCCATTAAGAATGCAGATTCCTGAGATTTATTCTAGCCTTGCTTAATGGAATCGCTGCTACTGTCTCTGAAAATCCATAAGAGAAAGATCACAGGAAATTCTAATGCCTTCTAAAGTTTGAGAACGATTAGCCTAATAAATCTTCGGCCACATTATGACTTTCTTGGGCTCGAGGCACTTTTGCCTTCATGGGTCTCTTCCTCCATAAAAATATTTTAAATTATATTTTACTACTGTGTTAGTATATGGATGAATATGTTAATATTATAATATTAAAATTTTTTTCTTCAACCCAAGTTCGTTTTTTCTTCTGATTGGGAAAAAAAAATTTTTTTTCATTGGCCCCTAAAAGTATTGTGGGCATTAGACATTGTGCCTCCTGTTTCTCCTACAGCCCAGAATGAATCCAAGATTAGTCAACCTAGAAAACTGGCAATCAAATATTCTGAAAATTTAGATCCTAAACGTATCTTTGACATATTACAATGAGATCCAGATCAAAATTTGTTGGAGTTCAGAGGATACAACTTTGCATGAAGAAAATTTGCAGGTTGTCTTTTTGCTCCCAGCTGGATGCCTAGAGATGAAGGCAAGCAGAAAGCTTTCCACTGACTTCTCAATACTGGCAGATGCAAAAGGGGAGGAAATACTGGGTCACCAGTTTGCCCAAGTATTACCATCCTACTTGTTAATACTAACAAATGCATTCGACAGCTACATAAAATACAAGTTTATGGAATATTAGGCTACAGGAATAGCAACTATTAGGGCCCAGTGGCTGCAGTCTAGAAAAGCTTCTTATCGGAAGCAGCAGAACGGGGGGAACGAGAAAGGGAAGATGAAAAACACAAGTGTAGATAAGAAGGAAGTTCATAATATATGATAGCACTCATGAGAACTTCTAAGAGGAAGCAAATAAGAAAGACCGCCTGATGTTGTACAGAAATAGAGGGGAGACTGCAGCTGATAGAAGACCATAAAAATGACAATCTTGGATCCCTAAGAAGGTATCATTTTAGAGTTTCGAGAAGACAACAACAAACAGTGCTTGAAAATGGTTATTACTCTGAATATTTACACTTACTCTTACATTTGCCATTTACAAAGAGACTTACAAAATAATAGCTAATATTTATTGCGAACTTGCCAATATTTCAAGTTCAGTGGGAATACACACTGAAGCCAAGACTAGATAAGAAGGAAACAGTATAAAAATTATAGAAGAAGAAATAGCAGGGTGTAATTGCTTTGGTTATTGATTGTTCTGTAACAAACCACCCCCAAATTTAGCAATCTAAAACAACCAAGACTTTATTTGCTTCATTCTTGCCATCTGGGCTGACTTAGCTGAGCACTCCTGCTCACCTCGTGGGTGGTCACTCTGGGGGCTGTAGTTAAGCAGGTGAATCAGTAGGGACCTGGCTTAGCTGAAACCCTGGGACAGCTGGATTTCTCTTTCCTCCTCTGTAATCTCAGGTCCCCTCCCTCTCTAAATGACCTTTCTGGAAGGGTAGCTTGATTCTTACAAATTGGCTCACAGGTCTCAAGAAAGCCATCGAAGCAGCAAGTGACCTTTTTAAGTTTTACGCTTAAGGCTGATGCATTCTTTTGGTCCAAGCAGATTGAAGGGAAGGGTATACACAAGGGCCTGAATTCTGAGAAGAATGATTCCCTAGGGCCACAAGTAGGCCAGATACCACAAGTGTTAGGGAGGACTTTTCCGCCACACCTCAGATTTCTTTCCAGGTGGTGGTGACAGTGAAATACTCCACTACTGGGTGACTTATCTGATTGCTAAGTTTGTGAAATATAACAGCATATTGGCCTCTTGGAAGTGAGCTTTTTCTGTAGGAGTCCAGCGTTGCCAGTAGGAAGGTCTGTATTATTTTGGGGTTCAGTAGTAGCTACTGACTGATAAACCTGAAACCACACCTTCCAACTTGGTCTCTACGAGTAACCAAAATGATACTTGGCTTCCATCTGCTACTGCTTTATTTTATTTCCCCAATTCAGGGAAGAGAGATGCTATTTGTAGACTTCCTCAGGGATTATAGCAACCTGAGGAGATTACAAATGATGAGATATGTGTGGAGACTCAAAGAAAAGGAATGAAGAGTAAGTGATGAATATGCTGAGAAAGGTATTCTATAACCTAAGGAGGATAAATGATTGACAGGATTAGAGAACTTCAGACTCATATCTGGCTATCAATTGGAGGTTGATCATTTGTTTACACCTCTTATAACTGAAGCCATAGTTATTTGGTTTTAGTAGTCTACTAATATTGATTTTCCCCTTCATCCTTATATAACTCTGATCTTGTTGAGGATAGCAATGTATCCAAGTAAAAATATGTCTCCTAACATTCCTTGTAGATAAAGGGGCCATATGACCAATTGACTTGTGACAGAAACGGTTAGGTGAAGGTGTGGGAAAGTTCTCCAGAAGCTGGCAGTTAGGGGTAGAGACCAGGAAAGCAAATTCAGATAGGAGGTGCTTATGTGCCCTTGTTTTCCTATCTGGAATTTAGGCATAAAGCTTAAAGCTGCAGTCGTCATACTGTGACCATGAAGTCAAGCTGAAGATGAAATCCATGCACTAAGAATGGAAAAGTAAAAAGATAGGAGGCTGAAACCTTGATGTTATGGTGGAACCCCTTTTCCAGCCCTCCATCACCTGCTCCCCGACTTAAACTGACATGAAGGAAAGAAAATACCCTATTTTGTTTATGCTCCTGTTTTTTGTTTGTCTGTTTCTATTACTTTGCAGTGGAACACAGTTCCTGAGTGACCATTTTATCAGAGCAGACAAATAAAAGTATGTGGTTAATGCTTTTTCCAAGAAAGATGATGCCATTTAGGTGACATATTTATTCAAAATCATATAAGAGAATTTTCTTAAATGGGCACATGCTTGAGATTTCTCATATAAGATAGACTCTTTCATCAGAGCATTAGCACTTTTTCTTACCTTGCCTGATACTCTTCTCATGAATATTCACATGGCACAACCTTCCTTTCACTGGGGTTTCTATTCAGATGTTTACAGCTCGGAAAGGACTGTCCTGTAGTAATAGCCCCATCACACTCTATAGCTTTATTCTATTAACTGCCTACTCTTGACGTTTTTTACTTTATGCTTGTTCATTATTGTCTCCTCAGTGCTTAGAGGAGTGTCTTATACTTAGCAGTTGTTCAGTGAATATTTGTTAAACAATTGACTTAGGAAATGGAAAAGGCACAACTAATGCACGTTTGATTCTGAAAGTTTTCTGAGAAAGCTGCCAACAAAACAATGTGTGTATGATGAATTAGAACTTACAGCCCATTTCAGGTTGAGAACTTCAAATATACTGTTAAACTTCAGGATAGCTCTGTGCCTATTAAAATAATGTGTCTGTTAAAATTGTTCAGTGTAACTGGCAACGTTTAAGTGAGAAGGCAATTTTTCAAACTTTGCTGATTTCACTTCAATTTTATCTGAAAGAAATAGAACAGTGAGATATAAGCCTCAAAAGGCACATGAACGTATTCGTAAATCACCTTTATGTTGACTTGGTCATGTAGTTCTTAATTTTTCCTGGGCAGGTATACCCTATGTCTCCTTAGCATAGAATGAACACAAAGCAGTGGTTTATGTTCATGAAAACTATATCTGTTACACAACAAAATCCAGCTGCAGATATACATGTAATATACATATATGAAAATGTATATGATGTGTGTGTATATATATACAATATGTGTGGGGGTGTATGTGTGTGAACAAGAAAGTTGTACACATACACAACTTCCTTGTTTTTCAATATCAGGAACATATTGCTTTACCCACCAACTTTTATGTATTATAGTATTCATATAGCTCATCTGCAAAATTTCACAAAATCTACCTGTGTTTCTAGATAACCAGGGAGAAATGTTAAGAAAAAGAAATATGGAGGATTCAAACAGGTCAAGAGAGAAGCCTTGAGGGGATCCTGGTTTTCCTCCTCACGCAGGAAGTTCTGGAAATGGGGGTCTTTGAATAACAGAGCTCCGATACTTCTTAACGTGTTGTGGAACTATGCACTTTGTTTCTTTACCCTCTGGGTGGCGTTAGTGGCAGAGATGCCAGGGTCCAGTAGAGTGTTGCTCAGGGGTGCACAGTGCAGTGCACAGTGGTTTCTGGAAATTGGCTGCCCAGGGCCTGCTTTCCCTAGCACTTTCCAGGCCTCAAGGTGGAATCTCAAGTTCATGCCTTGGGGATATAGACCGAAGTGATGGAGGCCACTTCTAGGACAGGCCCATAAACGTCTCCTAGGGGGCCTTCCACTCTCTCTTCCCTAGTTGGCTGGCTGGATGTTGATATGCAGGGTGACCCTGGGAAACATGGAGTGAAGAAGCAGAAGCCTGTCAGGCTCAGTCCCACAATGACTGTCTAGAGCAGAGCATCTCTCCCTGTATGTCTATTGGGTTAAGTCACAGAGATTTTGGTTTTTACTGTTATAGCACTGGGCACTACCTCAATTACACATATGCTACAGCTTTAACAGAGGTTATGAAGTTACCATAATTAGAGAAAGCTGGCTGAGCAGAGAGCAGTAGTTCTCAAACTTCAGAATCTTCTGGAGAGAGTTTGTTATGAATACGAATCCCCAGGCCTCTCTTCCAGATTCTGATTCATTAGATTTGGGATGGGGCCCAGAAATAGGCCTTTTAATCCCCACTCCAGGTGATTTTGATGCACATTTGGAAGAATACTAGATTTGCAGAAATGGCAGCTAGGAGTCTGGGGTTGGAAATGGACAGCAGGTTATATCCTGAGCCAAAGTATGAGCTGGATGAATTAGAAATCAGTGAGTAAGTGGAAAAATTGTCAAAGAAACGTTCCCTACTGCAGCAATGAGTACTAATACTTGGGCACTTATGACCCTGCCATCTCTCAAGGAGGAGAAAGTCTCAAAGATGGGGTGGCAAAATGGGGTGAAGCCAAAAAGGAAGCACTTGACATTTAGAGAGGCAGGAGAGGATAGTTTCAGTATAAACATTTGTTAACAGAAGCCCCTTTAAACCAGCATAGCAAAAGTGAAATAGATCATTTAAGGGAAGCAATGGTTTTGAGGCCAACACCACTATCAACACCAATTCGCCTCTCAAGAAGAACAATATGTTGGAAAAACAAGAGCTTAAAATGAATGTTTTTTTTTTCTCTTTCCAATGCACTATCAAATAAAAATGTTACAGGCCTAAGGCCAGAGACTATTCTTGGATTGGATCTTTTCCAATGCTCTAAATTTAACCAGCTGTGATTCTGTAAGTACCAGTCTATTCAATCTTTTGAAATGCAGAATTTGCCTTTTAGTGGGAAATCTGCATTTCACCTTAAGTGGAACAAACCATCTTTTCAACTCAAAGAAATATAGTCTTTTGGTACTGTATAATTAGCACAAATAAAAGAAAGTTTGTAGTAAGGGGTGAAAGGACCAAAACATACAAATCAACACATGTAATACTAAGGACCATGAAAAATGTACCTCTATTCATGGTTAACTACAGGCCGTATCATGAATACTTATTAGGTATGTTCACCATCAGGTTTTTACTAAGAAATATGTATCTGGTGAGAAGAGAATTTGAAAGAAGTGCACTTTTAGAATAAATGGTTGATAAAATTATAACTTTTTAAGTTAAAGCATCACTCATTTATTGAAGATTGAATTGGTCAGCAGCAACTTTAGGCAATCGTATACAGTTGCATGGGTTGTCTCTTCAATTGTGCTTCTTTTGGGAATTAGATGCTCTAGTTAAAAACATCTTTGTGCTTGTGAAATCCAACTCCAACGTGGACGAAGCAGAGTGGTGAACCTGTTCTTAGAAATAGCAAATTATTTAACGGGCTCATCAATGCTCTGAAAGCCAGTGCTCTTGTAGATGAACAGGTCTGGAGACCTAAGCATAACTGATATTGTAAAATAATACAGGATAGCACCGGGTGTCATGGTCTGTGGGAAGATACCTGATAGCTTGCGTAAGGTTAAAAACAAGTCACGGAGACGATGATATTTCCTATGCTTGCAGCTATTCTATTTCGTCTTTCTTTTCAAATAAGTAGGATATTCAATTCATGAAATATCTGAACAAACTTATTGGCTTTTTTGAAACCTTTCTTGTAATTTACGTGTTTTGAAGCTGGTCATGAGGATTTCAGAAAGAGGTCATGCTGCTGTTCAGGTTTATATCTCTTGCCTGTAAAGTAAGAGTTTGAATGTGAATGTTTTGGGTGCTTCATACTTTCAGAAAAATGGTCATAGCGTTTTCAAGTTGATCAAATACTTTGACAGAGATAATTCGTTTGACACCCACGACAGCCCCGTGCAGTAGATGCTGGAAATGTATTGGTGGAAGTGTATTGGTTCTCATTTTACAGATGAGGAAACTGAAACAGAAAGAGATTAAGTAATCCCACTAGACTAGAGGGACGGTGACATGCTCTGGTGGTGGTTCCCGAATACTGGTCAGTCAACTGAGCAAAGCTGATGTCTGAAAGACCCCCCGCTTCATTATCGTTGAAAGAAACAGAGAAATGAAATCATTCGAATTAAGAAATGTTTGTTGAGAAGCTACTCTGGCATTTCAAGTGAAACAAAGATGAGAAAGCACGATGCTTGCCATCGAGAAGCTCACAGCTTTCTGGGGAGAATAAGGCAAATACTTTCAAAACAGGCAAATGTTGGGTAGCAGTTCAGCAGTGACAGATGTACTTTTACTTCTGCAACCCTTGGTGACTTGATAGCGGGAGGAGAAAGTCGACAAAGACGTCCTCCTTGACCAAATTTTAGTCAGGCTCTTAGGAGCCCTCTTCCCAACCAGGCCTTGACCTTTGGACTTACATGTCCATCTTTGCATTGCCCAATTTTGACACAGTCTTGCTAAGCAAGTTTAGCAGAATCCCCACCCTGGATGTCGTGAGTACCCACCACATCTGATCCAGTTCCTCATTCCCCAACATCTTCCAGATAATATTTCATCACCCTGGTCTGCCTTCAGCAAGAATCCTGTCAAGCCTGTTTAGTCAGAAATCTCCCTTTACCCTTGACATACCTCTTAGTAATTTTCCATTCACTGACCATCCTCCCCACCCCCCCCCCACACCACCCCCACCCCAGCCCCCTGCCCCCCGGCCATAAGCTCTTCCTTGGCTGGAAATCCCCACTTGTCCATGTTGTATTTAGAGTTGAGGCCAGTTCTATACTGAGGTCTCTTTCCTCCTATTCCAATGGTTCCTGAATAAATTCTGTTTTTACTACTGTACTACTGTCAGGCTCTTGGTTGTGTGTGTGTATGTGTGTGCATGTTGTTGTTGTTTACAAAGTATTAGCAGAATATTTTTCCAATCCAGATAAGTATAAAGTCAGACTAATGTAAAAAAAAAAAAAAAAAAAAGTAAAACACATCAAAAATCATTAAGCTAGTCATCAACGTAAAGGTATGCAATACTTAGTTGTTCATGAAAATTCTAGATAAACCAGACCACTATGAAAGCATTGTAAAGACTATGATGCATTAGAAGATGGTTCAGAAGTAAAGACCTTAGAAATCTAAGAGTTGTTCTAGATGGAAACGTTAATGGGCAAATGCGAGCAGCAGTGTATTTGTCACTTTTCCAGAAAGTTTTTTATACTTGAAGTTTGCCCTTGAAAGGAAAAGCAAGAAGAAAACACCCAGGACACCAAATTAGAAGCTAAAAAACAAAGTACCTGGTGCTATAAGAAAATATAGTTGTGTAACATTTCAAGGATGAATTTTAAGCACATTCAAGTCTTGAGGTAGGCAACACTTGCCTAGTTCTGATAAACTTTAATTTCTGCTTTGACTTTAAGAACCTCTGAGAGGAAGGGGTAAACAAAACTGATACACAGAGACTTTGAGACTCAAAGATGAGCTGAGATTTTCTTTTGAAATGGAAGAGACTGTCACAAATGTGTGAGGTCAAAGAAGACTGGCTCTGAAGAAGGTGAAGGTCAGAGTTGTTCCCGGTGATCCTCAACAGGGAAACTCTTCAGCAACACACAGAAATGGAGTTTCATTGTTTGGTTTGCTGCTAAAATGCTTTTGGCAGTGCGGTTGGCAATATTTATCTGTCTTAAGTCATTCTAATAGCCCTGTGCTCGCTCTGCATGGGAAAGCAGTTTTCTTTGCTAAAACATATTCCAAATCAGAATAATTGAGAAGTACTTTACTTCATGTCTATGAGAATAAATTATAATATTTTATTATACCTAGGACTGGATAAATAATTGAAGGCATTGTAGCAAGAGACAAAACCTGAGATAAGCAATTTACAGCATTCCCTGTTCATCTGGGGGTGAGGTTATGCTAAGTAAGATGACTGCAGTCTCACTGTGTACTGATGAAGATATGGTGGGTGCATTTAGCATGAAATATAATAACTAGCAAAGTAGAGTGGACCTCTCCACTGATGTCCTTTTGAACTTTAGAAAACTAGGAGTAGGATTATAGAATTTGGCTGTATAGTTGTTCTTTAGCCTATTAGGAGCTGGTGGCACTAGACAAAAGTACATTATGGAGACAGAATGAGAGAAAAAAGTGGGTGAACAGGGTAAGAATAACCTCACCCCAGAACGCTTACAAGTTGAGGATTTGATGTACTTTGCTTGCTTGCTTTCTGTGCAGCAATTCCTTGGTCAACAACCTCTTTGTCATCTCTGTAACAAACCTATTCAGTCGATGAGGTCCAGGTAATCCCCCGCTGCCTGCCCCCTTCCTCCAGTACCTAAGATGGAAGGTGACCAGGGCCTAAGCTCAGAATACTCTCCTTTTTGGTTTCAGAGGTGGACACATGACTCAAGCTCAATCAGACAGAATTCTCTTCAGAAAATTTGTTGGAACTATTAGAAAGGCATTTCCTTTTTTTTTTTTTTTTTTTTTTAACTGCAGTTGCTAGGTTTGTAGGTTATAAAACTGATCGTGGCTGTCTTTGCCACAAAAATTGGTGGGATGCCTAAGAATGAAGGGAATAGAGAGGAGAGAAGTGCCAAAGTCCAGAAAGACAGAGACAGGATCCTTAAGATATTTCTGGACCTCTGGGTCTAGCCATGCATGAAACGATACCTATCCTTAGATTTTTTTTCAGTTCTTTGAACTAATAGTTTTCCTTTGGATCTTGTTAACATGGGATTAGGTTTTGTCATGTACACAAAGTTGGCTGCCTAATTGAGTAGAACAGGGGTTAAAAGAAATAATACTTATTGAACTACTCATTTAAACCCTGCCTCTCAGAAGCCATAAAGTTCTTCCCTGAGTTATTCTTTTGTGGTGGTAAGATATTGTTATATTTTCCCTAGTTTTCTCAGAGAAGCTAATCTAATCTAACCTGAAGCAGTGAATTTTTTCTTTTTTTAGTGTGCTAGCACTTTATTTTTTTTAAATTGAAGTATAGTTGATTTACAATGTTGTGTTAATTTCTGCTGTACAACAAAGTGACTCAGAGATATATATATACACACACACACATTCTTTTATATATTCTTTTCCGTTATGGTTTTATCTCAGGACATTGAATATAGTTCCCTGTGCTATATATTAGGACCTTGTTGTTTATCTATTCTATATGTAATAGTTTGCATCTGATAAACCCCAAACTCCCAGTTCATCCCTCCCCCACCCTCCCCCTTGGCAACCACAAGTCTGTTCTCTACGTCTCTGTGTCTGTTTCTGTTTCATAGATAGGTTCATTTATGTCACATTTTAGATTCCACTTATAATTCTTTCTGACTTACTTCACTTAGTATGATAATCTCTAGTTCCATCCATGTTGCTGCACATGGCATTATTTCTGAACTAGTGAAATTTTAAAAGTTTAACAGGTACACATATGTAGATATACTCTACATTAGGAATATATGTTATTATAGATTTTAATATAGTTCTCAATTATTTATCTCCTCTCCCTGTAAAACAACTCTGTTTTCCTGCCCCATTAGCACAGACTTGGCCAGATGATTTGCTTTGACCCAGTGGAATGTGAATGGAAGTGATGAGCCCCATGTGTGATCAGAACCTGTAAGAGCCCTCATTCTTTCTGCCATTGCTTTTTCCCTCTTCTGCCAAGAAAAGTACGGGTCCCAGATAGAGACTGCTCCTTCAGCATAGGCTCCAGAATGAGGAAATTGTGAGAGGCAGAGTCATAGCCAACTCACATCCAACATGTAAATGTCAACAAGAAATAATAGCTTGTTGTAAGCTCCTAAGATTGTGGGTTTGTTTGTTACAACAGTGAAACCTAATAAACACTGACTGGTACATTAGGCATTAAAAACCTTCAAGTTAAGAGAAAATGATTATATATTTTTAAAAAATTTTTTATTTTACAACTTTTAAAAAATAAATTTATTTGTTTTTGGCTGCACTGGGTCTTCGTTGCTGCGTGTGGGCTTTCTCTAGTTGCGGCAAGCGGGGGCTACTCTTGGTTGTGGTGTGCAGGCTTCTCATTGTGGTGGCTTCTCTTGTTGTGGAGCACGGGCTCTAGGCATGTGGGCTTCAATAGTTGTAGCACGCGGGCTCAGTAGTTGTGGCTCATGGGCTCTAGAGCGCAGGCTCAGTAGTTGTGGCGCACAGGCTTAGTTGCTCCACGGCATGTGGGATCTTCCCGGACCAGGGCTCGAACCTGTGTCCCCTGCATTGGCAGGCGGATTCTTAACCACTGCACCACCAGGGAAGCCCGAAAAAATGATTATTTAAAATCAATTATTTATAAGATCAGTGGATGTCTTCTCTAAATTACAAGTTCCTCTGGTGCATTACAATATTCAATTTACAAAAAAATAAAAATTTATACTAGATAAATGAACACATTCATTGTAAAGCCCTCCCCAGTCCTGAATGTACTGTAACTCCATTTTCTTCCTTGGTTGTCTTTTCTGGGCTCTGGTGGTTCTTGTATGTCTCACAGATACAGTACTCCATGGAATTGAACTGTTGCTTTGGTAGATCTCTTTGATGCGTTGTTGTTCTGACAGCTCCTCAGGTGCTCTGCCAACAAATGTCACAAGAGAAGGCACTTGTCACAGCTGCACCTCCTTTGTAATAACCTTTTGTGATCATGGTTGATGGCCAGTGGAGTTCTTTGAACACCTGTTCCCCATTGTCACACATCACACTCTGAATGCTGTGCACCCCTGGTACCAACGACTACCTCTAGGAATAGTCATCATGCCCTCTTGCTTCCAAGAGGCTTTATGTTGCTTAGTGGGTTACCCCATGTCCTATCATGCATCCCAGAGTTACACGCAGAAAATCACCCTGACTTCTCCCTCTTTGATTTGTTCTTCATGTTTAATTTTCTAAGATCAGCTGTCATCATGCTTACTTTTTTCCCTCTGATATTATGTTCCCAAAGCCCTAAAGTATTTTGAGTTGTATTACTTTCCCTTTCATATTTTTGGCAAATATATACATGTAAAATAAAAACATAATACTCCTTATTAGTTGCCAGATTTCTACAAATTTCAGTATTTCTTAATTGGGAGGAAACCAGAAAGTGAGGTTGGAATGCAGGAAGAAAAGGGGGGAGAAGAAAGCTTATTATGCGCCTATTATTGGGCTAGGAACTATAGTGACTAAAAAGTAGATATTATTTTCCCCATTTTACACACGTGGGAATAAAACTCAAAAGGTTAAGTAAAATGACCAAAGTGCCAAAAGTAATGGTGCTGGGATTCAAACTTATTTCCATCTTGCAACAGAATTCTTTTCTTTCTTCTGTGTGATGCTGTTTCTTAGCATTAGGTGAAAAAGTTCTCAGGGCATGAAGGAAAATTCATAATTTGGGGAAAGTTATTTAAGCTTCCTAGTTAATGATGAGGTTGAGAAAAAAATACCACAAGGAATCATAACAACCTATGAATCTAAAATGGTTGACCAAAAGCCTTTCTAAGCCAAGGTCTGTTCCTGGAGTTTGGCTACATCCCTGCCCTTGAAATCCAACTGATCCATTCCCAAATATGTCATCAGCTCAAAATTTGTTCTGTATGTCCATTTGCCTCTGAAAACTCTGCTCAACAATTTGTGTCAGAGACTGGCTAGATAATGGCTGTTTCTTCTTCTCAGGCACGCAGCTAAACTGTTCCCAACCTCCTTGCATCCAGTGACTAGTTCTTGCCAAAAGAATGTGACTGAAGGTGATATGTTAACTTCTGGGCTTAGATGCTTAAGAGTAGGTGTGCTTTCTTCACTTTTTCTCTTCCCCCATCTAGTGTGGGACACTGTCAAGATGACCTTGAAGCCACATATTGAAGATGAAAGGTCCTAAATGATTGCATGGAGCGGGTCACCCTCTACCCCAAGGCCACTTGAACAAGAAATTAACTTTTATCGTGTTAAGTCTCTGAGATTTAGGAGGTTTAGCTATAACAGTTGTAACAAGATTATTTACCCTGACTAATGTGTTGTCTCACAGCCACTTCAAATTCAACATGCTTAAAACCTCATTTATAATCTTCCCTTTCTCTCCAATGCCTGTTATCTTAGGGAATGGTTCTGTGTTAGGAAAAACCCAGCCTTCCCTTCTGTGTTTCTCCTTCACTCACACTACAACCACACTCACAACACTTCTGACCCCAGATGTGTGAGGGATTTTCCCCCACCAGATGATTCTCTGTGACGCCAGCTGAGTGTCCTACAATTTAACTCAATTCTGACCCTATTTACCTGGAGATAGTATCAGATTCCATAGGTTAAGGGCTCAGTTCCACAAGACTGCTCCCACCCCACTCTAGATGCCAATCACAAGTCCAGGTTATTACCTGTGCTTCTGACCGATTGGCTATAAGTCTAAGGTTCCCATAAGCTTTGGGTTCAATTTCTTTGCTACAGTGGCTCACAGAACTCAGGAAACACTTACCTACATTTACCGGTTTATTATAGGATATGCTAAAGGATACAGAGGAACAGATGAAGAGATACACAGGGAAGATCTCTGGGAGGGCCCCAAGTGCGGAAGCTTCAGTTCCATTAGAGTTGGGGTGCCTCACTCTCCCACCCTTCCATTATGTGGGTGTGTTCGCTAACCTGGAAGCTCTCTGAGATCCATGCTATTGGGATTTTATGGAGGTTTCTTCATGTAGGAATGTTCAGTTATTAACTTTATTTCCAGCCCCTTTCACCTCTCTAGAGAAGTGTGTGTGTTTGCGGAGGGATGCTGAAAATTCCAAACTTATAATTATGGTTTGGTCTTTCTGGTAACCAGCCCTCATCCAGGAGCCCACTCAGAGTGGCACCCATAGAACAAAGGATACTCCCAGTACTCTAATCACTTGGGAATTTATAAGGGTTTTAGGAGCTCTGTGCTAGGAACTGAGACCAATATACATATTTTCTTTCATTTCACAAGTTCTACTGTCCATTAAGCCAGAAATCTCAGCATCATACTTGATGGCTCCATCTTTTGTAATTTCCAATTATAGCTGGTCGGCAACTACTATTAATTTATCGTATTTAAAATCTCTCCATTCTACCCCCTTCTTGCCGTCACCACTGTCAATGCCTTAGTTCTAATCTTTGGCATCTTTTGCCGGGTTACCACAGAAGCTTTACAACTAGCCTCTTTAGGTTATTTCACTTCAAACCACTCTTTCCTTTTGCTATACTATAGTTAGCTTTTTTAAAAAAATTCATATTTTATTTCTCTTAATCTTTTAATGACTCCTTAACATCTTCTGGATAAAATCTATGAAATTCCATTTACCTGGCACTGTCATAGCCCACTTCTGTAGTGACTGGAATTATTTCTTTGAGCACTAGTTGATATGTTTATGGCCCAAGGTGATTTGATGAGGGATAGGAGACTGAACCAGCAGTGGACCTCTGATTAGTGTGTAGCAGCTAATGAAGTAGCGTAGTACTACAACTCTGCCCAACGGGGTTTCTCTATATTGACTTGTGACTTATCAACCCAATCAGACTCTCTATCCAGTGGGTTTAAATGTGAGGCATGAGAGGAACATAAATAGTAAGAGCATCACAGATAATAGACTTATAGTGAAGTGCATCAAACGAAGGCATCTGTGAGCAAAAGCTATGAAGCCATAGAAGCTGCAGTAAACAAGATCCATGGATTGGAGAGACAGGAAAGAATTGGTGGGGAGAAGATGTAGATTTAGGCACAGTAGAATCGCAAGCCTAGGGGAGTAAAATCTAAAGTGTAGTGAATCCCCGGGGGAACAGTAACAGCCACGCATTTTGGAGGAGATGAGTTTTGCTAAAGTAGCCAGAATATCAATAAGGCGAGAGCCATTGTTGCAAGCTGATCAACATTCCACTTTGCTGGTGAGACCTGACGGTTTGGATTATGAGGTGTTTTCTGTGTTTCTTCACTCTTCCACCTAATCTAATAAAGTCTTATCACTTGATTTAAGCTGAGTATGCGTGGTTTAAGCTTGGTTGTGTGCAACCAGAGATGTCATGGTCTACAAGGCATCCTGACTTGCCGTCTGCTTGCTTCTCCAGCTTCCTCTCCTAATACTTCCATTCACATTAGACGCTTTAAGCATGCTGGCTTCACAGCATTCCTCAATGCACTGTGCTTGGGGACACGAATTCTCCAGTGCAGCTCCTGGTGTCATGGCAGGACCCTCCATCATCGGCTGATTTTTACTCATTCTCCAAAACGTAATGGTTACAAACATCTCTTGGATAACTTGCTTGTCTCCAGCATGTTTTGGATTGTATGCCTCTCCTCATACACCACACTGGGCATGACTGTTTCGTTGCTAATTTATCATACTGTGTGATAATCCCCTCTTCCTCTGTCTACCTCCTCTTGAAGGCTTGCAACCCTTCTAAGGCCAGCAGCTATGTCTTGTTCACCACTGTATGCCCAGCAACTGGATAGAGCCTGGCACATAGTAGGTGCTCAGTAGTGAGCACAGTAGGTACTTACTAAGTGATGGATTGAATACCTTCAGTTCTTCGAGCCAATGCTTGCCAGTTAGTAGTGAATATAAAATTACGATTACTAAATGTATTAGTTTGCTAGAGCAACCATAAAAAAGTAGCACAGACTGAATGGCTTAAACAACAGAGATTTATTTTCTCACAATCTGAAGTCTGGAGGTCTAAGATCAAGGTGTCAGCAGGGTTGGTTTCTTCAGAGACTTCTCCTTAGGTTGTAGATGGTTGTCTTTTCCCTGTGTCCCTACAGGGTCTTCCCTCTCTGTGTGTATCCTAATTTCCTCTTATAAGGACAGCAATCATATTGAATTAGAGTCTACCCTAATAAACTCATTTTAAATGAATTACCTCTTTAGAGACCTTATCTCCAAATGCAGTTATATTCTAAGGTACTGGGGGTTAGGTCTTCAACAAATGAAGACACAGTTCCGCTCATAACACTAACTTACCAAATTTGGTAAGTTGTTTCCTTAGAAGCTCTGAGTTCCACTTTAAGTGCCAAGTAGATTAAAAGCAAACTAAGAGCAGCCTAAAGCAGAGCCGGTGATTACACAGAGAAGCTGCAGCTGACAATGAGGGAAAAAATAAATGAAAAATAAAAACTCATGGTAACTAGACTTATTGTGGAGATAATTTTGAAATGTATAGAAATATTGAATCACTATGTTATACACCAGGAACTAAGATAGTGTTGTAGGTCAATTATACTTCAAAAACAAATAAATTCATAGAAAGAGAGATCAGATTTGCAGTTAACAGAGGTGAGGAATGGGGGGAGGGGGAATTGGATGAAGATAGTCAAAATGTACACACTTGCAGTTATAAGATAAATAGTAGGGATGTGATGTACAACATGATAAATATACTTAGCACTGCTGTGTGTTATATATGAAAGTTAAGGGAGTAAATCCTAAGAGTTCTCATCACAAGAAAAAATATTTTTTATTTCTTTAATTTTGTATCTGTATGAGATGATAGACTCCTACTAACTTATTGTGGTAGTCATTTCATGATGTATGTAAGTCAAACCATCTTGCTGTACACCTTAAATTTATACAGTGCTATATGTCAGTTATATCTCAATATTACTGGAAGAGAAAAATGTGGCTATGTATTATAGAAATAAAATAGAGAAAATATTTTTATGAAATAAATAAAGACAAAAGGCCCAAACTGGACATCACATGCAAAAAAATGAATCTAGACACAGACTTTATACCTTATACAAAAGTTAACTCAAAATGGATCATAGACCTAAATTTAAAATGCAAAACTTTATAGTTTTATAAAGTTTTATAACTCCTAGGAGGTAACACAGGAGAAAACCTAGATGACCTTGTGTATAGTGATGCCTTTTTAGATAAGACACCGAAGACATGATAATGAAAGAAATAACTGGTAAGGCTAGACTTCATTAAAATTAAAAAGTTTTACTCTGTAAAAAGACAATATTAAGAGAATTACAAGACAAGCCACAGACTAGGAGAAAATATTTGCAAAACACATATCTGATAAAGAACTGTTATCCAAAATCTACAAAGAACTCTTTAAAGTCAACAATAAGAAAAACACCAACCCAATTAAAAAATGAGCCAAAGACTTTTACACACACCAAAGAAGACATACAGATGGCAAATAAACATAATAAAAGATGCTCCAAATCATATGTCATCAGGGAAATGCAAATTAAAACAACAGTGAGATACTACTACACATCTATTAGAATGGCCAAAATTCAAACACAGATAACACCACATGATAGTAAGGATATGAAGCAACAGGAACTCTCATTCCTTGCTGGTGGGAATACAAGCCACTTTGGAAGACAGTTTGATGGTTTCTTATAAAACTAAACATACTCTTCCCATATGATCCAGCAATCATACTCCTTGGAATTTAGGCAAAGGAATTGAAATTTTATGTCCATGCAAAAACCTGCACATAGATGTTTATAAGCAGCTTTATTCCTAGTTGCCAAAACTTGGAAGGAACAAAGATGTTCTTCGGTAGGTAAATGGATAAATTGTGGTATATCCAGACAATGAAACACTATTCAGTGTTAAAAAGCAATGAGTTATCAAGTCCTGCAAAGACATAGAGGAACCTTAAATGAACATTATTATGTGAAAGAAACCAATCTGAGAAGGGTACACACTGTGTGGTTCCAACTGTATGACATTCTGGAAAAGGCATGAAGACAATAAAAGGTTAGTGGAGACAATATAAAGATTAATGTTTGCCAGGCATCGGGAGGAGGGGAGGGATGAATAGATCACAGAGGATTTTTAGGGCAGTGAAAATACTCTTTATGGTATTATAATGATGGATGGATGTTATTATACATTTGTCCAAACCCATAGAATGTGCAACACCAAGAGTGAATTCTAAGGTAAACTGTGCACTTTGGGTGATGGTGCTCTATCAATGTAGGTCCATCCTTGGTAAAAACAGTATCATTCTGGTTAGTGATATTGATAATGGGGGAGGTATGCACGTATGGCGGCTGGAGGTATAGGGGAAATCTCTATGCTTTCCTCTCAATTTCACTGTAAATCTAAATCTGTTCTGAAAAAAACGAAGTCTTTAGAAAAAAACAAAGTACAAACAAACAGAAAAACCCGAAGGCCCAGCTAGCAAAGTCCTGGGCAACAAATATCAAGATCTCTTCCAGGCTTCCTGCATGTAGGGGCCAGTAGGGTCCTCTGCCCTGCCTCACTCATCATGGCTAATTTCTACTCATTGATGCAGAGGTATGCACGTAATTACCAGAGTAGTATGAATGCTGTTCTGAGCAGCTCTCTGAAGCTGCCAGAAGCACCAGAGAGTCTGTTTGGGGCATGAGAAGAGTTAAGGGGAGGTGGCAGCCTGTCTCAGATCAATTTTCAACCCCAGTCTCCTAAGATTTCTTGTAAGAACATACTATTACAAATACTGGTGATAATTCATGTGCAGTGGTGCTAAGCGGTAAATAGAGGATTCGAGAGCTTCGAGCTCTAACACCTGCTTTGCCATTGATTGACTGCATGCGCCTCACTAAGCCACTTAACCTTTTTATGGCTCACGGTCTTCTCTGTAAAAAATGATGGTGTCAGTGTCATTCATCATCAGGTTGTTGTGATACATAGGCAATTAAAAGGGCTCTGAGTATATAAATATACCTTAATATAGCAATGGCTATTTCCTGTTTGCACACACACACACACTACACTCATACATTACATGGCATGGGAAAGAAAAATACCTCTCAGGATTATTGTCCGATGAAATGGTCAAATAACAAATTCATTATTAGGGGTCAGGGCCTATGCCAACTGTACCTTTAATAATTTATTTCTATGAAAAAACTCTTTCAGGTTTTATTATGTCTTTTAATATCTACCAACATAATGATAATTTTCCTAGTACTTTTTTCTTTTAACTCACTTATTCATTCATTTTGAGGCTGTTGACTCTGCTGGGTACGAGAGAGGAAAAGATGAAAGAGACATGGTTGTTATTTGTCTTCAAGGAGGAGAAACATGAGAACAGTTACAATCCTAAATTCTAAGTGTGAGTAGAGATATATGTAAGGTAGTGCTGGCACAGAGGAAGGAAAAACACAGGTCCTAGAGGGGTGAGGCAAGGGCGTGAATTTCAGCTTCCCACCACGTTTTGCTGTCGGGTTCTCCTTTTTCACCTCTGTGCCAGACACTGAGCTAAGTGAGTTTCATACATTATTTCTCATGTCTTATGGCCACCCTATGGAAAAAATATTTTTTTAGCCTTATTTTTCAGATGAGGAAAAAGAGACTCAGAGAGGTTAAATAACTTGCCTAAAGTCACAGAGCTAATGAATGGCAGAGCTAGAAATCAAATCCAGTCTTCTCTCTTTATGACTGCACACTATTTCTTCTCCAACAAGTTGTTTTTAAGATACAGAGTTCTAAAGGTAGAAAATGTTTGTTTTTCATATCTCAGCTTCAAACAGCCCCTTAATAATTTTCATGATGATATATTTTTTATGTTTATAAAAATATAGATGATCCAGGAAAAGGTGCTGCTTAAAAAGTTCATTGTATGGAATGATCTCTATCAACGTTACTCCGGTGCCAAGAATTTGTGAGAACATGTAGCTTGCAAAAACCAAATTCAATTATGAAAAACAAAACAGGTGTTATCATGTCGTTTCAGTTTCTACCATGCCTTAGAAAAGCTTTTCCATAGAATTTAAAATAAGCATGTTAGGAATAAAGCATATTTTTTGAGCTGTAAAAACTCCATCGATTTCTATCTGATGCTGTATCTTAAAATGGAATTCACGTGAAGGCCAAATGGAAACCTGCACTCTCACTGACCGAGCTACCTGTTTACCATTGCTCTGTTGCGTGAGCATTGCTCCCCGCTGGCCAGCTGGCTGGTAAGTGTGTGCCACGGTTCATAAGGGGAAATTGGGACGGCTGACGCTGAGCACATGAGAGGGTCACAAATGGTAGAGTTTTGGAGGGCACTCAGAGAACATCTAGTTCAAAGCCCTTCATTTTAAGGCAAGGCGCTGAGGCTTAGAGTGGTAAAGTGAGTTGCCCAGTGTCACACAATTAGCTTGTGACAAGTCTCAGGGAAGAATTCAAACCACCTGAATCCCTCTCTGGCATCCCTGCACTGGGTTGAATAGTGTCTCCCCGAAACTCATGTCCACCCAGTACTTCAGAATGTGACCTTATTTGGAAATAAGGTCTTTGCAGATGTAATCTGTTAAAATGAGCTCACACTGGATTAGGGTAGGCCCTGATCCAATGATTGGGGGTTTTTATAAGATGAAAAAACAGACACAAAGACACATAGGTGAGAAGGCAATGGAGGCAGAGGATGAAGTGATGCATTACAAACCAAGGAACACTAAGGATTGCCAGTAACTACCAGAAGGTAGAAGAGGCAAGGAAGAATTCTACGCTAGAGCCTCTGAAGGGAGGATCGCCCTGCCAACCCCTTGATTTCAAACTTCTAGTCTTCAGACCTGTGAGAGAATAAATTTCTGTTATGTTAAGCCACCCAGTTTGTGGTCAGTTATTTTAAGCCAGCTGGTTTGTATGGCAGTCCTAGGAACCAAATACAATCTCTTCTGCCTAACCATAGCTTATCTTGGGCATCCTTCTAGATGAAAAGCCCAAAGTGTACTGCCATTGTCAGTACACTTAAGGGTCCTAGCTGCAAATATGAAGGGCAGCATTTTAATCTGTAAACTGACGGCTCTTACACTCACACCTGACAAACACACTTACTGTTGTTTTTGTTCCAATTAGCTGTAAATCACCTTAAATCTCATCATAGGAAGCAGTGATCTATTTAAATGGAATGTAAATATATTGCTGCTTGCTTTTCTACCAAACAGAAATAGAACATGGACAAATTACTTACTAGGTGTTATGTGTCTTGAAATCTAGAACTGATAAGAAAGAATAGATGATTGGAGGTCAGGGTAAGAGAAGTATTGATATTCTGGGTACTAAATCATCATGGAATTGACTGTCACGTTGCAATTTTCAAAATCCTCTTTTAAAAAAAAATTGCCAGATACATTGTTCTGATTTTTACCAAGGTCATCGAAGGTGCAAGTAACAGAAAAAGAAATAGTTGAGCCGTTAACTCAGATGACTATATTATGGTTTATCAGAGTCTAAACTCATCTCTAGGGTGTCGTCTATTTGCCTTCTTGGACATCGTAGCAGTAGCTGATTACTCTTACTTTGCACTCAATCTGCAGTCACACGGGAGTAAGGTAGAGCTGAAAGCTCAGGCTCTGTGACCAGAAATGTCATTTGAGACTGAAGCACTTAGGTTTTGTTTACATGACACATAAGCAGCCAGCCAGGTAGAACTTCACATTTCAAGCCCCCTCATTCTTATACGAGAGAGAGTATATTGACTTCAAGTCCACTGCGTGTGTACTGCTGCTTGTGATCAGAGGAGAAAGAGAAGGAGGGGTAGATGCTTTGCTGTCAGGAGTGGGCTGATAGACTGAACACAAGTGCTTTTAGTGCAAATGGTCTTTTGACATTGCTATGTGCCCCTGGAATGTGCAGATGCTCAGAATCCAGGACAAGAGATCATAGGGAGAAATAGGGGGGGAAAAAAACCCTGGCCATCAAGTAGACTAAAATCAATGTTGAATGAACATTTAAATTTTATCTTATTTTTTTGTCAGTTTGGAGCAACGTGCAGACACAGTTATTGCTCTTGAGTAAGAGAAGAGGAGGGAGACGTAGAGAAAATTTTCTCCAAGCTGGTGCTGGGGTCAGTGAGGTAGGGGATGGTTCACATCCTCAGTAAGGAGTTGTGAGGAAGGAGGAATTGTGTAATATGTTTTAGGAGGAATCTGGTCAGCCTTACATCTCCTTTTGGGTCTTTTTAAAGCTTTTTTAGAATTTTAAAAAATCTTTTCATATACTCTGGGGTATCAAATGCTGTTGGTGAGCATTGAGGAGGATGAAAGCATAAGGTTTTGAAGGCTTTTCTTAAGGTTTTGACTATATGGCTACCCCTTTGGTCTTTGGCTGTCCTTGACTATTCGTGGTAGTCATTCTGCCATGTTTGGTGTGTCCACGTAGCTGTTTATGGATTTTTGCCCATGTTTCGGTTGTCAGTATCCCAGACCCTAGTATTATTTGCGCCTCTTGCATATGTGCTATAAACTAAGAAACTGGTTTGATTTTAGTCATGTCTCCCTACTCCCGACCCCCACCACCATTTATTGCATTATCTTTTTTGTATTGAACATTTCTTCACCTTATTAATCAAGACCATTTTTTAAAAAGTTATACTAGGCACCAGTATCTGGGAAGAGGTTGCACAAATATGGAAATGAGGCTTTGTGTTACTTTTATTTTCAAGAAGCCAGTAAAGTATTATGTGATGCCTTGATGGTACCAATGCTGTCATACTCCAGAATTAGAATTCAAGGTAATATTTTCAGTATTTGTCACAGAGATGATTTAACATCAGGACTATAATATAGTTTGTGTAAAATTTAACAGCCAGCATCTCAAGGTGTGTCAGATATCAAACTGCTATTCTTTGTGATGGTTTTCAAATGTACTGTTGTATCAATTGTCTGTTGCCACGTAACAAACCACCCCAAAGCTTCGTACTTAAAAGAGCAGTGGTTTATTATTTCTCATGTTCTGTGGATTGACTGGTCCATGGGCCTCTTCTGAGCTCACTCACAAAGTTTAAGTCAACTGTCAGCTCAGATGGTGCTGGAAGGTCTAAAAATAACCTTATTCACAAGTCTGAGATCCTGGTGCTGGCTGTCAGCTGGGCCTTTTTCTCTACGGTCTCTCATAATTCATTAGCCTAGCTGGGCTTCCCCACGTGATGATAGGAGTGTTGCAAGAGGATGAAAACAGAAGCTCTGAGGTCTCTTAAGGCTTAGCCTCGGAAGTCTCACAACGTTGTTTCCGCTTCATTCTGTTGGTCTAAGCAATTCATAAGGTCCACTCAGATTCAAGGGGTAGAGAAATAGACTCCACCCCTGCTTGGTGGGAGGATGAAAAGTCACATTAAAAAGGGATGTGGGGCTTCCCTGGTGGCACGGTGGTTGAGAATCTGCCTGCTAATGCAGGGGACACGGGTTCGAGCCCTGGTCTGGGAAGATCCCTCATGCTGTGGAGCAACGAGGCCTGTGAGCCACAACTACTGAGCCTGCGCGTCTGGAGCTTGTGTTCCACAACAAGAGAGGCCGCGATAGTGAGAGGCCCATGCACCGCGATGAAGAGTGGCCCCTGCTTGCCACAACTAGAGAAAGCCCTCGCACAGGAACGAAGTCCCAACACAGCCAAAAATAAATAAATAAATTAATTAATTAAAAAAAAAAAAGGGATGTGTACAGAGGAGGATGTTGGGGTTATTATTGTGCATCTCTGTCATCGTTTTCTAAGCCAAGTCCTTTGGGAGTTTTCTCTCTCCGTGTCCCTGTAATCTTCTTCCTACTTGGCTGAGTACTCTGGATTTAGTTTTAGGTTATAAGAGTAAATAAATTAATTTATCCTTCTATGGCAGAGACTGCTAGTTGTCCTTCAAAATCCATTATTTCCTTCCTCATCAGAAATAAATACCCTATTTTTTTAGCTAGGCATATGGACCTCTGAATCCTTGACCCCAAGAAATGCTACACAAGCTCTGGACTGATTTCTTCTAGGTTTCTTGAATGTAAAAGAGAAATACATTTCTAAATCATCTGAGCACTATTCTTTGAACACTCTCTTCGGAATAAACTTCATGAATATATCTCCCTTTATTTTATAATTAGAGAGCCATTCAGAATGTACTGAACCCATCATCAAGTTGTCGTCTATTCTTCTTTTGATATCATACAGGAATGGGAAGCTCATTATCGTCTTACTTACACTTATTCATCTATAACTTTAATACAACACTAAAATCAGTGACTTTGGGATTTTTCTAATTTTGTTAATTCACCTATCTTTTTTATCAACATAGAAAATGAGGAGCTAGTTATTATTTTTAAAAATACTAAAACTAATAAAATGTAATTGGATCTAATGTTCTTACTATTTGCTCTACTTCCAGACAATTAAAAAAAAACAGTTTAAAAGAACACTCAATTCTTTGAGAAAGTAGATTCTTTAATAGGTTAAAAAAATTTTTTTGATTACTTTTTTTGGTAGATGCAAAAAGAGATGAAAATTCAAAGTTTTATAATCCAAAAGATCAAGAGCAGGAAACAAAGAGGTAAATATGGAAAACAAATAAAGAGGAATATTATGCAATCATGGAGAAGAAAACACAATAACCATAACAAGAAAGGAAATTTTTATAGCTAATGTAAAGTCATAAAATATAATATTTTTGGTATACTATGAATATATCTGTAAAAAGATATAATGGGAAGTTTGTTCCATCAGTTTAGAATTCCGTGATATCATGATAACAAAGATGAGTTTGAGATGACCTTACCCATCTGCAGAATTTACAAAGAGAGTAAACTGCTCCATGGCTTTTGGGCTCCTCTGTGAGATCAGGGATATTATAGGGTGTCAGAAAGTGGATCAGAGTGGGGAGGGGACATTGCTGAAGGGACTTTTGTGGAAATGGCTGTCCTACCTGAGTCCTCACACCACACTTTGGAAGAGGGATATGTGGTGTACTAGCTCCTGACTCCAAGCCTAATGAAGGGGACTAATTGAGAGCTTTGAAATATGTTTCCTGCATTTTGGGAGCTATATAAGACTGATGCCTGACGTATACCTGGGAAAGGGAGGTTGCTTAGGGATTAGGGACTGGGAAATAATGAGGGCAAGTGAATGGCTGACTGGCTTTCTTTTGTGGCAGAACCAAGAAAGAGCTGCTGCTTAGAAATATTTGTCAAAGAAAGAGGGGTTGAGTATTTCCCACTGCACACTTGTGGGCTATATGAGAAAGTGAATCCATGTGGGGTTGTCTTGGGTTCTGCTTAATAGTGTTACATGGAGGTGAGGAGAACTCAATGGATACCAAAATTCAGGAGTAGGTGGAGGAGGTAAGCATGGAGAAAATCACAGAGTAGGACCACACCTTCTCCCCCATTTCTGGCTTCCAGACTGAAGCTAGAGAAATGGAAAGTTGACATTAAATAAGGTTTAGAGTTTTGATTAATATCTTGGACTAGACATTCTAATTAATAAGTTGAGGCTATGTTTGTGACTTTAAGTGCCCAAAGCCCTGGCTGAGTTTTCATCTAAGCACTGGGAAAGGTAACTTACACCAAGGAAGTTCAAAGAGAAGGTAAGTGTCAAAAATAAAGTTGCATTTGTTCATAATCTATGTTAGCCTTGATCAATAAACTATATGCAGAACATCATCTGGAAAAAAGTGATTTTTTTTTTTAAGTTTTTTAAAACTAATTAATTTATTTATTTTGGCTGCATTGGGTCTTCATTGCTGCACGTGGGCTTTCTCTAGTTGCGGCGAGCGGGGGCTACTCTTCCTTGCAGTGCGTGGGCTTCTCATTGCAGTGGCTTCTCTTGCTATGGAGCACGGCCTCTGGGTGCTCAGGCTTCAGTAGTTGTGGTGCGTGGGCTCAGTAGTTGTGGCTCATGGGCTCTAGAGCGCAGGCTCAGTAGTTGTGGTGCACAGGCTTAGTTGCTCCATGGCATGTGGGATCTTCCCAGACCAGGGATTGAACCCATGTTCCCTGCATTGGCAGATGGATTCTTAACCACTGCACCACCAGGGAAGTCCCAAAAAAGTGACATTTTAAAGCAGCTATTTCGAAAACCTCCGAACAAAGAAAAGCCCAGCTCCCAATGGCTTCACTGGAGAATTTTACCAAACATGTAAAGAATTAATACCAATCCTTCTCAAATTGTTCTAAAGAGTTGAAGAGGAGGAACACTTCCAAAATCATTTCGTAAAGCTATCACCACCCTGATACCAAAGCCAGACAAAGACACCACGAGGAAAGAAAACTACAGACCAATATTCCTGATGAATATAGATGCAAAAATCATAAACAAAATACTAGCAAACTGAATCTAATAGCACTTTAAAAGGATCATGCACCATGGCCAAGTGAGATTTATCTCTGGGATGCAAGGATGGTTCAACATATAAAAATCAATTAATATGATAGGCCAAATTAACAGAATAAAGGAGAAAAATTATGTGATCATTTCAGTAGATGAAGAAAAAGTGTTTGGCAAAATTCAACATCCTTTCATGACAAAAACTCTAACAAACTTAGGAAGAGAAGGAAATTACCCCAATGTAATGAAGACTATATATAAAAAGCCCACAGCTAACATCATACTCAACAGTAAAAACTAAAAGCTTTTCCCTTAAGATCAGGAACAAGGTAAAGATGCCCACTCTTATCACTTCTATTCAGCAGAGTACTGGAAATCCTCCTCGGAGCAAGTAAGTAGGCAAGAAAAAGCAAAAAAAAAAAAAAAAAAAAAGCATCCAAATCAAAAGGAAGAAGTAAAATTGTCACTGCTTACAGAGGACATGAGCATATATATGGAAAACCCTAAAGACTACCTCCCCTGCAAAATTGTTAGAACTAATAAATGCTCAGTAAAGTTGCAGATACAAAATCAACATAAAAATGTCTTTGCATTTCTATACAGTAACACTGAACTATCTGAAAAGGAAATTAGGAAAATAATCCCATTTAAAATAGCACCAAAAAGAATAAAGTACTTAGGAATAAACTTAACTATTGAGATAAAACACTTGTATACTGAAAACTACAGACCACTGATGAAACAAATTAGACACAAACAAATGGAAATGTGTTGTGGATTGGAAGACTTAATATAGTTTATATGTCCATGCTACTCAAAGTTATCTACAGATTCAGTGCAATCCCTATCAAAATCCAACGGGCATTTTTCACAGAAATAGACAAAAAAAATCTAAGATTTTTACAGAAGACCATGAATAGCTAAATCAATCTCGAGAAAGAACAAAACTGGCGGCATCGCACTTTCTGATTTGAAGCTCTATTACAAAGCTATAGTAATCAAAACAGTATGGTATTGACATAAAGGCAGACATATAGACCAATGGAACAGAATAGACAGCCCAGAAATAAATCCATGCATGTATGGTCAACTAATCTTCAACAAGGGTGCCAAGAATACACAATGGGAAAAGGATCATCTCTTCAACAAATGGTATTGGGAAAACTTATATCCACATGCAATGAAATTGGATCCTTAACTTATACCATACACGAAAATCAACTCAAACTGGATTAAAGTCTTACACATAATACTCAACTGTAACCCTCCTAGAAGAAAACACAGGGGAAAAGCTTCATGACATTAGTCTTGTTCTTCATGGACATGACACTAGAAGCACAGGCAATAAAAACAAAATAAGTGGGACTACATCAAACTAAGAAGCTTCTGGACAGAAAGAAAACAATCAACAGAGTGATAATGTAATTTGTGGAATAGGAGAAAATATTTGTAAGCTATGTATCTGAAAAGGGGTTAATCTCCAAAATATATAAGGAACTCCTACAACTCAATGGTAAAAAAAAATAATAATAATAATAATAATATTAATAATAACCTGATTTAAAAATGGGCTAAGGACTTGAATAGACATTTTTCCAAAGTAAGACATACAAATATTCAACAGGCATATGAAAAAATGTTCAATGTCATAATCAGGGAAATGCAAATCAAGCTACAATAAGATGCCACTTCACAATTGTCAGGATGGCTATTATCAAAAACACACAGAAGATAGTAAGTGTTGTCAAGAATGTGGAAAAATTGGAACCCTTGCACATTGTTGGTAGGAATGCAAAATGGCGCAGCTGTTTTAGGAAACAGTGTGAAGGTTCCCCCCAAAATTAAAAGTAGAATTACCACATGATTCAGCAATTCTACTTCTGGATACTTATCCAAAAGAATTGAAATTAGAATCTCAGAGAGATATTAGCAATCCTACATTCATAACATCACTCTTCACAATAGCCAAGATGTGGAAACAACCTACATGCCCATCAGCAGATAAATGGATAAAGAAAATATGGCACAGAAGTACAATGGAATACTATTCAGCCTTTAAAAAGAAGAAAATTCTGCAATATGCAATAACATAAATGAACCTTGAGGACATTATGCTAAGTGAAATAAGCTAGCCATAGAAAGACAGATACTGCATGATTCTACCTATATGAGGTATCTAAAATAGTAAAATCATAGAATCAAAGAGTAAATTGGTGGTTGCCAGGGGCTGGGGGAGTGACCAATCAATGGGCATAAAGTTTCAGTCAGGCAAGGTGAAGAAGTTCAAGATCTGTTATATAACAGATATAGTCAACAATAAGTCATTTCACATTTAAAAATTTATTGAGAATAGATCTCATGTTATGAGCTCTTACCACAATAAAATAAAATACAAATATGTATATAAAAAAGAGAAAAAACAAGCGAACAAATAAACCCTAAAAACATCATAGCTGGGAAATAGCTTAAAGAGTTCCTTTAATATGGCGGTAGTATTATCTAAGAATGAATGAAACTCAAGGCAAGATGAGGCCTTTCATTGTACCTTCAGCATAACATATAGGGATTAAAAACAAGCCTGCCTAGGTTCAAATCCTTCCATATCATTTACTAGTTGTGTGATTTTACGCAAGACACCTAGTATTTTAAGCCTTTGTTTCCTCAGCTGTGAAACGGGGATAATGATCATTATAGCTGCCTCATAAACTTGTTGTAAGGATCAAATGAGCTCATCCATAAAATATTAAGTGTTCTATACATGTTAGCTGTTTTTGTTATGGTTCCAGGGACAGTGATGAAATGAAGCAGGACTGTCTGCTTTTTTGAGGTTGTGGTCAGAGAAGCAAAGAACATTTTCTTATAAATCAAGGGGGTGTTGCAAATCTCCTAGCAAAGATTTGTGCCAGAGCAACGAGTTCCCACTAGAGTTGAACCAAGGATGACTTCTGCATCTCTCTCAAGGCTTGCCTGCAATTCGAAAGCACAGCTGTGGCTTCCAGGAACGTGATGGGTTGAAGGAGAGAACATCCTGGTCCCTTCCATACCTTGGGGAATTTTCCAGCGTTGATATAGGACAGTAAGAACTCAGTTCACAGCCTCATTAGGGAGTGGAATGTTCACACAAATGACATTTTCTAATTCATTGAGGTCTATCCATTTTTGTCCTTACACAGGTATTCCTGATGCTTCAGTTCTGAAGGGATGGTATTAGCTGCAGGTGTCATGTAGCTTTAGCAGATGGAAGATATATTAAATTTGGCAGCCTTTTCCTTTTTTTCCTGTCTTCAGAACTTTTGATTTTATCACAGCATAAAATTCAGTCTCTCTGAGTACAGGGTTCTAAAAGGGGTTTAGACCTTAAGGGAAGTTAATCAGTGCCCTTAGATGTGGAAAGAACACCTTGGTTTCAGCTACATAACCAATTGACAAAATAAATGTTTGAAGTTCAGCTTTTCTTACTGAGTTTCCACAGTTAATAAGTAGATGAAATACAAAAATACATCAATAGCTCAAAAGGAAAAAGAGAGAGAGCATGAAAAAGGCAGGGGAAAAATGTGGTTTCACTTCCAAATGTGCTGAATAAAAATAATTATGGATGTAAGGAGGCCAGCCTTAGGTTTTAATCATTGTTTTTCCACTACCTAATAATTTGTTATTCAGCTCCTGCTGTCATATAGCCTTTGGGTTGGGTGGCATAAGCTCACCAGGTAACCACAAGTAATCTCTTTAGTTTAAGCCTGTGGTGCATCAGAGCATGAGAGGCTGGACCAATTAGATACACTATGTAAAAAAAAAAAATTTTTTTTTCATTAATATTTGGCATTTGATGCCCTGATCTGTAACCAAATGAGTAATTTTGCCATTGTTATGCTGTATGGAAACTATCATTTTGACCAGAATGTCGATATGTGGTCTTTAAATTTCATACTGGGTATTAAAAACTATGCAAGCTAGCAGTTAGAATGTGCGTGATTTTGTTCTGAATGTATATCATTGAAAATATTGATTTAAATGATGCAATATGTGCTGCTTGTACCAAATCTCTCTGCATATTGGCTGCAGTATATTTCCTTAAATCTACCAAGACATTAGCTATCAAGCAGAAGATTGCTTTCTGTGAGTGGGGGAATTATTATCACACTAAGAAAGGAGAAGAGGTGGGTCTTATCATGTCCTAGATAATACATGAGAAAACGGGGAAATCTCTTGAGGAAAAAAAAAGAGGAAGAAATAATAAGAACATGTATTTTTAACTGGTCTGTTCTATTTTCATGAATTCTGCTGTCAATAATATATTGTTTAGATGTGAAAAGACAGACTGATTTTCCTGGGCTGGGGGATCAGGAGATCCAGGTTCAACTTCTGGCTTTGCCAATATCAGTGTGACCTTGACCAAGTCACTTAGCCTCCTTTGCAATCTGTTACTTCTCTGAAACGGAGGCTCTTGCAATTGTCAGCAATCACAAAGCCACATTTGGCCTACAGATATTTTTTGTTGACCTGCATTGTTTGTAAATTTCTCCAAGCCAAGCCAACGCTCAAAAGTTGGGAGATTTCACTTAAAAACCAGGTTTCTGCCCTCCATTCGAAAATTGGAAGACTTAATACCAGCCTCACATTCTTACATGGCAGAATAGACTAAAGCAGAATGGTGTCTCCAATTCAAATGGCATCTGCTTCCGCCATTTGTCTCAGTCTTCACCACTCCCTGTTTTCACCCCAGTGCAGGGACTAAATGCTAGTTCCACTTGCTATGCTTATTGTTGATTTTCTTCTAGTATGGGTATATATTTCATTATCCACCACCATCTCTGTCTAATTTGGAAGAAATAAAAGTCAAGGCATCTACAGGTTTCAAAAATATGTGGGAAGACAAGGCATCTACAGGTTTCAAAAATATATGGGAAGAGTACATTTCCTTTTTAAATGCAGACCACCTCTTTGTTTTTAATATGCTAACAAAGCATTCCTGTTAAAAGAATAGGAGCCCTACTTCATTTGTTTATGTTACTCTCTCTAGGCATTTAAATTTGTCATCCCTGGGCTATTTAGGAATAAATGCTATAATTCTATAACTTCATGAAGAAACTTCTCAAAAGATGCCTTCTTTTAAATGTCCCATTGATGTACAACAAAGAGAGAATTTCTCTGGGAAGATGTCTGGGTCTAATAGCCAGTAGCAGGGCTTATACAAGCTGTAAAGCTTTCAAAGGAAGGGCTCTGGGGGCCAGACAGTAGCTTGCTGAACAGTTACAAGCAATTTGCATTAGTTCAGGGGCCTCGGTGAGACTGCTGTGTGCTAGAGAGAATGGCTTTCCCATACCAGATTCCATTTCTTCCTGTATATTCCTTCATTTCCACCATGAACCAAAGGTTTCTGTTCCTCTTGGCACTGCATTGAGCTTTTTTGGCAATCAGAGTGACCTTGAGCAGGGTGGGAAGCCAACAGAAGCAAGCCTAAGGGAAATAGCATTTCATACCCTTCCTGATAATAAATGCCGGTGCCGGCAAATTACTGTGTCTATTATGTGCCAGGTGCTATACAGAGTATTTTACATACATTATCTCATTTAATCCTCATAATTAGTTTATTAGGAACATATTATTTTCCTCAATACACATGGGGAGTCTCAGGTGCTGGGAGGTTAAAGAGCTGGTTCAAGGTCACACAAGCAGCACTGGGGAGTTGGTCTCCCTATTGCCACAGGCTCTGCTTGAAGCCACTTCACTGGATTATATCAATACAATGGCTGCAATGGTTTTAAAAAAGAAAGATCAGGGAATAAAATGAATGGTTTACTTATGCAATAATAGAAAGTATTTTCCCCCTCAAATGTTGTAATATTTCTCTATAAATACACTCTTTTGTCTTCCTGTAATTCATATTTGACAAAATACTTTCGTACGCATTTAGCTCTCACAACAGACTCAAGAGGCAGGCAGGCCAGGTCTTAACTGACTGCATTTTGCAAGTGAGAAAACCAAGTCCCTAGAGGTGAGGTGGCTTGCTCAAGGTCACACTGCTAATTGAGTTGAGCAGTAGTTCTCAAGTGCCCCATGCTTGTCACTCCCTAGGACGCCATGCTGCCTCCTTCTTGTAGGTAGTAGGTTGATAAATTTTTATGTATGAAAGAGCCTCTCCTCTCACAAAGTGAGGAGAAATGACCTGCTCTCTATGTAAACTATTCAATATAAAATTATTTTCTTCTTTCTCAACTATTCTTTCATTATTACAGTACAGATGGTAATAAAACAAATATTATTGGAAATTGGGTTATACTGATATAGCAATCTGTTCATTTTCAACCCTCAGATTCTTCTATCTACCCTGGGTAGACTTTTCAGACTGGCATGACATCTTTGAGAGGTGTCTGTGATGATTAAATTCGTTCCTCATAGTATCAGGGACCCCGTTTATAATTGATTAGCTCACTTAGACCTGTGTTAATGAGACCAAGATGATGATGTAGCTTTGCTCATGTCCATGGGTACAGATTGTCCCCTGACCTTGACTATGTTTCCCAATGGTTGTAGGAAGGACAAGAAAAGTGAACTATATTTTTGATACCACCAAAATTGTAAAACTCAGTGCTTTCTTTCCCAAACTCAGCATATGTGTTATATATGGAATCTAAAAAACAAAAGTTCTGATGAACCTAGGGGCAGGACAGGAATAAAGACGCACACATAGAGAATGGACTTGAGGACACGGGGAGGGGGAAGGGTAAGCTGGGACGAAGTGAGAGAGTGGCATGGACATATATACACTACCAAATATAAAATAGATAGCTAGTGGGAAGCAGCCGCATAGCACAGGGAGATCAGCTCGGTTCTTTGTGACCACCTAGAGGGGTGGGATAGGGAGGGTGGGAGAGAGACGCAAGAGGGAGGAGATATGGGGATATATGTATACATATGGCTGATTCACTCGTTATACAGCAGAAACTAACATAACATTGTAAAGCAACTATACTCCAATAAAGATGTTAAAAAAAAAAAAAGCTATGTGTAAACTAGGTGTAATTCTCTATATATTCCTACATGAATATTCATTGAGGGGGAGGCATAAAAATGCAACATTTCTCAAACTCTGTTCCATGAAATGCTAATAGATATTCTGAACAAATGAGATTACTGCCACCGTGGTGACGTGGAATGCCAGTCTGTTGAAGATAGGACCTGTGTTCTAGGTCTCTTCCATCTGTTGACTGTCTTTGGGCGATGTTCTATATCAGGATTCCTTGTATACAAAGGTGGTTCTCACTATCAGGTACGAGTTAAACATGCAGAAGCACGACCATGATATATTTTCTATCAATGTTTGCTTGGTCTTAATTATCCTTGATGTGTATGTCACTGTTATTCGGAAACACCTATAGCTTTGGTGCCTGTGCATGAGACGTTTTCATAAAAAATACTTGTATTTTCTTCTAATTCTGAACTGTAATGGAAATGTCATGTTTTTTGACATTTAGGAAACATTAACCTTGTTTTCGGAGTATAGTACTTTTATTTACCTTGGGAAAATGCCCACTGTCACTACCCTGTGACTCTGGTAGTACTGTCTTCATCCCCACCTTCAGGAATGGGAATGTGGCTCCAGCCTGGCCAACTGAGTGTCACGTTCTTCTGTCGAGGGGGATCGGTTCAGGAATTTCTTTATTTTCGCCAATGTGAGTCACACCAAATACTAATGTTGGATAAAATACCTATCCATTCCTTCATCCTCCACTAGATCTAGACATATGAGGAAGTAAGCCTGAACCTGCTGGCAGCCATCTTGTCACCATGAAGGGCCTCAAAATGCAACCAACAAGAGAAAGGCAGAACAGAGGAATAACAAAAAATCAAGTCCTCATATTGTCTGAGTCCCTTGATTCATCTAGGTCTAGAGCTGGTGCCCTTGGATTTTTCAGTTAGGTGAAACTTTTTGTCTGACATCAGCTGGAGCTAGTTTTTGGTTATTTGCAACTGAGCAGGTGCTCACCAAAGCAGCCAGGGAAAATAAGGAAGCTAAAGGCAGAGGGCAGAGCGTGTCTATAGTATTAAAGCCTGTAGAGTCCCATGAGTTTGCTCCAGGGCCCCAAGGCCCCATTCAATTCTCCTTTTATTAATGTAAGTATATGAATGATAGTGTTACACCCAGGAAGTCTGCTTATAGAGTACATGTTGGCTGTGTGGTTTAGTGGAAGGGGCATGGGCTTTGGACAGGAAAGAGTGGTGAAAATAAGTGCTACAATTTTCCAACTATGTGACCCAATGATAAGTAAGTTTCTAAGCCTCAGTCTCATCTGTACAAGGACCGTTGGGAAGATTAAATGAGATTACATGTGTACAGTAATTGACCTAGATGCCCAATAAATGTCTATTTCACAGACAGATTTACCTTTTACAGCTTTACTTTCATCTAACCTACTCATCTTACAGTGCATAAAACAATGCCTACTTCACCCATTCTTGCCTTAAATGATTCATTAATTCATCAATTTTAGTCTCCAATGAATTTCTATGAATAACCTTAATTTTCCATTTAAATTTCACATACATACCCATGAGATGCGAAGTAAAGAGTCTACAAGCTTTTGGGGGGCAGGATTTAAGCTTTGAAACTTTTCTTCTCCCAAGAGATTTCCAGGAATGTAATGCAGATTAGAACATGGCCAGTCTGGACAGTGTCATCTGCACGCTGGGAAGATTACTGAGACATTTGTACGAACAGTAAAAATTATTGAGAAATCATTGAAATAACCTTTAAAAATTCTTGTGGAGAAAAAGATGGTTTGTAATCAAGAACATACATTTCATAAATGACCTTGGACAAAATTAAATTTTTTTTTAAAAAATTAAAGTATAGTTGATTTACAGTAATATATTAATTTTAGGTGTACAATGTGGTGATTCAATATTTTTAGATTATACTCCGTTTAAAGTATTATAAAACAATGTCTATATTTCCCTGTGCTGTACAATACATCCTTGTAGCTTATTTATTTTCTACATAGTAGTTGGTGCCTAGTCTGAATCTGCCCCATGACGTGCTCACTTATCTCAGTAGGGGCTGTGAACTGAGGTTCTATTATTTCTGCTTGCTTATTCTTTGAAAGGCAAATACTTTTATTTTCCTATAGGGGGTCCTTCAAACAACTTTAGGCATTTTCTGTTGAAGTCCTTGAAACAATAGTGGAAGTCAATATTTTCCATTTCTAAGAATTAAAGGAATATGTCACAGATGTTATCATTTGGAATTAGATTGTTCTTTACCTGCTGGTGTTTTAAGTGTAATTATAGATGATTTAAGTATCTAGGACTGTCAGAGGCATGGAGGAATGATGATTGAGAAATATCAAGTGCTGTGGGAGCAAAGAGAAGAAAATAAAGTCACAGAACTTTTAAAATAGACTTTCCAATCTGTATCTCCTTAGTTTCCTGGGCTCTAATCTTTAATTCCTATTTTTATTTTATTATTGTGTGAGTAGAGAGCAGGAAGTAGGGCAAACATCTATTTGACCCGCAAATTCCTAACACTCTGTCAATCCTTTGTATAACCAGACACCAATAAAAAGACATTAAACACATTAAATTACAAGTACATGAAATCAGTCTTTGCAGCTGTGCTCAAACTAGTGGACATAATAGTTCAAAGATTCTGTAGAAGGGAAAGCATAAGGATCAGTAGATTTCCCCATATTGGTTACTTATAAATTAATTCTTTCCAATATAGCCAAAGTGACAAAGTTCTGTTTGCTTTTTTCTCCCTCTAGGCACTCTTTGGCAGATTTTTGCTAAAATTTTCTTTGAGCATATTGCAATAACAATTCATTGCCTCTTTTTTGTTTGCTTGCCTAGATTTCCCTTAAAGTTGGGGGTTTCTTGAAGGTAGGGACTAATCTTGGTCACCATTGCATTTTTAGCAGTTCCAGCAACACGGCTGGTATGTGGTGGGTACTCAGTAAATAAGTGTTGACTGAGTGAAGGAGGGCAATATATACTTGCTAAACTGAATTGAGCACAGAAGAGTTGATATTTTAATTTTCTTGTGCTGCAAGATATATTCATCATGACAATAACAATATGTGCCCCTAGATAGATATGGATGCTAAAAAGGAATTCTCATCAGCCATTTTTCAACATTTCACTAAAAAATGTTGGCATCTCTTTTCCCAAGAATTACTTTGAAATGGGTTCCTTCTTCCCCTCCTCCTTTCATCCCTTCCTTCCTTCCTTCAAGTTGGCCCTGGGGCATGGTGTTTCCCAAATCTATTAACATTGCCAGATCCCCTAATCTTTAATAAATATTGTCATTAACATTCTAACCACAATTTTTACTTGTAGGTGCACAAGTACTAACAAAATCAAAAATAGCCTTAAGAATCATTTGATTGGCACTCAACACCCAGCGGCATATAAAAACAAATTAAATTCTATAAAATACTTGTCATAAAAATGTACAAGCATTCCTGTTTAATAAAAACAAACCAACAAATACCTGTGGGATATCACACAGAATATGTATTTCTTTAGTTTAAAACATGGGTCCCCTGAGAGTAGCAAAGCTGTGTTGTAGTCCTGGCTCTTTCTGCTTAGTCTTCGAAGATTTCACCTTCACTTGCCATCCTTGGGTTTTTCTTCAAGTGCAAAATCAAAGATTTATATCAAATAATTTCCAAGGTCTCTTTCAGTTTTAAAATTCTATTTTTCTATGATTTTCAATTTTCTCTAGAAAGTAACTGGGGAAAAATTTATTTATAGAGTCTGCTGTCCAGCCCTCTTCTTAGAACTATATTCTATAATGGGTCTTTACCTGTATCCACACTGTCACCATATTGTTTTACATATATTAATAGTTTCTCTGAGGACTTAGATGTAACATCACTTTGCCTCTTGCATTTTTTTTTTTAAAGTCAAACCCTGTTTAAAGGTATTAGAGTTTCTTTTCCCTCTAAAGGATTTAGCTCTAAGTTCCTTGGATGCTTGAAGAATGCTGAGACATAGGGAAAATCAGCTCCATTTCTATTCTTTACAACCATGCTACAAAGAAAAGTAATCATATCATGAGTATTCATTTGTACAGCCAAGATTTTTTCTTAGGTCTCTCTTCAACAAGAATGAAATAGTCAAAGTTTACATTTTACTTCAATGTAGGAAATTTTAAGAAGTTGAAATGAATAAAGAGTAGTTTTAGAAAATTTATTATTTTGTCCTAATACCTTCCAAGGTGATATTTTGCTTTCAGTTTTCCCTGAGGAAATAGAGGTCTCAAATGCTATATACATTTTCTTTTCATACTCTCATATACATTGTACCCATGATACTTTAAGAGCTTTTAGTGAGGAAGTATGACTCTGAAGCAGACCCACTTCTCATGTAGGGTTGTACTTGACTGCATTGGTTACATTGGCGCTAACTGGTCATTCCTGACTCTTTGATAGCATCATTAGCACAAAATGTATGGGGTTTTCTTAGCTTTACCGTATTTTGTGTACTTTTCATCATTGGGTAATTCAGTAGTAAAATGCAATCATTTGATGTTTTGTAATAGTTACAGTAACATAGATGTTTTAAAAATCGTTATATTTTGTACTGAAAATATTTATTAAAATTTTATTTATTTAAAATATTTAAACCAAGATCTGAGAGTGTCTTTCAATAAAAAGAACATGATTCTTTGGTAATACTTTTAAGTCAGAAAAAATTGGATACCTTTAACGAAGTTTAATTAACTTGGTAATATTAAGTTTTAAAAAGCTCATATCTTCAACATCTAAGAAGGGGTTTGTAAGCCACCAAAATAATACAGCTTCTAAAAGGTCCAACAGTTTTATTGCTGAGTCAGCAACCATGTGCTCTGGTGGTTTGTCAAATGGAGCAGTTTCCTCTTCTGAGGCTTCCTTCAGATTTCTGAATCTCTGGGCCTCCTTTTCTTCTACTACAAATTCTTGTTCTTAGTGTTTGGCATTAATCTGAGTAACAAAATTACCCACTTTATATTCTTTTCATTTTATCACTTTCATTCTTGCAATATAAATTTTCTTTCCCTGCTGATCTACAGAAAATCTCTTTTAAAATTCTACTAGTCAGCTAAATCTTTTAAGGTGGTAAGTTAGAAATGTTTTAATATCCTCAGCTGGAAAGCACAATTAGATAATCCATTATTAAATGTCCTATTTCTATTTTATGGTAAATAATAACCACAGCACTACGGAAAGTGAAAAGTCCTTGGAATCAGAATCATCTGAATTTGAAAGCTAAATACATCACTTACTGGGTATCTGGCACATTATTTCACATCCCTAAACCTAATTTCCCTCATGTACATAAGAGGTAAAATAAAAAGAGAGGTAAAATGTCATAATGTGTTATTGGGAATAGAAATAATTAGTGTAAACTATCTAGCAAAATGGCTAAGACGTAGTAGGTACTCATTATTTATTGAGTGACAACCATTTGGCAGTTATTAAGAGGGCAATGGATATTACTATTTTAATTTGTTTAACTATGAATTGCTCAGCACTGTTGTGACAGGTAGAGATTGTACGAGCGTGGGTCTCTGTTGAAAAATACAAGTTATGAAATTAAACTATGCTCTTCCAGTTATGTCCAAGGTAGAGTAATTGAGAAGATTTACACCCCCACTAGAAATCATGAAAAACAAATACAATATGTGAAACAATCATTTTCAAGACACTGGATAGTGGGCAAAGAAGGACAGTTACCCCTGAAAAAAGAGAAGCAAATAAGGGGAGTTCTATGATTGCCCTATGTTTCTGCCTTGGGAGTTTCTAGTTCATAGTGCTGGGTAGTGAAACCCAGGTGACTCCCAGTGTTGAGGAAACAGAGCTAAGGTTTTGTGGAGACCAAGGCACCTTGAGTTTGCAGGACAGAGTACTGGTGAGGGGACAGCTGCCCAGAGACACAACTCCAGAGACCTGCAGATGGTTTCCCTCAAGCATTCAGCTGAGTACTGGTCAGCGTATGCATGTGAGGAAACTACCCAAGGCAGGGAAAGAACTAACAGAGGGAGTAGGGCTGGGAAAAGTACCATCCCCACCAGCCAGACTGAAAAATCATATGATTAGCAGGGTATTGAGTCCAGTAGTCAATAATTTTTACCTTAGTAGGGAAATAATTAGTCCTGGACTAAGCACTGTTCTAGTCCTGCTGAACAATTCTTAAAAGCCAGATGTAAAAGGAAGAAAATATTTCCAAGTAACTTAACTTTGTACTGCAGCAAATCTCAAAAATATTTATAGAAATGCAAAATGTCCAGCACTTAACAAAGTAAAATTTACAATGTCTGACATTTCAATAACAAGAGAAAGAAAAACAAAAAGGATCTAGAGCTAACACATATTAGAATAAGCAGGAAAAAATAAGTTATAACTTTTTTCCATATATTTAAAAAAAAAAAAGTTGAAGCCAGGAATGCAAATCCAAAACCAACAACAAAAAAATCTACCCTCTAGAGATGAAAAGTACGAAGTGTGAATATACTAGATATGGTTATTGTCAGATTAGATAATGCAGAAGAAAAGATTAGTAAGTTTTAAGACGTAACAGTAGAAGCTATACAAAATGAAAATCAAACAGAATGGAAAATCAGAAAAGGTGAATAGAGCATGATGTGTGAAACAATTTTTGGCAGCCTAATACATGTTTAATTCGGGTTCCCAAAGGTAAGGGACAGAAAAAAAATATTTGAAGAAATAAAGGCTGAAATTTTTCCAAATTTGGACGAAACTATAAATCCAGAGAAGTTATTGAAGCACAGGCATAAGAAACACTAAGAAAACTATGTCGAGATATATAATAATCACATTGCACAAAAACAGTGGTAAAGAGAAAATCTTAAAAGTGGTGAGGGGGTGAGGTTGGAGGGAAACATGTTCACAGGAATAAAGATAACAGCTGACAGCTTGTCCGAACAAAAAATGCAAGGGAAAATACAGTGGAGCAACATCTTCAAAGTACTGGAAAAAAAACACCCCAAACTCATCAACCAAGAATTCTATAGACCACTAATGATGATCAGATTGGATTAAAAAGCAACACCCAATCTTATTCTGCTTACAAGAAAAGGACTTCAAATATACAAACAGAAATAGATGAAAGTAGAATGACAGAACAAGACACAGCATCTAACACTAAACAAAAGGAAGCTGGATAAGCTATATTAATGTCAGCACAAAGTAGATTACTGAGCAAAGAATATAAAGGCATGAAGAATGTCATTTAATAAGTAGAAAGAAGACTATTTATGAAGAAGTCATAATAAATCCTAAATATTGATACACATAATAAAAGTTTCAAAGTATATGTAACAAAGCTGATAAAACTGCTAGAAGAAATAGACAAGTCCAAGTATAGTCAGAGGTTTCAATACCCCTCTCTCAATAATTAATAGAACAAACTAGACAGAATAGCAATAAGAGTATGAAAGACTTAACACTATTAATCAACTTGGCTTAATTAATAGCTATAGAATCCATACTCAAAAACAGCAGAATATATATTCTTTACAGGCACACATGGAATATTTCCAAGATAGAATGTATTCTTGGCCATAAATCAGGTCTCATTAAAAATTTAAAAAATTGAGTAATAAACGCATGTTCTTTCATCTGTGTGAAATTAAATCTGAAATCAATAACATAGATTCCTGGGAAATACACAATATTTGGAAACAAATTAACACATTCTAGATAACCTATGATTCAGAGAAAAAATTAAAAAGAACATCAGGAAGTATTCTAAATTTAATAAATCTGTGAACACGACATATGAAAATTGGCAGGTGATGCTGAAGTAGAGCTTGGCATGTTTATAGAAACCTATATTAGGAAAGGAGAAAGGTATCAAATTTAGTATGTCAGATCCTACCTTAAGAAATTAGAAAAAGAAGAGCAAATTAAACCCAAAGTAAGTAGAAGAAAGGAAACAATGAGTAGAACAGATATCAATGAAATATAAGAGAGGAAATATTAGAGAAAATCAGTGAACCCCAAAGTTGGTTTTTTGAGAAAATAAAATTGATAAACATTTAACTAGACTAATCAGAAAAAAAGTAGAAAGGATAAATTATCAATATCAGAAATAAGAAAGATGAAATACCTACAGAATTTGAAGATATTAAAGAATTCTAAAGGAATATTAACAATCTTATGATTACAAATTCAGAAACTTAGATGAAATGGTATATTCCTTGAAGGCACAAATTTCCAATGATAACTCAAGATGAAATAACCCAGTCACCCTACATCTATTAAATAAATTTGTGTTAAAAACTTTTCCACAGAGAAACCTGCAGCTCATAAAACTTCATAAGTCATTGGTGAATTCTGCCAAACATATAAGGGAAAATTAATACTAATTCTACACAAACTTTTCCAGCAAATTAAAAAGAGAGACTATTTTCCTAACTTCTATGTGGTCAGCAATACGTTGATACCCAAACCTAACAAAGACATTATAAGAACAGAAATCTACCGATTAATATGCCTCATAAACTTATATAAAAAAATTTAAACACAAATTTAGAAAATAAAATCCAACAACATTTAAAAAGGATAGTACTTCATGACCAAATGAAGTTTATCTTAGAAATGGAAGGTTGGCTTAATATTTAAAAATAATCAATGTAATTCACTATATTTATAATTATAAAAGAAAATCACATGATCATCTCTATAGATACTGAAAAACTCTTAACAAAACTCAGTCTCCATCCCTGATAAAATCTCTTGGCAAAGTAGGAATAGAAAGGGAGTTCCTCAGCCTGATATAGGCATCTGTGAAATAGCTACAGGTAAAAACATATTTAATTGGGGAAGACTGAATTAGTTTTATTCCATATCTGGAAAGCACAAGGATGTATGGTTTTAGCACTTCTATTCAATACAGTATAAGATATTCTAGCAAGTGTAATAAGATAGAAAAAGAGAACTAAAAGGCATTCAGATTGGTAAGAAAGGAATGGAACCGTCTGTCTTTGCTGGTAACGTGTTTGTCTATGTATAAATTCCAATGGAATCTACAAAAAACAAAAAAACAAAACAAAAAAAAAACAACTAGATTTAATAATTGAGTTTAACAATGTTCCAGGACCCAAAATCCATATACAACTATCAATTTTATTTCTATATATTAGCAAATAATAAGATTTAAAAAAATATATACTAACTACAGTAGCATTAAAAAAATAAAATACTTTGGAATAAAACTGACCAAAACACTGCTGAGAGAAATTAAAGAACTAAATAAATAGACATATCATGTTCATAAATTGGGAGACTCAATACTGATAAAATGTCAATTCTCCTCAAATTGATGTAAAACATTCAACGTAATGCCAATCAAAACAGACTTTTTCTTTTGTAGAAACTGATAAACTGATACTAAAATTCAGAAAGAAATGCAAAGGAACTAGAATAGCCAAAATAACCTTACTGGAACAGAATGGAGAGTTCAGAAATAGATGAAAATGTATATAGGCATAGATAGACAACTGATTTTTAGCAAATGTACAAATACAGTTCAGTGGAGAAAAAACAGTCTTTTTAACAAATGGTATTAAAACAACTGGATATCCGTATTAAAAAAAAAACTAAACTTCAATTCCTTGCATCATATTCACAGTATAATGCAAAATGAATCATCATCCTAAATGTCAAATCTAAAATATTTCTAGAAGAAAACAGGAAAAATACTTTTGACTCTGGGTTAGGCCAAGATTTCTTCGTTACAACACTAAAAGCAAAATTTATAAAAGAAAACACTGATAAATTGGAATTTGTCATAATTAAAAACTTTTGCTCTTCAAATGACACTGTTAAGGGGATGAAAAGACATACCACAGACTGGAAGAAAATATTTGCAAATCATATGTCTAATAAAGAACTTGTCTCTAGAACATATAAAGAACTCTGGAAACTCAATAATACAGAAACAAAAACCCAACTTTAAAAAATTGGCAAATGATTTGAACAGACATTTCTCTAAAGCAGATATATAGGTGGAAAATTACCATATGAAAAGATGCTCAACATCACTAGCCATTAGAAAAATGCAATTTAAAACCATAATAGAATAATAATACACTTCTATTAGAGTAGCCAAAATTAAACAGGACTGATGATCCCAAGCACTGGTGACAGGTACAGGAATTGGCATTCTCACACATTTTTGATGGAAATTTCAAATAATACAGCCACTCTGAAATAGTTTGGCATTAAAGAAAAAATAGTGAAGTATACACATACCATATGATCTAGTATTCCACTTCTAGGTATTTTCACAATAGAAAATAAAGCATATATCCATAAAAAAGACTTGTGAGAGAATGTTTGACAGCTTTATTTGTAATAATCAAAAACTGGAAACAGTCCAATGTCCATCAACAAGTGAATGGATAAATTATATGGTGGTATATCTATATAATTGAGTACCATTCGGAAATAAAGAAGGAATGAACTAGGATACATGCTACATGGATGAATTTCAAAATAATCATGCTGAACGAAAGAATTCAGACAAGAGAGTACATATTGAACAATTACATGTATACCAAGTTCTAAGAAATGCAAATTTATGTATAATGACAGAAAGCAGAACAGAGGTTGCCTGGGATGGGAGGGGGCAGAGAAGAGCTAAAGGGAAGGATTACAAAGGAACATGAGGAAAGTTTTGGGAGTGACAGGTATGGGTACTTTCCCAACTATAATAATAGTTTCACAAGTATACATATGTCAAAACATCAAATTGTACACTTAAAAAATGTGGAGTTCATTTTATGTCAATTAGACCTGACACAGCTATTTAAAGGGATTAAAATATTCTTAAATATATTTATGACTTATAAAATGTTAATTGTTATCATAACTTAAATTCAGAAAATAATTTACTTGAAACAGTCGCTTCATAGTAGATCAGTATCTCACGTTGCCTTTCCTTTCATTACTGTGCCTTTCTTAGTGACTCTTGCTGCCTTTAAAAATCAGTTGAATTTCGTTCTCAATGATCACGGCTTTGTTATTAAGAAATCTCTTTGGGTGTGACCATTCTTGACAGCTTACCTTGAATATCATCTTCCTGGTATGTCCCACCTACATCACTTCTAGGCCCTGGGGGACCTGCCTTTGCCCCTATTGGGGTTTACCATTCCTGGATTCTCTCCAACCCTAAGTGCCCTTGCTTTGACTCCAGGGCATTTTGTGTCTAACCCTTCCTTTCCAGCCTTGTCTCACTTCTTGTCCTGGTATAACATTGTCTCCGATACCACTGACTAACAATTATTCACCTTTTACTCCCCTAGCTTCCCCCAACACACACATCCTTTATTTGAAAGAGAACAGACTTCCTAACAGACACCTGTGAAGAAGTCCATGCTTCTCAAACTTTGAGCATCAGAATCGCCTAGGAGGCTTGTTACGGCACAGAATGTTGGGTCCCACTCCCAGAATTTCTGCTTCTGTAGATTTGGGATGGGCTCAGAAATGTGCATTTCTGACTAGTTTCTAGATAATGGTGATGTTGCTGGCCCAGGGCTACTTTGAGAACAACTGGTTAGACACTATGGCTTTGAAGTTGGATGGAACATGGTTCAAATCCCAGTTGTATATCTGACGGTAATTTATATACTTTAGTCTCAGTTTTCTCCCCTGCAATAAATGAAAGCTAGTGCTACTCTTAGTAGTTAGGTTAATTATTATTATTAGATCAGTCATTGAGGAAACATATGAAAAAGGCAACTATTTCCCTCAACATGCACCATCAGCAGACATGTCGGTTCATTTCAACCTCCCAGCGTTCATGGCTCCCTTTCTCATCCTAAAGGCACCTGTGTCAGGCGTTCTCTCTTCCTCTGGTCCAGTACCTTCCTAGGGTCTCCCTGTTATCCCGGGTTTACTCTTCCCCACATTTAAACTAACTGGGCCTATGTTTGATGATCTAGTCATCTGATAAACCCAAGAAAAATATGTGTAACTTAATTGGTATCATTAATACCTGATGTACTAGCTATTTTTCTCAAGTTTTAGTGACATTAATTATGAAAAATTTAAAAATAAAAGAAATTATGAACATGAAAGTATGTATGAATGTGTATGTGGACATGTACATTGGCGGGCTAGAAGGGGCACTACTTTTGATGGGTTGAACAGCTTTCAGTACATCTCAGATGACATTGCCTGGTGGCTGATTACTTCACTGAGCTTAGGGATCTGACTATTGCATTTACTGGGAGTTAAAACAGAATCCAGTTAAGTTTTTTGCCATCCACCTGGCTTGAGAGGCTCGCGGGCCCTCCTCTACACTGCAGTTTTCTTCCTTTGCTGCTGCTTACTGTCATCTATCTCCATTCTTAAAGAAATCATCAAATCAAATCAAAGCGGGTAGGATAAAACAGACACTGAGAATCCCACATCTTAAACACAGGCCATCAGCCCCTAGTGCCCTGCATCTTACCTCTGTTTTAAATCCCAACACAGCAAGTTGGAGTGAGCAGGCTTTTAAGATTTGGATACAACACTGCCAACTATTTTGTTATTTAATGTTGTTGGAAACGAACTGAGCTTAGCCTTCCAGATGGCAGGTGTGTTGCTTTATGGACCTTTCTGCAGAATGCATAAAAGTGATGGGTGAAAGGAGGAGAGGACTCAGGCCTGGCTAGTTACTTACCTGACCAGCAGCAGCATTTATGGCTGCACTTTGCCATCACCTTGTACAAATGAAGCTAGTGTAAGCAAAATAAGTATGCATGCAGGAACTTCCCATTCCCTTTTTCTCAATTGAGGGGCATCCAACCATAAATATGTTTCAAAAGAGGTTTAACATTTCTGATAGTTTGATTTGAAGCAGCTCAGAGCTACATTTAAACATCAGAGGTCTTACTGCAAGGGCTTCCTACCTCAGCCTCAGCCATCCTTAGAGAGTTTCCCAATCACTATATGCCAGAAAAGATATTGGTTAGCAAGTTTCCTTTGTCCCTGTTTTATGCCATATTTCTGATATCTTTTTCGGTTGCACAGTTTGATTTCTAAAATTAAATATTATCCCCTGCAATCAGTTCTCCCTCTGCCCTGATATCAAGTCCCATTTTCCGACTCTGTTTACCAAATACTGACAAATCCCATATTCAGTCAATGCTCGAGGCTTCCTTAACTCGTAAATAGTCCAATCCCTATTGTTAGATGAAATACATCATTGTAGATAATACTGGCTAAAGCATTACATTAATTTTGCACTGAAGTGACTCATACGTTACATGCAGTCGTTTCTTAAGAAACAGAAGCTTTAGGTGTCCCTAGCAAGGTTATAAAGCAGTAAAATATCAAGCTGACTCAATTTCCCCTGGAAACCAGTCTGTCTCTACTAGATCACCTTGATATGCCTCCTATCAATGTATGTACCACTAATCCTAGTGGTAAATTAAAGCAAACTTAATTAGGAAAAAAATCTGATAAGCACCCTCCTTCCCACCACACAATGCCTCCTAAGCTCTCCATTTGAAAGCTCTTCTCTGTGAAATAGAAGACTTTTCAAAAGTGAAGCTAAAAGAACTCAAAGAATCAATTTTCTTATTTAATTTTGGCTCTTCCAAAGGCACAATACAGGTGTGCATTCATTCATTTATTCACAAACATATATTTGCACCTACAATGTGTTGTAGGTAGTGGGACTACAACAGTGAACAAAAGAGACAAAAATCTTTGCACGAACTTTGTACTTCTGTGAGCAGGGGAGACAAGCAACTAAGTAAGTAAAATATATACTATTCAGGTGGCAGTAGGTGTGATGGAGAACTAAAAATCAGGGGCCAGGACTGGAAAGTGGTGACTTGGGGTGTTACCTCTCAGCTCATAGCACCATATGGAGATCAGAGTCCCGGGGATGAGGGGTGACCTAGTAGTCCTGGGCTCCTGGTGGGGTCTGAGCTAAGCAGGGAGAAATCAGTCCTAAGTGCCTCAAGCCCGACGATGAGGACGAGACTGTGACTGCTGGCTGGGGAGGTGTTAGGATCTTTTCAAGAGGACCCAGAATTCTGGATCCCGTCTTTACCAGTGACGTGGGATGTAGAATCCCAAGAAATTTGGTCTTATCTGTAAAAAAGGGAATCTGTGCCTCAGAGATGAGTGTATTAGATGCTCTTGCTTCAGACCGCTGAAACTTCTGAGGAAGACAGAGCAATACCTTCCTCGAGGCCCCCCAGGCTCATCTTGCCCAGTGCTTTAGAAGACATTCAAATTCAAAGCAGGTCAAGGAACACAATTTGCATGGCAACCTTGTTTTGTTTTTGTCTGACTGCACAAGGTTTACATTAGTAATTAGTGAAGGGGAAAAGGGGTGCCGGTGGATGGACATGGCTTTTCCTGCATCTGAAAAGCATGAGTTTCTACATGGCAAAGACATGAGGTAAAGGAGGGAACGCAACTTTCTAACGCGCCTACCTCAGGAAGGAGGTTTGGATGAAGGGAAACTCTGCCTTACCCTCAGGGAGGCTCTCCCACGGCAGACAACTCAAGCCTCCCTTAGATAAGACTTGGCAAGACCAAATGCCTTGGCTTTCCCATCAGACCCCACCCCATTCAATTAACTCTTAGAATCAAATCCAACCCCTAAGGATTGCACAAATGAAGCTAGTGTAAGCAAAATAAGTATGCATGCAAGAACTTCCCATTTCCCTTTTCTCATTTGAGGGGCATCCAACTATAAATATGTTAGTGATCCCAATTGCCCTTTTGCCATCATCCACAGTTCAGAGGTGTTTTATAGAGATTACTGTATACAATCCAGAAGTCAGCACTATTCTATAAAAACATAGTTGAAGAGAGGCTCAAGAATAAGAGAGAAGGTGGGGTTAAGAATAGAAATGCACGGGCAGTTTGGGGAGATGTATTCAACCCTCTGCCAAGCTACTGTTTTTGAACCAGATTATCTGTGAGGTTATCTGAATGTGTAAGAATGAGACATTCAGTACATGTGTCTGCATTACCCTTCTTCGGGGCCCTTAGGCTCCCTTTGGGGTGGTGCGCTGAACATCAAAGTACTACGTGGCACTCGAAGGAGTGAGGTCTACTTCCTAACACGTCTCTTCTCAACTAGGAGTGTGTGCTTTGTGGGAGGACCAGACCCAACATTCTAGATGATTACATAGGGAAAAAATAGTCCCGAAGCATTTTCTATATGTTGAGGAGAAAAAAAGAGAAAAGTTCTCATTTTTGCAGATGTTGGCCTTCTTCCCTTCATTTTCTGAAGGACTTGGGGGCCCCGATAATTAAGTAGAGATGCAATTAGCAGGAAATGAATGTGGCATTAATTTTCATTGTGTCAACTTTATAAAATAATCTTTTCGAAATCTAATTTGCTGATGAATTGAGAGGGAATCCTGTTGGTTTAAGACAACATAAATAAAAATATTTCCTTTCATACTTTGGAGGACGCTTTATGAAAGCAATAGGAAATTGTGGCTCATTAAAATAGCTATTTATAATTACTCTGATTTGACATCTACTTTATACGAATATGATAATTCTGACTTTCAGTTATGAAGTCAATGAAATGCAGGCTTTGAAACTGCCCTTCATAGGGTATGCTTTCATCACAAACCATTTCAGGGGCTCTGTAGCCAATGGATATGTGCAAGTGCCAGAACATTTTTCATCTTCAGTGTGTTTGTTTAATGTCTGTGTTTCATTTGTTACTAATTGTCTCCCTAAGAGGAAGTGAGAAAATATCGAATTAAGGTGAAAGACTTGCATCTAATTTTCAAACTTAAAAGCCTGAGTTTGCAAAATAGCTTCATGAAAATGTAAATGCATAGACTTAAGTGAATATTTTAACCATTACCCTAATAGGTACATAAAATGGGCAATGATGTTTTCCAAATTCTTTGCAAAGAATCTCACAGTTAAAGGATTTGAAAGTCAAGTGGTAGAATTATTAGTTGGTTAATTAATTATGGAGTACAAATTATAACGCGGAATCAGTGCAATTTCTAATAAGTGGCACGCCATTGATTATTAAATCATAAAAATAGAAAAATGTTTACATTATCTTTTTAAAGAATTTTTCTATTTTCTCCTTTAAATAGTAATTTTAAATCACAGGGATGATGCAGATTTGTTGTAGGAAATTTAGAAACTAGGGGCTAGCAAAGGGAAAAAAGGTAAAAATCATTCATTAGCCTACTACTATTCAGAGTTACGTGCCATTAACATTTTGAAGTATTTTCTTCCAGTGTTTTTCTATACATACATTTTCTTTTTAACAAAATTATTTTAAAAATAGTGCTTTCTGGCCTACTAGTTTAATTTAATAATATATTCTGAACATGCATTTTTTGTTTGTTTGTTTTTCGTGATGTCCTTAATTTTTTTTCCGTGACATCATTTGTAATAATTTTTTAGTAGTTAGTCCATGTAGATATACTATGGTTTTTTAAACAACCTCCTTATTGTCAAATATTTAGGTTTCAGGTTTTCCAAGGTTTTGCTATTATAAACAACTCTGTAATAAATACCTCTCTATATAACATCTTTATATACTTATCTGATTATTTTTGATCAATTTCTAGAAGCCACACTGCTGGATCAAAGGTCCACACACTTTTACTGCCCTTCAGAGAAGATATATTGGTTTATACTCTCATCAGTAGTGCTTGAGAGTGCCTGTTGCATCTTACCTTTCCAAAGTTAATTTATTAAGAAATTTAAGGATAAAATTATATGTTATCTAATTTGAATTTGAATTTTTCCTTTTATAAATTCTTTATTTGCATTTATGTTTAGGAAAACCATCCTGATCCTAAGAGTAAGCTAATGTTTACGTTAAAAACAAATCCCTTTATGATCTCATTTTTTAGATTTAGATCTTTAATCCAACTGATAGTTACTTTTGTATAATGGGTAATACAGGAATGTAATTTCACTTTTGTAAAAAATGATTAACCTTTATTTTTAGAATAACACATTCTTTCATCAGATACTTGGATGTCACCTTAATTGTATGCTAAATTGTGATACAAATGTGAATTACTTTCTGATTTTCTGTTCTATTTATCGATTTATTTTTGTTCCACTATCACACTGTTTAAAACTATTATACCTTTACATATTATTTTAATATATCTGGTAGATTGAATTCCCCAAACTTACCAAGTACATTCTTTTTTTTTTTTTTTTTTTTTTATTTGTTTATTTTTGGCTGCGTTGGGTCTTCGTTGCTGCGCGGGGGCCTTCTCTAGTTCCTGTGAGCGGGGGCTACTCTTCGTTGTGGTGCATGTGCTTCTCATTGTGGTGGTTTCTCTTGTTGCGGAGTTCCAGCTCTAGGCGCGTGTGGGCTTCAGTAGCTGTGGCACATGGGCTCAGCAGTTAGCTGTGGCGCACGGGCCTAGCTGCCCCGTGGCCTGTGAGATCTTCCCGGACCAGGGATCGAACCCACGTCCCCTGCACTGGCAGGCGGATTCCCAACCACTGCGCCACCAGGGAAGCCTACCAAGTACATTCTTTTTCATGTATTTAAATTTTCCAACTTTTTCCAACTTACAGAAGAAAATTACGTTACATGGAAAATTTGATAGATTTCCATTTATCATTAGAAAAATAGCATTCTAACAAATTTCAGTTTTCACATTTAGAAATCAGTTATGGCTCCTTACTTACTATTTTAGAAAATAGTTCTTAGTAAGGTTTGTGACATTTTAATCTCTCTCTCTCTATATATATATATCCTCCACATATTAATGTCTATTTTAATGTTTTTAAGTAGCCTATTATCTGTTGATTCTGAGTAGATTTCTATTAGTTTCACAGTTTTGAGCCATTTGAAATTAGTTTAAAATATATTATATGAGATGAAAAACATAAAGGTAAATAGAAGCTAATAAAATTATAAATCATTAAAAATATTTGAGTATTTAAAGAAAGAAATTATCTCTTTTTTGACTATCAACTAATAGCATGTTAAAAGGAAATTTAAATCTATAGTTATTTTTTACAAATTTTCTGATTATTCTTTATTAGTAGTAAACCTGAAGTACAACATAGAAGATGAACAACATTATTTGTCATTTCACACATCTGTAAAGAGAAGTGGAATTGCTGAGATAAAAGATATATGTACTTCAATTTTGACATATATTGTCAAATTTCCTTCCATGGGAATTGTACCAATTCATACATTCACCAGTGATGTGAAAGACTGCCTGTTTTACCACAGGTATCAACAACAAAGTAGATTATTAAATTATAGGATATTTGGCCAATCCATAAGTTAAAAAATGGCATCAAATTTTAATTTGCATTTTCCTTTTAGCAATTTTTTGTATGTTTTAGGAAATTTTGTTTTTTGTGGAGTAACTTTTGAAGTCCTTTGCCCATTTTTAAGATTGAGCTGTTGATCTTTTTCCTTATTAGTTTCAAAGAGGTCTTTATCTATGAGAGACATTAACCCTTTGCGATATAAGATTATTTATCCCTTAGTTTTTTATTTGTTTACAGTGGTGTTTTGTTTGCTTTGTGGAGATTTTTTTGTTTGTTTTTAAAATCTAGCCACTTCAGGATTAAAAATCAAATGTCTAGGTTTTCTTCTTGTACTGTTTGGGAAAATAGCTTATATTTAATCTTTGTTGAATCGAAAGTTTTCTTGAATTATGAAATAATGTAGGACTTTAAAATTATTTTTTTCAGACAACTATCCAGTTGTCCCAACACCATTTCTTCTACAAATTAACTTTCCCCCATTGATTTGAAATGCTATTTTATCTATCATGTATCAATTTTCATATGTATATTAGGTCTGTTTATGAAGTTTCTTATATTCCATTGATATCTCTGCATCATGTACCAATGCCACAATTTTATTTTCATAATATACGTACCTATACATATATATATATAGAGAGAGAGAGAGCTCTGTATTCTCATTTTGTACTCTGCTATATTACTAAATTTTCGTTATAGAAGTTTTTAGTCTATAGTCTTGGGTTTTTCAAGTATACTCTCATATAATATGCAAATGGTAGTAGTTTTGGCTCCCAATTTTTCTCCTCTGAATTCTTTCTTTTCTAATTATACTAGCTAGTTCATATCTACCATCTGAAATTTTGAATAATAGTGGACAGCCTTGTCTTGTTCCTGACTTTATCAAGAATGCCTTTAATGTGTACCTATTAAGCATGATTCTGTCTTTGGGGCTGAGGTAAATATATTTTATATCTACTTAGTCTTATTTTATCAAGAGTTTTAGTCATCTTTATATATGTGTGTGTATATTTATATAGAAATAATATGATTTTCTCTTGAATTTAGTAATAGGATAAATTATATTAATATAGAGTTCCTAATTTTGAACTATCTTTGTGAACTCCACTTTTTCAGAATGCACAGTTATTTTAACCTACTGCTAAATTCTGTTTGCTAACACAAATATATAATCCCTTTCCCACAGTCTCTGAAAACCCAACGTCTTTTCACAATTTTGATACCAAAACTCAGCTGAGATTAAAACCTGACCTGAGACGATGGGAGACTCTATATTTATTCCATCTCCTTAGTATAATTATCATATATTTTGTGGCAGAAGGGTTCATGTGATTGATTGAAGAATGCTGCTCTAGACCCATTGGGTGATATAATATATGATCAGGGATTTTGTATTTTAATAGATCCCCATTACTTTTTCTTAGTTTGTAATCTTTGGTTTGTATCAGTATTGTACTTCAGAAAAAAACTGTTCTTGTCTGTCCTCTGGAAGAGTTTAAATGACATTAGAATTATCTTTTCTTTAAAAGTTTGGTAAAACCTTTTAACTTATAAAAAATAGTTTTTTGAAAATTCATTCAGTAAAGAGGCCCATGAAATAAAAAGTCAAAGTTCTCTGCTTCTACCTTCTCACTTCTACTCTTTAATTACTCTTCTGATCACTGGATCACTGTTAAAAATTTGGCGTGTGTTCTTACAGAACTTTCCCTATGCTACATACAAACATAATAAAGAAGGGTTTAAACAGTAAAAAGCAAATTTGTTAGTGAGGTTGAATAATTTTTATATTTTTTGAACATTTGTATTTTGTTTGTGAACTGCCTGTTTGTGTACTTTTCTGCTGTTTTTATTATCAACCTGTAAAGATTTAATATTTTAAAGAGATTAACTCTTGTCTCCCCTACTTTTACCTTCACACTTTTATTCCCTAAAAGTAATCATTGAATCATTGTTAATATTCTATTGTGTATCCACACTTGGCTCTTTTCCTATGTACATATAAATGTAATATCTATTTAAAATTATATATCAGTTAAAAATAAAAATGTCTTACATATCACTTAAAATGTACAAATTATATATAGAACACATTACTATATTATGTATAAAATATTTGTAGTCTACTATACACTCCTTGCTTATTTTACACAGCAGTGAAAAATGTTAGTAGGATCTTTTTAAAGGCTGCAATATATTTTCATTACTCCATTGAAGTACTATTACATTTCTCCGACCTTTATGCTCTTAAAATGCAGTGGAAATTTAGTGCATGAATGTGGGACAAAGTACAAAAAGTAGAACTGCTGACTTCAAATTTAAAAATTGTTCCAACATTTTCTCAACTCTTAGTATCTTTGCTGATTTGAGGTATCATCAATCTCAAATTATTATCAATGCAATATTAGTATCACATTGTTTTAATTTCTATCACCCTGATCCCTTGTGAGGTTAAGCATATTTTCATATATTTATTAGACATTTGGTTTTCTTCTCTGAATTTTCTTTGTATACCCTTTTCCTATTTTCTTCCCTGTGGAATTATTTTTCTCTCATTTATTTCAAGGGGCTCTTTGTATATTATATGTGTCAACACAAAGCAGCGTTTTACCCAAGCACCTTTAGAAGGCGTTGGATGGCTCTAAAGTCCTCTCTCTTATTTGTGCACTTCCCATCCCTTTGCTGTCTTCTTTCCATTTACCTTTTGGCTAGTCTATTTCCTTCTTTATTTGTATCACTACTAAACTGGAAGAGAGTATGGGATATGAAATTAAATGTTTGAACAGGGCTTATGACACCTTCAGTTTAGTTGAAAAGGATATGAAAACTCCTCACTTAATGTGCATGGAGGATTTTGTGGGTGGTTCCTCTCTATTTCAATTTTTCATGACGTGACTTTTTTTCCGAACCATGAATAATGACTGACTATATATCCCAATGAAAACAGAGAACTCACTGACGTACTGACAGATGAAATGTAAAAAAAAAATGCAGTTAGTCATTTGGATGATCTAATGATCAAATACTTCACTAGTTAAATGAAGGGTCAGTTACCGAATATTTCAAATATTTACATGACACTCCAAAATAGAAATATTTTCTTTAGGTAGGTGCTGTGCTAATCTATTTTTCATATTATAAAAACAAAATAACATAAAGAATATTAATTCCCATGGAAAGGACTGGAGCTGAAAGATAGGCCAAAGTAACACAATCTTGGAGGAAGAAAAACAATCTAGAAATGTTAGATCTTTCAGGAAGGCATTTGGATTGCTAACACATGAAGATATATAGAGAAAGGAGAAGCAGATGCTTAATAAAATTGTTTAAAACAATAAATTACTATATCAATCACCATAATCCTCCCCAAATAAAAAATTACTTTCCTCCTTCTCCTCCTGTTTTGTTTATGCCCAGCCATTCACATCTTTCCTTAACGTTTCTATTGTATTTTATTCAGACTAAATTAATAGATTTTTCTTGGTGCTAAACTAACTTTAATAAGAATGGAGTATTTTTAATGGCTTGGCTATATTTATTGATAACCACTGGAAAATCTTGCTTGAGGTAACCATTGAGACCAAGAAATTAAAAATTTTCTTTCTTTTTTTTTTACATCATTAGAGAAAAATTTTAGAAGTATAAGTCTTTATATTTATTCTTACAAATTATATTATGGAAAATAAAGAGGTTATCATTATTTATCTAGGGATCAGATTACCTTGCACTTTATAATATTAAAAATACTTATTTGTAAGGGCAATTGTTACATTTTTATTGGTAAACTACTGTTTTCTGGGAAAACTTCATATACCTACATATATATCATTGTACTTCCTTTTTTTTTCTTGCTCTAATCTGAGAACAAAGATTTTGATATTAGCTGAATACTGTTTGTGGTAGATTCTATTGCTTTAAACTTTCATTTTATATCTTTAATGTCTCTTGCTCTTGGCAAGTTATAATTCAGGAAGGCGGAAAAATCAATCTTAGTATGAAGAAAGAGTTTGGCAGCCAACATAGTCTGCATTTGTGCAAACTAAATTTTTTCAACATTTATGAAGATTTAAGAAAATATAGAAAATATTATAGGACTGTTTACAAACTAGGATCTATTGCCTCTACCTTGAATCCTGAGGGTAGATGTTTATCTTCTTGTTGTTTTTTTTCCAAAATCTAAGAAAATAGTACAATACTTTAAAAATAGTTTACACTATACTGGGCAAATGAATCTTGTCATTTAGAATAAGATAGTCTTATCGTGTGTTGGAAATTTAAGAAATTGTTCTAGTTATATTCTGTCAGAGTAAACATCTATTTCCCACCTGGCTCTTCTGCACATGGGTCATCTGTTTCTGTTTTCTGAACTAAGAATGAGAGTCAGCAAGCACTGGGGCTCAGTCTGTTCACTCAAAAATACTGGTACGTGGTCATAAGGATTCTCCAGCCGTCCTCAATATGCTCTTCTTTGACAATGATTATACTTTACTTTTGGGGCATAAGTGACTAGTTAGTGGCATTTAATAATAAAAAAGATAACATGTCATAATGTTATATTAAATTCAGAATTAGTCTTTGGGCTAATTTTAATTCAGGTTAATTTTCCTTATTTAAAAAAGAAAAAAATTTGCTTGGAAATGGCAAAAGGGAACAGAAGTGGTTGTTTTGTAGTGCTTCATGAACAAAAAATTGGAAAACCTAACTAATATATTTTGTTCTCTCAACGTATGTTTTTCAGGAATACTAATGGGTTACTAATTAATTACCTAATTAATCGAACAATTAAAGTTCATTCATTATATATTTTTGTACAAAGAGAGTTTCATTCTAGGACAGATTTCTACTCTGGCATGTGACAGAAATAGGATAATCTTGGGTGACATAAAATTCAGTGTAACTAGTTTGTAGTGGCTGATTTAACATTTGACACAGACATCACCTCTGGATGTACTGTTGGTTTGGGTGGGGAGTACCTAGGATGACGTGGCAGATGCATGTGTACAACTTGTACTCTAAATATACAGTCTAGCATGCTTTAATTCTCTGAGTGTTCTGAGTATGTCCAGATGAGAGTTTTTAACTTTCAGTATAGTTTTGTTTACCCTAAATGTGTAACATAGCCAACCAGGGCCTTCCAGGGAAGACAAGATCCTCAAGGACCTGTTTAGACAATTGCTTCTAGAAAAAAACGGTCTTTAGTCAAAGGCTTGTCAATCCTAGTTTTAAAGATTGATTAGGTAGCTGATTTTTTCTTCCTTCCGTCCTTGGAGAAAATGAAAAATAACAGGTGCTCTTCTACTTTAGACTAACCATTCATATACTTTATGACAGTTAGGTCTCCCTGGAGCCTTCTCTTTTCCAGGACAAATTATGCAAACTCCTTCAGTCTGTCCTCATAGGTCCTATTTTTCAACCATTAAATCATCTTATTTTTCTTCCCTGTATCTTTTCCAGTTTCTTCAATATCCTTTTAAAAATATAAAGTCTTTAATTTGATATCTTTGCATATATTAGATCAGCTTGAACTTCAGGAGGATATTTATCTCCACCTTCTAAGTCAGAGAGATGGGCACTATGACACACGTCAGTTGGATGAGAGGGATAAGAAGAAAAAGAGAAGCCAGGTGTGCAGTAATATTAGACTCAAGAGATTTACACAATCAGAAAGAATAAAAACTGTGCCTGAAGAAATGTCATAAGGGTTCTTTATAAGTCATTTGAGAAGATACCAAAACACTACAAGTATTATAAAAACAATCAGAGTTGCTTGTGTTTTTTTCTTTGGCTAAATAACCTGATACCTCTTTTCACTAATTATAATCCTGCAAGAGAAAAATTAGTAGGTAATCTCACATAATGCCAAATTCTGGACAAAAAAAAATGTGTAATAGAGAAGATGAGAGCTGCTAATTCAAGGCAAGGCATAGGGATTCAGCATTACAGTGACCTCAGCTTAATTAAGAGCTAGAACTACTTTTTCAAGCATATATTAATGCCAAGTGGGGGCATTTGTGGAATGTTACACAGGGAAGCTTTATTTTTTAGTTGGTATATGACCAGTAGTAAGAGTGTGATTTTGACTTTGCTGATAAGCTGTCCTGGGTTAATTGCATTGCATTGTCTTCTCTGCAGCCTCACCTGGATTTTGGGTGATTGGCATGCCATAGTCATTTCAACCTCTCCATCCTATGAGGGCCAAAAGGAACCCATAAACTTATAAGCCAAGTTCCCCTCTATAGCAATTACTCTGAGAGCAGGTTTCCATTGTAATAAAAACCTAGAATAAGAGCCCTAAACTTTCTAGTCTTCCTTACTTCAACTTAAGTGTATGAGTAATTGAATTCTGTAATTCTTTGATAACTTTAAGCCTAAAGTCTTATCTATGCCCAAAGCAAAATACCTGGCATTTATCCTACTCTCTATCCTGGGTTATGCACTAGGAACTGCTTCATAGCCTCCCCAAGAGAGACGTTCAGTCACTATAAAAAGATGGTACTGCGTTCTTTCCAAAATTCTCCGTATAGATCAACAATAAATAATAGGGACCACAACAAAGTCAGCTTATAAGAGCTTTAATTCTCCAGATGGAAAGCTTCACGATTCACCCATTGCTGGCTTATTTTCACTTTAAGATGGGATAAAACTATTAATTGGCCATGCCCACATTGCAAAACCACAGGCAGATCTTAGAGGGCTTTTGCATTGAATGGTGTGCAGTGGTGGAATATCTGTATTTTGCACTAACCCCTCTTTGAAAGCTAATGCAGTACGGTCTTACCATTTTTGCAGACAGGACAACATTGTTCTGGTTCATAGACTGGGTTGACACACTCAGGAACTGCGCAGTCTGCTACAACACAGTGAACTTCATTGCTGGGCTCACAGCGACACCATTCACATGGAGAGGGCTAGGAACAAATCTAAAATTAGCCCCTTTTCTCCTATAACTTAATGCTTGCACATTCATATGCTGTCAGAAGACAAAACATCAGTGTTTATATTGGCTTTACTGTATTAACTCCATTTACCATGTGTATGATCACTCTTCCCCCATGGAAGGCCACCTGGACATCCAAGCAAAGGTGGTTGCCATGTGCAGCTCAGGTTGCCATGAGCAACCAGAGTGCTCATGCATGACTTTTCTTATGTCTTATGTTCCTACTTTTCAAAGAAAGGTTTGGACAACAAATATGTCACCTCCTGGTTTGGTTTCCAGATGCACTTATTGCTCTGCCTTCCTCTGGGAAACAGGAATGACACTGGAGCATGTGAAATAAGTTTTTGCCATTTTTCATTTTATTTCCTAAGAAAGAAAATTTATTTCCTATTTTACTGAGAAACAAGAAAATAGTAAATGGAGATCTGTACCCTTGGTAGAAACTCCTTTTCAAGCTAACCTAGACTCTAAAGGGCATTTTTTTCCAATGTGAATTTTAGAGGAGATTGCATTTGGGATCCAAACATCCAGGTACTGCCTCTTGAAAGATTTAGTGAATACCTTTCATCTTGCCTGCTTGCTTTTATGAATGGACTAAAATTGATTGACTTAAAAAGTCACTATTTAAGAGTCAGAGACTCTAAAAATGGAATTGAACAGTGATTAATTTAGAGAAAAAAATTAAAAAGCAGAAAATTTTTGTCTTCACAGTACTTACCAACCAAGAATGAGTTTGGGGTTTTGTGTTTCCTTTCTAGAAACTTTCTATACCACAAATAATCTAAAGCAGTGGCCACTCTGTGACTATCTCATCCTTTATACTTTCTAGGTTTCCCTTCTCATAAAACAGAAATTGAGAATTCTGGAATGAAAACGTAGAGGTCTCAGAAGTTATACAGGTCTATACTTCTCAAAACAAGCCATTTGTTCCTGGAAAATTCTGTCTCCAATTCTGTGCCACAGTGCCTCACTTCAAAATTGTGTTAATTAAAGTCCACAGCCTTTATCTCTGTGACTACTGTCCATAATGCCTGCCAGCTCTTGTTTCTTCATGAACTTGACAGTTTGGGTAATATCAATGTTTCTTGACTCAGGTGGTCTGTTAGAGTGGAAACCTTTCAAACTAATTATTTTTAAATTAATTTTCTCTTTCTGCTTGAAGAATGATGGTCTAGCTTTCAATGAACTATTTTACTTTCACATTTAGTAGAAACAAGAGAATTAGCCATAGAATCTGTGGAAGAAATATTGCTATTTCTTAGCATGGTCAGTAAGTTTATTGAAGAGTACAGTTAAGCTCTTTACCATGTGGTTGAGTTAAGTATTCCAGAAAAATCTACTGGATCATCCCAAGGGCAGGAAGTTTCCTGAAGCTCCCTCCACTGAAAACCTCAGTAAATTAAGGAAAAGATTTGTTACCACAACACATTATTTGACGAAGGAAATTTTGAGTGAGGAAACAGCGTGAGAGATGGATATTCAAGCTGCTATACTGCCTCTTATTTTGCAAGTCCCATTGTGATATCTTAAATTCCCAAGCAAAATTGTCAGAGGTGTCTCCCTGTTCTTGATTAGTTGCAAAGAAGTATTTTTGCACAGGCTTCTGAAGTACAGCAAGGACTTGGCCTGCATTTATTGCTAACATGAGAGAAAAAGGGAGTGGCTAATATTGTTTCTGCACCTTGCTCTTCCACAGCTGTGATTGTTCTTGCTGTTTCCCTTCTTGCTGAAGGAGGGGCTCATCTATGCAATCTAGTGGACTGATTTTGGCACTAAAAATCCCAAAGAGCCCCTAGATTTTCCAATGCAAAATGTCTACCTCAAAGTAACTGTGGTCCTTGAGAAAGATTTGTTGGATTATTAGATTCCCATCACAGACTGAGGAAGAACACCATTCTGACTCAAACAATGTTTTTGAACATTATTAACTACTGGGTATCATGCTAGAGCAATTTACTTATATCAACTTACTTATTTTTCATAATAACCCTATGAAAGAAGATTTGTTATTATCTCCATCTCATAGATAAGGAAATAGTCTTGAGAGAGGTTCAGTAGCTTTCCCAGGTCTTGTAGGCAGTAGGAGAAAGGGCAGGATTTGAATCTAGGCATCCTAACTGCTATATGGTGCTGCCACGTGATAGCAAGTATGCCTATTCTGTGCACTCCCATCTGAGTAGTTTATTGTCCAATGTGTTGTACACTTCTTCAGGCAGACCAGATCCATAGGAATAACCATTAGCAGCTGAATGATTGATTTATAGAGGATAGATACTTCCTGTTAAAGAGAATTTCACTAACTAGGGTAGTTAGTGCATAGATTATTATGGAGCTGTAGAGCTTTTAAACTTTTTGCAAATGTGAGTTTGTAGAAGATTGTAATAGGCTGAAGTTAGGTTGCCATGAGGCTCATGTTCTTGGGCACTTTGGCATCTTCAAGTCTTGTAACCTGGTAGCTACACTCATGGTAGTTATCTGGGAGAAGCAATAACAGATAGTGGTCCAGTAAAGACTCCAGGGCCTCTGCCTGAAATCAGTGGAGGCTGGATGTGTATACACTGGAGTCCTGAGAAATACTCTGAGGAAGAACTAAGACTATAAGGCTTAAGGCTTAGTGATAAAAGGATGCCAGATTTTTAAAAGGGATTTTGAGTAATGAGAAACATAAATTAGAAAAATTAGACTATCACTCTAGCCATTGGCAACTTCTAATCAATCCTTCCCTGAACCTGGCTTTATTCATATACCAGTCTCTTTCTTCCTGGCCCAGAATCTCTTGTCAGAAACATGTTATTTCCTCTTTTGTTATCATTCAGTTGTTTTTAGAAAGAATGCCTCTGTTAACAGCCTATTTCTTCTCATCTCAAGCCTCTGTGTGCCCGCCTCCACCCCTCCAAACACTCTATCAAATTTAATCTACTGACCTCACACTAAAGCCCCCTCTGTCCTCTCCAGCCTCGCCAAGTCTCTTTCCTTTCATAAACTGGCCAGCTTGCACATCATTGTTTTCTTGCCTCGCTTGACTTCCTCTACCACCCCTGCTTCCCACTGTGCTTCTAAAAAGGTGTTGCTTATACAGCCAGAAGTTCCTAGGGGTGGGCAGTGTGCTACTTTGACATTAACATTACTGTAAAAATCCTTCACATTTATTTGCATTACCGTAAAAACCCTTCCCACCTTACAGCGATGCTTTGAATAAATCTTTACATCTTAAGTACTGAGCTGGTTACAAATTTCCTTTTATCAGGCTCTTCAATGTGATAACTATAGATTAAATCTGAAAATATGGCCTGTAAAACCAAAGATTAAACAATAAAGCTATCCTGAGAGGAACAGAGAACACTGGAACAAGTACTTGAGAAAAAATTATTCTTACTAGCTTTTTTTTTAGACGAACATGTGAAATTATGACCAGTACATGGCTTTTGTCGGTTAGAGATCTGGTCAGTACAGTAAGATGATTAAACGACACCATCCTAAAATTTTATACATGGAAAATCTTTTTCTAAGAAATCTCACAGAGCATTTTATTTCAGTGAAAGCTTTGAAAAATAAAGTAACAATCAATATATATACAAACATTAACAAATAATTAACATTACTTTTTAATTATTTAATAATTAACAAATTATTTGTCAACAAATCTGTTAACAAGTTATTAATGTTAATACAAACATTAACAAATAAATAATTATTTGTTAATGTTTGTATAAGATGATCTGAATATTGTATGTCTGTTATGAATCTGTATGCCTTTAGCTTAGTGTCTTTTGAATATCTAACGTGGGACTCTGTTTAAGCAGAAACCGTATATTTTATCTGTAGTTCTCCCTGTCACTGAATATATTTGCATGGCAAATCCAAATGCTGTCCCAGCTGTTCCTAAAGTTCAAGGGGTTTCCTGCTAGATATATATTTATTTTAAAATTAATAGAATAAAATGGGGCTCTTTCTAAAATATTGGCTTAGGTGACTAGAATTCAAATCTTCCTCCTTGGTATTAGAATGGAAACATGGCAATACACATCCTTTAAACTATGGTTCACTTCTGAAGACCTTGAAGCTGAAATCCCAATGCCACTGACTGTGACTTTTGAGAATTCTAAAAGAACTGGAATTCCAGAATCCCAGAATCCAGGAAACAGTAGAATGCTCCGCAATTTAAAAATGCAAAAAAGTAGCCTGAGAACTAGTAATTTAGATTAGCAGAGTGACTGAATAACTCCAGAAAAACAATCAAATATGTTCTTTGTGAGAATTTGGAATCTAATGGGGTCACCAAGCGTTAACATAGGATTATTAGAAAGTGTTATTGGAGACTGGTTGCAAGGAAGTTTCCAGATGTTTATAGAAAATACACCCTTATCTTGTACTCTGAATACAATGAGACTTACTTATCCATACCTGAGGAGAGGCTGGATGTTTGGTCCACACAGTAATACCTCGTGACATTGTTATTTATGTGATGGCTGTTACTGGCATTTTGCATGTAGGGTGCCTGGGAGGAAATGGCCACAGTCTGTAAGGTTTGTTATACAAACTCAAACCTCTAAGTGACAAGGGACATGGCAGTGTTCAGCTTACTATTTTAATTTGGTAAGGTTTAAGATAACATTCTTACAAGTTAAGGAATTCTAAATTAGGAAAAACTGAAAAAAAATTTTCATTTTGTTGGCTTCGTTTCAGTGGCTGTGGTATCATGGTTAAAAGCAAGTTCTCTATAGCCTTAGGACTTGAGTTCAAGTCTCAGATGCTTTACTTTGGTTGTGAATCTTGGGAAAATTACATAGCCTTTCTGTGCATTAGTTTCTTAATTTATAAAACAAAAGAACAATGTTACCGGCCTCACAGAGTTACTGGGAAGCACATAAAATATGTAAGAAATATAACATTATTATTATAATTCACTTGCATACTTAGCTAGTGATGGCTTTCTGAAAAATAATTCAAAAAATATAAAATTGGAAGCACACAACTATATTTAAAAGAATATTCAGGTTATTTCTCTTATTCAAAGTAGTATATGATTGCAGAGGTGGTTGCAATAAAGTTTTATAGGACTTGGTTTGGTGGGGAGATTTGTGAACTAATAGAATTAATCACGTCAGAAACACACTGAAGAAAAATTCTTAGTAGAAGCCTCTAGATGAAGAGTAATTGTGAATGGTTAAAATGACCATTATAAATCACTCAGAAAAAAAAAGAAAGGCAACAAACCTATTTTCTTCTCTTGAAGTCTCATCGTTTAGGTGTCAACTCAAATGCCCTCTCTCTGGGGAGCTCTTACACGACTATTCCTCCGTCATCTTTCTCCAACACATTGCCCATTCAGTGCTCTCGTCAGTTTATGAAATTACCTTATTGATTTGGTTATATTTGTTTATTTTTATCTGCCTTCCCCATAGTTTATAAGCTCCTTACAGTATACTGTTCTTGGCTGTATTCTTGGCACCAAGAAGATATCTTAGTACATAATAGATACTCAAGAAATCTTTGTTAACATATACATAATTAATTATGCATATTCTATGTTTTCTTATTTGTTAAACCATACCTCTGGGCAGTTTCATCTGTGTTTATCATACATGGACAGGATTCTGATTCAATAAGATGTTTGCATTTTACTTAAATGTTGTAAAGGGCACTTTGAGGGGGAAAGGTTTCTGATTATGAGTCAGGAAATAAATATTTGGGTTTCAGCCTTATGGCAATGAACAATAAACTTACTTTCTATAGGAAATTTGAAATTCCTTGAATATCCATCATGTGGATCACCAGTTAAGTCAATCTTCAAGCACTCCACTGACTAGACTATCTAGCAGTTGATGATTACAGACTTTTATTGCACTAGAAAATACCATGATAACTAAGATGAGAATACATGTAGAGGTACTGTTAAAGGGTCTAAGAAAAAGCTAGCCTCATTTTATAGTGTGTGTCAAGTTTAATGGTTACTTATTAAACAAAATAATTTTAGTATATTATAAAATATTTTTCAGAAAGAAGCCCTGATTTTTTTTTTATTGGAGTATAGTTGCTTTACAATGTTGTGTTAGTTTCTGCTGTACAATGAAGTGAATCAGCTACATGTAAACCTATATCCCCTCCCTCCTGGACCTCCCTCCCCTACCCCATCCACCCATCTAGGTCATCACAGAGCACTGAGCTGAGCTCCCTGTGCTATCCAGCAGGTTCCCACTAGCTAGCTATTTTACACATGGTAGTGTAATGATGTCAAACCTAATCTGCGAGTTCATCCCACCCTCCTCTTCCCACCCTGTGTCCACACGTCCGTTCTCTATGTCTGCATTTCTATTCCTGTCCTGCCCTGATTTTAAACATGTCCTTTTTCCTAAAGGATGAGTTAAAGTACAAAGTCCAACAAAACACATGCTGAATACTCTGAGAAACAAAACTTGATTCCTAGAAAGTCCTCTGTGAATATTGTTGAAGATTGAATGGATGGATACATAAATGGATAGGATATATTCTTTTTTTTTTTAACATCTTTATTGGAGTATAATTGCTTTACAATGGTGTGTTACCTTCTGCTGTATAACAAAGTGAATCAGCTATACGTATACATATATCCCCATATCCCCTCCCTCTTGCGTCTCCCTCCCACCCTCCCTATCCCACCCCTCTAGGTGGTCACAAACCACCGAGCTGATCTCCCTGTGCTGATCTCCCTGTGCTATGCGACTGCTTCCCACTAGCTATCTGTTTTACATTTGGTAGTGTATATATATCCATGCCACTCTCTCACTTCGTCCCAGCTTACCCTGCCCCCTCCCCATGTCCTCAAGTCCATTCTCTATGTCTGCATCTTTATTAATAGGATATATTCTAAGTGCCAAGTTTTAGCACAGTAACTATATCGATGGCTTTCCTTCTGGCCAAGTGATAGTGGGCCTTGGACCCACGTGGCACTCCATTTCTTTGATAACGGGCAAAAATTTTCAGAGAGAACATAGCACAGACTGCTTTTCCAAAAACTTCTTATTAAACAACTATTTTAAATCTGATCTCTACCAAGGAAATGTTTCTGCTTTAAGAAGCACTCTTCTCTTAGAGATAATTTATGGCATAAATTTCATCACTTTATGGAACAAATCTCATTACTTTCAGACTCTATGAGGAATTTGGAAGACTCTATTTCAAAGTTGCTGATGCCTGTCAGAAATCTCACTGTTCAGTTCATTAAAATATACATTAAATTACAGAGTACAAGAGTATTTAACATCCACTGCCAATCCTGTAGCCAGTAACTTGCATGTGGCGGATGTCACCTAATAATCAATGGGTCCAATTGATTTTAACCAAAATTCACAATCATCTGAAATAAGACCCATTGTGTCACTGATTAAAATGCTCCCCGTTGTCCTATGTCTAATGGGATTGCAGTGACCTCTTCAGTGATCTGTCCTATTGATTGGAGCATATTTGAAACACTGAGGTTTTAAGTCTAATCAATTTATGGACATAGAGCTGGAACTTCTTTATGAATTTCAATACTGCTGAAGCAAATAAAAAAACAGATACATAGATTTTTTTTTATAATCACCTCCATTGGTCAGCGGATGTGTATGATTGTATCATTTGAGTAACACGTTAAGTAGTAGATATTCTTTATGAGAAGTTGGTATTTTGATAATATATGCTGGAATATTATTTCTATGGTGTCTGTCAAAAACTACTTCATGCTTGTTGAAAACACAAACATTTTAGTCAAGCAATTGTAAAGAGTGCACATAGCTTTGCCCATGTAGATACAGTAAACTAGGTAGGTAATAAACTAAAATTCAGAAATGATACAAATTTTAAAAATTATTTATTCAGCATATTTATTAAATGTGTATTTACACAAAATAATGTATATAAGGTATACTAAGATGAACTCCATAGCTAGCCTTCCCTCAATAAATAGCAATAGTGATAATCTAGATGTCTATAAAAATAAGATTTGAGTTTTTAAATCAATTGATTATTTATAAGAATAACTGATGGTACTATTATAATGGAAGACAGAATTATTAAATTTAATCCTTCTACTCATTTGCATTTACTCTGAGCTAATGTAAAACACAAGAATATTGCAAAAACAGTTGATGAAATAACCAGTCTAAAATTATTGTCAAGTATGGAAAGTTTACTCATTCTTGAAAACTCATCATTATAGTTGCAACACAACAATGACATTATATTAATGGGTTTTTTTTTCTCTAAAATATTTTCTTCTAAAAATTATTTAAATATATTTTGGCATTTGTTTTAAGGATAGGCAACTCTACAATTATATATTGCCTATTCTGATAAACTGATGGTATATAGAACCATTTTTTTAATCTGAGTATTTTCAAGGAGTTTTATGACAATAAAACATAGCTTTTTCTGAAAAATGAAGACCAGCATAGAGAAAAATAAAATATAGATAAGGAGAAGGTAAGCAAAAACCACTCTTCAGTTGCAATCACAGATGTATTTTTTTAAGTAGGCAAATGCACACTTAAGAAGAAATATCAGTGTGTATTTAAGAGGAAAATAAAGGATGTTTTAGTTGCCTCTAAGATCTTCAAAGGAGAACCCAAAGGTGTAGACAAAGGCTAGCAGATTCAAGATAAAGATTTTGATAAAGTACTGATATCACACCTATACTTGTGAAATAGCCTAGAAAAGCAGCAGTCTCTAGTTCTTCACTGATACTCTGGATTGACAATTGCTTTTAGTACAAAGGTCTTTGACAAGGAACTGAGTATTTCAAGTAGAGCCTGTATGTCTCCATGCTAAGGATGTTCCATTTATTACACATTTATGCAACAAGGGAAAAGTGAGCAACTGTATAACTTCAAAACTTTCCTGTTGACACTGTGAAGGACAACTGTTGATATCAGTTAAAAGCCTATCATCTACAACAGCATTCAAATAAGGTCATGTGTGGGTGGGGGAGAATACATCGTCGTGAGAATTCTACAGTGTGAAAGTTCACGTAAGAGACAAATACAATCAGTTCTGTTCTACAGGAAACACTGAGCAAAGGTGATTACAGAGAGGGCCATAAACTCTAGCCTTCTAGCCTTGCGTGGATGATACTGAGTTCACAGCTTTTCAGGGTCTGCGGGATGGGAGTTATAGGCACTCCTATACAAAAATCCATTTGTATTGGGAATGCCAATCAGATTATTACTTAACAAATCTTTCCTTCATTTTCCATTTACTAGTAATATTCTTTTCCATGTTATAAATAGAGAGTAATTAAAAATTAATAAAGTGCTTTGTAATTGCTAATATTAAAATATTTTCATTTTAAGTCCAAACAGCAATTTCCTACTATATTTTATACTACACTATTTGATGCTTAATTCATAGCTTACACCTTATTCCACAAAAATAGATTGGGATGGCTTATGGGCAATAATATGAAAGCATATTGTAATTGAAAATTACAATATTGAAATTGAAAAAATCTTGAATAATTTCTTGATAAACTTTCTGACTTTAGTGTGTATCTTTTGTGCAAGTAAAGCAGAAGCAGTCAAAACTTTGTAGCCATGTATAAAAATTGTTAGTGCTGCGGACCAATGGAATTCAGCCCAATTCCACTGGGCTGAATGGCCCAGTGGAATTCAGCTATTGGAAAATGTGGACAAGGCACATTTGGAGCTCAAGTCCTGCCATCAAACACTGTTGTATTACCTTGGACAGGTTATTTAAACCCACTTGACACTGGTTTTTCTTATTTGTAAGATGGAGTTAATAACATAATATTAAGGGAGCTCTAATTTTCCTCATTGGATTCTTATGAGACAAAAAGGAAATAATGTAATATTTGAAGGAGCTTGTAAATTATGCAGCATTGGGTAAATGACTGTCGTTGTCATCATAGCTTTCAACTTGACCAGTGTTTTTTTGGTTTTTGTTTTTGTTTTGTTTTTTAAAGTTTAATTTTATTTATTTATTTATTTATTTATTTATTTATTTATTTATTTATTTATTTATTTATGGCTGTGTTGGGTCTTCGTTTCTGTGCGAGGGCTTTCTCCAGTTGTGGCAAGTGGGGGCCACTCTTCATCGCGGTGCGCGGGCCTCTCACTATCGCGGCCTCTCTTGTTGCGTAGCACATGCTCCAGACGCGCAGGCTCAGTAGTTGTGGCTCACGGGCCTAGTTGCTCCGCGGCATGTGGGATCTTCCCAGACCAGGGCTCGAACCCGTGTCCCCTGCACTGGCAGGCAGATTCTCAACCACTGCGCCACCAGGGAAGCCCCTTGTTGTTTTTTTTTTTAATTTTAATTTCCCTTTGTTCATTTTCAGTGGCTGTGTATTTCTCAAAAAGTATATTGATCATAAATTATTTTTATTACATTATCGCATAATCATTTCCAATACGAATTATTTGAGATATTAAGTTTGTAAAGAATATATATTTTAGTTTTGAGAGCAATCTGTGTTGCATCTCTAAAATGTAGCAATGTTTGCACTCAGATTGTGTTTAGACTAAGAACGACATTGGACAACATTTTTTCAGTAGTTTATTAGATTCTTATTTACAGTGATGAAACTTCAATCTTTAATCAGAGTCTTGCCAAAAACAGATTTGCAACAGGGTAACTTGAGCTCTCATTTTTTGGAGTCCTGATTAAAGTATCTTCTACTTTCAATGTGAAAGGCCTAGAGTCTCATTAACAAAAGGAAAATTCTCTGTGATTGTCCTGTTTCTCCCTAAGGAAGCTTTCGAAATCTCAGCAGTCAAAGGTTTGCTATTTTAGCAGACTTTTATTTTTAATGTTGGGAAAAAATTAAAGTTAGACTGAACAATTTTAATTTTTTCTCTGTCCTATTTAACATACAGTGAAAATAAGTGGAGTTTCCGGGAGCTGGGCTGTCCTCTCCTCATACAGAAATAGGACTGAATTTGGTAACCACTGGGAGTTTCTACAATGACTGTGGTATTTCTAAGGCTGCAAAAAAGCACTTTCAAGGCCCACGTTTTCTTTGTTGTTGCTTTTAATTTGTGTTTTCCTGATGCAGAAATTTAAAATGAAAACAATAACTAAATTTGCAATATTTGCAATATTCCTGGTCAATCCTTACTGCATTCAGAATGTAGGTTTTTTGTTTTTTTTTAAATAAATACTAATGCACCTTAGATGCAACCTTCTTTATTGCCATGGGAGTTTTTTAAGTGAAGCCAATTGAGCCATGTAAAACATGGAGCAGGCAAAGAATTTCCTAATTTTCAAATTTCCAAATTTCCTAATTTGCTAATTTTCATGTTAGCAGTGTACTACATTTCCGTCAGAAAGATATGAGACTTAACATGAAATATTTCAGAGTTATAATTGAACAGGTATTTCAGAATATAGGAGGTGTACACTCAAATGAAAAATAAGCCATCTCACATTTCTTTCATAATGTCCATAGTATACTCATGGAATCTGGGCAGGTGTAATAGAGCATTAGAATTAGAGTCAGAAGCGTCCCTTCTTGTTTATAACATGAGAATAAAAATATCTTAGAACTAAATCATTCAATGAAGGAACAAAGATGCAAAATATTTCATAAAATTGTCAACAATTATTTGTATTTCCCTCAGGCACAAATCTGGTTGTGTCACTTCCCTGACTCCAGCCATGTGGTAATTTTCTACTTGGTCCAGGCTTTGCCCCAAAACCAAGCTCCTGAACCTGGCATCCACATTGTGAGTGGGTGCCACACTCCCTTCTCTCTCTTATCTCTCACTTTTTATCCTCTCTATACCCTCTGCTCTGGCCACTTGGGTTAACTCACTTTTCTCTGAACGTGCTTTCCATTGACTTTTGCCAATTTTCCTGTTTTGTCTAAGATGTTTTCAGTGCACTGAAATCCTCACTCCTAGGATCTTCCTAAGCTCTTCAGACTGAATTATTTCTTTCTTCATATGAGTTCCTAGAGCAATCAGCCCACACCATCTGCTATAAGTGGTACCTGTGTTATTCATTTTGATAGACTAGGCATACCTTGAGGGTCTTATACATTTTTGTACACCCCCCACCAAGACCTATCGCCTCTCTACATGTCAGAGACATTTAGGACATCTAATGGAATCAAACCATGGATTATATAAGTTGACTTGAAAAGATGTTAGTGAACTTAATAAGTGAGCAGACAATATACATATTTTCATTTATTAATATAATAAGAAATATATCTATTATATTACACTAAATGAAAAATACCTACTTGTCACACTGTCAAAGGAGAGCAGATGGGATATCAAAATATGACATTTTTATCATCTTTGCTTAGCTATTTCATCCGAGAATTCTCAGTAAGTGGAAAGTTATTAAATTATTATACATCAATGCAAAGAGCAAAGCCGTACTCCTTGGAGACAAATGTGCAAAGAGACTTAACACGTCTGCTGTTAAGTATGTATAATATACTTAAAATAGGCAAATTTAGATGCCTTTGAAGATTTACACACGTGGAAAGACATCCCCGAGACCACCTACAAATGAAGTAAAACCTATACCTAACAGTACCTAACAGTACCCGAAGAATTTGTAACTTTGAAGAATGCGGGTTACATGAAAGTACAATTTGAGGGAAGTGGAAAGGGAGGGAAGAAGAAGAATTTGATCCTAGATCAGAAGTTGGCAAACTTTTTCTACAGAAAACCAGACAGTAAATATTTTTGACCTATTTGGGTCATATAATCTCTGGAGCAACTACTCAGGGCTGGATTGCAGCCTGAAAGCCACTATGCACAATACATAACGAATAAGCATTGCTATTTTCCAATAAAACTGTACTTATAAAAACAGGTGGTGAGCTGAATTTGGCTAATGGATTGTAGTGTGCTGATCCCTGTCTTAGATTTTTGGTTGTATGTAACTGACATCATCATTATTATTTTGAATAAGTCATTGTCCATTTAAATTGTTTTATGTAACACAAATTAATAAATTACCATAAATAACCACATTAACTGCAATTTTGGAAACTTTAAAAAGGACCAGGCAATAAAAGATAAGCTGAGATATATAGATTTTTATCATTAACTGCCCATCAGAGTCAGATAAAGGAATAAAGGATGATCTTGGTCATTAACAAAATACTTCTTAAACTGTTTCATTGAACGCTTATGAACTTTAAGATGTTAATAGATGTTCAGAGAAAAAGTATTCTGCTGTTACATAAATCTGTGAAATACTGGACTTAAATACAGGTAAGTAGTAATAGTAGTAAAAATGTCAGATAACTTGTATGAATCCCTTATTGTGTTCCAAGTAGTTTTTACTATTATCTCTATTTTAGAGATGTCTGCACTAAGACATAAGAGGTAAAGTAATGTGTGCCTGGGTCACTTAGCTGGTAAGTGGTAGAACCTACTGTAAAATACAGTTTTCACCATACTGTTGAGCTCTTAGCTGTTGAACTGTGTACATACTGACTCTCAAAGCTTTAAAAAATGTTCAAGCACTGTTAGTATATATTAATATATACATTCAAGCAGTGCACATTTCCAAGAGATAGTAAAGGACGCATCATTTCTCAAATTTACTTGACCATGAAAAAAAATAAAAAATCCTTACTAAAATTCCAGCTGATCATTAGAATAATCTGGGAAACTTTAGAAAAATATAAATTTAAATCATTTCAGTTGGCACTGTTGGCATTGAAGAGAGAGAGGTCAAGGGATGTGAATTTTTGCAGCATTCTTGCCTTAGATGATACTGATCATATGCCAGTTTAGGGATATCCTTTTGTTCTAATGCCATGCAACTAGAGATTTTTGTACACTCCATCCATTTTTCATACTCCATTCCTGTCATGTAGTGAGAGGTGGGAGTTTGCAGAGTGAAAAAAATCAAGAACACAGGTCCTCAGTTCCTAAAATCAACTATATGGCAAGAGCAGCTAATTTAGTTCCTTTGTTACTTCCTAGTATAAAGTAGTCTCCGTGAAAATAAATAGGCAGTGTTTAATATATTATAATTTTATTTTGGCCTATATTGTTTGGTTTAATTACAGAATTTTTCATTTTTAGACAAAGGATCCTCTTTTTGTTAGAGCCTTTGTAAACCTAGGCTCCTTTTGCAAATTGTCCTCTATCTGTGTCAAAGACAGATTTTAGATATGGCAATATTTTATTGTTCTTGTCTACTTGTAACTCTGGGTTGTCATGGAGCTAGGTCCTGATATCACATTTCTATAGACAATTGGATGAAATAAATGTTTGCATCCAATGTGTTTATTGGAAAGGAAGATGCAAGTGAGCATTAAACCTGAAGGCTTAAAATGTAGATAAAAGACCACAGGAAAGAAATATATTTATATTGCCTTTGCAAATAGTAAGCTATGCCAGCCATTGTGGTGTTTTTACTAAGTTTCTGTTGGTCTTTGTTTTATCATCTGTAAAATAAGTTCAAAGTTCTTTTCCATATCCAAAATTCTGTTGTCAGCTCTTAAGAATAGGAAGGACTTAGATTAAAAAAAAAAAAAAAAAAACAACCCATAATGCTTGCCTTTTATAAATAGAACTTGTATAAACTCAGATACTAGAAATCCAATCCCATGCCAAGAAATAACAATCATAGTCAAGGGTCAGTATTAAAACAAAATGATTTCAAAATCCCAACCAAGTAATGTTTAATTAAAAAAAAAACAAACCACAAACTTTTGAGCAGTCAGAATTGTTAATTATAAATTGATATGCAATACTCTAATTTTCAAATTCCCAATACTATTAATTCTTCATAAGACATATGATGACATTATTGTATCCATCCTATAGATAGAAGGATTAAAATTATCTGAGTTTTGTTCATGGTCTCATGACATAATAGGGAGGAAATTAAGAGTTGTGTTCATTGGATTTGTATCCACTTTAAACAAATTTATACAGTCGTTAAATAATATCATCTAAAAGCTTTTTCAGGACATAAATGAATTTTTTTGTCACTTTAGTACTTTATTCACTCTTTTCGTGGTGTCATTAAATTCTTGCAAAGATGGCTTTATTGTGATGTGGTGTATGGCAGGCTGGAAGCAAGGAAATCAACACTGGTGATATGTGAGACTGAGATTACTGATGCTAATCAGTGGTGATTAATAGTCCAAAGTACAGACTCTAAAATAAGCCAGTCCCCAATTAATAATGACTAAGGCTTGAGAAAGATCACCGGGATAAGCAAACCCACTGATCACTTCACATCGCCTCTAGTTATTTGTTTCAAGCTCTTCCTCGAAAGCTTGGCAAAATACAACTAAAAAATAGACCAATAGTTTTTTCTTGTGCTGTCCTTCATAAAACACACTGCCTGATATATAAATCAAGCTATAGGAAAACAAAACAAAACAAAAATATTGTCAGGGAGAATAAGGAGGAGTAGAAAAAGATTTTCTTAAAGTAAGAGCATTACCCAGCTCCCTCAAATTTCACATACATACACATACAACGCATGTATGAAGCAATTTCAATTTAGACTGTATAGATTATAGATTAATACACAAAATTTGCATAAAATATGTAGACCTAATTTATGAAATAAGATATAAGAGACAGAAGAAAACGTGCTTGTTAGTATCACACCATTGACTAATTACGTGTTTTGGTGAGTAAAACCACAATTAAAAATAAGCAAATTTCTGACATATTCAGAATCTTGTACAATTAAAGTTTGGAGGGGAGACTACCAGGTCCCTCTCTTTTCAGGTTCATCTTCTCACAGTATTGGAGAGTCAGTAAGGAATGGACAGCGAAGTCTACACACAGCTCATGACTGACCTCAAGTGTGAGGTAGTCACTAGCAGTGATAAGCTCCGGAAATCTCAGATGTGGCCTCAGATCAAACACCAATCTCCTGGTGTGCCCTGGGAACAGAAGCCCATACACAAATCTCTGTAGTCATGCTTATCACACAGTTAACACCATTAACGGCAGCATCTTGCCATACGAAGGACAGCGATAAAAATCAGTGGGTGAGTCTATATATAACTAATCAAAGGGCCAGCTGACCATGAAGTCTCTTAAAATTTAAAGCAAGAGACTTTTTCAGACTATTTCATCCTTCAGGGGTTAACTTGGAAGCCATTTATTCCTACAATTCTAATCTCTCATTTTAAAAAGTGTTGAGGGTCACTTCCAGTTCTCATCGGGGCTTTTGAAAAATTATTTCAAAAATCTGGTCTGTTTTCTAGATTTAATGTAGTTTTGTAGAATTAAAACATGTCAAGTGAGCACAATATAAAAAGAAAGAGAAAGGTTTGAGGAACTTTATAAAGTTTTAACAAAATTGACTTCTAATCTTTGAAACTGGTCAGACATTATACAAATTGAGCAGAGGCTCCCTAGTTATTTACAAAGATGGACATCCCCCATTGAGAATTATCCACTTTGAGCCTGTTTGTTGTACAGGCTGAGGGCTGAGCTCCAGAGGAGCAACTGTCATTACTGATTAAGATGACTTAATCTCTGTTATTTTGTAGCTACTTGAAAGGAGAAGCCATTCTTGAATTCACTCAAAGGCAGTTTCAATATTAACAACTACAGCATGTTCCACAAAACAAAAACTGCATTTTGCAGAGTCGGTGATTGTGGAATTAGTCTTTTCAATCTCCCAACAAAGACCTCAATTATCTTTGTTGTATGAAATTATGATGTTTTCTAGGACTTTCTTTGGATGAAATCTTACAAATGCCCCTGTTTGTTCCATGAATCATTTGTTGAGAACTTGTATATCCTCTCTTGGGAAAAATATCTTTAAAAATCCCACCCATATTCTTAAAATTCACCCATTTCTCTGTTATTAAAATAAATACAGAGGGTCAAAAAATAAAAATAAAAAAATAAAAATAAAACAAAAAAAACCCTTCAGGTTGTTAGGATGAAACTTTCACTGCCTTGCCTCTCATATTTCAGCAGGATGTAACACATTTGATTCCATTTGGTGGCATTAAAATACATACATACATGCAATCTTCATACCCCTGGAAAGATGCATTCTGTACCCCTCTGTCCTAGTACAAACATCTTAGTTTCTGTGCCTCTCATAGAAACTGGTACCATGGCAGATGAGTGGGTGGGGTACAATAAGTTGTATTTCTGCAAGGTGTTAACTATTAGTCCCCTCAATTGAGATTTCTTTACAGACCCCCATTTTTTCCTGTTCTTTCACCTATTTGGTTATCAGTTCCTAGAATGTGTTACTTTCCATTCTTTCTCTGTATTAAAACAAACAGATATAACAAACAAACAAACTCCCAGTCCTAAATTTAAAAAGCCTTTCTACTCACTTTTACAGATTTAATGTTAGATTTAATGTCCATTAATGTTAATTGGACATTAATGATGGGGGCATAGATTAATGAGAAAGTTGGGAAACCTGTCTTCCTGTGAATGTACCCATTGAAGAGCAAGTCAGTTCTAAACCTTAGTTGGCATCGACATTTTTTATGGGTGTGATGATTTGGCAGAATACTCTGATTAATTTTCTGTCCTCTTTGCTGCTTTCCTCAAGATTTAAATGTTAAATCCAAAATTCAGGGCAAAAACTAGGCAGCTTACCACAGCGTGAAAACATGTTTTTTTTTTTTTTTTAAAAAAAGCAACAACATATTTACAAAATGTGCAAAATGAGAAAATAACCACACTGAACCTATTAAAAATAAAAACCAGAAACCTGATCAACTGTCAGTGTCTGAAATAAAACTAAAACACTACAAGTTTTAAAGTATAAAAAAATCCAAAAAGGCTAATTCTAGCTGAGTGAGAGTTATAAAAATACTGAGCAAAATAAGAAATTATTTCTCCATTTAAGAAATTCAGCATGAGATAGTTATTACAGAGCCAAAGCTGATAGAACCTACATTTCCAATCAAGTTTTTCTGTAGGAAATGCTATTGTAATTTATTATTTATACTTCTTATTTCTCAAAAAGTAGGTTCCAGTGTCATTTTGCCTGAATACACATAAAAGAAAGATGAGAAAACCTACTATACAATGACCTTTAACTTAATACAATATTACCAGAACACTGGAAAATTTAGAGTTTTCAAAAAGGGTAGAGAGAAATCCATTTTCAAAGCTGGCATCAGTAAGTGTTGAAAAAACCCCAGCGTTTATAAATAACATTATTTTTTCCATCAGGTGACACATGTATATCAATTTTTTTTTTAACCACACTAAATGTTTATTTTTTACTGCGGTATAGTTGATGTACAATGTTATAAGTTTCAGGTGTACAACATAGTGATTTACATTTAAATTTAGTGATCAGAAAATACTGAAGTAGGGACTTCAGTATGTTTCTGTAACTGTATAGAGTGAGACCACACAACTAAAACACTGGATGGTCATTACAACACTTGGGATGGAGATGCAATCCAAGATGAGTATTGGTTAGGAAGGGGTAGGGAGAAGGAGTAGAAAGTAGAAGCAGTATGGAAATATGTGCTTTATGAACAACGCGTGTCATCTTTAGGGGTCCAAAGAGCACTCTTTACCTGAAGCTTGAATGCTTCTCTAATTAAAATGGAGAGGTCAACACATAAACAGAAAGAAATGAAGGCATTTTAAAGGAACTTTTTTTATTCTATGTGTTCAGTTATAACCTGACTCATTTTGTTCACCAAATATATTAAATGCCTGTTATGTGGTTTATATGGGGCTAGGGTTGGGAACAGAGGAGAAAAAAAGAAAACACCGTCCCTAGCCTCAAAGGGTTCACTGTCCAGTGGGAGAGACAGGTCCTTTCACTTTATGTTATTGCAGTGTGACAGAGGTGGTAAAGGTGGTGAAGAGTTTATATTCTGAAGCCAGGATGCCTGGGTTTGAATCCTAGTTCTTCTACTTTAGATATGGTGTTGGGCAAGCTGCTTACACTTTGGTGCTTCAGTTTTCTCGTCTGTAAAACAGTGCTAATAAAAGTGTAACCTCATAGTGTTATTATGAAATGTGCTATAATACATATAACGGCCTTAATGGTGTCTGGCTATGATTATTGTCCTTGTTATAATGGTGTGAGACGCAGCCCAGGATACAGAAGTAGGACAGTCAGAGAGGGCTTTGCAGTTGAGATGAGATTTAAATGGAATTCTGAAGCAGTCTAGTAAGACTTATACAGGTGTGTATAAATGGTGAAAAAGTATGGGACAGCATGTGCAAGCACACAGGGAAGAGAAGTCACTGAGAGTTTGAGATACTTGGAGAGGTTGATGTGTAGAATCTAGACTATACTAGGGAATTTAGATTTTTATCCTCAAGACTGCCCTGAATGTTTTTGTCCTTTGCATGCTGGTCATCTCCACCTCCCCAGCCATTAATATCTCTTCACCTCTAATCAGTTATATAGTTGGCTATAAAGTCATTTTGTTTAAAAAACATATTTAACTAGGTCATCTCTATGTATAACAACCTGCATTTTGTCCCTTGTTATTCTTTAGACTGAATCTAAATATTTTGGCCCAGTACTCAAGTTCCTCTTTCCACGTTCCAAAAATGCTAGGCAAATTTATGTCTCTCTCCTTATAATGGCATTTTAGTAAGATCCATCTTCCTGTTATTCTCATCTCCCTCCTCTCCTTGCAGATTTTATTCATCCCAATCTCTGATTTTGCTCAAGCAGTTTCCTCTTTGGAACTTTAATCTCCCTGGATAAATTTTAATTTTTTAAGGCTCATCTGTGACCATCCTGAAGAAAAAGAAAGTTTGTCTGACCAAACCTCACACCATGTTGATAAGCTTCTGGCACCACAATCCCTTGGTGTTGACCTTCACAATCACACACTTTAGACTTCCTTTTCCCCACTTCTCTCTCCACGTTGTTCATGCCTTCCTTGTGGGTGGAGATTTTGCCTTCTAGATACCTTACTTTCTAATGTATGTACAGTACACCTACAGTATCTTATATATCAAAAAGCCCAATAAATGCTTGTTGGATGAATATATAACATGTAAAAATATCTTGTAATACAACCTTCTTAATAACATGCCAAGACTATTATGTGAAAGTTGCATACAGCTTTAAAGATCAGCTTACAAGAGACAAGAAACTAAATTAGAAGACAATCAGATGGCTGATATTTACTTAGGCGTACATAGTTCACATGGATAAGTAGAACATTTAAAAAAAGGTGTTGGAATTCTTTCACTTGAGTGACTTTTAAAATCAAGCTTCCGTCATAAAAATGTAGGTGAAGACATGGAGGAATGGAGAATTTAGAGTAAATCCCTGGACAGTAGAGTTTAGAAGGAGTGAAACAACCATTTGCTCAATATCTATTGTGTACCAGTCATCACAAGACTGCTAACTTCATATAAATTATCTCACAAAATCTTTCCAACATCTCCTCCCATCAGAAGTAATGATCATGATGGCCATTTTGTAGCGAATGCTACTGTGGCTCCAAAGTGTAAGGACTCCTTCCAAAATCTTCCACCTAAGTGATGAATTTGGGGTATGAATCCAGGTCTTTCTGACTCTAGAGTGCTTTGATATAGGCTTTCTTGTTTGAATGTATTTAGAAATAGGTTAAATAACTTGACAATTTTGGACAGGTAACAAACTTTCTTGGTCTCAGTTCTTCATTCTTATTAATGATCTCTAAAGCTCTTAAAACTAAATCCTTGTGAAAAAGTGGCATCTGTTTTCTTTTTTTAAAATCACATTGATTTAAAATCAATGATATTGAAAGTCAGGGAAAAAGTTGTGCATATCAACAGATTAAATATTAACTATAGCAGGGACAGATAGTTGGAGTAAAGGAATTACTAACTTGATATGTCTTTATTGTTTGACATGGTAAAATTATTATTACCTTTGAGATAAAATAAAGTCTAATAAAAACAGGGAAGACTATAGCATTTTAAGTGGTGAGCTAAGTTAAAAAAAAACCAGTCAGTATCTTTTCTTCTTTTATATAATTTGGTAATCAATATGTAATAATCTCACATTTTATCTTGGGTACTTTTTGTTTGGGCTAGGCTATCTTAAAATGTCTTTTTGCATTCTACTCTAGATAAATATGCATGTTAGAGGAGAGTGACATGATTCTAGAACCACGTCTAGAGTCAATCACGTGTTGAGTATTTGCATTTACTTTTGTTATCCTAAGAGTAAAAGTGGCTAATATCAAAATGTGTCCAATATGTTAAAGACCAGAAAGGTATTAATAAATATATGATACTCAACTATTATTTGATGTCAATAATGGTAATTTTACTAGACTCTCAAGCCTCTTCTCAATATTGTGCAACAAAGTATCATAATGCGTGAAAAAAAAAGTCTAGAATAACACTTATGTGTAAGAAAGTTGAATATGATAATTATCATTAAAATTTCTCTCGTGTCCTGAGGAATCTAGTTAAAATAAATGGGTTCCTTGGGTAAATTAGAACTGGTTTGAGCCCATAACTTGGAATAGACCAAATGCAATGAATCGCCAATACACAGGAAGTACTCTGATCATGATCAGTTAAAACCTTTTTCCACGTATTGACTTCTTCCACCATTTGATTCTTGTAAAGAAGGAAGCTGGGTCAGTGCTAATAACTGAACATTTCTTCTCTCAAACATAAACAGTCTCACCGAAAACTAGCTATATCTTCTTTTGCCTACAAGATTCTGAGCACCTTGTCACAGAACTTAGTTAGGTGAAATGAAAATCTTTATATCAAGCCATCAGTATGACAGAAACTCCAAGGCACAAACTGCCATTACATTTGAGGACATGTTGATGTATTAATTTATACCTAAAGGGTTCATACCTGGCTGTAGGAAACACTAATTAAAACTAGCCATTAGAGAAAAGAGACTCCAATAAGAGATAAAAGTGAATTCCAAGTTACTTGAAAATATGACACAAGCATAAAAGAAAGACTAAGAAATACCATGGTACCATGGAGGCTGAAAGGCTGAAAAATTAGTCTTTTTTTTTTTTTTTTTTTTTTTTACTACCTTTTACAAGGGACTATGATAAAAATTCAGTTCTCTCTGGGGTCCTGTAAGTAAAAAAAAAAAATCTAATGAGCAGAGAACAGAATGGGGACCATGCTCTACAATAAGTAAGTCCAATGTATATTCTTAATATAAAGACCACAGCTCAGAAGTGTGTCTCTGTAGCACTTGCATTTCCATACACTAAATAGATAATTCTAGACTATAATTAAATGGCTCCAACTACAGGCTAATAAGCCACACACACACCCACCCAAAAACTCACAAAATTTAAACATTAACTTAATGGACACATAGCCTTTAAACAAAGTTGTTTCCTTCAGAAAACATATTTTCTTATAACACCAAAGAAATGTTTAAGGGCAAAAATAAAAGATGGTAACATGCTCCAAATACTTCTGAAGGAAAAAGTTATTGTGAAACCCTACAGATACTGATCAACAAACCAATTACCTATTTGTTGACCACACTGGTACTTATGCTAACTGGAGTCATATTTTTGTAAATCAAAGAGAAATTTAAAACTGTGTTTTTCCAACTGTCATTTTAATGTAGTAATCTAAGTATGTGGTGTAAAAAGTTAGTATTCAATAAATAAAAAGGCTAACTCATACCTTAAATTCCTCCAAGATTTTGTAATTTTTCCCATGATATTCACAAGAGTTTTTCACTTCTTTGCACTCAGGACAGCATCCATTGTGTTCCACTTTAGTACACTTTGGGTGAATTTTAGGGCATTCTGGCTGGTCACAAACAGGTCCATCCAGAGCACAGACACATGGACAGTTGGAATGCCCTGGGAAAAATCGTTCTCCCAACTTGTATACAAAGCCGCTGTCATCCACACACCCTTTCCCTCGATAGTCATCAAAAATCAGATTGTCATTACTGGAAGTCTGGTCACCTTCATCAGCAGGATAGTCTTCATGACTGATGGCAGCAGAGGTGACCAATCCGGGGATGACCAACAGAAGTATGCAAGCTTCATGAATATGAAGAGCCATCCCCCTCCTCAAAGGATTCTGGATGTTCTCCTAATATTAGATATACTCAGCTCCTTCCATGAGAATACAAGAGGGGTAGGCTGAAAAATAAATATTTAAAAAGAATAATTTGACATATATAAAGAGAATATAGATTCATTTAAACCCATGCTCTTAACATGTTTATTTGAGATCTATTTGGAAGCTACTAAGACCTCAAATCAACTAAGTTCATGCAACTATCTACACTTTATTATGAAGTTTGGAGGGTTGATCTTTGGCCATATATGCATTAAAATTGTCCTTTATGGACTTATTTCACCTAGGAATCTTCAGCTTAAATTTACCTTCTGAATTTCAAAGGTCTAGCTTTGTCTAAATTATAAGAAGTGGTTTTACCGAGACTCAAAGGGTGATCTTACTAATAGTTACAAATAACTTGAGAATATTTGAATTCACATTCTCTTTGAATTCACTGATTAAACTAATGAGTGACAGAATGTATATATGTTACAATCATCTGAAAGAAAACTCAAGAGGTTAGTGAGAAGACATTCTACTTCTAAAAGAAAGGGAAGAAACCAACAGCTGAATGTAAATTATCATTGGATGCAGCTACTACAAAGGTCTTCTTACTTCTTTATGCCCATAATTGGAGAACAATGGTCTCAATATAGGTGACTTGTTTAAGTGAACATGAATCTGGATTTTGAAACATAGTTAAGAAGGAAAATAGCACAACTATTCCACAGTGAATAAAAGAAAGAAAACTTTAAATAATAAATAAGAAAATGCCAGGTATTGAAAAGGATTTGTTAAAAATTTATTTGTATTATTGTTCACACCTTTATTTTACTCAGGAAGTAAGCTCCTAGTGGGCAGGAAAGATGTATCTATAAATTATTTTTACAGCAACTTGATTCTAATATTCATGTAATAAATACTACTTGAATTAATTACTTCAACATAAAGTAAATGACATTCACACACTCTTGAAAACATAACTCTTTTTTGACATGCCAAAGATACTTGCATTTAGGCAATTTGCACAAAAATGCCAGTGTAACTGTTTATTGAAGTTTCTTAAAAATAGGGTGTTGCCAATTCATAGAAAATATGCCTTATTAATTTGGTGTTATTGACTCTTGTACACTTCACTTAGTATTAGTGCTTGGTGGGGAGTGTTGGTAGGGGGCTCTTATTTAAATTATCAGAGTGACTAACTCATACAAAGCCTTGGGAAAACTGTGACTTTAGGGAGTAATAGATAAGAAAAGTGTAAAATAGTTCATTTGCCTATTTAAATGATGCTGGCTTTATGCCAATATTGCTAAAATTGTATATAGGACATTTTCAGATCATTTATAAATGTTATTTGTTGGTTTATTTTCAGATTATAATAGCAATGATAAACCATCGATTTTTAGTCTAACATGCAGATAATTTTAAATAAGATAAAGATAGCATTAGAAAACTTCAAGAACTATTATACTTGCATTTTAAGTTAGATATGCAAATTCTAGTAATAGTAAAATGGAAGGGAGTATATTCATGCCCTCCTTTAAGAGAAAACTGCTCTCTAATATTAGAATTCCTTTTGGGTAGGTAATGATAAAGGAGATGGATTTCTTTTAAAATATGTCAAAAACAGTGAGTCATGACAGAACAAAAAAAAAATGCAAACCTATAATTCTACTTGAGAAGGTGGAAGCTCCCTTTGACAAAGCATTTTTTCCCTTAAATTACTACAGAGCCCACAAACATAATATAAGCTTCTAAAAAAGCATAATTTTCCAATTAAAGCATGCATTTATACATTTCCCACATATTTAGAAAGTTTATCTTAGAAGAAAAAGGAGCTATTGTGCTTTCTTATAGTTTTCTAGTAGTATCTGTCAATACATGCAAGATAAGCCATATAAAATACACATATCATTCTGTTTCAAAAGGACATAGAAAATGATCTCTTTGTAAGCTACAGGTAGGCATTAATGTGTCAGGTTAGGGTGAATGTAAACTTAAAGGTAAAAATAGGGATGTAATACCTACTTTATATAAACATTAAGCATGCTTTTATTATATGAAATATATTTTACAACCTGCATGGAGAAAACAAGGTCTCCTTTTCAGTATAAGAAAGTTATTTTTTTCAAGAGCATTCTTCTTAATTAAGCTACTCTAGTGCAGTTTAATATTTATTTAAGAGAAGAAACATTAGAGAAATCAAAATGTTTATCTGCAGATTTTTTAATAAGTAAGCAAACATTGCTAAACTGAGGATCACTTCCCAGCTAAACTTTCCCCCCACCCCATATTGCTACATATGATTTTAAATGACTGCATCTATTTCTTTGAGAAAACAAACATAACTCATGTCATGAGATACACTTACCTAATCACTCTGGAGGTTAAACGGTGGTGGTGGGGGTCATTGACGAATACAAACTAAAAGATCAGGTATGTTTTAGAAAAGCAGTTTCTTTTTAATTATCCAAAGAATACATTTTCAGGCTTGAATTAAAGGCAATCCATTCTACCTCCCATTTCAAAACACAGTCAAGAAGCAGTCTCCCGCCCTTCCAGAGAGAAACACAGCAGACACACATAAGAAATATGCTTTGGATCTGTGTTCAGAATTCAAAGCAAGAAGCAGTGCTGGTCCTGTAGCAATCCAGACCCCAGTAGCAGAATCATGTTGAACTTATTTTTAGCCTTTTCCCGGATCCTTCTATGAAATTTCCCGGCTGATTACGCCTCCTCCACACATGAGTTCACTTACACAGTGTTTGATATGGCAGTAGAGGTGATTTGGCTAGGCTCTGAGGATCAAAATCAGCAACAGCATGCTGTAGCTTAAAGCCCACTCCGCTGGCAGTACCGTCAGCATCATCCACGATATGTTGCTTGAATCCCCTCTTAAACAAACACCAGAAAATACTAACTGTGGACGTGAAGGAAAGGAGCAACTTTAGCTGGGTTTCTGCATCACTGAGCGCAGTTTGCAGACTGCTGATTTGGAGCTCATTCTGCCGGCAGCTGGGAATTCCTCAGCACCACGGACAGCGCCAACAACTGGCTTCTGAGCCGAGCTCGGTCGAAATCCGAGCTGCTCCTTTGGACCAGGCTAGAGCGTTCTCTAAGCAGTCGCACTTTATACAGTGGATGCATGCATTAAAGGGGGAAAGGCATTTTACGTGCAAGATACTTACTTGCATTGAGATTACGATGTTTTTTTTTTCTTTTCATTTTTTATTGTAATTATACTTAATGCATTCTCCCATGGGCTTCAGAGATGAAAGTTCTGGAACAGCCTAGCATTTAGACTTAAGCCATCTGCAGTCTCTGATTATTATTAACAGATAAAGTATAATCATTTTTAAAGAATCTGTGAAAATGTATGCTCCCCAATTCTACTTGACCCTTTGCTTACAGAAAGACTTTCCCTGTGCTACATGATTAAACTTCAGGTCTTCCTGCAGTTTAGATTTGATTTTTTTTTTTTTTAAAGTAGCCTGGTTCTCCTGCAGTTTGTTTTGTAACATTCAGAATCAATCTCCTGTAATTCATTTAGTCTGTCATTAGGCGTCATTGTAAAGCTGTTTCTTCCAAACCGCTAGCAAAGATGCTCTGTCTCGAAATTCTTATCAAAAGGAGAAAGAAAAAGACCCAGACACAAATAAATGAGCAGAAAGTTATTTTTTTTTATTGGTAACAGTAATGAGCACTAAAATATATGTCCAAAGCATGTTTTAAAGCAAATTGTAAATGTTACCTGCTGGCATATTTAACCAGATATTTACTGGTTTGGGACTATACAAGGCATTTTCAAGCCTTAAAGGGAATGCCCTCCGCAGTGGGATATGCTGACTGTCAAGACCACGTTCGAATGGTGCCGTCAGAGTCTCCAGAAAACAGAGTCTCTCCATCATGAGAAAATACGACCGTGTGAGCCTCACTCTCGTGGCCCATCAATTTGTGGATCTGCCCCGATTTAAGATCCAGCAAATGGATAACCCCATTGCCACTTGCCTGAGCTAAAACTTGACCTGACAGAGAGAAAGAGGGAGGGAGGGAGAGAGGGAGAAACAGGGAGAGAGAATGAATATCAAAGTTTTATTTCAAGCAGTCACAGTTTATAAGCAACAGAATATACAGTTTTGTTTCAACTGTAATTCAGATTCATTTTACGTGAGATGTCAGTCATTAAATATGAACTAACTCCTGGCTGTATAGGAAATAATTCCAGTTAAAATTAAGATATGCCAATGATTAGATTATAAAATTTAAAATGCTCTATCTACTTTACATGCAGAGGTCATCAAATACCCTGCTAGTCTCCTTATATTTGGGATTGATAATTTTGAGAAGATGAGATTGAAAGCAATTAAGCAATGAAGCTTTCTTCTTCGAGTGAATTATTTCTGAAAAAAAGTGTTAAAAAATAGGATTCAAAATGTATCTAAGGCAAAGATATATACATATACATATATACATGTATACATATATACACATACACATATATACATATATACACACAGCGGGTAATTTAGAACTTAAATTTGTTTATTATAATTTGTTTAGTGTACTAAATCACTACTTAGAACTAATAATATACATTTCTACTTTAAAAATTGTGGTACTCATTAGTGCAACAAATTTTTTTTGGAGTTGAAGTGAAAATAAATACCTCCATTTCAAAGATGTCTTAGGTTTTTTACTCTAATTTAAAATTCAAAATTCTGTTAAACTAAAATTTTGTGTCATAAGAGAGCTAAGTACAGCACAGAGTATTCTCATAATATTTATACCATATATTTGTGAGTTAATAATTTCCTTAAAGTGAAAAACATATCAGCAATCCCATTCTAACTAACACTTTTATTAAAGAAGTCCAGCAGCAAACTATCAGGGAATTTGGAGGTAAGTAAAAACAACAGAATATGTCTACATAAGTATGTGGGTTAAATAAATGACTTTAGTACTGTCCCTGGGATTATCTAATCATACTTAGAAGGCATATAATATTATCATTCCAGTAATGCCATTTAAAATTCATTAAACTCTTTCAACACGTTAGATACTAGATTTAGTACCTAACATATATATTGATAATTCCATATAATCCTTACAATATCTAATGATAAAGAAAATAATATTAACTCCATTATATAGGTGAAGAAAGAGAGTCCTGGAAAGGCTAAGTAACTTGCTTAAGATGACACCCTAGATACGGAGGGAGCTAGTATTTAATCACAAGCACTTTGAATCCAGAGCCTGGGGTTTTAGTCATTTTTTCCACATCCAGCATAGCATTGTTATCAGTGATGCCTTCTTGACAGATGTTAAGTAGGTGATATATTGTTAAAATAGAATTTTTCCATTCCATAATAAAATTTCAATAATAATATTGCCATAAAAGTCACAGTCAAATATTTAATCAAGAATTATAACACAAATTGCCATGAATGTCTCTAAAACAGAGAAAAGTTATAAAAGTAAAGTTAATCATGATAAATATGGCCTATTTGCAAACCTTTATATCTACTGAGCTTCTTCATCTAGAACAAAGCCTGACACAGCAAAGATCCTTAGGATGGATTAGAGTGTCCAAAGCAGCAGATGTGAATATTTATTATAAAGCCCCTTCTACTAAGTCTTTGCCGACAGAGGCATTACATATGGATTCCACTTCCAGCCACACACTGTAGGCAATTGTTGTTTGTGACTTTCCTAAGAATCAAATAACTTTTTTCTTGTATTCTTCATACAACAACTAGGAAGGTGGTAAATATCATTTTCTATTTTTGAAAACAAAACCAAACAGAATCAAAGCCTGTAAAGAAAAAGGAAAGAATTTAGCTTTTAAACCATTATCTTTTGTTGGAGTCAAATCTGTAAAAATTTTAATTGGAAATATTTATGAAAGTTCTCGGTAATTCCTGAAAGCTTGTTCAATAAAATAGAGAAAATGATAATATTGGAATTTAATGATAGGATTATATAATTCAGCAGCACCATGCCTCAGGTATCTAAAAAATGTGTCTTTGTTAGAACAGATTTGAGTCAGCAAGTTTATGGTGAGGTTTTCAGGTTTACTTGAATTCATTTTCAAAAGGCTGTAAGATTGTGTGTGTGTGTGTGTATATATACATAAAATCATGTTCATCTCTAAAGTATATTGGATTATTACATGGCATATAATGTCTGACCCCAAACTTAGTTTTACTGGGAACTGAGATGCTGAACTCTTTCTAGGTTAGAAGATTTTCAAAATTACTTAACCAGGATGTGTCAATTACTACATTAGTATCTGTTGGTGTGAGAGACAGAGAGGTGGCACTCCCAAAAGAAAAAATCACAGTATGACTATTGGTGACATCTCTACAGAGTATTTAGAGACATGTGCATAGCTATCTTTCTATATATCCTGATGATTGGCAATAAAAAGTAAACTACAATATGAATCATTGGTCATACCAATGTCACAGTCTTAATGACAAATTTCGGAAGAATAGAAGATGTACCTATATCAAACTTGGTCAATGGAATTAAAATATGGTAGACATGAAATTTTAAATAGTACTATGAGGATTTATGAAAACTTGTACCAACAATGTTCATGTTAAAGTGAATAAGCCTTTCAAAATAGAAATATAATTTATTTTTTATTTCACATTTTAAAATTTTATAACATTTTAATAAAATATGTAACCATTATAACATTTTAATAAAATTTTGTCTCCTAACATGCAATTCCTGAATAGATTATTTAAAATATCATTTAACATGGTATTTTAAGAATAATTATACTAAATTATAAATGCACATATTCCACAAATATCACATGGATATAAAGTATATTATTAAAAAACATAGAATAATATAGTTTGCCAACATTGATTTAAAAATAAAATAGCCAAATTGGTTCATAAAGGTATTTAAAAATATAAATATCTCAACATGTATTAAGCAAAAAAGAAGCAAGTCTAGTTTCCTTTGCTGTGCAAAAGCTTTTACGTTTAATCAGGTTCCATTGGTTTATTTTTGTTTTTATTTTCATTACCCTAAGTGGTGAATCCAAAAAGATATAGCTGCAATTTATGTCAAAGAGTGTTCTCCCTATGTTTTCCTCTAAGAGCTTTATAGTATCCAGCCTTACATTTAGGTCTTTGATCCATCTTGAGTTTATTTTTGTGTATGGTGTTAGAGAATATTTTAATTTCATTCTTTTACATGTGGCTATCCAGTTTTCCCAGCACCACTTATTGAAGAGACTGTCTTTTCTCCATTGTATATTCTTGCCTCCTTTGTCATAGATTAGGTGGCCATAGGTGTGTGGTTTTATCTCTGGGCTTTCTATCCTGTTCCATTGAGTTATATTTCTGTTTGTGTGCCAGTACCATACTGTCTTGATTACTGTAGCTTTGTAGTATAGTCTGAAGTCAGGGCATTTGATTCCTCCAGCTCCGTTTTCCTTTCTCAAAATTGCTTTAGCTATTTGGGGTCTTTTGGGCTTCCATACAAACTGTAAAATTTTTTGTTCTAATTCTGTGAAAAATGCCATTGGTAATTTGATAGGGATTGCATTGAATCTGTAGTTTGCTTTGGGCAGTATGGTCATTTTGAAAATACTGATTCTTCCAACCCCAAAACATGGTATATCTCTCTATCTGTGTCATCTTTGATTTCTTTCATCAGTACTTTATAGTTTTCTGAGTACAGGTCTTTTACCTTCTTAGGTAGGTTTATTCCTAGGTATTGGGTTGGCCAAAAAGTTCATTTGGTTAGTGAATACATTGTTCAATAAAATTCTTGGTGAAAATGAAAAATGTCTTTTACTTAAAACCAAACGAACTTTTTTGGCCAAGCCAAAACGTTCTTTTTGATGTGTGGGCAAATGGGATTGTTTCCTTAATTTCTCTTTCTGATCTTTCTTTGTTAGTGTATAGGAATGCAAGACATTTCTGTGTATTAATTTTGTATCCTGAAACTTCACCAAATTCATTGATGAGCTCTAGTAGTTTTCTGGTAGCATCTTTAGGATTTTCTATGTATAGTATCATGTTATCTGCAAACAGTGACAGTTTTACTTCTGCTTTTCCAATTTGGATTTCTTTCATTTCTTTTTCTTCTTTGACTGCCATTGCTAGGACTTCCAAAACTATGTTTAATAAAAGTGGCGAGAGTGGATATCCTTGCCTTGTTCCTGATCTTAGGGGAAATGCTTTCAATTTTTCACCGTTGAGAATGATGTTTGCTGTGGGTTTGTTGTATATGGCCTTTACTATATTGAGGTAGGTTCCCTCTATGCCTACATTGTGGAGTGGTTTTTTTTTTTTATATATATCATAAATGGGTGTTGAATTTTGTCAAAAGCTTTTTCTGCATCTACTGAGATTATCATATGGTTTTTATTCTTCAATTTGTTAATGTGGTGTGCCACATTGATTGATTTGTCTATATTGAAGAATCCTTGCATCCCTGGGATAAATCCCACTTGATCACAGTGTATGATCCTTTTAATGTGTTGTTGGATTCTGTTTGCTAGTATTTTGTTCAGGATTTTTGCATCTATGTTCATCAGTGATATTGGCCTGTAGTTTTCTTTCTTTGTGACATCTTTGTCTGGTTTTGGTATCAGGGAGATGGTGGCCTCATAGAATGAGCTTGGGAGCGTTCCTTCCTCTGCAATTTTTTGGACGAGTTTCAGGATAGGTGTTAACTCTCAGCAGATTGGTGCCTGCTGCAGGGTTTCCTAGCAGTGGTGGCAGCTTGCCCACTCCTCAGGACAGCAGGGACAGTGATTGGTGCCTGCTTGCAGGTCCCCTAGCTGCAGCCATGGCCCACGCACTCCCAGGACAGTGGGGGCAGCCACTGGAGCCCACTTGCGGGTCTCTTAGTGGTGGCGGCAGCCTGTGCCCACCCTGGAGCTCAGTATGGCAGTGGTGGCTTGCGCCTGCCCCCAGAGCCCTGAAAGCACATGTGCGCAGGGAAAGAAGCTCCTATGGTGGTCCTGCCCCTCTCCTCGTGTGCCCAACAATGGTGCCTTGCCCCTCTGGCAGGCCCAGGCTTCTTCCGAGTGACCTTCAGTTGCTACACTCCAGCTTCTTCAGGCTGTCTCCATGCAGCCAACCCTGGTGCTCTCCCTAGGTCTGACCACTGAAACCTGAATTTCAGCACCCAGCCCCTGCCCGCACCAGCAGATGAGTGGCCTCAGGTTGCAGAGTGCAGGGGGGGTGGTACTGACCTTCTGTGCAGGTCACTCTCCATTTTGCCCTCTGCACATCGGTTGCTGTGCTCTCCTCTGAGGCTCCAAAGCTCCCCTCCATCTAGACAGATCTCCCCGCCAGTGAGGAGCCTTCCCAGGGTGAAGGAACCTTTCCTCCTTCACAGCTCCCTCCTTGAGGCACAGGTGCCCTCCCGGTTTCTTTTTTTTTTTTCCTTTTTTCTTTTGTCCTACCTGGGTACGTGGAGGGTTCCTTGCCCTTTAGGAAGTTTGAGGTCTTCTGCCAGCGTTCAGTAGGTGTTCTGTGCGAATCGTTCCACTTTTAGATGTATTTTTGCTATATTTGTGGAAGTGAGCTCCATGTTCTACTCCTCCATCATCTCCCACATATATCAATTAATTCTTAAAAGCACACATTCTAGTGTATATAGTGTACCTACTAAAAAACTACAAACTCATATTACATCCCTTCCCACATCTCCAGCAAAATTATCTGTCTAGTTCTTCCATTTCAATTTTGAATACTATATTCTGTTTTTCAGAGTCCAAACTGCAGTGGTAATCATTTCACACCTTTTCTCCCTCTCCATCCTTAACCCAACTTTTATCCATTTTTCTTTGCTACTTTTCTATAATTTTCCCATTTCCAACTGTTATGTTTACAATATTGAAGTGCTTATTTTTAAGATGTCAGGACCATTGAAAAGATAACCCCAAGTGATTTTTGGTTACAATTTCTTTACTTTTAAATCTACCTACATTAATTCTTAAAGCTTTCTTCAATTATGCCACTCCCATCCTAAAATACCATAAATTTGAATAGAACAACAACAAAAACAGCAGGAACAGTGACAACAAAGAGACCCCTTACAACTCTTGACATTCTCAGGTTTTGTTTTTTTAGATCTAATTACGTCACTTTAAAAATACACAACTGAGATGAAGTGACTCCCCCAAGGTAAGAAATTGGCATATTCATGGCAATTGTAGAACTTGGTTAAAATCAGATCTTTGACTTCCAAATCAGTGCTCTTCTTACTATTTCCTTCTGACACTGAAAATGTCCTAGTATCTTAGCGTGGCTTTTAAACCCCCTTCACTAATACAAATCTGCATTTACTCACCCAAGTACACTCTTACATGAACACTGTGTTTTCCATCAAAAATTGCCATCATTTCTTGAGTGTATTTTTTCACTTCCCCACCTTTGAATCATTGCTCCTATTATTCTTCTGGTAGAATATTTTTCTTAGCTAGCTTCATGGTCCCTTACCTTATCTTCCTGAGAAAAGTCAACCCATTGATTATATCCCAGTTCAAAATGATTTTCTTCACCAAGGTGGGTACAAGGCAACTCTAGTGGGGAAGATCTTCCTCTTCTGAGCATTCATTGCGTTTTATTCATACATTCATATGGTAATAAGATGCCATAAATTATAGTTAACTATTTATTTATCTTGCCTTCTTAACTTTGTAATTACTCAGGAACAGAGTCATGTCATATATTTTTGCTTTCACCCCAGTTTAGCACCTAGGCTGCTGTAGTCAGTACTCAGTTATAACAGTAACAGTTTTCACAACTCCCTTTTTTAGTCCTTTTTATTTGCCAAACACCTTTCTAAACACTTTACACACATTATCTCATTTTATCCTTACAGCAACCCTATGGGGTGAATATATACCTGCACTATCCATGATAGCAGCCACTACTCACATATGGCTACTGACTGAGCATTTGAAATGCAGCTAGTGCAAACTGAAATGTGCTATCATTGTAAAATGCTCACCAGATTTTAAAGACTTAGCATGAAAAAAGAATGTAAAATATTTCATTAATAATTTTATATCAATTAATTACATATCACAGTAATACTAATTTGGATGCATTGTATTAAATTTAAAAAAAATTTAAAAATTAATTTCACCTGATTTTTGAAAACATGGCTACTAAGAATTTTAAATTGTATATGTGGTTCACATTATGTTTCTACTGGACAGTGCTGGCACACACTCTGCTTCATGCAGGAGGAAAATGAGACAGATAAAAGCAACTTCCCCAAAGCCACTCAGCTTATAAGTGGTGGAATCTGGAAATGAGGACTGACTCCAGAGCTAACGCTCTTATCCTCCACGTCATGCCCTAATACCTCCAGATGAAATTTTATTGATTGATTGGCTCACTGTTGTCTTTCCCACTGTGATTAAGCTGCCCTCACTAAAATGTAACATGAGTCAGAGTAAATATCTCTTGGGTGTGCAGCTCCAGTTTCCAGCTGAATCTATGCTTGCTCCTAGGAATACTTTAAGATTAATTTCTATTTAAGTACAAGAAATATTTCAAAAATTTCATTTCGGTGGTTGCCCTAATGGTACTTATTGACTCCAAGAATCTTATTGTACAGTTAGTTAGCTTCCTGGGAATATATGAGAGACTTAGGAAAGCAGGTTTATCCTTTTAGAGCTCATAGAGCCCAACCATGTACCCAAGATTCAATAGAGCCTTAGTGAGCAGAAAGCTAGATACCTCCACATCTTTGGGAAGTGTTTTATATTAAGATGTTATAAAATTTATTTTATTTTTGCTCTAGGCGAAACAAACCAGAATATATCATCCTTCTGATGCTATGCTTTCAACATTGACTAACATTTCCTCAGATTCACTCAAATAGTATTTTTGAATATAGTGAACATAGTTTATCCAATTCCTTACACTAATTGTTCATGAAAACACTTCTTGTTTTGTTGAAAGATTTCAACTTTGTTTTGCATAAGAGATTCCTTCAGAATTAAAAAAAGAAAAATTAAATTGTTTGTTAGATGATAAATAAAGTAAAATTATCTAAAGTCGAGATATTGGGACTTGACTATATGATAATTCATATTCCCTGAAATTCCAAATGAAAATCATGAGATGAATGAAACCTTTCAATAAGTAAAAATTGGTGGTCAAGTTTTAAGGAGGTAGTGGTTCAGTGACACTTTCCACAGTAGCTTATACAGTGGCCAAAATAATGCCATTTTGTAATGGAACATTCAGATAAGGAAAACAGGTAGTATAAGGTTATGAAATTTACTAAGTCATGTTGACAGGAATCTTTGGTTTTTTCGTTATAATTCACAACACTAGTTAATGTATCAAGACTTAGAAGTTGAGCTTCCTTGGAAAAGTCCTTAATCTAATAATATTTACCCAATGAATCAATTGTTTGGATCAAAGATGAATAGAGTCCTATTTAATGAGACTCATTAAATGCTATATCTGTTGAAACTGTACACTTATTGTTAGACAATTAATTTAGAAGACATACTTTTCTTATTACTCTGTCTATACACTTAACACATATATTAGCAAAAAGGTCACAATGTCCACTTACATGTTTGATCATGTTACCAAAATATAACTTGCCAGCAATATAAGTCAACAGTTGACTAAAACTATGCAGTTTTCTATTATTTATACCACCGGGAATAGCATCATTCTGGATTAAATGCATGTGTCTGCATGAATTCTGTTATAAGAAATAGAAGCAGACTCAAAAAAGCTTAAATTTTAAGCTTATTACAAATAATGAAAATGTGAATGAAAAACATCATTACATTTCTCATTAAATTCAGTAATTTCTCATGATTATTCATGCTTTAAATTTCAAGCAATATGTTCCCCCAAAGAAACAAAAACACCCATTTTACATTTCATTCAAATTAGTCTCATACACAGATCACAGGAAATTTGTTTATCACAGATATACATGAAGTCTAAAACAGTTGTATGCCATATATGAAATAACAGAGTGGAGAAGGGAGGCTTTGATCAATAAGGAAATGATTTTTATACACATCTGAACCAATTTGAAGCAATTCTCCCGATCAATATAGATAGGCAGAAATGCTTCTCAGCATTTATTACCTGTGGAGAGCATTATTGATTAATTGTATTGATTTTTAGAATGCATGTGGAGAGGCATCTGTTGTTTCTTTAAAAGATGCCTCAAAATGAAAAGTATCAAGAAACTAAGTTTTGAGGATTTGCATTAATGGCTCAACCTGGGTCATTACTCAGAATTTCAAAAACATCACTGAAGGAGATGTGAAATTTGATTTAGTTTATTTTGCACCCTATCAATCACTAATCAATACGTTTCAGAAAAAAATTATTTCTTGGCAATTTAATTTGCTTAAGTGCTGGTAACAATTTTTAAACTTTTTCAGTATTTTTTTTTACTATGTATACTCTTGCTAAAAGGTCTTAACTTTTCTCTTGCAGGTAGTACCACTGGAACAAGGATTGAGTCAAAGTGTAAATATAGGCTAAAAATAAATGCATTTTAAATTTCTCTTGGTGGAAACTCACTCACATCATAAAATGACAATAGAAAGTTTCAACATCTTATTTTAGGACTAGTCAAGCAGATATGTTATTTAGAATAGATAATATGTTTAATGGATACAACAAACTGAGAGGATGAAGATAAAATCTACAGTTACTTAAACTTGGTATGGAATGTAATTTATTAAGTGAATTTTGTTCCACAGAGTATGTTTTATCTGTTCACCCTACATAAAGTTTTAAACAAATATGGTAATTGTTTTTTGACTTACACTTGAAATCCACGCCCTATATAGGAAGGCAGTTCTTTGACACTGCAGAAATTCCTAAAACTCAGCAATAAATCCAAAAAGTAAAGTATTTCCCTGCTGGGAACAGAACTTTTGGTCTTACCATATGCAGTTTTTAAAATAATTTCCCCCTATTTATTAGGAGAGCATGAATGAGTATCTTCCTGAACAAGTGCTTTCCTATGTGAGCTGTTCTTCTAAATATTACAGAAATCCCTTGTGAGATGCACCTAAAGTCCTAAAAATGTTCTAATTACTGAATCTATTTAGAATATCAACAGCCACCTGCTTTCATTAAGAAATCCTTGTAGACCTCTTTCCTAACTTGGTCTTCACCTATGCAGCTGATCAGTGTTGAAATAATATTTATTCAGGGACCCATGCACCTGGAGATTTGCAAACATTTCAGAAAAGCTTTTGCTGATGTCAGAGGAAAATCTAGTTTCAGTTCAGTTCTGAGGATCAGATAAGCTATAGTAAAGTGAAGTTGAGAGCAAATCATAGACTGCAATATCTTTTTCCCCATTATTCTTGAGTAGAGAAAGGACCTGAAGGCTTATATTTTATACCAAAAAGTAATTAAAACTAACTTTTAAATATTATTATAATTAAAGTACTTAGTATTTCTCTCTCTCTCTTTTTTTAACTACTTAAACCATAATGTGTACTACAGTTTAAAAGTCAGAGTTCTAGTATTTCCGAAATTTTTTTCTTCAGGGACATTTGTGTCGTCACTAACTTCGTCATAAGGGAATCCCCCTTTCTGAATGTGGAGTCTTGTCTGTGGGACAGAAAACACTGTCAGCTTCTGTTGGTTAATGTTGAGATGGTGAATTATTAATAATTGCATCCTTATTTTTAGAACTTCATCCTTTCCTACTCCTGGGCAATATCGTCCAATGGGTGAAAGTGGTTAAGTGATAAATCAGCATCACTACACCATTAATAGCTATAGTCAAGAATATGCATATATGTGATTTAGTAGTTACAGTCAAGAAGATGCAAATATGTGATAAAAGAATTATAGCCTGATGATAACCTCTCTACCCACTGCCAAAAAAACAGAAAAGAATGGCTGGGATACCAAATGTGAAAGTTCTTTTGAGTATGGAGTGGCTAAACAAATTAAAGATAGTATAATTTGCTTGGTTTTAGAAAAATCATTAAACTCTTTGAAATCATAGAGATTAGCCTAAATTTCAAATCTGTCGTAATTCATTACCTGAGGAAATACACAGTCCTACCATCTAATTGACATGTTACCTTCAAAGTGATTTGAAGGGGTTGATAAAAGATAAAACCACTAGTTTCCATGTTTTAGGTGGTGGTGGGGGGATGAATCAGGAGCTTGGGATGAACATACACACACTACTATATATAAGATAGATAACCAACAAGGACCTACTGTATAGCACAGGGAACTCTAATCAATATTCTGTGATAACCTATATGGGAAAAGAATCTGAAAAAGAATGAATATATGTATATGTATAACTGAATCACTGCTGTACACCTGAAATGAACACAATGTAAATTAACTACACACCAATAAAAAAAATTTTTAAAAACCCACTAGTTTCCATTATCTACTTTTTCCTCAATATTTTCTATTATATTCTGTAATACTTACAACCATATGTGAAGAAAACATTATTTTCATGCTTCATTTCAGAGAAAGAAATGGAATCATAGAGAACTGAAGTAACTTCTTTAAAGTAACAGAGCTAGTGTTAAAGCAAGAATGGCAACCCAAGATTGTTGTAAACCTTTTCTATAGCCTGGGGAAAAAGGAAAGTAGTTATGTCAGAAAGCTAAGCTGATTTGGCTAGAAGTGCTAAATAAATTTATATTAACTCATAATTCTGTGAAGGCATCTTTATGGAAATCTAAAGTAATATTCTAGTATATTGCATTCTGATGGCCTGGCTTTGTATCTCATAGAAAATTTAAAGCAACTATATGATTAGTTTGTTTTTACTCAGACTTTCTCCATCACACTTTTTCATTCTTACTCTCTTAATCTGGCATTCCAACTTATATCAAATGGGCTTTTGATAAAAGCTAAGAGACAATTTGAGATTTAGGGCCCTGATGAATACTTGGGGTGAAAGTTACAAGACACAAATGATTTAGATGTGTACATGAGGCATAAAAATGACAAAGTTGACACTGCAATTTTTTTGTTTTTTAAATAGAATTTGACTTGTCAATAGATGGAGTATTAGTTCAGGAACTGTTCAGTTGCAAGTGAAAGAAAACTCAAAGTGGCAAAGAAAAAAAAATAAGAATATAGATTTATAACTCAGAAATAAAAGTAGACTGAAATCAGAAATAGTTAGACCAAGAGGTTGGAATGATGTTATAAGAGCGCCATCCCTCACTGTCTTTCAATTCTGCTTTCTGCAGTGTGGATTTACTCTCAGGCAGGCTCTGTCTACTTTGTAGTCCCAACAGGTTCAGAGCCTCCCAAACTTAATATCCATGGCAAGAGTACCTTTATTGCTCAGCAGTTTCATACTGGGTAAAAAATGTCCCACATTGTCAAGCTGGGATCATGTGCTTATCCCTGGACCAATTACTATGGCTGACAAGTGGAAAGGTGTGATGGACAAAGCCAGAACTGACTGCCCACTACAAAAGCTGAGAGTGTACAAGAGTTACCCAAAGGAAGATCAAAATGCTGTTATTGGGGCTTCCCTGGTGGCGCAGTGGTTGAGAATCTGCCTGCCAATGCAGGGGACACGGGTTCGAGCCCTGGTCTGGGAAGATCCCACATGCCGCGGAGCAAATGGGCCCGTGAGCCACAATTACTGAGCCTGCGCGTCTGGAGCCTGTGCTCCGCAACAAGAGAGGCCGCGATAGTGAGAGGCCCGCGCACCGCGATGAAGAGTGGCCCCCGCTCGCCGCAACTAGAGAAAGCCCTCGCACAGAAACGAAGATCCAACACAGCCATAACTAACTAAATAAATAAATAAGTAAAATAAAATTAAAAAAAAAATTCTGTTATTTAAGAGAAATGAACACTTTGCATGAAAAAAAACAAAACCCAAAAAACTACAACCTACTTTGGATAGTCATTCCACATATGCAAAGCCAGAGTCAATATTTGCGTTAGAGAAGAAAACAAACAAAAACAAGCCACATTCTAGGCCACTGAAACAGTGCTTTACTTTCCCACTATTTTTCCATTTGGCAATCCATCTCATTCTATAATCTTGCCTCCTAAAAGACTCCAGTGTGAATAAATTGCATCTGACTTCACTAAGAAATCAGCACAATTATTTTGTTAAACAGATTGCCAATGTTTGGAGTCCCTTGATTTACAGTCAGACTTTCAAATGCAGAAAAATCCCAAGGAAAATTGCAAGGAAGGTGGGGGTGAAATGGGACTTACAATTGCAAAGGAAAAGAAAGAGCTGAACACCTATGTAACAAGCAATGTGTGTTAGAAAGTGGAAAATATCCCCTAAACTCAAGCCTCCTTTGCACTGACTAGATATTCTGATTATTAATATCAGAGTTCCATTCATATACCAGATTATAACCTCAAAAAGAAATGCCAACCCAGAAAGTCACACCGAATTTCAAGTTAAAGAATAAAACTGTTATAATCTCTATAGTTAGAAACATTTGTCATAGTTTTTAAAAAGCTTTCTTAATAATCTCAGTGTTTGCAGGAAGGAAAATGACTTAAGAAAATTGTCTTTTCAAGGGCTCTTCTATCTAGGTTGATATATTTTAAGTTTCAGTTAACAATCTTGCACATGTTCAAAAGAGCTTGATGTGATTTACGAAGAGTTCTGAACACTAAAAAGTTTATTATTTCAGCTATCTCTAAAATAGAGACCATTTTCAGAAAAAAAGGCTAAAAATATATACAGCCAAATAGATAAAGGTTATTTTGAGAAGTCATTATCTTGAGAAAATATACTCTTTTTGCTGTAGTCAGTATTTACACTAAAAAAAAAAAAAAAATCATTCTTTGGGAATTGTTTCAGAATAAAATAGATGAAAATGCAAGGGGAGGGTATCGATGAAACAAAATTGACAAAAATCTTATAGTCATTGGGTAAATGGTGTTCATTATACTATTTTCTCCACTATTATGTTTGGAAAATAAAAATTGAGTTTAAGGAATATTAGACATATAATAAAGTCAGCATTACTGTGTAGTCATTTCTTACATTTAAGACTAAAAATATGTTATCAGAGAACAACAGTGTTCTAGAACTAGGTATATATACAATGTGTCTAAGTAATTATGTTACCACCTATAGAGAGCCAGATAGTGATAACTGAAGTTACTAAATATAATGTTAGAAAAACAAAATTGAAACCAAGATGAGATTAATAGATTTTAATTGTAATTAAAAAAATAAAATACGTATTACTTAGGATGATCTTATCCTAAGTGCTAAAAAGTAGTTGCTTTCAATGTCTTTTTAAAGTCCTTAACTCTTGTACATAATTCTGAATTAGCTTTCAAAAGTGTCTCTCAACATACAGATGGCCAAGAAGCACATGAAAAGCTGCTCAACATCACTAATTATTAGAGAAATGCAAATCAAAACTACAATGAGGTATCACCTCACACCAGTTAGAATGGGCATCATCAGAAAATCTACAAACAACAAATGCTGGAGAGGGTGTGCAGAAAAGGGAACCCTCTTGCACTATTGGTGGGAATGTAAATTGATACAGCCACTATGGAGAACAGTATGGAGGTTCCTTAAAAAACTAAAAATAGAATTACCATATGACCCAGTGATCCCACTACTGGGCATATACCCAGAGAAAACCATTATTCAAAAAGACACATGCACCACAGTGTTCACTGCAGCACTACTTACAATAGCCAGGTCATGGAAGCAACTTAAATGCCCATCGACAGATGAATGGATAAAGAAGTTGTGGTACATATATACAATGGAATATTACTCAGCCATAAAAATGAACGAAATTGGGTCATTTGTAGAGACGTGGATGGATCTAGAGACTGTCATACAGAGTGAAGTAAGTCAGAAAGAGAAAAACAAATATCGTATGTTAAAGCATATATGTGGAACCTAGAAAAATGCTACAGATGAACTGGTTTGCAGGGCAGAAATAGAGACACAGATGCAGAGAACAAATGTATGGACACCAAAGGGGGAAAGTGGTGGTGGTGGTGGGGTGGTGGGATGAATTGGGAGATTGGGTTTGACATATATACACTGATGTGTATAAAATGGATAACTAATAAGAACCTGCTGTATAAAAAAATAAAATAAAATTCAAAAATTAAAAAAAAGTGTCTTCTCTACATTGTGAACCATACCATATAATTTTAAGTATTTAAAGTTTTAAAATTAAATACTAAGATTTGTATATACTAGGAAGCAGTTATTTAGCCAAAGAATTGATAGTAATAAGCTATGCTGATACTGTAAAATAATCACAGCTCAAGCTCAAAAATTCGAATCCTGAAATCATTACTATATATCTCCAATTGGACTTAAAAAAAAAAAACAAAAACAGTTGCCTGTGTAGATGTAGCCTGTATTATAGACACTAAAATAATACAAAGATTTTTGTTAAAAAAGCACTATCCATCATAACCGGAAAGCAGATTGAAAATACAGAATGAATTTCCTGGCGCACACTCTATGAACTGGCCAATGGTAGTACCCAAATACACCAGATAATTGTTCCACCATCTGCTTCACATTGATTACATAGTCCTGATGGTACATTTCCTATGACTGTGAGAGATTCCATTTAAAAAATTAAACATGATTTGGACTTTCTAAATTAGGAGTCTCTTCAAAATAGCATAAAAACTGGTTTTAGAGCAAATCTAAAGCTTTGATACGGTTCTCTTTTCTAGGAATTAACATCTTTAATATTTCTCATGTATAACATCTTCCTTGTTTTTTTTAGCTTCATGTTAATAGTGTTGTAAAGCATGAGGGGTTTCTAGTTTTTAATCGAGTGTAAACATGCCTCTGAAGATGTACAGGGTCCCGTTTAATCCTGCACGTAAAACACATGCACACTTTCACTTAAATGATCCTAACTGATATGAATGGCAACTTATTTTACTAGATAACTATTTTGCAATTTTGACAAAAAATATTTATAAAAAGTATTTTATTCTTTTCCTAAACCTGAAAGTACAAATCCTCATTTATTATAACTTACTTCAATAAATAACTTACCTTTCATGTTTATTATTTAGTGAACTAGTCAAAGAGAAAAAAGTAACTTTTTTTTTTTTTTTTTTTAACACAACCCTAGATATTCTTGAACAAAGCTTTTCCAACTGGTGACAGAAAGGAGATGGCAAGACAAAGTCAATCAAATCTTACATATTTCCTTCAGGGGCTGACAGCCAAAGAGCAGGGCATAATTGTAGGAAAACTGTATTATATTGTATCATTCAACCAAGAAAAGGGATAAGCTACCAGGAAGTCATCTAAGATTCATGAACATATCTTTAATCTAATTTCAAGAAGAGAGATTGAAAGGCTGCTTCCATATGAGATATTTGCATTTTAAATTAATTTTGATTTTTATTGAGGGAATATGACATGGTTAAAGAAATCAAGTTCTATAGGCTTATAATAAATAATAATACTTTTCTGCCCTAACTCCTTTCACATCACATGGGCCCCTTCCCCAAAGTGCCTATTTTCAATCATTCTAGCTGCTGCTTTTGAAATTTGCCACCATATTGGACAATCATTTGTGCCACTGCTATTTTTCAATGTATCAATTTCAGACATTTTCCATGGAATTCCTATTAGGGAGAATATTAGACTTTTATGTAATTACACTCAGTTCTCATCTCTCCATCCTTCCAACTAGTTGAGATCACAATTCTAGGTTCAGTATTAACAAAGTCAGTTAATACTTAGTTCAGTTACATTATTATGACATCTATCCTTATAATTCACTGCTGACTCAGTTAGGATGCTCTGATTATATATCCCTTGTTGCACAAACTTACTTCCCAGTTTTTTTCTTCTTTCTGGGTTGGTTTCTATGTACCTACCACTAATCACTCCTAAACTCTTCTCTAGAACTATAGAACTTCTTTCAGTACTATTCCTTGCATGGTCAAATACATCAAGTTTATTTTTGGATTCTTATTTCCTGGAGACCATACCTCCAAAACAAGAGCTTGGTTGGTTGCATAGGAAAAGTCTATCTGGGGGTTCCTAAGTAAAGGTATATGTGTGGATAAAATTCTAAGTGGGAGGCAAACTGACATTTTCATTGTGTGTAATGAAAATTATCCCCTCATGTCACTATCTGTAGGCATTTTCTTTGGGTTCTATTCAATTCTTCCAGCAATGAATACTGCCTGGTGGCCTGTGTTCCAGGAGCTGAATGCGGGAAGGGTGGAGAGAATGTTGTTGGTCAAAATCCATGTTTTGTATTTACATTCTGTGCTTTGTGTTTCTGAGTCCAGAGCCCCTTCTGATTCAATTTTTCTGGAGAACAAGCCTTTCCTTTGAGAATTGTGGTTGAAGAGAGAATGCTTGGTTGAACAGGGTTGGAGAGAAGATCTCAGGTTTAAACTGCTCTTTATATTAATACAACCATGTCAGCTCCATGCCTCTTCCCTAAATTCTTTGTAGCAGGTGACATCAGTTCCAGAATCATTAGGGAGCTCTGTTGTGTAAATTAGCACATCATCTTAAAGTTTTCCTTTATAGGCACTTGGGTCCTGCATCCTCTACTTTGCTAAGTCAGTTATCACTCTTCCACCTGTCTCCTACTGACATCTCTAGCCCATTACAGTATTCTCTTCATTTTCTGTCTTTGTGTATTTATACCCATGTCCTTCTTTACTGTCATTGTAGTGATGTCTTGGCATTTAATTCACTATATTTAATGCATTCTTCAGTGTGATATTTACATTTTGGTGATTAAAAAGTGGTGCCAATTTTCCCATATGTATTCTATTCAATAAATTAGGTAATCTAAGCTTTAAGTATATACTTTAAAAATTATTACACAAGATCTTAAATATGAATTTGAATGAAAACGATGAATCCCCCTAGTATTTTTGTTTCTCCTTACTTGATCTTCACTCTCCATGGGTGTTTTACATGTACTAGCTTATTTATTCCTCAAAATCATCCTAATGGTTAATACAATATTACAGAAGAAATTAAACTCAAAGAGCTTCAGGAAATTGCCTTGTGTCATACAGCCAGTAGGTAGTAGGGCAAGAATGACCATGCAAGAAGTATGGGTACTTGCATGGAATCACAAAAGATTCTGAATAGCCAAAACCACCCTGAGAAAGAATAACAAAGCTGGAGGCATCACACTTCCTGATTTAAAACTGTATTATAAAGCTATAGCAATCAAAAAGGTATGGTATTGGCATAAAAAGAGACACAAAGATCAACAAAGCAGAATTGAGAGCCCAGAAATAAATAATATACACATATATGGCCAATTAATTTATGACAAAGGAGCCAAGTATACACAATGACGAAAGGATAGTCTCTTCAATAAATCGATGTTGGGAAAACTGGATAGCCCATGCAAAAGAATGAAACTGGGCCCTTATCTTATATCATGCACAAAAACCAATCCAAAATGGTTTAAAGACTTGAGCATAAGACCTGAAACAATAACACTCCTAGAAGAAAACGTACAGGGTAAAGTCCTTGATACTGTTCTTGGCAGTGAATTTTGGAGTTGACATCAAAAGTGTAAGCAACGAAAACAAACAAGCAAACAAACCAAAAAACAACAAAACCTACCTCAGCAGGTAAAAGACCTGTACTGGGAAAACTATAAAACACTGATGAAAGAAACTGAAGATGACCCAAATGGATGTAAAGATATACTGTGTTCTTGGATTGGAAGAATTAATATTGTTAAAATGACCATATCACCCAAGGCAATCTACAGATTCAATGCAATCCCTATCAAAATACCAATGGCATTTTTCACAGAAGTAGAATAATTTTAAATTTGTATAGAAACACAAAAGACTCCAAATAGCCAAAATAACCCTGAGAAAGAAGAACAGAGCTAGAGGAATCATGTTCCCTGCCTTCAGACCATGTTACAAAGGCACAGTAATCAAAACAGTATGATACTGGCACAAAAACAGACACATAGATCAATGGACAGAATAGAGCACCCAGAAATAAACCCATGCACTTATGGTCAGTTAATCTATGACAAAAGAGGCAAGAATATTCAGTGGAGAAAAGACAGTCTCTTTAATAAGTGGTACTGGGAAAACTGGACAATTACATGTAAAAGAATGAAATTAGAACATTCCCTAACACCATATACAAAAATAAACTCAAAATGGATTAAAGACCTAAATGTAAGAGGGGAAACCATAAAACTCCTAGAGGAAAATGTAGGCAGAACACTCTTTGACATAAATCATAGCAATATTTTTTTTGACTCTGTTTCATAAAGCAAAAATAAACAAATGGGACTTTAAACTTAAAAGCTTTTGCACAGTAAAAGAAACCATGGACAAAATGAAAAGACAACCTACTGAATGGGAGAAAATATTTACAAATAATATGACAAATAAGGGATTAATATCCAAAATATATAAACAGCTCATACAACTCAACATCAAAAAAACAAACAACCCAATTAAAAAATGGGCAGAAGACCTGAATAGACATTTTTCCAAAGAGGACATGCAGATGACCAACAGGCACATGAAAAGATGCTCAACACTGCTAATCATCAGAGAATGCAAATCAAAGCACAATGAGATATCATCTCACACCTGTCAGAATGACTATCATCAAAGTGTCTACAAATAACAAAGGTTGGTGAGGATATGGAGAAAAGGGAGCCCCATACACTGTGGGTGGGAATGTAAACTGGTGCAACCATGGTGGAAAACAGTATGGAGGTTTCTCAAAAAAACTAATAATAGAACTACCATATTCCTCTCCTGGTATATATTTGAAAAAAACCCCAAAAACGTTAATTCAAAAAGATATATGCACCCCAATGTTCATAGCAACATTATTTACAATTGCCAAGATATGGAAGCAACCTAAGTGTCCATCAACAGGTTAAGGAAGATGTGGGGTGTATATATATATGTAAATGTATATATATACACACACATACACTATTTATATACATATGGTATATATATATATAGTGTATATATATGGTATATATATAGTATATATATGGTATATATATAGTATATATATGTGTATATATATGGTATTATATATATAGATGTGTTTGTGTGTATATATATATACACATATATATATATATGTATATATATATACACACACACAATGGAATATTACTCAGCTGTAAAAAAAATGAAATTTTGCTATTTGTAGCAACATGGATGGACTTGGAGGGTATTATGCTAAATGAAATAAGACAGAGAAAGACAAATACTGTATGATATCACTTATATGTGGAATCTAAAAAATAAAACAAACTAGCAAATATAATAAAAAAGAAACAGACTCACAGAACAAATTAGTGGTTACCAGTCAGAAGAGGGGAGGGGCAACATAGGAGTGGGGATCAAGAGGTACTAACTAATATGTATAAAATAAGCTACCAGGATATATTGTACAATACTGGGAATATAGTCAATATTTTATAACAACTATAAATGAATTATAACCTTTAAGAATTGTGAATCACTATATTGTACACCTGTAACTTATATAATATTGTACATCAGCTATACTTCAAAAAAAGATGAAAAAGAAAACCAAGTGGCACTTCTTCAAACTAAAATTCTTCTGCACAGCAAAGAAAACCATCAACAAAATGAAAAGGCAACCTACTAAATCAGAGAAAATATTTGAAAATCATACCTGATAAGGAGTTAATATCCAAAATACATAACAAACTCATACAGCTCAATAGCAGAAAATACAATCTGATTAAAAATGGGCAGAAGATCTCAATAGACATTTTTCCAAAGAAGAGGTACAGATGGCCAACAGGTACATGAAAATGTGCTTAACATCACCAATCATCAAGGATATGCAAATCAAAACCACAAGGAGATATCACCTCATACCTACTAGAATGGCTATTATAAAAAAGACAAGAAATAACAAGGGTTGGTGAGGTTATTGGGGAAAGGGAACTCTGCTGCACTGTTGGTGGGAATTTAAGTTGGTGCAGCCACTATGGAAAACTGTATGGAGCGTCCTCAAAAAATAAAAATGGAACGACCACATGAGCCAGCAATTCCCCGTCTGGGTATTTATCCAAAGGAAACAAAACACTAACTTGAAAAGATACAATGTTCATTGCAGCCTTATTTACATTAGTCAAGAATGGAAGCAATGGAAGCATCCATCAATGTATAAATAGATAAAGAAATGATATATAAACGGTATATAGGTACAGTGGAATATTATTCAGTCATAGAAAAGAAGGAAATCTTGCCATTTGCGACAACATGGATGGACCTTGAGGGCACTACTCTACGTGAAATAAGTCAAAGAATGACCAAGACTCTACTATTTCACTTATGTGTGGAATCTAAAAAAAAGAAAAAAGAAAAACAAACAACTCCAAAATAAAAAACAAAACATGAACTCATAGATACAGAGTACAGATTGTGGCTGCCAGAGGCAAGGGTTGGGAAGCAGGCAAAAGGTACAAACTTTCAGTTATAAGATTAATGAATTCTGAGGACGTAATGTACAGCGTGGTGACTATAGTTAACAATACTGACTGTACATTTAAAAGTTGCTAAGAAAGGAGCTTTTAAAAGTTTTCATCACATGAAAAAAATCTGTAACCATATGAGGTGATGGGTGTTAATGATTACTACCATACATTTAGTTAACTAATACATTTAGTTAACTAAATGTATGGTAGTAATCATTTCCCAATATATACATATACCAGATCATGTTGTACACCTTAACCTAATACAATGTTGTCAATTATATCCCAAAACTGGAGAAAAATAAAATTTAAATATAGAAACTCTTAGGCCAAAAAAAATGAAGTTTGGGTCCAAGATCTCTCCTCTTAACCATATGCATATGCCTGTTTAAATACAGGTGATCTTTAATATGATAATACTTACCTCTACAGCCCTTAAGAGCTCCCAAGAACCATCATGTCTAAAGCTACAGATATATCTAATCAAGTGCCCTCCTCAGCTAATGATCATCAGCTCAGAAACATCTCTGGGCTTTGCTCTGCACTTCCTTTAAGCTTCTTTCCTCATGGAACATGCCTTAACTATGCTTGTTAGTTTCATACGTGGACTTGTCTCTTTTGCCTCTTATTCATTGGCAGCTCAATTTTGGACCATGATTTTGAGTCTGATCTGGCTTTCCATTGGAACTGTGCTTCTGGTAACTTTTCCCTGGGCTCCACATATTCCATCTAGTTGAATATGAGCCACACGACCAACACTCCCCTCTGGAATCAATGTTGTATTCCCTGACTACCACCTGCCTCTCTCATCTCATTGGGGGGAGGAATGACAATGTTCTACTGTCTTTCTAATTGGATGGTACTGGATTTTAACTGCCCCTTCAAATTATATTTTTAGTGATATTTAATTCAGCATTCAGAATATGACCGTTTTTAACCAATTTATACTCAAAGTGAGCCTGAGATAAAACGGGAGCTGCTCGGTGTAGAAGAATAGTCACTTGTTTGGCTATCCAGGAAGCCAAGTTTAATTTTAGCCTTGAGAGAATTTGAAATCATTATAATTAGATGAGTATTAAAGCCCACAAGTGAAAAGGACTCTTTTTTTTAAAGCACACCCATTCATTTAGCATCAATTCACAACTGGCAGTTCATTCTCCCAAATGCTTTATCACTGAGCATGCATACAGAGTTATCTGGAGGAGTTCAAGTAACTTGGAAGTAGGTCATTGCTGGGGATGTGATATAGACACTATATTTAACTGGAATATCTATAGAAATGTATAAAATGTGTACGTATTTGTAGAGAAGAAGATTATATTGTTTCACGTATTTTATTTGTGAGGCACAATAATGGGATAGTTGGTTTAGAATGATTGTAGGGTACACCCTGCACATGGTGCTGGGCATCAGTACAGATGTTAGGTAATAACCACTCCTGAGCTTGGGCTCCAAGGTTAATTTGAAGTGCACTCCAGAAAAATAGGCACTTATTTCACAGTTGCTTTAAAATGCTACGTAAGTTCTGTTTCACTCCAGACTAATGCCCTGATTGAAGACTGTCAGTAATATGATGATCTGAGGTATACTGAAAAACAGATGAGAAAATATGACTGGCAGTTTAGTCTTCTAGCCCTGCAATTCTAGAACTAAAAGGTGTTTTTGAAAGATTTAGAAGAAAACAGTTTCAAAAATGGGCTTTGGAATTTCCAGTAGAAAATGAAAGCAACGACTCTTAACATAAGCATGTTATTGTCAACAGTGGCATCTCTATTAAGCTTGTTCCCTTACTTAAACACTCCTATTACTGTCATCTCTCAGGTTTGTCATACCCACTGCCCTGACAGTACAAACATTCCACTGTAAAATCTGTCAAAAAGGCCAGTTGATTTCCTACATCTTCCGACACATGCTGCTCTTTAACATCAGCCTGTCAGAACACCTAAGAGAAAGGCATCAGCTTACATGCTTGGAGCTGAGGCTAGGACTACCATCACACACACTGTAATCGTTAGCCTTTCCCTGCTATAAAATTCTGCCTTTTGGAAACATAGAACCTGTTGCTGGAAAATGCTATTGGCATAAATCTATCATGCAAATTAGATTGCATACATCTCGGTGGAACTAGTTATTTCAAAAAACATTTTTTTTCCTGGTGTGAATCTGCTTTAATTTCTTTAATGATAAGTTGTTTTCAAATGTATATTGGATTTTCCTCTGCCACAATCAAGTGATTCCTGCATAGAAGTCAAGAAAAATATTTTTGGCTTCACTTGTCTTGATTATATTCTATTCTTGTGGGATATATACACACTTGCATTCATCTTAAGTTTGTCTTATCTTGGGAGGAATGTTCCTTTTGGTTTCAAAAATGTGATTAGGTAATTTCAGGATGACATACTGGACAGTCTTTCATTTACAAAAGATGGTTTTCTTGGCACCCCATGGGGAGGTCATTGAGCTTTTATGTTCTCTCTTTTTATCTGGTTCTCTTGTGGTATGTGTTTATGGGAGGCCTGGGGGCAGTCTATTAATATAAGGGATGTTCTCATAAAAGAATGTAGCTAATTTTATAACAAATACAACAGAATGTCTAAAATCAGTACACATGGTATATTCACGTAGTCACCTTGGGAGGATGTGGACTTATCCCAAAGACCTTTTTTGGAATGCCTTCAGAGTGTACGGCAGCACATGCTTTTATCCCTACTCAGTATAGTTTATTTTAGTATTTGAAATTAAAAAGTCATACATTATCACCATAATAATGAACAAAAGTATCCAAAATAAAAATGATGACCACACACTTACCCCAACAACTTACTTTAACCCCTGGCTTAACCCCCCCTTGATGAAGCTAATTTTAGTATCTTGGTTTATAATCATTCCACAGTTTTCATCTGCTCATAAAACATATACACTATATATATGGATTTAATTTTTAAGGAGAATATATAGATTATATATATTGTTTAACTCGTTCTTTTCCCTTTAACAGTATATTGTGGGTATGGGCAGGTTTACCATGAAATAAATGAACTATGAACTTTAGGGTCCCTTACTTTCATGGGCCCTTTCCAAGGCCCTGAAAGGGGGAGATCCTAACAATTTTTTTTTTATTATATTTTTGTATTTTTTATTTCTGAAGGAGGCCCTTGACCTTTTAATGTACCAGGCTCTACAAAATCTGGATCTATTTCTGAGCTTGGACATCTTTCTAGGCCAGTAGATCTGGTCTATGATATATCCTTTTTGTTCTAGTATTCTCATGAATGTGAATCTTTCCAACAGAAGAGAATTGTCAAATATACAAACAAATACATACAAGGATTACTGTAACATTTTTAAGATATTAAAAATAGGACAATCTGGATCTTCTCATCACTTGGGGAGAAGTTAAAAAATTATGGTACAACCATACCTTGAATATGTGTGGTTTTGCATTTTCTAAAGTGATGGCAAATTGTTGGTTTCTAAGGATAGATTTGACATTTGGAAGCAATCAAAAGGTATTCAGAGTCTTGTGAAAGAAGAAGAGACACTGGAATAGTATTACCTTTGGTTAAACCAAATTAGAACGTGACTGCAAAGTCATGGGATTATTTATTTGGCCAAATCCTCCCTTCAACAGCAGTGCATTGAGAACCTGCTTTGTTTCAGGTATTCTGGTGGTTAAAACAGGGCCCCATTTTTAAAAGTGGAAACATTTGCATGAAAATCCCCATTTAATGCAGAGTGTCAGATAGCAGGCACTCAATGAGTCTTTGTTAAAAGAATAAGCAAGTAAGAGATAAGATTTGTGGTTACAGAAAAGAGGGGTGTTGTGGTGAGGGGAAATAAATGAAGGTCGTCAAAAGGTACCAACTTCCAGATATAAGATTATAAGTACTAGGGATATAACGTACACATGATAACTATAGTTATGATTGTTTTGTGGCATATTTGGAACTTGTTTAGAAAGTACATCCTAAGAATTCTTATCACAAGGAGAGAAACTTTCCTTTTCTTTCTTAATCTATATGAGATGATGGATGTCAACTAAATTTATTATGTAATCCTTTCATATACTGTAAGTCAAGTCATTATGGTGTATACCTTAAACTTATACAGTGCTGTAGGCCAATTATATCTCAACAAAATTGGAAGAAAAAGGATAAGCAAGTGAATCAATAAGATGCTATAATGGTATTATGTATATGGCATTATAAGAACACAAAAGAAGGAGAGATGTTAATTACTTAAGGGTGTCAGACAATGCTTGCTTCACAGAGGATATGATGTTTGAGCTTAATCTTTAAAGATAAAAAGAAACTGAAGGGAAAAAAAGAGTGAACATAAAACATTTCGGTTAAAAGGAAGTAGTATATAAAAAGGCATAGATGTGTAAAATTTGACTTGTATTAATCGGGCTTGGAGTACAGGGTCTGTATATGATTAATAGAAGCTGGGATTGAAAAAGTTAGGTAGCTGCCCAAAGGCAAGTAGTTCTCCTCATTTCATATTCTTATACTGATTCCTTATTTTCATTCCTCAGTGGTCTTTGTTAGAACAAAATTCCTCTATTGGATGAACTTTGTTTACCATACTTAGCTGACATTTCCCTCTAATGTTCTTTAAAAAAATATTCACAGTTTTTCCCTCTCTGGAGCATGCTATGAGGTGGTTATTATCAAAGGTATATACAAGGTAAGAGCCAAGTTGAAATATTAATAGAAAATCAGGGTCATGAAAAATGATAACACACAAATGGCAACCAGAAAATCCAACAGAATGTCTTCATTATTGAACTTCAGATTTGAATCTGTGCTTGCTGGTAACTGAGTCAAAAAATAAGTTCACAGTTTTAATAAAAAAAGATATAACTCTGAAAGTAATATTCTTTGTGTCTCTTTATAAAGAATAATTCTTGGAGTCAGAATGCCTTGGTGGTAGTTACTTAAGCTGTTACAGCAAATGGAGATTTTATGTGGTTTGAATGAGATACTAATAGGTAAGACGTTTAGTATGTGTTAGGAACTGATCTCAGTACTTTACATATATTAGGTCATAAACCTCACGGTAACGCCAAAGCTGGGGACTGTTATCTTCTGCCCCATTTTACAAATGACGCACTGAGAAGTTAAGTAAGTCTCTAAAGAGCATATAACAGTGAGTGATAGAGCCAGAATTTGAACCCCAGTTGGCCCTGTTCTGAAGCCAGGCTCTGAACTACAGGCCATGCTACCCATCTGAAACAATGAAAGCCACCAGACAGTGCCTGGCACGTCGTGAGTGCTTAATATCTATCTAATGGCTCTTAGTGCTATGATAGAGGACAGAACATTTTCAATCCCTATCTGAAAGCAAACGTCGTCACCTAAAGATGACTTCTTTTAGTTCGTCTCCCACATTACAGATTGAGGAAGCAAACATATGCTTTGGAAACCAGATCAGCAGATGGCTTGCCTGGCGACCTATTGCATAAATTGAAGAAATGAAAGAGGTTTCCTTCCTAGAAAACATGTTCTGTCACTGGCATGCAAGGACCGACCTTCTGTCTAGAGTGGGATGCAGGGTGTTTACCAGGAGGGCATCCAAGAGACTTAAGACATTTTTATATAAGTGAAATAGCGAATGGAGAAGTAGAGATAGTGGTTGTGAGGAGGAAATCAGTTAAATCTTCCTTTCTGTGAAACATGGCACCACCCTGAAACCCAGCGTGGTTTCCCGAGTGAAGATCACAGCAAGGAACAGAGGCAGAATGAGAAGTACCTTCATGTTAATTGTCCCATTGAAATTCCATAACCTGGTGTGTCACGAGATTACTTCCAGAGAACAAATGAGTGCTAATAAGTGCTGGTATTATTTAAATAGAAAAGGAGAATCCCACATATAAAATAAGAATTATTGGACAATTTTAAAAATTGAAAATATTATAACAAATACATTTCAGGTAGTGACTGTCATGCCTTGGTAAAGAACAAGTCCTTTCAGACAACTCAAATATCTTTGTGTCCAAGATCAAAAGCAGAGACTTGGTTTTAAATTGAAATGATCTGGCATGGTCTTGGACAGGTTAGTAGCTCATATTCAAAGTAATGATGCTATTTTAGAAGTCCTGGACCTAGTGTCTTAAATATATATCAATCACCTGTAGGACAGAAGAAATATGCCAGTGATAACAGCCTAATGGGCAAAGTTGTTTTATCAACAGAGATTGATAGAGGGTTTGTCATGTGCGTGAATTTTTACAACATTCTCCACTCTGGTCTTCCAGCATCTTCTTTTCTCTCTCTCTAAACAAATCTCCACACAACAGTGAGTTTTAAGAAATATAAATCTGATCATGTCACTCACTGCCGGTCCTTTGATGGATTCCCATTTGCCCTATGGTTTACATAATCTCCCTTCTGTTTGATTTTTATATCACCTGCCCCCACCTGTCTCCCACCTCCCAGCCTCAGATTCTCTCTGGTGGAATGTTCTTCCCTCCAAGCACCCCCTTTTCCTTATTAAATGAGTTCCCTTCTAGTTCTAGTCCAAAGGTCCCTCCTTTGGGGAGCCTCCTTGGATCTCTCGACTACGTCTAGGACCTCTTGTTATATGCCTCCACAGTACCTGTTCCTCTTTCCTGCACCATGCAACATGTAACTACTTCAATTATTTGTGATAATAATGCCTGTCTTCCCCACTAGACTATATATTGCCAAGGACAAACACTGTAAACTGTGCTCAATAAAAAGTTTACTGACTGAATGGAGTTTGTTGCTTAAGGGATAGGAGAGAGAAGGAAGGGTGCTAAGGTAGGGTGGCGGCTTCAGCATGAGCAGAGGCACAGAGGTGGGGAGCGCACGGCAAGCCTTTGGGTTGGTGGCACTCAGTAATCCTTTACGAAAGGCCTTAGCAATAGCTGTGCTGAATAGTGAAAGGCCCGCGCACCGTGATGAAGAGCGGTCCCCGCACCGCGATGAAGAGTGGCCCCCGCTTGCCGCAACTGGAGAAAGCCCTCGCACGAACCGAAGACCCAACACAGCCAAAAATAAATAAATAAATAAATAAATAAATAAAAGGAATTATTCTCAAAAAAAAAAAACATGAAAAAACATGACTTTAAAAAAAAAAAATAGCTGTGCTGTGAGAGGCAGAAGGACAAACAGGCTGATCTGATGGGACCCTTCCTACTCTATGATTTTCTGTATCTGGCACATCTTTTTACAACTCTCAGAGGGAAAAGCCCAGTCTCTGGTTGCATACTGAATAACTGTTTGGACACAAAAAAAGGGACATGAAGGCAACGTTCTTCATTTAGAAAAAGATGCTCTTATTCAATACGAAAACTTTCAGTAAGCACAGACCAATGTCATGCGCTTGATGGATACTCAATAACTGAGCTATTGTTGCTGAGAGAGGGTGATGCCCCCTGTAAGAATCTCTCCGCCACTATTATCTTTTCAAACACACCCTCCTCCACGAGAGCGATTAAGTCTGAAGGCTATTACCAGCAATTGCAAAATCTGCTGCACAGAGCAGCACCTGCCATGAGTTATAACGGTACTTATTACACTAATGTTGAGTCACTGGATAGGGGAACCACAAAATCTAAGGTTAGGTGTGAAAAATGGAGGATCTATCTTGCAACAAGTAAGTTTTGGTTTAGGGATACTGAGCATTTCTTCTCAGTGGAGTTATGTTAACAAAAAGCCATTTTGCAAGGATGAATTATGCTTCTTTGCACATTTGTAATGGAATTTAGTTCTTAGTCAAACGTGAATCAGGTTAGAGCCATTCCGTATTAATCAGATTTTTTTTGAGTATTTGATCTTTCTGGTCATTGGCATCATTCACATGGGTAAGCCACAAATATTTTCTATTCACCACATGGCACTGACCCTGGCAATAGGAGGGATAGTCAATGATTCTGTTGCTGCAAAACCTGGTTAACAAACCACTGTGATATTTATTTTTCTTTTTCCAAATCTGCAGGGAAATAAATTTATGGATCACTTAACCTTTTGCCCAAGGAACAAATCCAAGTCAGTTCTGAATTAATATTGCTCCGAGGATGCAAAGCGAGGTCTTGTTTTCAAAGCAAAGCTGAGGGTTAAGGCAACAATCCACGTAAGAGGTAGAACTGCTTGTCCTCACCTGATTTAAATGATTGCTCCAGCCCTAAGTATATTTGCACAGACATCTAATAGAATGCTTTTTGTTTGTTTGTTGTGCTTTGCTTTGTTCAGCTTGTATGAAGTAACAAACTGCCTACTACTTTAAATCAGAGTTCTCCAAGGCCAGAAAAATGACAGTCACCTATGTCCCATTGGAGACGGCACAGATGCTGCTATTCCTTCCTCACCTGAAGACCCCTGATCTGGCTTCACCCATAAAATCTGCCTGTACTCAACATCAGAAGGTGTGGAGAATGCATCAAAAATTTTGTAGATGGTTCTGATTTCTATATTACATTCCAAAGCTTGCCAAATATGCTGTAAATGTGAGGTTCTAGGATCCTATTCAAATAATAAAATCTCTTGGGTGTTCCGAAAATATTTTACTCAAAATGAAAAATGTTGGCAGAAAAGAGGCAACCATCTTTGGGAATTATGCCTTCCCGTAGCTCACACTCAATGCATGAAGAACTTGCTTATGTGAAAGGGCATCACTACTCTTTCATACTTGGAATAACTTTTCCAAAAGAAAAGCACCTCTTGATTTTGCTAAGTTACCAAAGATCCGGTTTGATGCAGGAACTGTTAGAAATTTAGCTTTGGCATGCATTTTCTTAATAGTAACTGGGAATTTTAAACTATTTAGAAATGGCCCCTGCTTTGCGCCTTCCTTTGAACTATCCCCTGAACACACTGAGTATTCTTTAAAACATGTGATAATCAATATTTTGAAAGGTACTGCTTCTTAGAATTGTTGTCACTAAGCATACCAATTTTCTTGAAAAAAAAAAAGTGCCATTCTACTTTCCCTTGCAAAGGGAAAAAGGGTATTTACAGACACAGCAGTACCAAGAATTCCCTTATGATCTGGAGGAAACTAGGAGTGATTATCCATCCCAGTGGATTCAGTAGCAAATAGGGACCCTTTTCCGCTTATTTACTGAAATTGCCTTAATAAATTCTCCTCTGGAGAGTAAGAACCAATTACACTAATGTAGATGTGGAACCAATAATTGACTTCACATCATGGAAAACATCCACTGAAAATGGTGATGCAAACAGTGGTGGCCACGTTAAACTCACTGCTGTTGCCTGATATGTGCTGTGGCGTTTATCATTTCCACTCTGTGATTTCCAGTCACAGCTACCATGAAAAAATGTTGTGTGGATCCCGAGAGCCTCTGAGCCATCTCATGTTGGAAGTATGCTCTGTTTAAACTTTGTTATACACTGATCTATCTCTAAATTAGAAGTAAATTAAACAATGTATATGCCAATAAATTATCTCTGGAAACTGACTCTAACAGGGTGTTTACTTTTTTTTCATTAAAAAATAAAATAAAAGAAACTTGGGTCCCATTCTGTTGCTCGTTTTCTGCATATTAAAACTCTCACTCATTATTAACAGTTCCTGAACAATAAAGCAGAAGCAATCACACAGGACTACATAAAATGCAGTTTCAGTAGGGTTCAATAGAAGCATTTCTGAAAACTGTTTTAGGCATTTTCTTCAAGACTGCCAGGGACTAGAAGTGCTTTTCAAACACTAACATTTTGCAATGCCTGAAAATTCACGCGATGCTTATTGGGTAAAAAGATCTTTCGTTTCTACCCCATGAATGCCAATAGTGGAATCTGTGCTATTTTAAAGGTCGTCATTATAGGTCTGGGACTTAAGGATCTGCCTTGTTTAAGGTAAACTGTTCCATAAATTTTGTTGGATAATGACACACATCCACTGTAAACACACTGTTTTACCATCTTGCTCTATCCTTGCCTTCCTCTCTGCTGACAAGATGTTTGCTAAGTTGACCATTCTTTCATTTATTTAGTCCTTCATTTAACAAAAATGATTTGTTGTGGGTCAGGCACTGTACTTGGAACTGGAGATGCAGTGTTTCTAAGATGCAGTCTCTGCCCTTGTGAAATTCAGGATCTGGACCATTCATACCCTGTTTCCTGGATGCCTGGGTTCTCCTGAGCTGTATATATGGCTGGGGCAGTTTGAGTGTTCTTTCTGAAAGGTCTCCAGAAACAGAAGGGTATTGAAGGGTAATTCTTCTCTATTTTTGGTGTGAATCCTCCGTAAATGCTTAGACCATGATAGAGGAAGGATATGCCCACCCAGCAAGCCAAATTACCATAATCAATCCTGATGAGCAATGTTATTGCACTTAGGTTTCCCCTATTTTTAATTGCGGTAGAGGAGACAAAGGGGCCACGAAGCCACTATATCCATTCTAGCTTTCTTCTGGAACTAATCTAGAGGGACCTTCCTTCATCTCTATTTTTAGTTCTAACAAACTTGGGGAAAGTTTGATGCTCCTCAGATTTCTCAGCCTCTCTATAGGACATCAGGACCAGTTTGGGGATAAATCTTAAGTCATAAGGATAGTGTTAGGATGGGGCAACTCTATTCAGATATTCAACTCTGGGAGTGGCCCCTCAGAGTACAGAAGGAAGAACATGGGCTTAGGAATCATACTGCCTTAAGGTTAATAACAGCTCTGACATTTACAAGCTTTGCAAGTCAGTTCTCAAATTTCCCCTTCTCTAAAATTGCAGAAAGTAATGCATTGAAGGTTGGAGATTAAATGAAATATCTTACAAATAAGTGTATATAGCTCAGTACATACCTTATCACTACCCAACTGATATCCTTTCTGTATCCTTTTTTTCTCCCTGTATTACTTTGCCTGGCTACAGAGCTGGTTGGGTAGGAAGTTCCTCAGAACTATCATATCAGATACTTGTACAACACATATGAAGACGCAGATTTCAATGCAGTAATGTATACAAAGGAATGTATCCATTTTCAAAGGGAATGCACCATTTTTAGGGATGACTCACAAGAGGCTATCTGGTGTCAATCTAATCCAGAGTTCAGCAAGCTGCAGCAGGTATGCCAGACGGTGGTGTGATGAGCCAAGGTGCTGGGCATGTTGCCATTCCCCAGGTGGAAAAAAGTCCAGAGTCACTGCCAGTCTGAGCCTGGCAGAATGAGTTGTGAGTTTTACTAACGGCCGCTGCTCCTTCTATTACACAACTGTCCTTACAGGGCAAGGGAAAACACGGCCAAGTAAAAGTTGGAGCTTGTTTCCTAGTCCTGGGACTGAGGGCACGGTATCCCTGGAACCTGTTTAAGCATTCTCAACCCTACACTTTCCTAATGACGGGATTTTGTGATATACTTTGTGGGGCATTGCAAATATTCAATCTGCCTATGTTTTCCTCTTGCCCTTTTCTAATAGAATTCTGATATCGTTCAGGCATCTGCCCTATCACAGGTAGCCCTTAAGGGAAGCTCCAGGGATGGGCCCTGATTTGTCCAAATCTATCAAGGTAGATAATTAGGAGAAGCCTGGCTTTTTACTGCTAAAAATCAACAAGGAAGCATTTAACTCCAATTGCTACTGGCAGTCTTCTCAAATTTATAAGGGAGAAGTCAATAGAACAGAAATACCTACAGAGCAGAGATACAGGAATGAATTAAGTGGAATCACTGATGATATTACTGAGACAATGAACTCTGCCTCTTATCAGACTTCCTAATTTGCAAACCAGTGTACTTTGTTACTATTTAAACCAGTTTGGTTTGAAGTTCTTGCTATTCGAAGCCGAATTATCCCTAACTGATTTCCCTTTTGTACTAGTTTCTTATTGCCGCTGTCACCATTACCACAACTTAATGGCTTAAAACACACAAATTCATTATTTTACAGTTTTAGAGACCAGAAGTCTGAAATGGGGCAGCAGAGCTGCATTCTTTCCAGAGGCTCTAGGGAAGAATCCACTTTCTTGCCTTTCTGGGCTCCTAGAGGCTGACTGCATTCCTTGGCTTGACTATGGCTCCACCTCTACTTTTGTCATCACATCTGCTTTTCTGTCTCTGATTCTCCTGCCCCCTCTTACTAGGACCTTTGTGATTATATTGGGTCCCCTGGATAAATCCATGATAACCCCCCATCTCAACAGTTCTAGTTTAATCACATCTGCAAAGTCCCTTTTACCCTATAAGGTAACATAGCCTCAGATTCCAGGGATTAGAACACGCTATCTTTGGGGGGTCATTATTTTGCTTGTCACATGTCCTTAACATAGCCACATGGCCCCATTCCTAAGCACTACTAATATCACATTTTATTTTTTAAAAATTTGTCATTCATTCATGTCATTTAATCAACATGTATGGAATCCTACCCCGCATGCTAGCCATCATGCTAAGCATCTCTCTTACAAAGATGAATGTCTTTGCTCCTCTTCAAAACAGGAAGACAGACAAGGAGTCAGGAGATCTTTTTAGAGAATGTTCAGTGCTGTAGGGAAAGCTGTGTAAACAGAGAAGGACACCCAGTCTAACTGCTGAGTTAGGCTTGGTTTCATTATAATAAAGTCTTTTTAGTTGAAGATATAGAAGATTCACTACAACACAAGATTATCATCAAGAAAAATATCGACCAGAGCCTCTCATCAAGCCTCTTAGACAGCCTCAACCACCAGAGGGCAGACAGCAGAAGCAAGAAAAACTATAATCCTGCAGCCTGTGGAACAAAAACCACATTCACAGAAAGATAGACAAGATGAAAAGGCAGAGGGCTATATACCAGATGAAGGAACAAGATAAAACCCCAGAAAAACAACTAAATGAAGTGGAGATAGGCAACCTTCCAGAAAAAGAATTCAGAATAATGATAGTGAAGATGATCCAGGACCTCGGAATAAGAATGGAGGCAAAGATTGAGAAGATGCAAAAAATGTTTAACAAAGACCTAGAAGAATTAAAGAACAAACAAACAGAGATGAACAATACAATAACTGAAATGAAAACTACACTAGAAGGAATCAATAGCAGAATAACTGAGGCAGAAGAACGGATAAGTAACCTGGAAGACAGAATGGTGGAATTCACTGCCATGGAACAGAATAAAGAAAAAAGAATGAAAAGAAATGAAGACAGCCTAAGAGACCTCTGGGACAACATTAAACACAACAACATTCGCATTTTAGGGGTCCCAGAAGGAGAAGACAGAGAGAAAGGACACGAGAAAATATTTGAAGGGATTATAGTCAAAAACTTCCCTAACGTGGGAAAGGAAATAGCCACCCAAGTCCAGGAAGCACAGAGAGTCCCATACAGGATAAACCCAAGGAGAAACATGCCGAGACACATAGTAATCAAATTGACAAAAATTAAACACAAAGAAAAAATATTGAAAGCAGTAAGGGAAAAAACAACAAATAACATACAAGGGAACTCCCATAAGGTTAACAACTGACTTCTCAGCAGAAACTCTACAAGCCAGAAGGGAGTGGCATGATATACTTAAAGTGATGAAAAGGAAGAACCTACAACCAAGATTACTCTACCCAGCAAGGATCTCATTTAGATTTGATGGAGAAATCAAAAGCTTTACACCAAACCAGCTCTACAACAAATGCTAAAGGAACTTCTCTAAGTGGGAAACACAAGAGAAGAAAAGGACCTACAAAAGCAAACCCAAAACAATTAAGAAAATGGTCATAGGAACATACATATTGATAATTACCTTAAACGTGAATGGATTAAATGCTCCAACCAAAAGGCACAGGCTTGCTGAATGGATACAAAAACAAGACCCATATATATGCTGTCTACCCACTTCAGACCTAGGGACACATACAGACTGAAAATGAGGGGATGGAAAAAGATATTCCATGCAAATGGAAATCAAAAGAAAGCTGGAGTAGCTATAATCATATCAGATAAAATAGACTTTAAAATAAAGAATGTTACAAGAGACAAGGAAGGACACTACATAATGATAAAGGGATCAATCCAAGAAGAAGATATAACAATTATAAATATATATGCACCCAACATAGGAGCACCTCAATACATAAGGCAACTGCTAAGAGCTATAAAACAGGAAATCGACAGTAACAAAATAATAGTGGGGGACTTTAACACCTCGCTTACACCAATGGACAGATCATCCAAAATGAAAATAAATAAGGAAACAGAAGCTTTAAATGACATAATAGACCTGATAGATTTAATTGATATTTATAGGACATTCCATCCAAAAACAGCAGATTACACTTTCTTCTCAAGTGCACATGGAACATTCTCCAGGATAGATTACATCTTGGGTCACAAATCAAGCCTCAGTAAATTTAAGAAAATTGAAGTCATACCAAGCATCTTTTCTGATCACAATGCTATGAGATTAGAAATGAATTACAGGGAAAAAACGTAAAAAACACAAACACATGGAGTCTAAACAATACGTTACTAAATAACCAAGAGATCACTGAAGAAATCAAAGAGGAAATCAAAAAATACCTAGAGACAAATGACAATGAAAACACGACGATCCAACACCTATGGGATGCAGCAAAGGCAGTTCTAAGAGGGAAGTTTATAGCTATACAAGCCTACCTAAAGAAACAAGAAAAATCTCAAGTAAACAATCTAACCTTACACCTAAAGGAACTAGAGAAAGAAGAACAAACAAAACCCAAAGTTAGCAGAAGGAAAGAAATCATAAAGATCAGAGCGGAAATAAATGAAATAGAAACAAAGAAAACAATAGCAAAGATCAATAAAACGAAAAGCTGGTTCTTTGAGAAGATAAACAAAATTGATAAGCCATTAGCCAGACTCATCAAGAAAAAGAGGGAGAGGACTCAAATCAATAAAATTAGAAATGAAAAAGGAGAAGTTACAACAGACACCGCAGAAATACAAAGCATCCTAAGAGACTACTACAAGCAACTCTATGCCAATAAAATGGACAACCTGGAAGAAATGGACAAATTCTTAGAAATGCACAACCTTCCAAGACTGAACCAGGAAGAAATAGAAAATATGAACAGACCAATCACAAGCACTGAAATTGAAACTGTGATTAAAAATCTTCCAACAAACAAAAGCCCAGGACCAGATGGCTTCACAGGTGAATTCTATCAGACTTTTAGAGAAGAGCTAACACCTATCCTTCTCAAACTCTTCCAAAATAAAGCAGAGGAGGGAACACTCCCAAACTCATTCTACAAGGCCACTATCACCCTGATACCAAAACCAGACAAAGATGTCACAAAGAAAGAAAACTACAGGCCAATATCACTGATGAACATAGACCCAAAAATCCTCAACAAAATCCTAGCAAACAGAATCCAACAACACATTAAAAGGATCATACACAATGATCAAGTGGGATTTATCCCAGGGATGCAAAGATTCTTCAATATATGCAAATCAATCAATGTGATACACCATAGTAACAAATTGAAGAAGAAAAACCATATGATCATCTCAATAGATGCAGAAAAAAGCTTTTGACAAAATTCAACACCCATTTATGATAAAAACTTTCCAGAAAGTGGGCAGAGAGGGAACCTACCTCAACATAATAAAGGCCATATATGACAAACCCACAGCAAACATCATTCTCAGTGGTGAAAAACTGAAAGCATTTCCTCTAAGATCAGGAACAAGACAAGGATGTCCACTCTCACCACTATTATTCAACATAGTTTTGGGAGTCCTAGCCATGGCAATCAGAGAAGAAAAAGAAATGAAGGGAATACAAATTGGAAAAAGAAGAAGTAAAACTGTCACTGTTTTCAGATGACATGATACTATACATAGATAATCCTAAAGATGCCACCAGAAAACTACTAGAGCTAATCAATGAATCTGGTAAAGTTGCAGGATACAAAATTAATGCACAGAAATCACTTGCATTCCTATACACTAACAATGAAAGATCAGAAAGAGAAAATAAGGAAACACTCCCATTCACCATTGCAACGAAAAGAATAAAATACCTAGGAATAAACCTACCTAAGGAGGTAAAAGACCTGTACTCAGAAAACTACAGGATACTGATGAAAGAAATCAAAGATGACACAAACAGATGGAGAGATATACCATGTTCTTGGATTGGAAGAATCAATATTGCAAAAATGACTATACTACCCAAAGCAATCTACAGATTCAATGCAATCCCTATCAAATTGCCAATGACATTTTTTACAGAACTAGAACAAAAAATCTTAAAATTTGTACGCAGACATGAAAGACCCCGAATAGCCAAAGCAATCTTGAGGGGAAAAAAACGGAGCTGGAGGAATCAGACTCCCTGATGTCAGACTATACTACAAAGCTACAGTAATCAAGACAATATGGTACTGGCACAAAAACAGAAATATATATCATTGGAACAGGATAGAAAGCCCCGAGATAAACCCACGCACCAATGGTCAATTAATCTATGACAAAGGAGGCAAAGATATACAATGGAGAAAAGACAGTCTCTTCAATAAGTGGTGCTGGGAAAACTGGACAGCTACATGTAAAAGAATGAAATTAGAACACTCCCTAACACCATACACAAAAATAAACTCAAAATGGATTAGAGACCTAAATGTAAGACCGGACAACTATAGAACTCTTAGAGGAAAACATAGGAAGAACACTCTTTGACATAAATCACAGCAAGTTCTTTTTTGATCCACCTCCTAGAGTAATGGAAATAAAAACAAAAATAAACAAATGGGACCTAATGAAACTTAAAAGCTTTTGCACAGCAAAGGAAACAATAAACAAGACGAAAAGACAACCCGCAGAATGGGAGAAAACATTTGCAAACGAATCAACGGATAAAGGATTAATCTCCAAAATATATAAACAGCTCATGCAGCTCAATATTAAAGAAACAAACAACCCAATCCAAAAAAGGGCAGAAGACCTAAATAGACATTTCTCCAAAGAAGACATACAGATGGCCAATAAGCACATGAAAAGCTGCTCAACATCACTAATTATTAGAGAAATGCAAATCAAAACTACAATGAGGTATCACCTCACACCAGTTAGAATGGGCATCATCAGAAAATCTACAAACAACAAATGCTGGAGAGGGTGTGCAGAAAAGAGAACCCTCTTGCACTGTTGGTGGGAATGTAAATTGATACAGCCACTATGGAGAACAGTATGGAGGTTCCTTAAAAAACTAAAAATAGAATTACCATATGACCCAGCAATCCCACTACTGGGCATATACCCAGAGAAAACCATTATTCAAAAAGACAAATGCACCCCAGTGTTCACTGCAGCACTACTTACAATAGCCAGGTCATGGAAGTAACCTAAATGCCCATCGACAGATGAATGGATAAAGAAGTTGTGGTACATATATACAATGGAATATTACTCAGCCATAAAAAGAAACAAAATTGGGTCATTTGTAGAGACGTGGATGGATCTAGAGACTGTTATACAGAGTGAAGTAAGTCAGAAAGAGAAAAACAAATATCGTATATTAACACATGTATGTGGAACCTAGAAAAATGGTACAGATGAACCAGTTTGCAGGGCAGAAGATGAGACACAGATGTAGAGAACAAACGTAGGGACACCAAGGGGGGAAAGCCGTGGTGGGGTGGGGATGGTGGTGTGCTGGATTGGGCAATTGGGATTGACATGTATACACTGATGTGTATAAAATTGATGACTGATTAAAAAAAGAAAAAGAAAAATATCATTTTAAACTAATCAGTTTCCAATTTGTTTTTTTTCATTTTGAACTACTTTTTTTCCCAGATCTCTGCAGGTCTGGTTTCCTGAGGTCAAGCAGGCATAGTTTGAGAAAATGACTAAGAGGTCTGAGAAATGTGGTCTGGATAAATTTGCACAATATATTTAAAAGCTAATTCATTTCATAATCTATTTATTGAAACAATGTTTGCTAAGTTACTGAGTTACCAAGGAGTATGCTGTATCCCAGAGGTAATTCAAAATTGAATAAGATATCATGGTCTCTTGTATTCTAGTTAGAGATAGGTCAGGTATACAAATAACTAAAATACATTTAATACACCCTAGAATATTTAATTCTGCCATGAATTGCCCCATTATCAATTTCTGTTTTGTTTTTCAGCATTTCCTCTCATTTTTTCCATTCATTATTTTTTATTCCTTCCTCTTTGTTACTTAAAAATTTTAAAACACAGGGAAACAAAAATCACCTATCATGCAATGGCTTTAAAAATAGCATATCTTAAAGAATCTAAGGCACACAGATTGAAAGATGTGCTGCTATTTTATGTGTCACTAAGAAAGAGAAGAACACTTCCAATTAAGCTGACACATTGTCAACTGAGAAACGATTCCCAATTGTGGAGCTGTTAACTCGTGAAATTAGGAAAATCTCCCCTCTCCCTATCTCTCATTTCAGAGGTAACCATTATGCTTAGTTCAATACCAACTTTAGATACATGAGAAAAAAACCACAGGGGGCATGATGTTGTATGATTCCATGGTTAAGAATCTATATGCCTAATACTTATAGATATATTGATAGACAACAAAGCATACCAGGGTTACTATTGCCTTTCTTCACTGTTTCCATATGTGTTTTTGTTTATATGAGGTGTGTGTGTGTGTGTGTGTTGGTGGGGTGAAGTGTATAAATGTCAGCATGCATTCATGACATTCATGTGCTGGTGGAGAGTCTACTCAGTGTAGGCGGTAATGAAAAGCTATATTCTAGTCTCAGGTAATGAAGAGAGACTACGAAGGCCAAGTTAAAGAAAAAATAAACAAGAGAAAAAACTGCCACATTTAGTAAGCTGGTTTTTGGCCACTGTTCCCTAACAAGTTTCTAGAAAACCAAAATAGCTCATTATGGAGATACTTCGACTCTTACGTTTTCTAACAATTTCACATATTTTCTTAGAAACCCCAACTCTTATTCATACTAGAAAACCATTTAAAGTTCCGTTTCAAAATTAGTTGAGGTCTAGAAAAGCTAGCAAGCGCTAGAGAAAGGGAGTCAGTTGAGGCTGCTCTCCTTCCCCTAAATCTTTAACACTCAAGGGGCTGAAGATGTTAGTTCCACAACCGATTAAAGGAGAAAAGCCCTGTTTTGACATGTTCCTGAAGACCCATATTTATACTAACACAGTAACAGCATGCTTATCTTGAGGGCATTTTGATATTAAAAATCTTAAGAGTACAGTGTATCTTTCCATAATATACCAAGAATGTAGGTGACATGCAACTGTCACCTAACAGGATTTTGAATCATGCAGACCTCATCTCCATGTGCCAGGAAGGACATACACCAAAAATAAAAGACACAGTGCCCTCTCTAAGGAAGGAACTTAGATTTATTTAATGCTTACTGAGAACCACACATTGAGCTAAATGATTTTGTTTGTGGTGCTTTATTTAATTGAATGAGGCATGCATCTACTTCGAGGTAACTTTGGTGCAGAAATCAAATGTTCTATTTCACATAATGATTAGCTTAGTAAATTACTCTAGTGTTTGGGATCCCTGATTATTCAACACATTTGCTTTTGGGGTTGCAGGTGCAGGCTGCCTTTCCAGAGTTTTGTATTTTGAGAAATTTAGAGTTTTGGATGTTCTTTTTGTCTCCATTCTATTTGAGAAAAGAGTTTATGATACCAAATATTTTAGAAGAGAGAGTTTGTCAGGCAACAGGACCTAGAGGAATAAGCTGGTAAGCGAGTTAAATGCTGGCTTATTTTTATTTCTGCTGAATATTCAGAGAGGTTAGTTAGTGTTCTTACACTGGTAGCCCCTCGAATTTCCTGTCCTGTTTAATATATAATCAGATATATTTCATTGTAAGGATTGATTTTAACATCTATCAAATAGATTTTGGACAAATCTGCTTATTTGGGAATTGGATCTGAAGAAAATCATCCTGGATATTTTTAGAGTCATTCCAGATTCCCTCCCTGGCATATTGCTGCCAAGCAGACACTTTTGGATGTTCACTTAAAACAATTAGCATAAAGGCAGTCTTTATCAGTTGTCCTTGAGGTAAAATCCAAATTCTATAGTGTACAGTTCCAGGTAGGTTCTTGCAAGCTGGCCTCAATCTATCTCTAGCCATTGTTCTTTATGGACTTTGCATGCTTCTGTTTTAGCACTTTATCCTGCTACATTCCAATTTTGCCTGTTTTTGGCTCTCACTTGACAGACAAACTCAAGAATGAAAACCATGTCTGTTTTCCTTGCTTTCATATTCCTGGAACATGGTCAGTTTTGTGCACGTAGTGGGTGCTCAAAGGAATATTGCTAAGTGAAGGAACAATTTCACATTATTTCAACTGTAACTATGATTGATGGAACTATCGCCATGAGAAAGTGAAATCTGAACAACTTCTATTCCATTCATCATTGGCAGGAGATAAAAAAGATGTACAGCAAAAATCAATTGCTTTCTCCACCTCTACCTCTTCACAAAAGAAGGCCCCTCCCTTCAAGTTTGCACTCCCATCAGCAAAGTCATCTGTCTGTCTCTGTCTCCTTCTCTCTGAATGACCTACCAGAACTTTTGAATTAGAAACTAAGGGCCATTGTTCTAGTGAAGTGGGGGCTTTACTCTGAGATTTCTCTATTCTTTCTTCTACACATTGATTAATAAGTTGAGCATTGAAAGTCATGGACTGCCTGCATAATAATTTAAGACACTTCCATTTTGCAAATTAAAAAATTTATTCACTTTTATCCAATACAAATATACTAGGTTTGATATTGTTCTGAGAGGATAAGCTGTATTATAAGGTTTAACCATGTAATGTGTGGCTCTTGTAATCACTTTCGTTGCTTTACAGCCATGTCTCATATAATCAATAGTATCGTGAGAGGAAATGTAATCCTATATTTTTACTTTGGCATATAGCACCTCCATATCCTCTTCATAATATCTGTTGGTGGTGAGAAAGTGCCATTTCATTAAAGGTATTATAAAATTGTCCAAACAAATTCTTGGTATCATTAGTTTATCCTGAAAGCATTTTTTTCTGAAGCAATTATTTCTTTTTATTAAGAAAGTACCAGTCTGGAGGCATATTAACATCACCAGGATTTCATAAATAAGGAAAACATATAATTTTATTACATTCTTTGATATACTCTGATTTTCTCATAGACTTGGAGTTACCTAAAATATTCATTATGAGTTTCCTTCCTTCTTGAGTATTGCTTTGTCATGCAGAGCATCAGAAAATGTAGGTAGCAGCATTTCCTGGTACATATATACATTTGAATATTTCAACCCAAATAAAAGTTTTATTTCTAATCTTAAAAAATAGCAAGATGGGTAACAAAATATCATGGCATTTCTTGGGGCTAGGGAGGAAGTGATAACAAAAGAAGGGCTGAGATTTTTTTACTACAGGTTGGCAAAAAAAGTTACAATTCTTTTACTTCTACTGTCTAGGAATTATGTCATTATAAAATACTCTCTTTGCCCTAAAATGTAAACTTCTTGGGACCAAGTCTCTGGAATCCGTGTAGTTCTCTCTAGATGAGTGGATGAACAACACAGAGAAAGGACTTATGGACAAGGCTTGACACCTACCTTTGCCTCCTCAGCAAAAAATTGGCTTCTTTATTTCTGTTTGAAACAGCTCCCTAGGATATATTTCAAATGAGGTTAAACAGGAAAGTTACTTGTTTTTCACTCTTTTCCTTCAAGCTCTTGTGGTATCCTTGGTCATATGAAACTTGATTTTGTTTGTTTTTAGGAAAGGAAGGAAGTCTGATTTTTAAAAATTTTGAAGCTTAAATGATAGAGACTGGTTAGTTTACACTGTTACGGTGCTTCAAGGAAAGCTGAGATCACTATTTGTCCCATCTGGCCGTGGAAAGGAAATAGTATAAAGAGCCTGTAGTGCATTCTACCTCTATCATAGAGATAAAGCATGCAACAGCATGGAATTTAGTTTTATATATAATTCTCTATCTTCAAACCTGGTACAAGAAGAATCACTAATATCTGATTGCAGTATGAATCTTCTATATGGTATATCAATTTTATTCAAAATAGGAAATACCTAATAGGAGAAACCTATGAGACTGAGATGTATCTCAAAGTTAAGAGAAGACAAGGGAAGGTCGAGTAATAAAACTATACACAAGATATGCACACACACACAGATCAGAATCTTCTACTCTGCAAGAAAATAAATTCACATAAACCAACGATATGAATTATAATGTTTTCAGGTTTAGCTGCCTTTACAGACAGCCTCTAGCATAGAGCCTGGCACAGAAGAGCAAGTGCTAATGTGCAACTTGTGCTTGTTCAGTAATTGATTGGCTGTTGTTACATAGGGACAATGGACTTCCCCATAGAGGACTTCCATTAGGGTGACTTCACTGAAGAACAGCCTTAGAGTTATGCTACATTCTGAAGGCTTCAGTCAGATATAGGGAATTACCCTATACCCTAACAGTCTACCTTAGACTGTGAACTTGACAATGGCTCCATTAGAGTGACAGCCCTTCAGAGCTCTAAAAAGACTCAGAACAACTGTACTAGATGGCAGTTGACCTCCTGGAAGTTAAACATCCATCTATAAATAGGCCTGAGAGTGTCAAGGAGTTTGGGACTATATAGAAAACTTGATTGAAACGTGACTTCACTTGTTCATCCTCACAACACAATCCTATTATTATAGTGTGTTCTAACACATGTTCTTGAGAAGCACAGCAGGTTAGATTTTCCAGGAAAACTGAATGCATTTTAGGGTGAGCACTGCAGCTTTGTAATATGTGGAAGAGCAAGGTAAGTGGAGGCGTGTTGGAGACCGGATGCAGTTCAGGTATGGATGGGGAGTGGTCAAATAGCTTAAACATTTTGTTATGGTTTTTTGAAAAAACCACCCTACTTAATGAGAAATGGGAAGAAACCTACCATTTCTTTATATAATGTCAGTCCATTTGGAGAATTTTTATGGTAGAATTGAAGAAGAGCAATTAGTAAAGATATATAAACAAGATGAGTCAGAAAAAGACAAAGAAGGGTGGCACGGTAGACATCACAGGAAGGTATTATCAAGGAATAGGTTCTGGGCAATAATGTCAAGAGCTGCAGATATAAAAGCCAAGTGTTACAGTTTGCCAACCACGAGGACATTTTTGACATTGGAAAAAAGAATTTCAACACTGAGGTGAGGGTGGAAATATATATTCTTTTCTTTTTTTTAACATCTTTATTGGAGTATAATTGCTTTACAATGGTGTGTTATTTTCTGCTTTATAACAAAGTGAATCAGCTATACATATACATATATCCCCATATCTCTTCCCTCTTACATCTCTCTCCTTCCCACCCTCCCTATCCCACCCCTCTAGGTGGTCACAAAGCACCGAGCTGATCTCCTTGTGCTATGCCGCTGCTTCCCACTATCTATCGGTTTTACATTTGGTAGTGTATATATGTTTATTTAAAAATTATTTTATTGGATTAAGTTGATTGGTAGAGTGGGAAAATGAGCCAGAGATGAGAGATTCATGATACCAGAGAAAAAATAATTGCTAGAGTAGTATCATCTCAGAGGAGGCAAAAAGTGATAAGATCAATATGATAGATGGAGGATTGGCCTTAGAAAGGAGTTACTTCTTCCCTGAGATAACATAGACGACTATTTAGGTAAGTTTGGAAGAAAAATTGAAGGAGTTCACAACCTCATGATTTATATTCTCCTGATTTAAAACCAAAAAAAAAAAAACAAAAAACAAAACAAAACACCAAAAACATGTTGCATCTGTTGAGAATCAGGAGCCAGAAGTGGAGCATATGTCTTGGAAACAAAATTGAAATAAATCATTGTAGAGAATGAGAAGAGTCAACCAAGGATCAATATTGAGATAAAGTTAAGAAGCGATAGTCTCTCTCTCTCTCTCTCTCACAGTGAAAAGAGAGGCAGAATCATCATTTATTGTCTGCTCTGAGCTAGGGTGTTTGCATCATGTAGCTTTCATAAAAACCATATAATGTGGTAAAAATAATTATCTTCATTTTGCAGATGAGGAAACCGAAGCTCTCAACATCACAAACCTAGTGGGTGGTAGAACAAGATTCTGGTCCAAGTTAAGATTTCAAAGCCTGTTCTTTTTCTTCTCATACAACCTTTAAATTTAGATAGCCCTTAGGTTGACATAAGGTTGGAGATTGACAAGAGGTGTGGTACAAGATAAAGGAACACAACAGGATTCAGGGGCCAGACAGTAGTAGGTGAAATAATTGATCATGGGGTTCTATCCTGGAAGACAAGAAGTTAATTCCAAAATGGAGAAGGTGAACTACATGAGTATTAAGGACTTCTGGTGAAGATTCCTGATGCAGAGCAGATTTTTTTTTTAATTTAATTTTATTTTATACAGCAGGTTCTTATTAGTTATCCATTTTATACATATTAGTGTATATATGTCAATCCCGATCTCCCAGTTCATCCCACCACCACCACCACCCCCCTGCCCCGCTTTCCCCCCTTGGTGTCCATATATTTGTTCTCTACATCTGTGTCTCTATTTCTGTCTTGCAAACCTGCTCATGATGCAGAACAGATTATGACGGAGTAGGGGTATTGGAGAATTGGAAAGCTAAGATACTTTAGGCAGAGATGGGAATTTCACAATTTACATTTCAAGAAGTATAAGGATTTTAGCTAGTAACAAAAGTTCATGGTGTGGTCATGTGAACTGATTTCTAAAATGGCTTTGAGTTCTGCCACAGGAATACAAGGAATCAAAACTGAAGTTAATTAATTAGGTGGACTATCTTGAGATTTTCTCAGGATGACAGTAATAGTGGAGAGAGGATAACTGTGAATTAGGTACTCAGTCTTCTAAAAATCAGGAAAGATGGCTTACAGTTTGTTGATTAAAGTAGGATTAAGTTGATATGAATAGAAAATGATTTAAATTAGGATGGACTTCCCTACGGTAGTATGAGACAACTGTTCTAGGATAAGGTAAGGTGGAACAAAATGCTGTAAATTTTTTCTCATTACCTTCACGCAGAGAAAAAACAAATAGCCTCCACTTGTGAAAACTACTTGTGGGGTATTATTATGAGAAAACACCAAGTTTCAATTAAGCAAAGCGATTGATGGTCTACTCTCAAGAGAAGAAGAAAATATTCAGATATTTCTTGACCACAGACTAGAATATCAGAGGAGATATTATAATAGAAAAGTATGATAGGATCAGGAAGAAGAGAAGGGAAAATATGGGTTAGGAAGCAGGACAGAATGGGTTTGAAGGTGTCAGTAGAAAAGAACAAGGCATATTTAAACAGATGTCATAGTTTTAGAAAGAAAAATGTATTTAGGGAAGTCAAGAAAAAGTTATTTCAAAAATATGTTGATGATATGGGATTGATAAAGAACATTTTCATGAGATACTTATGTAACTGAAGGGAAGACTTAGTATGCTTTATAGAAATTCGAAGCTATGATATTGAGATTCCTGTCATTAGAAAGAACATTTTTCTCTCCACCAAATCCTCACAGAAGCTTTCAAAGTTTTTCACCATATGCTTACATCATTCCAGCCTCCAAGATATAGGTCAGAGAATGTGGAAAAAGGTTCCCATGTTGTGAGAATGAGACTTATCATGGGAAGAGATGGAATTGATAGAATTAAAACATTTAGAATAAGTATCCAGTAACAGAATTTTCTGAAAACACAATTGAAGCTCCTTGACACATCCAGATTATAGTCAGAAGACAGTATATCACATGGGAACAAGTATCAGGGAAAAAAGGGCTTGAGAGACTTGGGAGTGTATTTGTATGGGACAGCAGTCCTATTTTGTCTACACAGTAATAATAAAAAAAAAGTTTGTTGGGAGTAAAGGCATTATTTTATTTACATGCCTCAAGGTTTAGTCCACATTCCCTGAAGAAGATTCTTTGAGTTCAAACTTGTAATCATATAGCATAGAAACCTTTTCTGCTTTTTAAGTACTAAAAAGTCATTAATCTATTAGGCTAATTAGAGTTAGTTAGGTTTGATGTAGAGTTTCTTTAATTCCATGGAAATTCCCTCAGGCCATACTAGTATATGGTTTTCAGTTCACATGAAGGACAATGAAAGCATGTTTACAGAGAACAAGCCAGTAAGCGCAGCTAACTCTGAGTTGTTTGCCTTGTGATAATCAACGTGAAGTTTACTGCCACATGAATTGTTTAAGAAAGTTCCAAACTTTTTACTCTTGACTTTGTTTTGTTTTTAAAAGTGTTTTTTTTTTTTACCTAATTCTTAATCTTTTCTATACAACAATATTAAGATATCATAGGTTAAATTTCCACATCTGGCATTTTAAGGCAAGAAGAATTTTATCTCTGCCAACTTTCCAACCCTGTCTCCACTGATCCCCAACAGAAACCTTCCTCTCTAGGCACACCAAAGAGGAATAGCTGGAGAATGGTTACGAGCAATAAAAAAAAGGCTTTCACCTTCCTTACCACCTCTGTTTAGTTGGGCTTGAGAATTTAAGGCTTTAAATCTCAGAAGAGTCTTTACAATTGACTTTGGAATATAACATGCTAGGAAAGACTACTTGGGGGGAGCATTCACACTAACAAATGTGCTTTTCTGAACTGCATCGAACCATTTTGGTGCTCTATATAACCTAAGTTACAGCAGATGGCAGGAGCTGAGCAATTGGCATTTAATGCCGTTACTTATCTTCTTGTGTATTCACCTTTTCCCCCAATGTTCTAATTATTTCCTTCCAATGACTGGAAACTCACTGAAGCATCAATCAAACCAAGCTTTGGTTATTTTATGGTAACTCAAACATACTCAACGTTAAATGATACAATGCACAAAATTTAACACCTATTCATTAAATTCCAAATTCCCTTGAGTCAGCTATTGGAATTTCCATTTATGGATCTTTGCGCTTACTTGCTCACTGTGTTTTCTCTATGCCATATACGTATATACACACACATATACACACAATATACACACACACACACACACACTTATATATAGATATTTGTTATGTATCACATATATCTATATATGTGATATGTGTGTGTGTGTGTGTGCTAGAGATACATATTATATTCATTAGGTAGACATGCACTAGAGATTTTATTAAATATTTTATATATATTTTATTATATAATAAAATCTCCAGCACATATCTATATACATACACACACATTTCATTTTATACTATGTTGGGTAGTTTTCCTCTGAGGAAATGTTTAAATACTTCTGATCTAGGTAATACTTTGAAAAAGTAGGTCATACCCAAACTATCACTCAGTAGTGGAAAAGCATTTTGATAGAAGCTATATACCTACTATCTGACCACAGTCACAATTTCAGTAATGCACAGGAAACACAGAGTAAAGGCCTTTAAAAGTTATCTGACAAATATAGTTGTGCTGTTGACTAGCCTCTTACATTTTTCCTAGGTATGCATTTATAGAATTCTTTTTTATTTTCAGTTGTAAGGATAAATTTATTGGTGCTTTATCAAGGCTACTTAGAATTTGATAATAGAATGCATCAGACTGTCACTTTTAGAAAGAAACAGACCTTGAAGAGAGCGAAGAACTAGTTTTATATGACAGAATAATAAAGACGTCATCTCTCTCTACCATCTTGTTTTTTTTTAACATCTTTATTGGAGTATAATTGCTTTACAATGGTGTGTTAGTTTCTGCTTTATAACAAAGTGAATCAGTTATACATATACATATGTTCCCATCTCTCTTCCCTCTTGCATCTCCCTCCCTCCCACCCTCCCTATCCCACCCCTCTAGGTGGTCACAAAGCACCGAGCTGATCTCCCTGTGCTATGCGATTGCTTCCCACTAGCTATCTGTTTCACATTTGGTAGTGTATATATGTCCATGCCACTCTCTCACTTTGTCCCAGCTTACCGTTCCCCCTCCCCATATCCTCAAGTCCACTCTCTGGTAGGTCTGTGTCTTTATTCCCGTCTTGCCACTAGGTTCTTCATGACCTTTTTTTCTTTTCCTTAGATTCCATATATATGTGTTAGCACACTGTATTTGTTTTTCTCTTTCTGACTTACTTCACTCTGTATGACAGACAGACTCTAGGTCCATCCACCTCACTACAAATAACTCCATTTTGTTTCTTTTTATGGCTGAGTAATATTCCATTGTATATATGTGCCACATCTTCTTTATCCATTCATCCGATGATGGACACTTAGGTTGCTTCCATGTCCTGGCTATTGTAAATAGAGTTGCAATGAACATTTTGGTACATGACTCAACCATCTTGTTTTTTAATGTCATTTTTCACAGCAGGGAAAATTAATATATTTCAAAAGATATAAAGTATAGGAAACAGGCATCAGTCACCTTCATATTTTTAATGGAAATACTGTGAAAAAATATAATTTTAGTCAATTTTAGGGAACTATGGTTTTTTTTTTTCATTTACTCAGCTCTTAACACTACTCTCTCTATTATATAGGAATACTCCTGAAGCATGGATTTTCTTCTATTTAAAATTCTTAAGGTTACATTTCTTATGTCTTGTTTAATTTTGCTATTCACTTCATTGGTAGTGCTGCTTATGATTTAGCTGTCAGATACATTTGGATGGCAACTTCCAATCAGTCAAAATGGCAGTCATTCATTGAAGGCTGCTGTTAGCAGGAGAATTTGGTCTTGAATATCTTACCAAGTGACAGTTCCCTAAGTCATTTAATAGGAAAAGGAAAGCAATCCTGATGTGAAGAGTTTAAGTAAGTGCTGATATTCAAGTTCAAATTCATATTTGCTCTTCAAACTCACTATGTCCAAAACTGAACTCATAATATTCTCCTACAAACTTAGGCTTCCTCTTGTATTTCCAATCTCTTGTTAAAAGCAGGAGCATCCCTCTGTCACTCAGGCTTGAAACCTTAGTTATCCTCTTTCTCCCCTATCCTCTAGCAGCCATATTCCTCAGTCTCTAGGATGGTCCCTTTACAATGTGTCTCCTACCATTCTTTTTTTTTTTTTTTTTTTTTTTCTATCACTCATTTACACATTTCTTCCTTTCTGGACTGTTGCAATATCTTTCTAATACCTTTTGCAGCCTATATCTCATTCCTTAAGACATACTGACATCACAGTAATCTTTCTAAAGTTATAAATTTGAATAAGAACTCCTCTGTGCTCACAAACCATACAAGCTCACCTCTGCCTAGAGGAAAATAATATAATAAACACACTTGCCTGTCATTCAAGTCACCCCATAATCATCTGTGGTCTACCCTCCAAATTTATTTGCCATTAATCCTTCTTCTGAAGTGTCCCTGTATTTTAGCTGAGTTGACTTTCTAGGTATTCTTAAAGAATACTCTGTAGTTTCAGTGTAAACAGAATGCCATTCTCATCATACCAGAATACAATCCATTTCTAAAGCCCTGTTCAAATTCTGTCTCCTGTGTGAAGCTTTTAGTAAATTCACAATCATCCAAACATGCAACCATAAAGATTTATCTAAGCATTGTAAATATGATGAGGATACCAAAAAATATATAACACTGATGCATGTCCTCAAGAAGTTAATTGTCTAATGGGGAAATAATATGAAAACAAAGAGTAACATCAATATAACATAAATGGTATGTAACTCTTACCTATAATATGAGGTATTAACAAAGTACTCTGGGAACACAGAGGAATGGGTATCTCCTTATTAAAGAGTTAGGGAATATTTTATAGAGTGAGTGTGAATTGAGCTGTTTTCACAAGTAGAACAAAGAAAGTACTTTTCATATGCAGTAAATAGTTAACCTATTCAACAAGTATTTGAGAACCTACTGTATATCAGCATCAATTATGTATCAGTATAATTACTGGAGATACTATAGAAGGAAGGATGGAGAGGAACAGAAAGAATTAAAAGGTATGTTTTAGTAGAATGAAAAGATAATAGTTACTATTTAGTTGTAAGAGGGTGTGAAGATGGAAAAGTCCATGAAAACTTTTGGATTTCCTGATTGGAAAGGATGATAAGCCCATTAATTGAACTAGAGAAGACTGGAGAAGGGGTATGTTTGGATCACTTTTCAACCTGTTAAGTTTTAATTACAGGTAAGATGTTCACATGGTGAATGGAAGTGTGGGTCCATAGGACTCATCAACATTTAAATAATATTTGAAGGCATGGGGGTGGATTTTATTTTAAAGAGAGAAGATGTACATTGAGACTAGAGGAAATGTCTCAGAGACTAAGAAAAGAATGCTTAAAGATATAGGAAGTGGTCAACAGCCTTAGATAGTAAAGAATAGTTATGTAAATTATTGGATTCAACCATTACAAGGCCCTTTTAATTTGGTCTTTGAAAACCCAGTCATAAAAGAATGATGGCAGAGGCAGACTGCAGTGGTTTGAGCTGTGAATAAGAATAGAGGAAGTAGAGGTAGTAAGATTATTTCTAGCTCAAGGAGCTTTAGAACTAAAAGAAAAGTGAAATATAGATATGTTCAGGAAAAGATGTTATTTTTGATGGAGAAAAAAATTGGGTAAAGTGGTAAATTGAAGAAAACACAGTAATGGAAAAGTGATTAAAGCTACGGGAGAGAGGGAAGAAATGATAAAGCAGACTCTGGAGAGGAAAGAGGGAGTGGAATTAAGAGTCTTGATTAAAAAAACAGGAAAATAACGAACATGTGGAGACTAAACAACATGCTACAAAAACAAACAAACACCAATGAGTCAATAATGAAATAAAAAAGGAAATCAGAAAATACTCCCAAGACAAATGAAAATGGAAACAGAACACTCCAAAATCTATGGAATACAGCAAAAGGAGTTCTAAGAGGGAAATTTATAGCAACACAGGCCTTCCTCAAGGAATAAGAAAAATCTCAAACAACCTAAAAAAAACAATAAGAAAAAGAAGAATAAACAAAGCCCAAAGTCTGCAGAAGGAAGGAAATAATAAAGATCAGAGGAAATAAAATAGAGATTAAAAGAAATAGAAAAGATCAATGAAACCAAGAGCTGTTTTTTTAAAAAGATAAACCAAATTGATAAATCTCTAGCCAGGGTTCCCAAGAAGAAAAGAGAGAGGACCCAAATAAACTAAAGAAAAGAAAGAGGAGAAATAATGAATACCACAGAGATACAAAAAATCCTAAGAGAATACTATGAATAGTTACATGCCAACAAATTTTTTAACCTAGAAAAAATGGACAATTTTCTAGAAACATACAGCCTGACAAGAAGGAGTCAAGAAGAAACAAACAATTTGAATAGATTACCAGAAGTGAAATAGAATTTATAATTAAAAAAAAAAACTCCCACTGAACAAAAGTCCAGGACTGGATGGCTTTACAGGGGAATTCTACCAAACACATAAAGAAGAACTAATGCCTATCCTTCTCAAACTATTCCAAAAAATTGAAGAGACGGGAACACTCCCAAATTCATTCTACAAGGTCACTATTACCTTGATACCAAAACCAGACAAAGAAATTAAAAAAAAAAACACAAAAATTACAGGTCAATATCTTTGCTGAACATAGAAGCAAAAATCCTCAACAAGATATATTAGGAAACCAAATCCAATGATACAGAAAAAGGATCATACATTGTGATCAAGCTGGGTTTATTCCAGGGTCACAAGGATGATTCAACATTCACAAAATCAATGTGAAGCACCACATTATCAAAAGAAAGGATAAAAATCACATGATCATCTCAGTAAGTACAGAAAAAACATGTGACAAAATTCAACATCCATTCACGATAAAAACTCTCATCAAAGTAGATATAGAGGGAACATATCTCAACATAATAAAAGCCATTTACAACAAACCCATGGCCAACATAAAACTTAACATTAAAAAGCTGAAAGACTTCCTGTTAAACTCAGGAATAAGACAAAGATGCCCACTCTTGCCACTTCTGTTTAACATAATGGCAATCAGACAAGAAATAAAAGGTATCCAAATTGGAAGAAGTAAGAATGTCACTATTTGCAGATGATATGATAATCTATATAGAGAACTGTAAAGTCTCCACCCAAAACTACAGAACTAATAAATGAATTCAGCAAGGTTGCAGGATACAATATCAATATTCAGAAATCTGTTGTGTTTCTATACACTAATAATGAAATATCAGAAAGAGAAAGTAAAAAACAATCCTGTTTAAAATCACATCAAAAATATACCTAGGAATAAACTTAACCAAGGAGGTGAAAGACCTATACTCTGAAAATTATAAAACACTGATGAAGGAAATTTAAAATGATACAAAGAAATGGAAAGATGTCCCATGCTCTTGAATTGGAAGAATATTGTTAAAACGGCCATACTACCCAAAGTAAGCTACAGATTTAATATAATCCCTATCAAAATACCCAAGACATTTTTCACAGAACTAGAACAAATAATCCTAAAGTTTATATGGAACCACATAAGACCCCAAATTGCCAAAGCAATCTTGAGAAAAAAGGAACAAAGCTGAAGGTGTTACGACCCCCAGACTTCAAACTATATTGCAATGCTACAGTAATCAAAACAGCATGGTATTGGCACAAAATCAGACACATACATCAATGGAACAGAATAGAGAGCCCAGAAATAAACCCACACACCTATAGTTAATTAATATACAACAAAGGAGGCAAGAATATACAATGGAGAAAAGACAGTCTCTTCAATAAGTACTGGGAAGACTGGACAGTCACATGTAAAACAATGAGACTAGAACATTCTCTCACACCATATGCAAAACAATGAGACTAGAACATTTCTCACAACATATACGAAAATAAATTCAAAATGGTTTAAAAACCTAAATTTAAGACCTGAAACCATAAGATTCCTAGAAGAGAACATAGGCAGAACACAGATTAAAAAACACTGACATAGATAGAAAAATATTGCTATGATTTATCTCCTAAGGCAAAAGAAATAAAAGCAAAAATAAACAGATGGATCCAATTAAACTTAAAAGCTTTTGCATATCAAAGCAAATCACTGACAAAACAAAAAGACAACTTATGGACTGGGAGAAAATATTTGCAAATGATGTGATTGACAAGGAGTTAATATCCAAACTATACAAGTATCTCATATAGCTCAATATCAAAAAAACCCAAACAACTCAATCAAAAAAATGGGCAGAAGACCTGAATAGACATTTTTCCAAAGAAGACATATAGATGGCTAACAAGTACATGAAAAGATGCTCAACATCACTAATTGTTAGAGAAATGCAAATAAAAAGCACAAGGAGGTATCACCTTACACTTGTCAGAATGGCTATCATCAAAAAGTATCTACAAATGTTGGAGAGGATGTGGAGAAAAGGGAACTCTCATGTACTGTTGATGGGAATATAAATTCGTGCAGCCACTATGGAAATCAGTATGGAGTTTCTTTAAAAAAAAAACTAAAAATAGAACTACCGTATGATTCAGCAATTCCACTCCTCAGGATATATCCAGGAAAAACAACGACACTAATTTAAAAAGATACATGCACCTCAATATTCATAGCAGACTACTTACAATAGCCAAGACATGGAAACCATCCAAGTGCCCATCAACAGACAACTGGATTGAGAAAATATGGTGCATATATATGCAATGGAATATTACTCAGTCATAAAAGAGAATGAAATACTGCCAATCGCAGCAATGTGGATGGACCTAGAGTGTGATATTCTTAGTTAAGTAAGTCAGACAGAGAAGGCCTAATGTTGTATGATATCACTTACATGTGGAATCTAAAAAATAATACAAATGAATGTACATGCCAAACCGAAACAGGCTCATAGATATAGAAAACAAAGTTATGGTTACCAAAGGGGAGAGGGGCAAATTAGGGTCATGAAATTAACAAACTACTAGATATGAAATAGATAAGCAACAAGGATATACTGTATAGAACAGGGAATTATACTCATTATCTGTAATAACCTATAATGGAATCTAATCTGCAAAAATATTGAATCACTATGCTGTATACCTGAAACAATATTGTAAGTCAACTGAAAAAAAAAGTCTTGTTGGAATGAGTGGTTTAGGAAAGCAGGAGGAACATAAATAAGGATAAAAGGTAATTAAATTTAGGGATGGGAACGAGGAAAATTGGGGGAGTTCAATGGCTCCAATTTTGTGCATGTGCATGAATGGTTCCTACTGTGTTATGGCATTTTCTATTTTTTAAAACACTCATCACATTCTACTCTGAATCACAGATGTACTTGTATTTTATCTTCCTAATAAAATTAGAAGCTGCTTCAGATTAGGTAACATGTCTAGTTTTCTTGTGTTTCCTCCATGCACTTAGGCAGTGTTTGGTACACTGCAATTTGGGGGGAACTTATATAATGTATTTTTGTAGCTATCTCATTAAGTAATAGTTCAATATATATTCATTAGGTAAATTCTTTATCGACTAGCCATAGTGAAGAGGAAGCCACGGGTATAACATGAGGTTGTGAGACTGGAGAAGAATGAAAGATTGTCAGGATTCAAATTCATTCTCTACTTAAAACAAAAAACTAAAATTAGATTAAGAAGTGATCTCACAGTAGGACTAGCAACTCACATTCAATGTGACTATATAATAATAAATTTAGTAACAAAGGCAAAAACATAAATTAGTGTGTGTATGCGTGTGCATATATATGTGAGTATGTGGGTGTGTAGCCTAAGACTTCTACTTCACTTGATATCTACATTTCTAAATTATATTATTAGTGGTGTCCTGACCACTTGAAAAATAGTAAGGTTTCAAAAAAACCAAGAAAGCATACATCAGAGATGAAGGATTTTAATTTTCTGATCAATACCAAATTATTGGCAGCTTCTGACTGGGACAATGCAAAAGACAATTTTAAATTGTAACAACTGTATTAGACTGAAGTGGTTTCATTCAGTTTGAGAAGTTTTGACCCTAGTAGCCTACTTTAAGTATGTAACTCCATAGCGATGGACTTCTAGCATAGATGGAACTGCACCTACCTCAGAGTATCCTATAAATGACAATAGAAACTTTGCTGAATATAAGGTGGCTACAGAATCTTGCTTCTGTGAAAATGTTAGAGCTTCCTAAAATTGTTGTAAACTATCTTAGAACTTGTTTATAAAGATGAAGTTGGTGGAAAGTTATAGAATACCTAGGCTTTTCAATTTGTTTGCTATGGTTAAAATGAGATGTCAACACCACAGAGTTTATTTTTAGTGATTTTTTCTGTTGGTAGCTGTTTAAGAGTTAAAGAAACATGCTTGAATGTCTAAAATACTTGTTTCTCTTGTCCAGAAGAATATTCTAATATACTTTAAACCTATTAACATATCATGTTGACTTTTTATCAATTCATAATCCATCAGTTATTTGGCTGAGAGAGCCATTAAGGAGAAACTACTGACGTCCTAAAAATTACAAATCATCTCATTTCATGATAAATATTCTTTGTGCCCTGTCCCAAGAAATGACACAGCTGTGGTGATTTATGGCTGGAGGAAGGTTGACAGGGTAAACTTGCACACCAGGTTCTACTCAAGAAGTTGACTCAGGAGGTAAACTTCCTGCTTGTTTTAGAGCACAGCACCTGAGACCGATCTACATCTTGACAGTGCTCATTAGCAAGCCAATTGTAGACTCAACACTCTCCCTCAGAGGGGCTTTAACCAAGTCAGAGCTCATTAGCAAGGAGTCCTTGGTGGCCAGACAAGTCTCCTGCAGATTATGCAGATCAAACCTTCTTCATTTAATTCTGGTTTTAATAATTTCTCTCAATTTTTCTAAATTAGAACAAATTGACACTATATTTTCCTTAATATAGTTAATTAACTCTTTAATGATATATATGGCATTGGGATATATTCTGTTGCTCTGATCACTTATTTCTCTTGAAAATTTCTTGAGTCTAACTTAGGCCTTATGATCCTCTGATATTTTCTCTATTAAAAATGTAAATAGAACCCTGGAGCGACTAATTTGGAAGTTAATAGTTCATCCACAATTGATGTAGAAATACGCGACAGGCACAGCCATGAGAATTAAATGTTCTTTGTAAGGCCAAAGAGCTGGATTTTTTTCAGTTGTTAAAAATATTGTCTTGTGCTCTAAAGTTGTATTAACTCTTTAGCATCACTGAAATGTCTTTTTGTTGTTGTTCTGTCAAACAAAAATACTGCCTCCCCAAGTGCCCAATATGATTTTAGAACAGTAGCCTATTTGTTGCACAAAGAAAGGACATAAAGCCTGGAGTCAGGCAGTCCTGAATTTAAACCCTGATCTGTCACTCACTAGCTCTATGAACTCAGAAAATTAACTTCAAGATTATTTCTTCATCTATAATATGGGGATAGAAGTGGCACCTCACAGGGTTGTTGTGAGGAATATAAAATTTGATACATATGCAGTACTTAGAGCAGTGCCCAACACATAGTAAACTCTCAATAAATGTAAGCCTGTATCACTATTGTTGTTGATGTTATTATCTATAAAACAAGAATAAAAAAATAACATATAGGTAGTACCTAGCAGGTGCTTATAGTAAGCCTTTAGTAATTGATCCTTCATTTCCCCTTCACCTCTGTGAGGTTGTGAAAAGAATCAGGCATATATTTACAAGGGGAAAAAAGCAGCAAATTGATATAAATGGGTTCCTTGTTAATATGAGAATAGATTTAAAACTAATAGGCAAAAAACATTGTAGTAATTTGAAATAACAGTGTGTATGGCAAGGGGAAACTGAAAATACCTAACACAGTCAACTGATCAGCCTGACAAGTCAGAAGTACATCTTTCCTCCTGTTATATCTTTCCCAACTCTCATCATCATTGGAGTCTCTGTAGACTCTCCATGATGAAATAAAACCACCAGAGTTCAGAAGACTGCAACAACCAGAGCTCCTAATTCTGGAGCCATAGTTGGTAAAGATCTGCTCACAGAGGTGATGTGAGCAGCAGGAATAACAGTGGCTAAGTCTGTGATTTCAGAGTAGGTCCTATAGGTTCTTTTTTTTTTTTTGGCGATATGAGAGACCAAATGTCTAGAGAACCGCTTCCAGTACAAAAACATATAGCAATGCTCTACAAAGTAAAAAAAAAAAATTTTGAAATGCATTCCTTAATTTGTAGGGGAGAGTGGGTTATAGTTTAGGAAAAAAAGTAAAGATGCAAAACTTCTGAAAGACAGAAGACCGCTAAAGCTTGAGTTTTCCCTAGAGATCTATCTGCTCATTTCTGGTGACCTGGTACTGGGTAGAGCTTGTGCTTTAAGGAATTAAATGACATTGGGGGAGGGATGTGGCAAACTTGGTGAGCAAAGTGAGCAGTCAGGTCAGAGACTCATTTAAAACTAGGATGCCCAAATGATGACACCAAGACCATCATGCATACTTGTAAACGTTGTTCACTGCACAACCCCGGGGAGTGCTCTTTCCATGAACCACAGTGTGAATGTGGGCCACTCAGGCTGTACATGGCAGCTCTGGGAAACACCAACACTGAGTTAGTTACAGAAAAACATGCATTTCAGAAGGATCCATCAAGGATATGTACATGTTCCAGCCATGACTCTGGGTAAAGAGGAGAAGATTTTTCTTGATTTAAATCTTCTGAAAATTGCTAATCATTAACTCACACTCTTAAGAGTTTGGGCCCCAAATTCACACTAACCACATGATCTGAAAACTCCTGAATTCAACTATTTGAAGTTTTCCTGGGATAGCAACATCTCCAGACACTTGCCAGAGCACAAGTAGATCCTCCCTAGCAGAATCTCTGAAATCAAACCCTCAAAGAATTCATATGGGACAGAAGTCACCATAAAGAAAATCACAGAATAAATCAAGTAATAAGCTACAGGAGGGACAATTAGCAGAAATAACAGACTGCAAAATCAGACCTACAAAGACTGCAGATGATATTAATACAGAATATAAAATAAGCATATTAAATATATTCAAGAAAATAAAAGACAGCATCAAGATATGATAAAAGACTGTGCAAATGGCTAGGCATATTTGAAAAGGAACCAAATATAATTTCCAAAAATAAAAAACTGAATAATTCAAATTAGAAACTCAATAGATGGGATAAAGAGCAGATTAGACACAGCTGAAGGGAACCTGAATAAACTAGAAGATAGAGCAAAAGAAATTAAACAGAATGCAGCACAGAGACAAAAACAGATGGAGATATAGAGGTGATAAGAGAAGGAGCAAAGAAGGAATATAACATATTTCTCACTGGAATTCCAGTGGGAGATAATAGAGAGGCTGGGGAGATAAAAGTATTTCAAAAGAAAATGATAATTTTCCAGAGTTGATGAAAAGCACCAATCCTAAGAATAAGATATTTAAAGAAATTCATACTAGGCACATAGTAGTGAAATTTCAGAGCACCCAAGACAAGGGAGATCATAAAGCAACCAGGAAAAAGACAGGTACCTTTCAAAGGATAATTATAAGATTGAAAGTGCTATCTCCTTAACAGCAGTGGAACCAGAAAGGAGAGGGGTATCTTCAAAGTGCTGAAAGACAACTGTTGATCTACAAATCTATACTAACAAGACTTTCAGGACTATAGGCAAAATGAGGGTATTAGAGAAAACACAAAGTATTTAGGATGAACAGAGCATCTATAACATTTTCCAGAATGAAACTGACCACAAAAAAAAGGTATCAGATGGAAGAAAACTTGAGCTAAGGGGATAGTAACCATTTTGGAAATACTAAATCATTATTACCATTTTAACATTAAGTGTTAAAAAATTAAGATAGAATTAAAATACCATCTTCTAAAAGTTTAGTTAAGAGAGGACAAAGTGGCTTGAGTTAAATTGTTTAAAGGTCCTTGCATTATTCTGGAGTAGAGTTAACACAGATTATCTTTATGCTAAACATTTATGTTGATATTTCTAGAGTAAATGCTAAAAGAATAGAAATAAAGTATATAACTTCTGAGTTAGGAGAGAGGGATATATGGATTGAGGTGGGGGCTTTCAATATATACAAAAGAAGAGAAAAATAAAAACTTAAAAATGCATTTGAATTTTTTTTATTAACTGTTCTGCTCTCTGACACACATTAAATGTCTTTCACAGAAAAGCTTAATTATGGGAGGCCTAGATTACACACACACACACACACACACACACACACACACACACACACACCCCTTCTTCCACTTTATATTGGTTGGTAACATTTGCATGCAATCCTACCTAGGGACAAGTTTTCCCCCTTTTCTCCATAATTTTCTTAACATTTTTCTGTATAATTTCTTTCATTTTTCTTCACATAATTTCTAACTCTGTTCAAAAAGGACATGGAATGTGTTTATTGGACATGTTTATTTCAGGGGGAGAAACGTATATATTTTTTGAACAATATGACCAGGAAGAGACTGACATCAATGGAAGTGACTGATTTCTCCAGTTTACATTTTCAGGTGTATATTTCTCATTAATGTAATTCAATCACAGCTAAGACACATGCTGCCATGCTGAAAACAAATGTAATAAAAGCAGACTAGAAATTAGTGGCTTTGTTCTATTTTATATTATAATAACTGCAATCACAGGTTATCACTGACCATATAAATAGCACTTTGATTTTCATGTGATGAAAGAACTGAGATTTAGGGGAAGTTTAAATGTCTTAGAATTCTAAGGGAGGTCTTACATCTTCATGCAATTGCATCATTTATTCCTGGGTGATTCAACTCTGCCTATTAACATTTGATCCTTAACTAATTGGGTATTTTGTTGTCTATGAAATGAGGGCTTAATTTGTAAAGAGAGTAACTGATCTGCAGACCTCTCTCTTGCAGAAAAGAATGGCTGTACTGAGACCTTCGTCAAGGATTGCCCACATCTCTTGCAGATAGATTCTGGGTACTGGAACATTACACAATTTAAAACCTAAATGGTAGGTTTGAAAATGTGACTCTTTAAAATCCTTGATTATCCTTTGAGCACAGTAGCTAGGCTTTGGAAATTTATTATACTGATCTCTCTATGCACAGTGTTATCACAGGAGTTAGAAAATGAAATCAGAGTTGATTTTTTTTTTTACCCTCAGCAATTTCATATATAATTAGTAGCAAATTTAAGAAATGTTAAAATTAATCAGCTTGATTTTTAGTGTTTTGGTAAAGATACCTCCTTTGTTTTTGCCTTTGGTTTTTTATGATTTAGTGTGAATTTTATGCAATAAAGAAACACTGACAGTTGGATCAAATCAATATTTAGATTAAGCCCCGTTTGTAACAGGATGATGTAAAAGAATTCTATAGGACTCCTCAAATAAAGAACCAGGAAATCTTGCCATTTGTGACAATAAGGATGAACCTGGAGGGCACTATGCTAAGTGAAATAAACCAGACAAAGAAGGAAAAATACTACATAATTATCACTTATCTGAGGAATCTAAAGCAGTCAAACGCATAGAAACAGAGAGTAAAATGGTGGTTGCCAGGGATTGAGGGAAGGAGAAAAGGGGGAGTTAGTAGTCAAAACTTCAGTTATGCACGATGTGTAAGTCCTAGAGATCTACTATACAGCATAGTGCCTATAGTTAATAATATTGTACTGTAGACTTAAAAGCTTGTTAAGAGGCTAGATTTTATGTTTATCATTCTTATAATGATGATGGAGATGATGATGATGTAGATGATGATGATAAGGAGGAGGAACAGGAGAAGCAAGAGTAGTAACAATAATAATAGTACAGAGCACAGGTGGAAACTTTTGGAGGTAATGGATATGTTACAGCATAGATTCTGGTGATGGTTTATGGGTGTATACTTATCATCAAACTCAGTTTGTATACATTAAATATTTATAGCTCTTTTATATGTCAGCCATAACAAGCAAAAAAGAACCAAGAAAGATACAAGTAGAAAGAGCAGTGAGTCACATATTAAATGTATTAAACGATTTATAAGAAACAAAAAGTGGAGGATTCCAACAGACTCATTTAGATCTAGAATCACAGGAGAGCACTAATATCACAAATGAGGTAGTAGAGTAACTGTATCACTAAAGGCTCTCTGTAAAAGTTATGAGAAAATAATTGAAAGTAAGTTCAATGGCAAAATAAAATGTATGCTAAAGTTAAATAATCAGCTTGAAGACAGCATAAAAACTGAAGGAGTATAAATAGTTTGAATAGCCAGCAGTAAAAGAGCAAAAATATAAATCTAAAGGGAGAAGAAAAGCACATGGATTTCCCAGGATTTGAAAAGTATACTTTAAAATATCAAATAATTTCAAAAAATAAAAACCTAGGATAATAGTAAAATGCTGTAAGCAATATCCAAAGAGGAGAGAAGAACAAAGTGTTAGGAAGGACTAAGTGACAAACACATACACTTACACTCACACAAAGAAAGAATCAGGAAAAAAAATTCTCATGTGACAAAGTTAAAACTCTGAGGTCCGAGTATGAGGACAGGATAAAGACTGGAGAAAGTCAGAATAAAGGCAAAATCTCTTTAAGGAAAATGTTATGGAAGCAATTGTGCATTATCAAGTGTATCACTTAATCAAGGGAACTAATATGTGATTTATCCTTCAAATATATGACAATAAAATACTTGGTCTCTCTAAATCATTAAAATTAAAACTTTAAAAATGGTGATAACTTTAAGGACTCAGGATATCTGGGATACTTGATTAACAGAAACTATTAACTCATATACCATTTAAAAAGAAATTATATTGCTTTTTTATGATGTAAATAGAATACATGTTAATTGTAGAAAGTTAAACTAAAAACTAAAAAAAAAATAACATGGATGACAAAATTATCTCATCATATACTACTGTCAATATTTCAGTGTTTTTATATATGTATATAAATAAAAATATATATGTATGCATAAATATATGATGGTATATGATATATGATAGGTAACTTTAATATATGGACATAATTTGATAGAAGTGAAAGAAGTGATCCTACAATACGTATATGTGTATACATACATACAGACAGACACAAACCTTGTTCTTTCTCCTTTTGTAATTTCAGATTTGATTTGTACATTCATTTTTCCTCCTAGTTCTTAAATGAAAACATTAGAAAATTTCCATAGCTTTTCTGTTAACTGTTAGATCACAAGAGACTTTAGTCTATTCCAGACTATTCATCACATGTCCCCATTCCCATACAGTATCAAAACCCCTGCTCTCATGCAATGAATGCTTCTCCCCTCATTCAGCTCAGATCTGCTAGATGCGTGCAGTGGAAGAGGAGTGTCTGGTTCATTATATTTCTTTTCTTAATCCAATTATTCTCAGCAGACATCTTGGGACAACTCCAGGCTGAGTTCAGAGAAGGTTCTCTTTCTTTCACGGGTCTCCTTTGGAGATTTCTTAGAGAAAATCTAAGGGGTGCTGGGGTCAGAATGCTTACTGAGGCTCCATCAATCTGGTATTGCCTTTACTCCTGCTGGCTGTCAACAACTTCCTCTTCAACCTCTGAGCTTCCAAAAGGTCATTATTATTTTATTTTATATTAATATATAAAAATATATTTTATTTTATAATAATAAAATATTATTTTATTATTATTTATTATTATTTTATTTTATTTTATTTTTGGCTGCATTGGGTCTTCATTGCTGTGCGCAGGCTTTCTCTACTTGCCGTGAGCAGGGGCTACTCTTCATTGCAGTGCACAGGCTTCTCGTTGCGGTGGCTTCTCTTGCTGCAGAGCACGGGCTCTAGTAGTTGTGGTGCACGGGCTTAGCTGCTCCGCGGCACGTGGGATCTTCCCAGACCAGGGCTCGAACCCGTGTCCCCTGCATTGGCAGGCAGATTCTCAACCACTGCGCCACCAGGGAAGCCCCCAAAAGGTCATTATTAATTTGGAATTACGTGGCTTCCGTGAGATTCTCTTAGAGTCCCTCTTGAGATAAATCTGAGACTTGCAAGGAGAAAACATGTAGACCAAGAGAAATATGCACCATTTCCTGCCTCTATTTATTAGTGTGGAGTTCACTTCCAACCCAGCCAACCTCATATAACTTTTCAGTTTCAGATTTCTCCAAGGTCAGGGTCAGACAATTCTTATCTCGCTCACATGACAAAATACATATCTACTCAGGGAAGTTCTCCTGAAGCCTGCTTACTAAGCTTAAGTAGAAAGAAATTTTAGAACTGAAAAATGCAATATTTGAAATAAAAATTCATTAGATGGGCTTAAAAGCAAATGGAGATGACAGAGTTAAGATAGAGGAGGTCTGAAAACAATAAAACTATATAATCTGAAGGACAGAGAAATAAAAGATGCTAAAAAAAAAAAAAATCAAAGCTCCAGGGACCTGTGAGGCAGTATCAGAGGGTCTATTATATGTGTAATTGGAGTCCCAAAAGAGAGGGAAAAAAGAATGAGGAAGAAAAAGTATTTGAAGAAATAATATTTGAAATTTTCCCAGATTTGTTAGAAGAGATAAATTACAGCATCAAGAAACCCAGTAAATCCCAAGCAGATTTCAGCTGCAGAATGAGGTAGTCTTGAGGGTACAGAACAGCTTCACTCACATATCTGGTGCCTTGCTGAGAATGGCTGGAAAAGTGGGCTTAGCTATTGATAGGAGTGCTAACACAGGACTTCTTTAAGACTGTAGTTTCATACCTTGTGGCTCAGGGCTCCAAAACCAAGTTCTCCAGTGAATGCTGTAGAAGGTGAATGGCTTTTTATGACCTAGCCTCAGAAATCACATAGCATTACTTCCTCACTATTCTGTTATTGAAGAAATCACAAGTCTGTGCAGATTCAGGAGGAGAGAACATAGACCCCATTTTCTAATAGGGGGAGCATCAAAGAATTTGTGGCTATGATTTAAAACCATTTACGAAACCCAAAAGAAAAATAACAAGAGACTTAAGCCAGAAACTCTTCATAAAGGAAGATACCAAGATGGCCAGTAAATACTTGAAAAACTGCTCAACCACACTCGTCATCAGAGAAATGAAAATTAAAAAGATAATGAAACATCACTACACACGCACTGGAATAGCTAAAATTTAAGACTGACAAGACCAAGTGTTTGAAAGCAGGTGGGCATTCTCATAAGCTTCTGGTGAGAGTATATTTGGTACAACCACTTTAGATAATTGTTTGACAATTATTAAACCTGAACATACAAATACTATTTCAGAAATATTTTATACCTAACATAACCCAACAGAAATATATGCACATGTGTACTGAAAATTTTTACATGAATGTTTAAAGCAGCATTATTTGTAAAAGGCTAAGCTGGAAACTCAAATGTTAGTCAACAATACAATGGATAAATAATTTGTGGACTATTCATACAATGGAATTCTGCAAGCAATGCACTGAATGAACTATGGCTAATGTTAAAAAATAAAAAAAACGGGACGAGTCTCTAAGATGTGAAGTTGAGCATAAGAAGCTGAGTACAGACATACTATGTGCCTCTGTCTGTTTGCTGTTCAATAATAAGCCAAACTAATGTATGGTGTTTTAGGAGGGGCAGAGGGCCATGTGCTCTGGATGAATGTGAAGTCACTACGGGGTTACCTTAGGAGAGAGCTCAAGCAATTCCTCCATCATGATAGGAGCCATCTACTGAAAAGGCCATCAGAGCCCAGTAGGGAGGCCCAAGGAAAGCAGATCTGGTAGAGGAACTTGGTATTTGGGGATCTGTGGATCCTGAGGGAAATCTGAAGCTGCCAGTTCTCCCTGAATCCTAAAAGGGCAAGGGGTCAGGATAATGGTTACCACTGGGGATAAGGGAGCAGAAAATGATTGGGAGAGGGCTTGTGGGTTGCTTCTGAGATGCTGGTAATGTTCTATTCTTAGACCTGAGTAGTGGTTTCAGGCGTATGTTCACTTTATAACAATTCATACTACTTCACACTTAGGCTTTGTGCATTTCTGATGCAAGTTATGTTAATTTAAAAAATAGAGCAGATAGATTATATACTGGAGTGGAAAAAACAAGACAGCAAGACTGTTTAGAAGAAAATTTAGTCTAGGAAAGAGATAAAGAGTCTGAGTTAAGGCAAAGACAGTGAGAAAGGAAGCAAAGGGAGAGATAAGAGTCTAATGGAAGCTGGTTTGTTTGTCACTAAGACAGAGAGAATAGGAGCTATCACATCCAAGAAATTAGAAATATTTATAGGGTCTGCATCTGTGCTCAAGACAGGGACTAATAGCAGATAACAGCCCACAGTGCAGGCAAATGGCAAGTCAACTTCAACAGAAAGCTGTTGAAATCCAACTGTGAAAGGATGGGGATACTAGGACTCTAGTCCTAGAAGTATTAGAAAGACTAGGTTCTGGAAGCAGAACTGGGATACTGAGTTCAATAGTCAAATAAAACTACTTTACTCTCCCATTAGACTTTAAGTTGACTAAAGTAAGAATTATTGTTCTTCATGATAGACTAACAAAGAGGCATGTGCCTAGAATATGATAGGCATACAAAAATCTGATAAATTGGTCAACAAATAAATAAATGACTGGAATAAAAAATAACTCACTCACTTGAACTGAGGTTCAAGGGGAGGGTTTATAGAAATGTGTATAAATTAAGATCCCAGTTACTAGAACAAGGGGATATCAGACAAGGAGCAAGATCATCTGGAGCTAGTGGTTCAGGATTGTGTCTATTTCCTTCTTTGTTAACGGGGATGATGTCAGAGGATAGTTTGGTCTGAAACTGCAAGCATATTTTTGGTAGTTCCAGCTTTGTATGTAATTCAGCTACAAGAACAGAGTCATGCACATAGAAATGACTTGTATTAAATTCCCATGTTACAAACCACATATGAACCATTATTTGAATGACACCTTAGATAAGATCACGTTAAAAAAGACTCAAATTTAATCTTAATCTCCATTAATTAGTAAAAGTAAGAGAAACATTAAACTTTAAAATATTGACCCTGTTTTTTGGCTAATATTAAAGAAAGGTGTAGAATCATATTGAATACAGTAGATTTTCAAAAGAACCTGTCATTTTTACCAATAGTAAAAATAATTTCTTTAAGCAATTCATATTTATAAAAAAGCAAGGAATTATACACCCAAACTAAGTCTTTTGATTTTTTTTAAAGCTCTAAAAGCAGAGTCAAGTTGAAGCTTTCACAGTGCTAGGAAAGCCAGTTTTTATTTCACATACTACAAAGCTATGACATTCTGACTTTTAAAAGTTAAACGAAGACTTTGACTTTATTAAGTATTATCTCCTCTACACAAGGAAGTCAGGTTTTAAAAGGTCATTCAAATGCATAGCATCTACACATATCTCCTTTTCCAATACATACTGATACTCACTTGAATATAGAACAGTGTTTTCAATAAATGGTATTTGATAAATGTGCTTTTACCGAAAGTATATGGGTTAAGAAAAAAGAAAAGTTCTGTGTTGGAAATGGAGACCATTATTAAGGTAAAAGAACAAAAATCCACTTACTCTTCACAAGCCATTTGCGTGTGGTTGAGTTTGAGACTCAGAATTGCATCCTGAATACTCTCGCCTCATTATTATTGTTGGGTTCTTTCTATCTCATTGTTCATTCTCCCTTATTCAAGCTCAGTAAGGCAGATGGTCAATTTTATTAATTATGCTCAGTAAAATTATTTACAGTATTGGGAGTTAGTTATGTAAGTTATGATCTATTTGAAATTTGGAAGTTAATTTAGAGGCCATTCTGGAGTAGAAACTATCAATAGAGTAACTAAATAGAAACAGCTTTTATTATTTCAAAGTCTAATACCTCATTGTATGTAAGTTTACCTGGTTAGCTTAAATGTGTGTCAGTTCTGTAACCTACTAGGGCTAACGGTATAATCACTGACATATAAAACCTTCATCTACAAAATCAACATATACAAATCAGTTGTCTTTCTATACACTTACAAAACTACCTGACAAAGGAATAAAGAAAAAACAATCCCATTTACAATAGCATTAAAAATAATAATACTTAGGAATAAATTTAACCAAGGAGGTTAAAGATCTATAGACTGAAAATTATAAATATTGATGAAAGAAATTGAATAAATGAAAGATATCACATGTGCATGAATCAGAAGAATTAATTTCATTAAAATGTCTATACTACACAAAGGCATTCTATAGATTCAATCTAATCTTATCAAAATTCCAATGGCATTTTTCAAAGAAATAGAGAAAAACAATCCTAAAATTCTTATGGAACCACAAAAGACCCAGAATAGCTAAAACAGTTTTGAGAAAGAAGAACAAAACTAGAGGCATCACATGTCCTGGTTTCAAACTTTATTATAAAGCTATAGTAATCAAAAAAGTATTATACTGGCATAAAAACAGACACGTAGATCAATGGAACAGAATTGAGAGCCCAGAATAAAACTACAAATGTCTGGTCAACTAACATTTGACAAAAGAGCTAAGAATACTCAATAGGGAAAAAAAAATCTCTTCAATAAATGGTATATAGAAAACTGGATATTCACATGCAAAAGAATGAAATCAGACCCCTATCTTACAACACTTACAAATTAACTCAAAATGGATTATAAAGACTTAACTGTAAGACCCAAAACTGTAAAAATACTAAAGGAACATACGGGGAAAGTTCCTTGACATAGTTTCTGGCAATGATTTTTTTTTTTTTTTTTGGATGTAACACCAAAAGCACAAGCAACAACAAAAGTAAAAATCAACAAGGGAGACTACATCAAACTAAAAAGCTTCTGCACAACAAAAGAGAAAAAATGAAAAAGCAACCTACAGAATGGGAGAAAATATTGTCAAACCATCTATCTGATATGGGGTTAATACAACTCAATAGGAAAAGACAAAACAAAAACAAAACTGACTAAAAATGGGCAGAATATCTGAATAGACATTTTTCCAAAGAAGACCTCCAAATGACCAACAGATGCATGAAAAGATGCTCAACATCACTAATTATCAGGAAAATGCAAATCAAAACCACAATGAGATATCATCTTATACCTGTTAGAATGGCCACTATGGAAAAGATAAGAAACACAAGTGTTGGCAAGGCTGCAGAGAAAAGGGAATGCTAGTGCATTGTTGGTGGGAATGTAAATTGGTACAGCTGCTATGGAAAACAGTATGGAGGTTCCTCAAAAAATTGAAAATGGACTACCACATGATCCAGCCATTCCACTTCTGGGTATATATATGAAGGAAACTGAATCACTATCTCAAAGAGATAACTGCACCTCCATGTTCACTGAAGCAATATTTACAATAGCCAAGACCCGAAAATAACTTAAGTGTCTACTGATGGATGAATGGATTAAAAAAGACATGATGTGTATATATACACAATGGAATATTATTCAGCCCCCCCAAAAAAGAAAATTCTGCCTTTTGCAATAACACGAATGAACCTCGAGGGTATTATACTAAGTGAAATTAGTCAGACAGAGAAAAACAAATACTATATGTTCTCGCTTACACGTGGAATCTAAAAAAGCCAAACTCAGAGAAATAGAGACTAAAATGGTGGTTGCTAGGGACTGTGGGTGGGGTGTATGGGAAAAATCTTAGCCATACAAATCTTAGCCAAGTTTGTACTTAGAGAGTACAAACTTCTAGCTATAAGATAATAAGTTCTGGGGATCTAATTACAGCATGGTGACTATGATTAACAGCACTGTACTATATGCTTGAAAGTTGTTAAGACGGTAGATCTTAAATCTTATCACCATCATCACCATCAACAACAAAAAAAATTGATAATTAAGTGAGAAGACCTGAATTAACATTATTGTGGTAATCATTTCACAGTGTATACATATGTTAAATCATGTTATACACCTTAAACTTACATTATATCAATAATATCTCAATAAAGCTGGGGAGAAAACTGTTAATATATACCTTATTTGTAAAAATGTGTACAAACATGTCAGTATTTGTAGTGTTTGGCTATATATTTTACACCTTGGCTTTCAAATTTAATTTTTTTCTACTAGTGGTCCAATACAATCAAGCTTAAAATAATATGCTTTACCAAAGTCATTCATACTTATGAAAAACCAAATAATATAGAAGAATCTAGGATAAAAAGTTTCCTGACACCTCTCCCCTGGAAACCTGATTCTTCAGTGTCTGCTTTTAGTTCTACAGTGAGTTCAGCAACTCTAGTTAATATGTGTACAACCTCATTTCTTGAGGCAATATCTATTAATTCCTCCTTACTGAAAGATGGGGTTATTTTTCTTAGAATACCCTTTTCTCCTTTCTTGTTCTATTTGACAATACCTTAAAATTTTTAAATAAGATCATTGTTAAACTTATATTTTTCATAGCATGACATTTTTGACAATATCTTTTAACTTACTATTTTGTAAGATGCACATATTAAAGACTTCACTTTCCTTAAATTCCTCTCCTGCACACAACCATTTTCTCATCTCCCAAATTCCATCTTTGGCCAGCTAACCTTTTACATTGTCAGGATTGTTAATAGTTACATTCAATTCTATGACTTGAAATGGTACCCACGGCTTTATTCGCAGCCTAGGTAAAAAGTTGGTAATGTTGGAGAGTATTTATATTGTTATAACTATGTTGTGAAGGTATAAATATTGCTTAATAAAGAGGCCAAGTAGGCTGAATTCTTTCTTTAGGATGTTGCAACCTCTAGAATACTTTAAAAAGGATGCTTCTAGCATTAAGGTCAAATGAATTTTTTTTTTAAATTAATTTATTTATTTTGGTTGTGTTGGGTTTTTGTTGCTGTGCCCGGGCTTTCTCTAGTTGTGGCGAGCGGGGGGCTACTCTTCATTGCAGTGCACGGACTTCTCATTGCGGTGTACGGACTTCTCATTGCAGTGTCTTCTCTTGTTGCGGAGCATGGGCTCTAGGTGTGTGGGCTTCAGTAGTTGTGGCATGTGGGCCTCAGTAGTTGTGGCTCACAGGCTCTAGAGCACAGGCTCAGTAGTTGTGGTGCACGGGCTTATTTGTTCCGTGGAATGTGGGATCTTCCCGGACCAGGGCTCGAACCCATGTCCCCTGCATTGGCAGGCGGATTCTTAACCACTGTGCCACCAGGGAAGCCCCAAATGAATTTTTAAAATGCTTCAATTATTTAAAATCATTTTAGTTTATATCACATCTAGATTACAAATTTGAGGGGCAATTTTTTCCCCCTAGAATTTCTAATTTTCTTTTTTTCCCCCTTGCATTATTTTTATTATATCCCTAATTTAAAAAGAAAACTTCTAGTTATGTCTTCTAGTAGTCTACTGACTCCACTTTTTGCCCTGGAGACCTCCCTGTCAGAGCCCTTAGACTTTGGAACTTGTTCCCTCACTCTGTGGTTATTCCACAATAATCCTCCACTGTTATCCTGAGATGGATTAGTTGTTTCCTGGTTGCTGTATTTTCATATTCTTGATTAAGAGGAAGTTCTTTTGCCGGAGTGCATTCCTAAGCAAGTTGCTAAGGAAAAAAAGTACATTGAAGGTAAACTTTCTTTCATGTCTGAAAATATGTTTATCATGACATCATTTCAGATTAATACTTTAGCTGTCTACAGACTTCTAGATTAAAAGTTATTTTCACTCTCAGAACTTGCTTGAAAAACATCAGTTCATTCCCCCCCACCCAACCCCCAGAATCTGGGCTTGCTGATGAGAAGACTCTAATCTGATTCACATTCCTTTGTAGGTGGACTTCCTATTTAATCTCAAAAACATTTTAGAATATTTTCATACAAGTTTCCTTCTCTTCAGACTCCTTGAAAATTTGTAGTTCAATGGTAATCCTGTGTGTGTGTTATTCACTCATTGTACTGGATTTTCAGTGAGCTCTTTGAATCTAAAGACTTGGATCTTTCAATCGTTGGAAATTTTCTTCTCTTTCTAGGACTATTGTTGAATGAGTATTAGACCTTTTGGGTTAATACTTGATGTTTCTTGTATTTTCCATCTCTCTTTTTCTTTCTGGAAATTTTCCAAATACTTATTTTTCAGTCTTTTTTTTTTTTTTTTTTTTTTTTTAATAGCAATGAGAGTTTTCAACCTTTTGAAAAATTTTCCCTAATTGTTCCCTTTTAGTGGCACTATGCAATGCTTTGGACATAATAATATATTCACAAATCATTCTGAATGTATTAATTCTCCAAGGTTTTGGCCGAGACTACAGTCCAACCTAATGCTTGGAGACCTCTCCCAAGCTCATTCAAGTTGTTGACAGAATTCAGTTCCCTACAGTTGTAGGACAGCAACCAGAGGCTGTTATCAGCTCCTAGAGACTACTCACTGCTGTCTGCCACATGGCCCTCTCCATAACATGGCATTTGCTCCTTCAAGACCAGCAGTAGAACATGTCTGCTATTTTGAATCTGTGACTTCCAATGCCTCTCACATTTAGACCCACATGTAAAGAGCTCATGTGATTAAGTCAGGTCGATCCAGATAATATCCTTTTAGATTAACAATGTCAACTGATAAGTAAACTAAATTGCATCTACAATATTCATTTTGCAGTATAACATCCAATATCACCCCCTTGATTATTTTATCACAATCATAAGTTCTGTACACAGTCCAGGGGACAGAACTGAAGACAGCAAGTGACATTGTACATCATCTTAGAATTCTACCTACCACGTAGAACTAAATGTAAATTAAAAAATAAAATTCTTAACATTACTAATTTTCAGGGAAATGCAAATAAAAACCACAGTGAGGTATCACCTCACACCTATTAGGATGGCTATTATAAAAAAAAAAACAAAAGTGTTGGCTAGGATGTGGAGAAAAGGGAACACTTGCACAGTGACTGTGGGAATGTAATGGTACAACCACTATGGAAAACAGTGTGGAGGTTTCTTAAAAAAAAGAAAAAGAAATAAGTAATAGAAATGTCAGGAAGAGAAAAAAAAATCGTATATTAACGCATATATGTGGAATATAGAAAAATGGTACAGATGGACCGGTTTGCAAGGCAGAAATAGAGACACAGATGTAGAGAACAAACGTATGGACACCAAGGGGGTAAAGTGGTGGTGGGGGGGTGAAATGAATTGGGAGATTGGGGTTGACATATATACACTACTATGTATAAAATAAATAGCTATAAAGAACCTGCTGTATAAAAAAAAATAGAAATAACATATGATCCAGAGAGTCTACTTCTGGGTATATATCCAAAATAATTAAATCAGGGGCTCAAAGATACACTCCCATAGTCATTGCAGCATTATTCACAATAGCCAAGACACGGAAGCAACTTAGATGTCTGTTGATGTATAAATGGATAAAGAAAATGTAGTATATATATACGATGAAATATTATTCAGCCTTAAAAATAAAGAAAATCCTATCATTTACATCAACATGGATGAAGGTGGAGGACATTATACTCAAGTGAAATAGGTTAGATGCAAAGGACAAATATTACATGATACCACGTATATGAGGAATCTAAAATAGTCAAAGTCAGAATCAGAGAGTAGGGTGGTGGTTCCTGGAAGCTGGCAGGAGAGGACAACAGAGAGGTCAAAGATACAAAGTTTCAGTTATACAAGATAAATAAATCTGAGTGATCTACCGTATAACATAGTGCCTACAGTTAACAGTACTGTATTGTGTACTTAAAAATTTGCCAAGAGGGTAGATCTTATATTAAATATTCTAATCACAAGGAAAAAATAAAAAAAGAAAGAGGGCAGGAGGAAAGTTTTGGAGATGATAAATATGTTTATGGCATATACTGTGGTGATGATTTCACAGAGGTATACTTATCTCCAAACTCATCAAGTTGAACATATTAAATATCTACATCTTTTTGTATGTCTCAATAAAATATTTAAAAAAGAAAAAGATAAGGTGGTATTTAAATAATGGAGTATCAGTTCCTAAAAGGAAAGAACCCATACTGAGAAGCTCATTTTGCATGAAATGATAAATTAGATTCAGGGAAGAAATAAGCATGTTATTCTGATCCTACAAGCTGAGAAGTGTGCTTTGTTTGGCTAAAATAGAGATGTTAAAGTCCTCAGAGTATCTCATAGGACAAATTGCTTATTAGGCATTCCCTAGAATGGCTTGACTGTCTCGAAGAGAGATCTAATAGTGAGGTAAAATTAAATTACAACATTACTTTGATTAAATCAATCAAATAAGATTTAGGCTTATCCAGTCTTAGTCCTATACTTATTTTATAACATTTAAAATTAGTCATTTCGGTAATTTTTGCTTTACTCTCATATTTTTGTCTTGTATCTGTTTTACTATAGACCAACAATAGCATTTGAGGAGTGAATAATGAATATATACTTTTATAGTACAAAAAACTGTTTTGAGTTCATTGGCTTTTTAGTTTTCTGTAATGGAGGAGCAGCAACCATCCCTCATCATCTTACCAAAAAAAGGCAAGCCCGTCACCTCTTAGTTAACCCAAATTTCAGGCAATTGACTTAATAAAGAATGTAATTGCCCTCTAAATAGTACTTTACTAAATTCAATCCTTTTTGAGCAGAAGTAATCATCATAGCTTCATTTGATTGGGTATTTATTGATTTCTTAGTTTTTACTTATAATTTTGGTTGCTGTGGTTGGATACCCATGAAGTATCAAAAATATTCTGTTGGCAGAAACACCATTTAGGCATATCAAAAATGAAGACAATACTAAGCAGTGTTAACAAAGCACTTGATTTCAATATTATCCAGTGTCAAAATGCATGGTTCAGGCAATTATTACAATTAGTAGTTGTCCAAGGAAGTCACTAAAAAACAACTATTACTCTTTAGTGTAAATATTACATACTAGGACTGGGGGCATAGGAGAATTATAAATAGTTGGAATTTCTGATAATTAGACATACTTCAAAGATTTTAAGATTTTTACTTTATTTCTACCAAATCATTTTAGAAACCCATTACAGACAGAAAAAACTGACAGAATGGAGATTTGCCTTTTCATTCTATTCCTGTCCATCCTCAATTAGAAGTTAAATTGATGCTAAAGACAGAAGCAAGACAGAGGAGAGAAAAGCAAAAGACTGAAGGACTAATGTAATCTAATCTCTTATCTATAGGAATCCTGTTGGAGAAATTCTTTTCTTGGAGGTTGAAGGAGATAGAATCCATTTTGACTGATAATCCATTTTGAATGATAGTACATCTATTAATTTAATAAAAATTCTCAACTCTGTTGCCTCCCTTTTTAGAGTATATAAGCTGAAATGAACTGCTTACAAATAGAATAAGAAATTTGGGTTTCACCTATATATGCCTTTTTTTTCATTGAATGAAAGATTCTTTAAGTTCTATAGTGCTTTACAATTTTCAAAAGTTTCACTTAGATGATTTCATATAATCCCATAATAACCCTTTTTTTAACCCTACCCTTTTATTGCCCCTCTCCCTTCCCTCTCCCCACTGGTAACCACTAGTTTGTTCTCTTATCTGTGAGTCTGCTTCTTTTCATTTTATTCACTAGTTTGTTGTATTGTTTAGATTCCACGTATATATGACTTTTTAAAGTGGATGGTATCTTTAAACTATTAAAAATATTCAAGTATCCTATTTGTACCAGTTTAGATAAAAGCTCACTATCCCTAGCACTAGTCATGTTCCTCTGGAAGAAACTGTCTTTTAATTTCTAGAAGGAATCCAAGTTCTTGGTTTGAAAGAAGATTTATCTTAAGGCCTCAAGTAATTCTTTGGTCACCTAGTTTCACCTTCTTGTTTTCAGGTAGAAATGGTTAGCATCCAGCTTTAAAAAGAAAAGAAAAGAAAAGAAAAAGCCCTGAATTATAATGTTTGTTGATTTCCAACGTATAAATACTCCCACCATGGGGCAAATCAAGCTACCAATGTAACATCACTGAATACAAAATTTAGAAGAGAGATGCATATAATTGACTCTCATGAGGCTGTGATCATTCTCTATAGCTATATACTTCCTGGCTAAAAGTATCCATAGGTGATTCTTTTAGTTTGTTTTGTTTTCCCTAGAACATCAGAATGATAGAGCTAGTTTTAGAAGAGCCAGACAACATTCATTACCCCCCAAAGGTACTCCTAAATTAATCTGAAATGTAATAGGACATGACTGCCATTATGGTATGGCTTTTCTGCAATTATGAATCAGAGAAGGCAATACAGGTACCTGCTATTTGTATGGAAAACAACAAAACATACTTGTGGAGGTCTTCAAAGTAATAATTTTGACTCCCTCATTAATAGATGAGGAAACTGTGTCCAAAAGGGGTCAAATGGCTTACTCAGAGTTAAGATTTTTAGGAATGGATTTCTTAGTAAGTTGATGAGTTTGTTTTTTTGTGTGTTTTTTTTTTTTTAACAAGCTTCTTAAACATTCTTTTTTTTTGCCTATGGTATTTTCACATATTTGAACTGAGAAAACTTTACTATAAAATAGAAAACATTGGTTTAGATACAAGAATAACCTCTGAAAACCCCAGGGATTTATATAGACGGGATCAACACCATGATTTCTTAGACATTTCAATGGGGCCCCAATACTGTGAAGTTGTTCTTTCAGGAGTGGGGAACTTGGATCATTAACTTGCGGGCATGTTCTGCATTACTTCAATTTCTGTTCCCTTTAGACTTATCTGTATTCAGCTATACTGAAATGAGGCAGCCTAGGAGATTCATTAGGCAGTAGAGAAGAAATCCTACATCTCGTAGCCTTTACTGTTGGCGAATTATTGACATCTAACATTAATCCTTTTAGATTATTCATAAGCTTTTCCTTTTAGCTTTAAGAAGATGAGAGTGGTAGCCAGAGTGGCTCAACATGCAGAGCACTATGGAGATAGTTACTAGAACAGAGATCCTGGTACAAGATAAACAGGCAGTCAACAAGAGAATTTCTCAATCTATATAATCTAAAGAAATCATGCATGCAAGATCAGGAGGCTGCACTTAGCTCTACCAATAAAAAGTCAAGATCCCTTGATCTGGGTTTCCAGACCTGAGTCAATGCTCATATCCAGGACCTACTGACTGAAGCAAAGGTTTGATCCCCTTGATCAAGAGAGATGTTGCAACATCATGGAAAGGGTATATGGTAATCATTCACTTGATTCTTCTCCAAAGGTATCTATGGCCATTTCTTCAGATAACATTAAGGAAAGGAAATACCTAGACAATGTGAGGCCTTTTGACATTAATCAGTGGAGACTTAAGCATCACATCATGACTCTCTTGTTAGAAGTACATGAGCAGATATAGGTAAGGTAATTAAGGATACCCTATCCCAGTTCTAGGTCACAATTGGTCCATGAATCCATCTAGTGATCATTTCCCTGGCCACCAAACATGTAATTACAATGGATTTACATGGTGGTTGGCTGAACTCACGTTGGTTCCTTGGTTTCTGGAGTGACAGCATAATGGGAAAATCAAATGGGGAGTATTTGTAGAAATTAGTGCCACTCAAAGATTTAAAAGACTGAAGTATGGTAGTCCTCATAATATCCTCATTTAATTAACCAGTCTGGCCCCTATAAAAACTACACAGATCTTGATGAATTACAGTGCACTGCTGCAAACTCAAACAAGTATTTGTCCTAATGCCTCTGGGGTATCAGATGTAGTATCTCTGATAGAGCAGATGAATGCAGTTTCATATACCCGGAATACTACCACTGCATTCTCTTCCATCTTAATCAGGAAGGAGAATCAAAAGCAGTTTGAATTCATGTTGGATGGACAACAGTACACAATTATGGTCTTGTCTTAAGGCTATATTAACTCTTCTGCCCTCTGTCATAATACAGTCTGAAGGAGTCTGGACAACTTGGAACACATCGGTCCACTCATGTGAATATTTAGGAGTCTGCCACATCAGTGAGGTCTTCAGAGGACCCTTGGTCTGAGGCATAGTGCATCTTCTCCTAAAATAAAGGGCAAATTATTGCATCACATAATTTCCACCACAAAGAAGGAAACATAATGCCTGGTAAGCCTCTTTGGGCTCTAGAGGCAGCATATTCTATGCCTATGAATACTATTTCAAACCATTTACTGAGTAGCATGAAAAGCTGACAGCTTGTTGTGGGTTCTAGAGCAGGAAAGAACTCTGTAGCAGGTCTATGCAACCTGGCAGACCGTATAATAACATACCTATCTGTGGTTGGAAAAAAATATATTGTGGGACTTAGGGCAAGCCCATATAGGAGAGTCACTGCACAGACAGCTCAGTTTCTGGAGCAACATCAGGCCATCTCCCTCAAAGAACTATATACAACTCAGAAAACAACTGCTGATGCTTATCACTCTGGTAGCAACAGGCCACTGTCTATGGGACATAAATAACCGTGTGGCCCAAACTGCCTATCCCAAGCTGATTTCTGCCATAAGCGCTAAATCATAAGTTTGAAGGTGTCCAGCAACAATCTGTAATAATATGGGAGAGACACATCTGGGATTAGTCACCGGTGGGATGAGAAGGCATAAGTAAACATGAGGAAGTTGCATGAGTGGCCTAGACCACCATGTTATTATTTACCCTTGTGCCAGCACCTCTCCTTCAGTTCACATCTATGGCCATATAGGGGTCCCTTATACGTAATTGATAGAGAAGGCAAAAGGGCAAGCTTGATTCACTGATCAGTCACATCAGTGTGTGGGTGCACACTGAAAATGGACTGCTGATTCAGCCCCACACGGGGGTAGTTCTAAGTCAGTGGTGAAGGGAAATCCTCCCAGTGGGCGGATTCAGGTAGTGTACTCAATTACCCACTTTATGTTGGAAAAAAAAAAGTAGCCCGAGGTAAGATTACACAAAGACTCTGGCAGTGGCAAAAGTCTTGGTTGGTCAGGGGCCTGGAAGGAGAAAGACTGGGAAGCTGGGGACAAAGGGAATGGAGAAGATATATGTAGAGAGACATATGGGAGTAAACATAAATCATTAACTTTAAATCACATGATAATGCCCTCAAGAGAGTATGTACTATCAAAGAGGCACAAAAAACCTAAACAGATAGATTGACTTGGCCATTTGATGTCAGCCCGTATCTGTCATCAAGCATCCCAACAGCTATGGTGTCATAAACGTACCCGTGCGTGGACCAAACATCTTGGGATTCCATTCCCAAATGCTGATTCATTCTGAATGTACAACCTACCATTAAAAGAAACTAATATTAAGTCATGAATACAGCAAAATCCCTCAAAGAATCCCGCAAACCTACATTGTGACAAATGTTTTTATTAGACACTTCGTACCCTGGGACAAAGTCTATTTTTGACTAGAATGGATGTATTTTCCTGGTGTGGGTTTGCCTCTTCTGCCCACAAGGCTTTGACTAGTTCCACTATGAGAGGGTTTACAGAGCGTTTGTTTAAATGACATAGAAAAACACAAAATAATCTTAGACCAAGGGATTTTTTTTTTCACGGAAAAGCAGGTATGAAAATGGGCACAGAATAATAGGTGCCATAGGTCCTACCGTATACTCCACTATGCCAGAGTTGTGTGCATGAGAGTTATGGAATGACCTTTTGAAATTGCAGCTGAGAGGCCAGCTTGGAGGAGGAGGAACCTTACTCCCAGGGACCCATTGTGGAATTTTTGCTTTCTATCTCTGGAACTTAAAGCAATGTAGATGCAGTTTTCAAGGGAAAACCTTTCAAAAGGGGGGTAGTTAGAGTCTCATTAAATTTTAATCTATGACTGCTATCTGGTCACTTCATGCTCCTTCCAAGAGTGCAGGAAGTAATCAGAGGAGTCACTGCCTTGGCTGAAGTAATTAACCCTGATGATCAGGAAGAGGTAGGGTTCTGTTATACAAGGAGAATCAGCAAAGAATATGTTTGGAATCCAAGTGATATACTTCGGCATTCCATGGTTTTTCCCTTGGCCAATTTTGACAATAAATGAACAGGCAAGGTTATTGTGGCCTGAAAAGGGTGTGGTGACTAGGTGCTCAGACCTATCAGATTTTGGCCTCTTCCTAAGGCCAGTCAGCACAGAATGACTGGTTGATGCAGGGGTCAAAGTCCACACCTGCTTGCTTTGATTTGGGACAACTCTGAAGGGCCATCCCAGATTCAGGGCTTCCTATAGGATTGACTGAGGCATCTTTGCCGATGCATTGCAGCTTCTCCGTTTGCCCAATTATGTTTCTCTCATTCTCTTACAGGTGTTCCCAAGAGCACTTTTCAATTAACTGCCATGTCAGAGCTTTTCTTGGGGAGTCAAACATAAGGCAGTGCCCTTTCCTTTTCTCATAACATTTCCATTTTTTTCTACTTTATCTTCAACTCTTTTCCCATAGAGCTAAGACATCTAGCTGTGCTTGTCCCATAAACTTCTCATTTTAAATTGTTCACTTCCTGGCCTCTTTCATCTATCTTTTTTTCCTTTTCTCTCTAATGGCCCTAACATAACTGGACTTTCAAGTTGACATCCCATTGATGATGTAGGGGCAAAGTTGGAACCTTTGCTAAAAGCAGTGTCTTATAGTCTTGTGATATTTCACCTGGTTAGGGTACCATTACCGGGCAGTGTTACATTGATTTATATACTCTAGTGAAAGTACTTGGAAGAAAATCCTACCCGAAGGGAGGTCTTTAGCAGGAACCAACAAGACAAAAATGCCACAATCTGAAACTTCCTTTTCAATCTTATTCTAAGTAAATTTTTAAACCTTCCATGCAGAGCAGGTCAAATATTCAACTGTCTGTTCTAGAAGCTTTAAAAAATTTCTCCCTCCACCATTCAAATCTGAGTGGATTTTAGAAATTCTATAAAGTACTGCATAAGAGCACCCACTAATTTCAATTTGTCTTTTTTAAAAATCCTTCTGAGTGCTGCTTTCTGAGCACAGAGAATACTGCTGTTTGATTCTACCTGTCTATTCAGTTGTTTGATTTAATCAAGTAGACTAAATGAAGAATACTGAAGGTTAAACTTCTTTTCCAAATGTATCAAAGAGAAGCTAACAAAGACAAGTTAGAAATATACATAAAAATGATTCTTTTAAGGATTGGCACCAAAGAACTGTACATAATTTTGAGTTCTTTTAAACTTTATTTTCTGCTACATTGGCCCCATCGTGTCATACTTGGCACTCCACAGAGTTGATTTTAGATGGAGCATTCCTCTGCTTCAAAGGCAGCTTTATTCTTTGAGCAGCTCTGCTTCTCACAGAATTGAATGAGAAACCTTTGTTTCTGTGTCACAGATTTGGTATTTGTTATTGTTTGCAATGATACCTTTCTAACCATCTTGGTGTCCCTGGCTGGGCAAGTAACTTAGCTTTTCTGTGTCTTGGTTTTCTTATCTGCATAATGAAGAGTTTAGGCTAGTTTCCTGAGTAGTCCTTCAAGCTTAAAACACACACACACACACACACACACACACACACACACACACACACACACACACACACACGCTGAGTACATAGGAAAAGATATATAAAGTAATTTCACCAATGCTTGGAACCTAGTAACTTGTCAATGAACGTTAATTTTTAAGATTGTTATTATTGCATGAATTGAAGTGTTCATAGAGTAAGAAGCTATAATAGAAAATACCAACCAAAAGTAGATTTGAATAATTATAATGACAACATCAAAAGAGAGGGGAAAATTTCTGATTAATAAGACACTTTTTCCTTACCATGTGAATTTTGGACTTTTAATTTCGATGAAATGGATTTAAAAATATAAATCTGATATATCAGATTTAAATACATATGTGTTATTCATTCTATGAGGCCATCATTACCCTGATACCAAAACAGAAAAAGACACTACAAAAAAAGAAAATTACAGGCCAATATCTTTGATGAACATAGATGCAAAAATCCTCAACAAAATATTAGCAAACCAAATTCAACAATATATAAAAAGGACCACACACCATGATCTAGTTGGATTTATTCCAGGGACACAAGGATGGTTCAATATTCATAAATCAATCATCGTGATAACACCACATTAACAAAAAGGATAAAAATCACATGATTATCTCAGTAGATGCAGACAAAGCATTTGACAAAATTCAACTCCCATTCATGATAAAGCACTCAAAATGGGTAGAGAGGGAACATATCTCAACCTAATAAAGGCCATTTATGACAAACCCATAGCTAACATCATACTCGATGGTGAGAAGCTGAAAACTCTTCCTCTAAATTCAGGAACAGGACAAGGATCCCCACTCTTGCCACTTCTAACATACTAACACAGTATCGTAAGTCCTAGCCACAGCACTCAGACAACAAAAAGAAAAAAAATACATCGAAAATTGGAAGGGAAGAAGTATAACTATCACTATTTGCAGATTACCTAATACTTTAAATAGAAAACCCAAAAGTCTCCATCCAAAAACTATTAGAACTAATAAATGAATTCAGTGAATTTGCAGGGTACAAAATTAATATACAGAAATCTACCGCTTTTCTCTACAGTAATAATGAACTATCAGAAAGAGAAAGTAAGAAAAAAATCCATTTAAAATCCCATCAAAAAGAATAAAATACTTATGAATAAACTTAACCAAGCAGGTGAAATACTTATACTCTGAAAACTGGTAGATATTGATGAAGGAAATTAAAGATGATACAAAGAAATAGAAAATGCCCCATGCTCTTGAACTGGAAGAACTAATATCATTAAAATGACCATATTACCCAAAGCAATCTAAAGATTTAATACAATCCCTATAAAAATACCCAAGACATTTTTCACAAAACTAGAACAAATAATCCTAAAATTTGTATGGAACCACAAAAGACTCCAAATTGCCAAAGTAATCTTGAAAAAAAAAAGAAGAATATGGAGGTATCACCCTCCCAGACATCAGACTATACTACAAAGCCACAGAAATCAAAATAGCATGGTATTGGCACAAAAACAGACACAAAGATCAATGGAACAGAATAGTCCAGATATAAACTCACACACCTATGGTCAATTAATCTACAATGAAGGAAGCAAGAATATACAATGGAGGAAAGAGAGCCTCTTCAATAACTGGTGCTGGGAAAACTGGACAGTCACATGTAAAACAATGAGATTAGAGCATTTCCTCATACCACATTAAAAAAAAAACAAGAAAAACTCAAAATGGTTTAAAGAGCTAAATATAAGACCTGAAATCATGAAACTCCTAGAAGAGAACATAGGCAGAACAGTCTTTGACATAAATCATAGCAATATTTTTAAAATCTGTCTCCTAAGGCAAAAGAAATAAAAGCAAAAATAAACAAATGTGACCTAATTTAAAAGCTTTTGTACAGCCAAGGAGACCATCAACAAAACGAAAAGACAACCTACAGGATGAGAGAAAATATTTGCAATCAACAAGGAGTTCATATACAAAATATATAAACAGCTCATACAAACAATATCAAAAAGGAAACAACCCAGTCAAAAAATGGGCAGAAGACCTGAATAGACATTTTTCCAAAGAAGACATACAGATGGCTAACAGGCACATGAAAAATTGCTCAACACTGCTAATTATTAGAGAAATGCAAATCAAAACAAAAATGAGATACTATGTCAAACCTCTCAGAATGACCATACAAATAAGAAATGTTGACGAGGATGTGGAGAAAAGGGAACCCTTGTAGACTGTATGTGGGAATGTAAATTGATGCAGCCACTATGGAAAACAGTATGGAGATTCCTCAAAAAACAAAAAATAGAACTATCATATGATTCAGCAATCATATTATACTCCTGGGTATATACCAGGAAAAAAACCAAAAACAGTAGTTTGGTACATAAGTTTCAATATTCACAGCAGCATTATTTACAATAGACAAGATATGGAAGCAACATAAGTGTTCGTCGGCAAATGAATGGATAAATTAGATGTGAAATATATATATCCACACACACACATATATATATACACACATTGGAATATTAGCCATAAAAAAGAATTAAATTCTTCCATTTGCAGCAACGTGGATGAACCTAGAGGATATTATGCTTAGTGAAATAAGTCAGAGAAAGAAAAATACTATATGATATCACTTATATGTGGAATCTAAAAAATAAAACAAACAGAATATATATAGCAAAAGAGAAACAGACTCACAGATACAGAAAACAAACTACTGGGAGAGAGGCAAGGGGGGAGGGCAAGATAGGGGTAAGAGATTAAGAGATACAAACTAATATGTATGAAATAGATAAGCAACAAGGATACATTGTACGGCATAGGGAATTTTAGCCATTATCAGGGAATTTTAGCCATTATCTTGTAATGTTGTCTTGTAAAAGTTATCTTGTAACTTTTAATGGCATATAATATGTAAAAATACTGAATCACTATGCTGTACACCTGAAACTAATATTGCAAATCAACTATACTTCAATAAAAAATTAATGCTTATAATAATAAATCAGTGAAAAAAGTATGTATGTGTTTGAACTGCTTGAATATGTAATTCCCAGCCTACAGCAATTTAATGCAAAAGAATTGGAGCTTGGGGGTCCAAAGTATACTGGGATTCAACGTGATACCCTTTAACCAAAATTTTCTTAAGGACTCCTTTATAATATCAATTACCTCCTGTTCATGGACTAATATACAACATGAGTTCAGAATAAAACTGAATTTAACATAGACAAACAGCTTTTCTGTAGGTTTTTTTTATAAGCCTGCTTCTACCATAGAGTCTCCAGGAACCTGCACATAGATGACATTGAGTTAATACAGTGTCAGATCATTCATTCCATGATCTATAACCCGCCCTGCTGATGCTCCAGTTTCAATCAGACAAGTGACTAATTAACCAGATGGGCCCTCTGCAAAGTCCTCTGCAGGCCAACAAATTCCAGACTTTTCAATCAGGAAGGAGAAATCAATTTCAGAGGAAGGAACATTTAAAAAAAAAAAAAATGGAAGAAGGCTATACTGTATTTTAGCTTTTTACTCTCAAGGAAATGCAGGCTCTCCTAGTAATAGATCTTTGACAGTCTCATGACTCATGAAACGATGTAAAGAATAAAAATAATTTGATATCTAGAATCTGTACTTTATATGACTTCATAGAGGTAAGTTTATAGTTTGAACTGAACTTTAAAAAGTATATGTTGCTCCAATAAAAATTAATGTAAAAAAAGTGGGACTCTAAAACTTAAAAAAAAAACAAACCCACTAATGATAAAGAGTTTATCCTAAAAGTTCCCAGAATGAGAGGAAAAAGAAAACAAAAGAGGTCACCAAAAAGGGCAAAACATTTTAAATTATACTGGTTTTCTCACCAGCAACATTAAATGCCAAGAGACAGTGGAGCAATTTATATAAAGTTCTGAGGGACAATGATTTCTAGAAAAATCTCAAATGCTATAACCAAGCAAATATGAAGCAAATGATCTCTGGTTAATGGGACAAGGTGTTAAAAGGTTAATTTAAAAAAAAAAGTATATGATGGCTATGGGACTGCTTGAACAATTAAGATAGTTAAAATATCTTATTATTTTAGTCCAACTACAGGCTTGAGTGAAAACATTCAACAAATACTGATTGAACTCCTACCATGTACCTGACACCAGGCAGTAATGACACGATATGCCCAGGTCTGTGATCTGGACCTTAAAACTTTGTCTCATTTAATCCTCACATTTCTTAAAGAAAACACAATTTTTATCCCTGGGAAACTAAGGCACAGAGAGGTTAAATAACCTGGCCAAGGTCTCACTGTCCCTGGATAGTAGAACCACAATTCAAACCCATGTCTATCTTCCAACAGAAATTGTATGCTTAGCTTTTATTCTTAACTGTTTCCTCTTTTTATCCTGTCATTGAAATAACTAGTCGTTTAATTGAAATGATCAGGAGCACTTATGCCTCACAAACATGGTCTAGTTTGATTATGACATGAACATTTTATAATTCTTAAAGTTTTTAGAAACTAGATGTCAAAAAGTTATTTACAAAAATGCTAATCTTATCCCAGAGAAAGATATTCATAATCTTATTGCTATCCAATATTCAATATTTTTACCTAACATTTTGTCTTCTGTGGACAATTATAACAGCTTGACAACTAGTCAAATGTTGTAAGTCTTAGTACACCAACACTAATATACAGAAATAATACGATATTTGATATTTCTATCATGCTGGGCTGAGAAAACCTAGGCAATTTACTTCACCACTCTGGACCTCCCTTTCCTAATCTTTAAGATTAAATTTCTAATATCTGTCATCCTTCAGTTATTCAGTCATTCCATGAATTTTTGCTTACTGTATTAGTAGTTATCTGTGGCTGCCATAACAAATTACCACAAACTCAGTGACTTAAAACAACAGAAATTGATTCTCTCACAGTTCTGGAGGCCCAGTGTCCGAAAGCAGGTGTCAGCAGGGTTGTTCTTCCTCTAGAAGCGCTAAAGGAGATGATACTCATAGCTTCTTCCTTCGCCGGTGGCTGTAGCTGCATCACCCCAACCTCTGCCTCCATCTTCCTGCGGCTTCTGCCTCTGTGTGTTTGTGTTGGCGCCTCTTCATCCCCTTATAAAGACTCTTGTTATTGGATTGGGCTCACCTGTGTAAACCAGGATTCTCTCATCTCCAGGTCCTTAGCTTAAGTACACACACAAAGACCCTTTTTCCAAATAAGGCCATATTCACGGGTTCTAGAAGTTCACATGTCTTTTGAAGGGAGGCCACTGTCCAACCCACTGTACCTACCAGCTGCCAGGCATTGGACTTGGATGCTGGGACTATTTTGGGAAAAGAGGCATAATCCTCAAGCTTATGGAGGGCATCTTAATTGTTGCAAGAACTTTGGAAATTATAAAATCCTGTAAAAGTGGAAGTTATTATCCCTTAAAAATTAATAACTCCCTTTCTCTTCTTGCTGTTGCCTCAGTATGCTAATAAGAGAAAAATAATTGGACTACCCAATTGATTGATGCTACCCTTCATTTGTGACTAGAACACATGTCAGAGGAAGCTGATCAATAATAAGGAATACTCTGGGAATAACTGAAGAAAGCATCAATCAGAAACACATGTTGATGAGGGTGTTTTCCAAGTAGGTAAGAGTAATAATACTTAATGTGGCATGATTTGATCTGAGGACAAAATAACCTGTAAATGATTAAGTTTGATTAAAAAGTTAACCTCCCTGAAAATGATGCCCTGATAACATCATCATTACAGATTAATTTCTTTGCATTTTTAAGGATTTTCATCATAATACACTCCTCTCCTCTACCTTAAAAGTTCTAGAAAGGATAATGCCTTACAGGTTAGCTATTAACACTTGGGGGGAAATAGTTTTGTTCCTTGATATTCAAAGTGTGGCCCACAGATTAGCAAAATCACTATCGCACGGTAGCTTGTTAGACATACATTATCTCAGGCCCTGCTCAGAGCTACCAAACTGGCATGTAGGTTTTAACAAGATCCCTAATAACTAGAAGACACAATACATTTGAAATGTTAATTATATCCTTTCCAACTAGTACAACATGTTGAAACAAGGCATTTGGTATACTAGTTCTCAAAAGGTAGACTGCGGCTTTTGTTCATTTATGACAAGGTCACCAGTGTGTGACAAAATGAGAAAAATAAGTTTATTTAGTGGGTTCTGTGAAACTACGTTTACTCAGTTTAAAGAAATACCCTTTATTCTGATATTGAGAGCTTCCTATTACTTCTTCATTTCATTTCTTTTCAAATGATGATAATATAAGATGGCATGCATGCATGTGTGTACAGGGATGTTTAACCCTTTATTTACAAACTGAATTGGACAAATATCCATAGTATTTTTTCCCCTTTAAATTATTTGACCTATAAAATCCAAAAGTGGTATGGACAGAAGATGAACCACTGAAGAGAAGGGTGGAGTTAGAAGAAAGAAAGGAGGGTGGGGTGAAACGTCAAAGAGGAATTTTTCTTTACATTTTTCCTTAACATTTTCTTTACTTTTTTTCCTTAGGCTGAACCTCTTTGGAGAGACCACACGGACAAGGCATGACAAATTACCATAATGCCACTCAGCTTGGGAGTACTATTTGATAAGCCCTTATTCCTGCTAGAAACGTTCATCAGATACAGTTCACCCCATGAACTACTAGAAAACTTGTTTCAAAGTAGCAGACCATGGTGTAGAAAGTATTCTTAAGTTCTAGAGTCTTCCCAAAGGGAAACTCTTGCATGTGCATGCCCACCAAATATCCCTTTTCTGTTCTTTGAAAATAGAAATCCATGTTCAAACCTTACCCTTTGCTTCAGAGGTGGTTCTATTTCAGTTAACCTGAACCAGTAATTGAAACATTAAAAACTTTGAAAACTGTGCAAATATGTAATATTTCTTCAAAAGTATACTTTGAAAGAAATGTTAAGGGGAGAGTGAAAGGTGACAAGGTCTTTGAAAATGAATATCATAACATTTGTGCATTCTTTGAATAAACTAGTGACATTTAAGATTGCTAAATTAACATTTTAATTTTTCTGAAGCAACTCAGTGGTTCAAAAGGCAAGGTTCCTAAGCTATTTTCCTTTTCCCACAGATCCCATTGTTTCTGATGTAAATGTATACTGTGCACTCATTGATTAAAGGTTATGCTACAACGGATTCTTTTCTCATTTACCAAAGATCAGACCTTTTAATCATTAGGATAAGCATGTTATTTAGTAAATTAAAAAATGCTTATAGATCAAAGACCAAAAGAATTCAAGTTTAGAAAATTATTCCTACACAGCTTTCTTACAAATAGTTCATGTTCCTTACCTTTCTCATAAAATTGGAAGTAAAACACAAACACATGGGTAAATAAATATTTGATCTTTCCTAGCACTTGTATCTTATAATTAATAGTGTGATGGGATTTTAAATGTTAAGGAAATAATAATTTGCCACGAACAGGGATGGGAGAATTTTGTTTATTAGTTTAGTGTGATTCAATTTGTGAAAATGTGCTTCATTGATCTTTGCAAAAGAACTTTAATTGGAAATGAATATCACAATTTGCCACACCAATAAGCCCAAGTTGCTGCAGTTCATTATGTACCACACCTGCTACTTAATTTTCCATGGGGAGAAAAGTAATTGATTTAATACACTTAAGGGTGGCCAGCTGGGAGCTCAGAAAACAATTTGAACTATTCAATACTTATATCTCTACTCATCCAAGTTGTTAAAATATACCCCAATTCCCTGCCTGAGATAAAAATGCCCTAATACTTGATCTGGATATTACTTTATACTTTTGTATAAATTCTTTTCTTAAATACAAATGTAATCCATTTAAATAATATTCTTTTAAAAACTCACAAATAGCACAGGGAGATCAGCTCTGTGCTTTGTGACCACCTAGAGGGGTGGGATAGGGAGGGTGGGAGGGAGGGAGATGCAAGAGGGAAGAGATATGGGAACATATGTATATGTATAACTGATTCACTTTGTTATAAAGCAGAAACTAACACACCATTGTAAAGCAATTATACTCCAATAAAGATGTTAAAAAAAAAAACTCACAAATAAATGAGGAAAGTGCTTTTTAAAAAAAAAATACCAGTGCACACAGGGGTTGCCAGATCACCTTTACAAGCAATCTGAAGCTCAGTGGGGTGAGAAGAGGAGAAAGAACAGGGACTTTTATTAGGATAAAAACCATAGGACAGATGCTAAATAAACAATATCAAAGAGCCACTCTCAACAGGACAGATACCCTCAACAAATAATCAAGAAACAGCGGTGGTGAATAAGCAACACAGTAAAGAATAAGTGCACAGTAAATTCCTTTAGATGTAAGAGCTAAAAATAATGGACTGAGGGCCCAAGAAAGACTTCACAGCTTTTAGTTATTTGAAAAATGAGTTCTTACATCAGTCAGTAACTGGATTTGCAGGAACCCTCTGTGCTTAAGCTTGAAACAAAACTAGAGCCATGGGCTTGGTCCCCACATGGATCAATCAGCGCCACCATGAAGCAGTTAGGCTGCAGGCTGTGGATTCACATTGTGATTGTGAGCACGATAAGGTCACGGTAGGGCATGGCTTATTACCAGCCCACCTTTTTCCCTGGAGAAGTAACTCTCACTGTGCAATTTTCATTTTTACAAAGAACGGCTAGCACTTTTCTGATGGTAGGTGAAGTGAGATGGTTCATATCTTAACTATATTTTAGAAATATTTGAAATGTTCACTAAAATTTACAATTTAAACTTTTTAAAGCCAAATATTCCTCCATCCAAAATATATTCCAACTTTCGGTAAAACTATGGGAAAATGTCATTTAATTTTTGGAAATATACTTCGCTATCAATGTTTCTGTGATGCATTTTTTCCATAAGGTGAGGCATTTCTGTATGCAAATTAGAAATAGGAGATTTAGATATTCTCCATTCCAGTTAAGGCAATTCTGTCTCTTTTAAAAAGTTAATCAATTTATTCAACAACCATGGGTACCATTTTCTTATGAGACTTCAAGATGAGGAAAAAGTGGGGATGGGGGACACACAGATAAATCAGACGTCATTAACACTTGGGATGGTTTCAAAAATGTGACACCTGGTTTTCACCTCAGACCAATGAAATCAAAATTTGGGGAGGAAATGTCAGTATATTTGAATTTCTTGAAAAATGCCATATGTGATTCTATTGTGCAGCCAGGGTTGAGAATCACTGGAACAGTGCAAGCAAGAGTCCCAAACCAAATAATTATAAAGCAATGTGGTAACATCACTGAATGAAATATATACCAGACAGAGAAAAGTGCAGAAGAAAACTCACAGTTATTTCTCTGATTAACTCGGGACAGCTGGGCTTGGAAGAGGGAAGCAGGAGGTTGCTAGTCCTTTTTTTTTTTTTAACACAGCTCTGTATACATTCCTTTCAAAAGAACAGGTGTCACTTTTGAAACTTAGAAGCCAGCAATACATTAGGAAGGTTGAAATAACAATAACATGTGCACAAAATATTATAGAAGCACAGAAAATAGCAACTAATCTAGGTTCTATGACCATAGAAGGCTTTCTCAGGGAAACACAAGTTTAATCTTCAGGTTAAACCTTTACCTATCAATCAATTTGAAAACTATTTCAAATTCTCTTATCAATAAAATATCACACAAATGTAAAGAGAGCTTATTTGTAGCATTTATTTAATTTCCAATAATATTCTAGTTTAATAAGCAAACAATTATATTCTAATAAACAAAGAAATTATATCCCAGATTTATTATTGGAATCTGTTAGTATTTCTATACTTTAAAAAAAAAGTGGTCTAAAATAATTAGGGTAAATGTTACACTTCATGACATTTACATTTTTTAAAACTATACAGGCCTTCCTTGGTGGCGCAGTGGTTGAGAATCTGCCTGCCAATGCAGGGAACACGGGTTCGAGCCCTGGTCTGGGAAGATCCCACATGCCGCGGAGTAACTGGGCCCGTGAGCCACAATTACTGAGCCTGCGCGTCTGGAGCCTGTGCTCCGCAACAAGAGAGGCCGCGATAGTGAGAGGCCTGCGCACCGCGATGAAGAGTGGCCCCCACTTGCCACAACTAGAGAAAGCCCTCGCACAGAAACGAAGACCCAACACAGCCATAAATAAATAAATTAAAAAAAAAAAAAGATTCAACTTAAAAAAAAACAAACAACTATACAGTGGTTTTAAATAAATTAAAACAATTTGGTAATAGATCAATTTAACCTACTGAATAGGGCAGAACCAGGGCCACTGCCTTTGACGACGTATGTTTGAGCAGCCATACCTGGTATCCCTAAGTAGAACTGTGCCAAGAACAGTGATTTCCAAATATGAACATTAACATCAACAGAGAATGCTTGCTTTATCTTCTATGCAAAAGCTCACTGATATCATCAGTGGTCAAAATGGTTAAATATCCAACCATAGTTCTATCCTATCCATGTAAAGTTTTTGGTGGAATCAATGATCTTAGGCTCCAGATGGCCTTGCCTAACTATTTTAGCCCTCACTGATCTAAATTTCTCCTGCATATACATCATGTATACTATAAAGTAGCACTAATTGGGTTTACCTTCAGTATTCATGATTATTCTGATAGGTTTAGTATTATCTCCCTGACTGGATTCCTGGACAGCAGTGACTATATTTCCTACCTGTTAGGTTTTTAGGAAGTATTTGGCTGGCTTGATTACAAAGTGTGTAAGATGGGAGATTTCAAGTTTATTTTTATCCAGTGCTGACCATTGTGTCTGGCCTGGCAGCACCAGGGAAAGGAGAGAAAGGAACATGATCATCTGAAGAGGAGTGTAAGTCTACTTGCAACAATGAGTAGCCTATTCAGGATTTTTGCAAATTCCTTCTTCTCCTTGGCTACATGAAGACACCTATCCTTCCTTTGTCATTGCTTTATTTAACTCCATATGTGAGATTCTTTTCATTATACTCTTGGCACAAAAACCCATTTTTGATTAAGGTGTTCTAGTTATTCTTTCTCTGAAAGCCATTATCTTGTTCTTTCTTTTTTCCTGGTAAGGAAATACTGAAATACAAACTAGGTGAAATACTGTCTATTGCAGTACTCTCATTATGTTCCAATCTGCAGGCAATTATTTACTAACATACCAACAGGCTTATGTGATTTTTTAAGAGGATTTGGGACATTTAAACAAACATTTATAAGTTTCCCAACCAAGACACTTAAAATTACTTTTCTTAATTAATGCACAAATTAATTTAACCATGTTTATTGAGCAACTGCTAAGTACCGGGCTGTCTACTCCGGGCTAGTGAGAGTATGGTTATTAAGAAAGGAGTGTAGACAAAGAAGCATTAGATAATATCATGTGTGCTAGGTGAAGAAGGGCTAGTGTGTATTGGGAGTAGATAGGGTCTCTTAACCCAGATGTGAGAGTACAGGGAGTTCTGGAAGGAAGTGACTAAGCTGAGATCTTAAGAATGAGCAGGACTAGACCAGATAAAGGTAAAAGTGGAGTAAAAATTTTCAGGCAAAGAACCCAAAAGAAAGAGCGTGGCAATGAAAAATCAGAAGGGTCACTATGACTAGACAGAGGGATTTAGGTAGGGGGGTAGGGTGAAATAGCAAGAGGTGGGACTGGAGAGTTTGGCAGGGGTTAGATCACGGGGTCTTGAAAGCAATGTTGAATACTGGCAGACTGAAACACATAGAACACCTTCACCTGATCTTGTATCTTGTGTATAATTTCATGGCACTAGACAAACATTTTCAGCACTGAAGAAATACTCTATGTTCTAGGTGAAGATATTTGTTTAAAAAGTATACCCTGAAAAATGGTTTACAAAATTGTTTCACTGTTAATTGACCATTGCTGTATTATAGTTTCAGAGATATAGTAACAACAATCGATTGATGAATAAATCTTCCATCTACTCAGTAATTTTAATGAGCATCTACTATATTCCGGGCATTGTGTTAGATATTCTAGGGTTAAAAGATGAGAAGAAGAGAAGAATGCCATCTTTTCCTTCAAGGAAGTATTGACGTTAGAAAAAACAAAACCATAGATTTTTCTAAACAAAAACAATAACAAACGACAACTCTGTTTCTGTCATTGTCTCTGTTGCCCAGCCTTGGCCACTAGAGCCAAGTTCTACCGCTACCTCCTACTTCCACCGAGTTTTCCATATAGTCTAGTCCTCTATCCTCCATTAATTCCTATTATTATTCTTTTGTAACGGCTGTTTTTGGCCTGAGTCATTTCCTTGTTTGGGAATCTTATCACTTCCATTTGAATCATGCAATATTTCACTAGCTGATTCTCTGCCTTTACTCTTTTCCTCTGTTCCATTCTCCTGTCCTCTGAAACCCTGATTTCACTCTTTCACTACTCTGTTTAAACACGTCCTCTGGTTTACTTAGTTTATTAATATAGAAGCCATGTATTTTATATATATTATGCATATATAAATAAAATATATTTTAATATATTTATCAGATAAAATGCATATTTTAATAAGTAAATTAATTAAAATATTTAAATAAATAAATAAAAAATATATTCTATTTTAATAATTTAGCCTAACATTAAGGACCCCTTAGACTCTAAACTCAACTCCACCTTTAAGATCTTTTCTCTACTTCAAAGCATAACTGGGAGGAGGAGGGGAAGGACTTGCTCACCCTGAACAGAGTCTCAAAACTGGCATTGTTTCAAAGTGTATTAAGGTAGTACGTCCACTTAAAGGTTTCTAACAACATAATGAGAGTGCTTTAGAAGAAGCAAGGTAAAAAGGAAGATTTTGATATGAAGAAAGCCAAAAAAGAGTGGCATCTTTTTACTTGCTCATAGTTTATCTAGCTCCTGACCCCAGGCTTGCCTCCCCTTCAGGTTAGGTTCTGGAAACACCTACATATCAGGAATTCTCTGTTAGAGCCAAGTGAGTCTATTCAGTGTGCTTCGAAGACAAGATGCCTGTTCATACCTCTGCTCGCCCCACTTGTAGACTTTAAAACACCACCCTGATACATTAGATCTGATCTAAATTCTGAGCCATTGTGAAGCCTGATTGTTAAAGAGTCCACACCCCTTGTCAAGTGCAATTTCTGGGACAGTCAATGAGATTATGAGGGAGAGGGAGCAGGGAAGTGAATCGAATCTTCCATTATTGCTTAAGTTAAAAGTCTTGTTCTCTAAAGTTTGCTGAGCTTTCTGTTTCTGTGAGTAGAATAATGATTCCTCCAAATATGGCTGATCAGTCATAACTGGCACAGAAGCACATTCTCCCAGGTTCCAGGTTATTGCACACAGCAGATGATTTTAGATTTGTGGCCAGTAGTAGTATCCTGTAAGATGCTGCTGAATCCTGGGTTCTGATAGTGTCTTACACCCTAAATATCTTCCAAAAGAAACACATGCTTAGTAATTAAGAAATATACTCAAATTATATTAATCCCATCCTCCCTCAAATATGTCTTAATTTTTTTTCTTCCAACAGAACTCCGATGTTGTTCAGATATTCGGAGGCTTTGTGCTTCAGGGGAAATGAAGGTTGGTTACTCTAAGACAATTGTGGTAATTCCATTTTCTTGACAGTGGTTGGTTTAGACAAGGGCACGTGATGTAATTCTGACCAATGAGCTGTAAGAGGAAATCTGCTGAGGAGAGTGAGTGGGAAAATTTTTCTCTTTTCTGAAAAAGGTACACAGGCAGAAATTAGTCACTTTTTTTCTTGCCTATGGCTGCATGTAATGCCTGGAAACATAGAGTTACTGGAAAATCAAAGCCAGTAGAGAGAAGAATTCACAGAGAAGGAGAATCTGGGCATTGTGAAACTGATGAATTAACTTACTCTGGAACCTTCCTACCTCTGGTCTACTTGTTTTGTTCAATTAATAAACCCTTTATTGTTAATATCACTTTTAGAAGTAACCACTGGGATATTTGCAGTCTAAACCATCTAAACTGTTCTAGGAAGTTACTAATGTGGGTTTGAGACTCAAGTCTTAAGTAACTGACAGGCATCTCTCAAAAGGGAGTATGAGTCAAGGGCTGTGCTCATGTCATTTGGGAGACCTGCCTGCCGTTCAGTTCACACTATAATGGTTGCATTCTTGGACTTGGATCATTTCTGATATTACAACATAGTTTGTTTTCAATGGAGCATGTGCCCAAATTGCTTTTTATGTTAAAGTTAATGACTTGTACTTTGTGACAGTAAAGTGAAGTGGAAAGAACATTGGGCTGGAAGTAAGAAGACTTGGATTCTTGCCCTTATGTTGATACAAAGTCTCTGTATGACCTTGGTCAGAAAACGGAACACTATGGGATGTGGTTTTCTCAACTGCTATATCAGGAGGCTATACCTGATTATCTCTAATGGGGTTCTGATTCCAATTTTCTAAAGCCCAAACATACCCACAAATTGTATCCAGGAATAAAGAGTAGGCACTCAACCTGGGGTGTTTCTAACAAGGAGATGTACTTTATATACTTTCTATTTTTTGTGTTCCATTATCTATCCATGCTTATTGCATAAAGTTCTGTTAATAATCCAATAATGAGAGCTTTCTCATTAACTAATTTGGATCACAGTGCTGTCTGCACAGGGTTTGGCAAAATCAGGCCTACCGACCATTTTGTGAAGTGCTGGATACAGTGGAGGTAGGAACAATGAGAACTGCCAAGAGGTGGGGGGATATCAGCTACTTTTGAAGTTGTTGAATGATATGAAGATTATATCATGCAACACAATAGAATCTTGAGACAAAATATCCAAATTGAAAAATTAAAGAGAACTATTTTTATGTATTTACGTAAGATTGAGCATTCAGAAATCTGGTTTAGAGTTATAGAAGTCAGTGTAGGAAATATTCTTAACAAAAAACATTTTATTCAAATCTCAGGGCCTACAAAGGAAGGGAAAGGGAGAGGAGATTTCTTCATAGTTACTATATACAACTTTCATTACTGGTCTTTATTAAAAGAGCCCCAAATAAGGTGTTCACAACAAAGCAGGCAAGAGTAACTGCGTGTCACTGAACAGCACTATGATAAGCAAGGGGCTTCATCCCTAACTGAAAATTAGGATCCATACTCAGCTACCTGCTGATGAGGTTAAGAGAGTCTCTTGTTAAGCAGCCCATGGACAAGCCAGAATGTCCTCCCATCTCACTCAAACTGCTTTTTTATGTTATCGCTGACAGAGGCTGCCTTAGTTAATAGGATTATTGCTGTGTTGCATTTCTAGTGCACTGTTTTGCTTTGTTATAACTTTGCACAATAGGCTACCTACAGAGGCACTCATTAAGCCACTTGGGATTCATAAGCTGGATAGAAAATCTTTGAAGAAAAAAGGTCAGAAGAGAACATGGTCACCAAGGTGACCAAGGCTAGTGTAACAAAGAAGCTGGTTACACAGAAGATTACAATCAGTACAATCACGTCTTCATTATTAATGCTCCATGAACAAAACAAGCTGATGCAGATAAATGACAAGATATTTCCAACCTTTTTCACTCACTATCATCATTGGATTAGAAGTCAGATGTCTGTACTGCCTTGCAAAGTACATTTCCATGCTAAACTAAGGCTGAATAATGAAAGCCAATGAGAGAAATATTTATGCATGATCTGGTAAAAAGAAAAAAAAAAATTATTCACCTCAACATAACCACACTGTCTCCCCAAACTAACTCATATTCAAAATGAAATCACTCATGCTTTTCCTTCCATTTGGAGGGCAACAAAGAACCTTTTTAATTTTTTTTTTTTTCCACACACACACACACACACACACACACACTGTATTTTATTTTTACAAGAGATAAATAGACTGACACCAAGCATTGTACATGGATGACCACAACAAAAGCAACAATGATTGCAATTACCAAACATGAAACACACTCATACTATGTCACAATATTGACATTCAGTCCAGTAATCCTCCACTGTAACAGCTCCTTTACTTTGCAGTGAAAATTGATTTGTATATTCTTTGCCTCTGAGTCCTTGTGGGATTTTTTTTTTTTTAATTCACACAGAAAGTCACAAAAATTATACTCATCCTCATCAGTTCACTCAGTCCCATGTAATTAATTTTTTTTTTCATCTTGATCTTTTGTTAGCACTTTTATGAGTTCATCAGTTTTTCATTAGAGTTCTGAAAATGCTTATTCATTCAGTTCAGCAGTACAGTCAGTTACCAGAAACCTGTACTTGTCAGAGTCTTTTCCATGAATTTCTTGAAGATGAAACCCTTTTATAGGAACATATTTGCAAAATCATCAGAGTACACCCAGAACTGTCTGTAAATGACAAAAGACTTAAAAATGACCATGGTTAAAGATTTGATGAAAGTTCATAATAATGCAGTTGACAAGAAAATTAGTTATTTCTGAGATATACATTTTAAAGTAATAACTAGGATTATTACTTATAACATTATACCAGAACATATAAGATTTTTAGAAGTTTCCTGTAATGTCTGAAACATTTATATTAACATATTTCCATACATATTTCCATACAAATACAAATATAAGATTTTTAGAAATTTCATGTAATGTCTGAAACATTTATATTAACATATTTCCATACATATTTCCATACAAATACAAATATAAGATTTTTAGAAATTTCATGTAATGTCTGAAACATTTATATTAACATATTTCCATACAAATAACCCAATGAAAGTTTAGTATTAGTTGTTTTGTTTGTTTTTTTATACTGCAGGTTCTTATTAGGCATCAGTTTTATACACATCAGTGTATACATGTCAATCCCAATCGCCCAATTCAGCACACCACCATCCCCACCTCACCGCAGTTTTCCCCCCTTGGTGTCCATATGTCCATTCTCTACATCTGTGTCTCAACTTCTGCCCTGCAAACTGGCTCATCTGTACCATTTTTCTAGGTTCCACATACATGCATTAATATACGATATTTGTTATTCTCTTTCTGACTTACTTCACTCTGTATGACAGTCTCTAGATCCATCCACGTCTCAACAAATGACTCAATTTCGTTCCTTTTTATGGCTGAGTAATATTCCATTGTATATATGTACCACAACTTCTTTATCCATTCGTCTGTTGATGGGCATTTAGGTTGCTTCCATGACCTGGCTATTGTAAATAGTGCTGCAATGAACATTCGGGTGCATGTGTCTTTTTGAATTACGGTTTTCTCTGGGTATATGCCCAGTAGTGGGATTGCTGGGTCATATGGTAATTCTATTTTTAGTTTTTTAAGGAACCTCCATATTGTTCTCCATAGTGGCTGTATCAATTTACATTCCCACCAACAGTGCAAGAGGGTTCCCTTTTCTCCACACCCTCTCCAGCATTTGTTGTTTGTAGATTTTCTGATGATGCCCATTCTAACAGGAGTGAGGTGATACCTCATTGTAGTTTTGATTTGCATTTCTCTAATAATTAGTGATGTTGAGCATCTTTTCATGTGCTTCGTGGCCGTCTGTATGTCTTCTTTGGAGAAATGTCTATTTAGGTCTTCTGCCCATTTTTGGATTGGGGTGTTTGTTTCTTTGATATTGAGCTGAATGAGCTGTTTATATATTTTGGAGATTAATCCTTTGTCCGTTGATTCATTTGCAAATATTTTCTCCCATTCTGAGGGTTGTCTTTTCGTCTTGTTTATGGTTTCCTTTGCTGTGCAAAAGCTTTGAAGTTTCATTAGGTCCCATTTGTTTATTTTTGTTTTTATTTCCATTACTCTAGGAGGTGGATCAAAAAAGATCTTGCTGTGATTTATGTCAAAGAGTGTTCTTCCTATGTTTTCCTCTAAGAGTTTTATAGTGTCCAGTCTTATATTTAGGTCTCTAATCCATTTTGAGTTTATTTTTGTGTATGGTGTTAGGGAGTATTCTAATTTCATTCTTTTACATGTAGCTGTCCAGTTTTCCCAGCACCACTTATTGAAGAGACTGTCTTTTCTCCATTGTATATCTTTGCCTCCTTTGTCATAGATTAGTTGACCATAGGTGCGTGGGTTAATCTCTGGGCTTTCTATCTTATTCCATTGATCTACGTTTCTGTTTTTGTGCCAGTACCATATTGTCTTGATTACTGTAGCTTTGTAGTATAGTCTGAAGTCAGGGAGTCTGATTCCTCCAGCTCCATTTTTTTGCCTCAAGACTGCTTTGGCTATTCGGGGTCTTTTGTGTCTCCATACAAATTTTAAGATGATTTGTTCTAGCTCCGTAAAAAATGCCATTGGTAATTTGATAGGGATTGCATTGAATCTGTAGATTGCTTTGGGTAGTATACTCATTTTCACAATGTTGATTCTTCCAATCCAAGAACATGGTATATCTCTCCATCTGTTGGTATCATCTTTAATTTCTTTCATCAGTGTCTTATAGTTTTCTGCATACAGGTCTTTTGTCTCCCTAGGTAGGTTTATTCCTAGGTATTTTATTCTTTTTGTTGCAATGGTAAATGGGAGTGTTTCCATAATTTCTCTTTCAGATTTTTCATCATTAGTGTATAGGAATGCAAGAGATTTCTGTGCATTAATTTTGTAACCTGCAACTTTACCATATTCATTAATTAGCTCTAGCAGTTTTCTGGTGGCAGTTTTAGGATTCTCTATGTATAGTATCATGTCGTCCGCAAACAGTGACAGTTTTACTTCTTCTTTTCCAATTTGTATTCCTTTAATTTCTTTTTCTTCTCTGATTGCCGTGGCTAGGACTTCCAGAACTATGTTGAATAATAGTGGTGAGAGTGGACATCCTTGTCTCGTTCCTGATCTTAGAGGAAATGCTTTCAGTTTTTCACCATTGAGAATGATGTTTGCTGTGGGTTTGTCATATATGGCCTTTATTATGTTGAGGTAGGTTCCCTCTATGCCCACTTTCTGGAGAGTTTTTATCAGAAATGGGTGTTGAATTTTGTCAGAAGCTTTTTCTGTGTCTATTGAGATGATCATATGGTTTTTATTCTTCAATTTGTTAATATGGTGTATCACATTGATTGATTTGCGTATATTGAAGAATCCTTGCATCCCTGGGATAAATCCCACTTGATCGTGGTGTATGATCCTTTTAATGTGTTGTTGGATTCTGTTTGCTAGTATTTTGTTGAGGATTTTTGCATCTATATTCATCAGTGATATTGGTCTGTAATTTTCTTTTTTTGTAGTGTCTTTGTCTGGTTTTGGTATCAGGGTGATGGTGGCCTCATAGAATGAGTTTGGGAGAGTTCCTTCCTCTGCAATTTTTTGGAAGAGTTTGAGAAGTATGGGTGTTAGCTCTTCTCTAAATGTTTGATAGAATTCACCTGTGAAGCCATCTGGTCCTGGACTTTTGTTTGTTGGAAGATTTTTAATCACAGTTTCAATTTCATTACTTGTGATTGGTCTGTTCATATTTTCTGTTTCTTCCTGATTCAGTCTTGGAAGGTTATACCTTTCTAAGAATTTGTCCATTTCTTCCAGGTTGTCCATTTTATTGGCATAAAGTTGCTTGTAGTAGTCTCTTAGGATGTTTTGTATTTCTGCGGTGTCTGTTGTAACTTCTCCTTTTTCATTTCTGATTTTATTGATTTGAGTCCTCTCCCTCTTTTTCTTGATGAGTCTGGCTAATGGCTTATCAATTTTGTTTATCTTCTCAAAGAACCAACTTTTAGTTTTATTGATCTTTGCTATTGTTTTCTTTGTTTCTATTTCATTTATTTCTGCTCTGATCTTTATGATTTCTTTCCTTCTGCTAACTTTGGGTTTTGTTTGTTCTTCTTTCTCTAGTTTCTTTAGGTGTAAGGTTAGATTGTTTACTTGAGATTTTTCTTGTTTCTTTAGGTAGGCTTGTATAGCTATAAACTTCCCTCTTAGAACCGCTTTTGCTGCATCCCATAGGTTTTGGGTCGTCGTGTTTTCATTGTCATTTGTCTCTAGGTATTTTTTTATTTCCTGTTTGATTTCTTCAGTGATCTCTTGGTTATTTAGTAATGTATTGTTTAGCCTCCATGTGTTTGTCTTTTTTACGTTTTTTTCCCTGTAATTCATTTCTAATCTCATAGCGTTGTGGTCAGAAAAGATGCTTGATATGATTTCAATTTTCTTAAATTTACTGAGGCTTGATTTGTGACCCAAGATGTGATCTATCCTGGAGAATGTTCCGTGCGCACTTGAGAAGAACGTGTAATCTGCCGTTTTTGGATGGAATGTCCTATATATATCAATTAAATCTATCTGGTCTATTGTGTCATTTAAAGCTTCTGTTTCCTTATTTATTTTCATTTTGGATGATCTGTCCATTGGTGTAAGTGAGGTGTTAAAGTCCCCCACTATTATTGTGTTACTGTCGATTTCCTCTTTTATAGCTGTTAGCAGTTGCCTTATGTATTGAGGTGCTCCTATGTTGGGTGCATATATATTTATAATTGTTATATCTTCTTCTTGGATTGATCCCTGGATCATTATGTAGTGTCCTTCCTTGTCTCTTGTAACATTCTTTATTTTAAAGTCTATTTTATCTGATATGAGTATAGCTACTCCAGCTTTCTTTTGATTTCCATTTGCATGGAATATCTTTTTCCATCCCCTCACTTTCAGTCTGTATGTGTCCCTAGGTCTGAAGTGGGTCTCTTGTAGACAGCATATATATGGGTCTTGTTTTTGTATCCATTCAGCCAGTCTATGTCTTTTGGTTGGGGCATTTAATCCATTCACGTTTAAGGTAATTATCGATATGTATGTTCCTATGACCATTTTCTTAATTGTTTTGGGTTTGTTTTTGTAGGTCCTTTTCTTCTCTTGTGTTTCCCACTTAGAGAAGTTCCTTTAGCATTTGTTGTAGCGCTGGTTTGGTGGTGCTGAATTCTCTTAGCTTTTGCTTGTCTGTAAAGGTTTTGATTTCTCCATCAAATCTAAATGAGATCCTTGCTGGGTAGAGTAATCTTGGTTGTAGGTTCTTCCCTTTCATCACTTTAAGTATATCATGCCACTCCCTTCTGGCTTGCAGAGTTTCTGCTGAGAAATCAGCTGTTAACCTTATGGGAGTTCCCTTGTATGTTATTTGTCGTTTTTCCCTTGCTGCTTTCAGTAATTTTTCTTTGTCTTTAATTTTTGCCACTTTGATTACTATGTGTCTCGGCGTGTTTCTCCTTGGGTTTATTCTGTATGGGACTCTCTGCGCTTCCTGGACTTGGGTGGCTATTTCCTTTCCCATGTTAGGGAAGTTTTCGACTATAATCTCTTCAAATATTTTCTCTGGTCCTTTCTCTCTCTCTTCTCCTTCTGGGACCCCTATAATGCGAATGTTGTTGCGTTTAATGTTGTCCCAGAGGTCTCTTAGGCTGTCTTCATTTCTTTTCATTCTTTTTTCTTTAGTCTCTTCCGCAGCAGTGAATTCCACCATTCTGTCTTCCAGGTCACTTATCCGTTCTTCTGCCTCAGTTATTCTGCTATTGATTCCTTCTAGTGTAGTTTTCATTTCAGTTATTGTATTGGTCATCTCTGTTTGTTTGTTCTTTAATTCTTCTAGGTCTTTGTTAATCATTTCTTGCATCTTCTCAATCTTTGCCTCCATTCTTATTCCGAGGTCCTGGATCATCTTCATTATCATTATTCTGAATTCTTTTTCTGGAAGGTTGCCTATCTCCACTTCATTTAGTTGTTTTTCTGGGGTTTTTTCTTGTTCCTTCATCTGGTACACAGCCCTCTGACTTTTCATCTTCTCTGTCTTTCTGTAACTGTGGTTTTTGGTCCACAGGCTGCAGGATTGTAGTTTTTCTTGCTTCTGTTGTCTGCCCTCTGGTGGTTGAGGCTATCTAAGAGGCTTGATGGGAGGCTCTGGTGGTGGGTAGAGCTGACTGTTGCTGTGGCAGTCAGAGCTCAGTAAAACCTTAATCCACTGGACTGTTGATGGGTGGGGCTGGGTTCCCTCCCTGTTGCGTTGTTTTGCCTGAGGCAACCTGACACTGGAGCCTACCCGTGCTCTTTGGTGGGGTTAATGGCAGACTCTGGGAGGGCTCATGCCAAGGAGAACTTCCCAGGACCTCTGCTGCCAGTGTCCTTATCCCCACGGTGAAACAGAGCCACCACTTGCCTCTGCAGGACACCCCCCAACACCAGCAGGTACGTCTGGTTCAGTCTCCCCCAGGGTCACTGCTCCTTCCCCTGCGTCCCGATGCACACATTACTTTGTGTGTGCCCTCCAAGAGTGGGGTCTCTGTTTCCCCCAGTCCTGTCACAGTCCTGCAATCAATTCCCACTAGACTTCAAAGTCTGATTCTCTAGGAATTCCTCCTCCCGTTGCCGGACCCCCAGGTTGGGAAGCCTGACGTGGGGCTCAAAACCTTCACTCCAGTGGGTGGACTTCTGTGGTATAAGTGTTCTCCAGTCTGTGAGTCACCCACCCAGCAGTTATGGGATTTGATTTTACTCTGATTGCGCCCCTCCTACTGTCTCACTGTGGCTTCTCCTCTGTCCTTGGACGTGGGGTATCCTCCTTGGTGAAGTCCAGGGTCTTCCTGTCAATGATTGTCCAGCAGCCAGTTGTGATTCTGGTGCTCTCGCAAGAGGGAGTGAGAGCACGTCCTTCTACTCCGCCATCTTGGTTAATCCTCCAAACCTTTTTAATTTTTAAACTGAAGCTATGACAACTGAACCAACAGTAGGAAATAATAGTCTCTAAATCAGTTTAATGTGTTTAATAATAAATACCAACTCTTCATAAATTCAACAGCAGGCTGGGTTTTCAGAAATGTTAACATGTGGAAAAACTAGGTGGTATAGGGCTGTATTCTTTGGTGCCTGCACAAAAGAAGGCCGTACAAGATAGCAATGCTATTATCCTATCTCATGACTGCTCCACTCCTAACATTTTCTTTCCAGTTACTGATGCTTCCTTCACTTAGCTGTTAATTCCTTTCCTGCTGAAAAACAGTGAAAAAAAAAAATAGATGAAACTAGGAATGGTGATGGGTGAGAGGATGGGCTCAGGAGCTTCCATCCAGGCAGTTCTTCCATTAAAATTTGCTCACATTGTTTCAATCCCTTCTCTTTATACATGACCATCTTTAGTTGAACATTCTTCACCACACATCAGGATAATACATTACCTTTTTGCTTTAATGACACTCATCATTGATTCTTCTTTCTTCACGCATGGATTACCTTTTAAAATACCTCTCATCATTACACCCTTTTCCTCACTGTTATTTTTCTAGATGTTCAAAGTCTTTCATGATGTGAACCTACCCACCCTAACTAATGTTTCCTAATACTTCCTAACTCAGCCCTCCATGTGCATCCTCTGGCTTAGTCAAATACTTCTCCGGGTCTCCTGACCACTTCCTGCTCATGCCTTCGTTATGCTGTTCCACTTTATTGGAAGTCCCTCTCTTCCCACCTCCACTCATCCTAAAAGCAGTCAACCTTCCAAATTCAACAAGATATTCAGGAAGATATTAACTTGCTCAAACTTTCTCTAGTAAATGGTTGAACCAGGATTCAAATCCAGAGAGACTGTCTCTAGAGTCTGTGTTCCTGACTATTAAATAAGTATTAAAACTAAAAAGTCAAAATGGAACTTTAGGACTTTATTCACATTTTAGAATTTGGAGATAATGAAGTCTGCACTTAGTGTAAATTTAGGGCTTCTCAAAACAATTTTAGAAATCCTACATAAATAAGTAGAACTCAATATTAATGCTGTCATGCATAAGTTTTAACATATACAACTATAACCATAATTACATAAGTGGAACTAACTTGAGAAAAAATATTTTAAATGTATGTGAAAAATGTTATTGATGGGATAGTAATGATTCCATTTCTAAGAAAGCATAATCCAAAATAGAGTTATGTATGTACTATTTTCAGAAGTGAAATAAGAGAAATTGACTAGGTTTTGCTAATTTTAAAATTATCCATCTATTACACAGTAACAATGGAATGCTAGTCACTTAACCACAAGAAAAGTTGTAATGAAAAAAAAAAGTTATCAGATCTAGATTTAAATATAATGCCACAAGTAGATAAGTTAATAATGCCACTATGGGATAGATTTAATTGTATAATTATTAGTGCATGAGGATATATTTGGAATTAGTAATAATCTCTTTAAATTACTTTAAAATTGTTATAGGTAGTTTAATAAAGATATGATCATTGTCTAATGATATGGAGAAGCAAAAAAGAAAATAGAAAAAAAAATAGAAGAAAACTTGATCGTATACCAGGAAGTATTTAAAAATTAAAAAACAAAACCAAACCAAAACACATTAAATATCATGTTGCCATTCCTTGTTAGTGGCCATTAGCCTGAATGTGGGATTTATATTTGACTGCTTATTTCAGGGGTTTTATTTTGTAAATTAAAAGTACCTGGAAAAAAATCATGGATAGAGAAATTGAAGAAAAATCATGTGAAATGAGAGAAAAAATAAAAGTTATTTAATTTGGAGAGACCATTTAAACTAGTGGATGTTAGAGATAATCAGCAGGAATAATAAAAACTTTTCAAAATAGCTAATATATATGAAACTCTTATGTGTCTAGTCTGTTCACTGTCTTTTTTAGCCTTCTGACGAGGCTAAGGTTGGCGTAACAGATTTCAATTTTAGATTATGTAATAATATAACTATAGGTAGCTTTATTGGTTTTCTTTCTGTAGTCATGATTTTTTTATACTAAGTAATTTTTTTTTGACTTATAATAGGTAAGAGTTGTTTCCATTTTCCACTTCACTTTGACAGTGATAATCCTGACTTGAATGCTTTGTCAGCAGGATCTGTTCTAATAGAAATGAACTTGGGTAATCTGCTTCAAAGAAAGCAAAAAAATGGAAAGACCATACAGATATAGGGTACTAATTACATTCCACTGTATACAACTTTTTGATTAGAATAACTGAATGATACTTCTGAAAAATAAGTATAAATCACTTATATTCTAAGGATAGATTGCTATTTAAGGAAAATAATAACAATGCCTTGGGCTCTACATACATAAAGTGATAAAAGATCATTAGTGTGGATGATCAGATTTCTCAAAATCAAATCTGTGCAGCTCAGCAGGCTAGGACACATGGAGAGAGGCCAATATATAGGTCTCTGTCCATAAGAATTGAGCACTTAGAGGATTAATCTGATGTGGAATGTCCTAGGCCTACATTAAACAAATATGACACCAAGAACCCCATGCAAAGGGCTCAAGCTGAGGCCCAGGTACACCTTGGGGATATGACCAAATTTACCCAGGGTGAAAATTATTCTCTCCATAGCCATTTGGATTCAAATTTTTAAAAGTCTATAATAAGTCATCTTTACCTCTGCATGAAACCAAAGTACACATTAGTGCAGCAGGTGAATTTATCAAGTGGTATTCAAGTGCTAAAAATTACTAACTCACCCTGGGAGGGTATTTCCTTTGCTTTTAATTTGGAAGCCCCTGACACATAATTTTTAGTTTGGATTTAGCAGTTTTATCATAACTGTTAAAAGATATGATTCACATCATTAAACATGATCATTTTCATCATAAAGAAAATGATTCACACAGTAAAACCCATGCAAAATATTTTATTTTTTTCTTTGAATAATTCAACTTAGTATGGAAATACTTTTATCCTTGAAAGTTTAAAATTCCTCATTTTAAAAAATACACAGTCAGTGTTAATCTCTTCTATGTAATAATATGTTTTATTCTTTCGAATTAAAAAAAAGAGTGGGAGTGTATGAGGGTAGGTTTTATACTGTAAGTACACTATATAAATTGAGAAGTTTAGTTGTGCATTTCAGCCACAAAATAGTGAGTATACCCTTATTTCTTGGAGAACATTACATTTTGAACCTACCTAATCAAAGGGAAGCTTTTAGAAGGAAAACTCTTAGAAAGCAAAATCAACTAAACTTTTAGAAAAGAAAATCAACTAAAAATGGCCAAGAAAACGGTTTGACAATGTATAGCAGATTGGTCACCCTGGTCTAAGCTCATATACATACCTTCCTTTCCAATTAAGGGGAGCTTGAGGAGGGAGAGTATTTAGAATCCTTTAAGGATTACTTATTGCTGGTAAGATGCAAATATATATATATACTAGTTAGAAAAAGGTGTTTATTAGAGCATGGAGTAAGTTTAAAAATTTAAAAAATATGCCTCACAGTGTGGGTGTGAGCAGAAAATTTGCTATGTAATGGAACATACACTGATCAAGTACTTACCACCCAGATTCATTGGCCATAAATGCCCGGCCCACTTTCTCTCCTTGGGTGCCAACTGCATGACCTTTCAGAAAGTGATGATGAAAGTAGAGATTCTGATTTCAGAAAGGGAGTGAAATGGTAGACCTGAACATGAACTAACTCTTAATGGTAGGTCTGGGTGCTATGTCTTCTACCAATCAACCCCACCATAGTCGATGGGCCTGATTTCCCCAAACCCTGTGCAGATAGAACTGTGACAATGACTGTATCAGTTCCCACACAGGGATATGGGCACAACTATTATTCTGTGATAAACCAAGCACTCCCCATTCTGTGAGGAAATAGAACCATCATTAATGGTGGTTATATATTCAAGAGTCCAATCTAGCTAATTTGTAGTTTGGCATCAAACAGGCATCTTGGGAAAGGCAGTAAGATCAGACATTAGCATTATTATGTCTTCTTTGATAAACTTCCTTTCTTTGGGGGAAGGGAGAGTCGTGTCTAGGTATAAAGGAGGCTGTTTATAGCCAAATAAGAATGGAATATACACAGCCAAACATCAGCAGAGTCCCTTTGACTAAGTCCATGATTTGCTGTTGAGTTAGGCTGGGTATCACCCATGGTCAAGGTTGACAGGTAGCAAGTGAGCAGGGGCAAATCATGAACTGAAGCGGAAGGTGCTCACTGCTCATCCTAGAGCCAGGTTTTTCCAGATATTTAGTTGGCATTTCAGTTGAAACACTTTAAGCTAAGATTCATGAAAATTGGACTTTTACATTTCCACACACACTAATTTTTCAAGTATGTGAATCAACTCCACTTCAAAAATATAATTTTCTCTTGGTGTTGATACTTTCACTGAAATGCACTAATGTGAATGCATTTGATTATAATGATTAGACAGAAAATCAATATTTTAAGATATTAAAACTCCAAAAAACCCCACTTCTACCTCAAGTAGATGAACAGATGAAAAGTGTTTCAATCTCAGAAAGCCCACACCCAATTATGGTCTGATCAGGCCGTGCTGGCAAAAATCACCACTCTGAGAGGACTGATTCATTTTAAGGAGAGTTAATCTCTTTGGATTCATTTAACTGCGGAACATCACTCTTTAAAATGTGAGTATAGTAAATAGAATAATGAATCTGTGAATCGTCAGCATATATTTTATTTCATGAAGCTATTCCTATAATGGGATATAGAAAGAAATCACTGAGAAGTTCTTATAATAGAGAAAAGATAAAAGAAACAAAACATGTGAAGAGTAATTTTTACTTTCAGAGACTTTCAGTGCATATATGGATAGAACTCAGCAGTCATTCAAAGTCAACATTTTGAAGAATACAACCAATAGGAAGTGGTTTAAAAGGTAACAGCAGACCATGCAAGGCACTGACATTGTTCAACATATAAGAAGGAAAGACAAGTAAGACAACTAAGATTTGTATTGTTGTGGGTGTAATCATGAGATTCAGGGAATCTTATCCCAAAAATGAATATGTGATTAAAGACATCCTTTTCAAAGGACTTTATTAATCACTAAGCTCATGTTTCTAGCCCTAATTCAGCTAATTCAGTAACTCTTAAATAATTAGGAAACAATCTTTCAAGGCAGTTATAATCCAGCTTAAGAGATAAGGGAGATGGGATTCAAGAAGGTGATCCACCATTAGCCCATTATGGAGACCATTAATACTTTCATGGATCTATCAATCATTTCTAATGATTCTAAAGCATTCAGTTGAGGAACTTTAGAACAAGTTACCATGATTTAAAACGAAAAAAGACTCGACTTAGTCCTTTTACAATATTATTTGAGGTTTTACATGGATTTTGGAGAAACACATAAGCACTGATATATTTTGAGATCATTGGAGATTCTTTGATAAAGGATAATTTGGTAATGAAGTTGGACTATATTAGAAGAGCCAACAGACTTTCTTATCCAATGAAGGCCTCAATCATATTCAACCTAATATTTGGTTGGATTTTTAACTTTCTGCTTCTATAGATCTCAACAGAATGCTATTTAAAACCCTTCAGAGATGAAAACTCTTCAGCTGCTGCTTCCTTTATGAATTAGCACTATGCCCATCTTCAAACGAATATGCGTTTTAAAAAAATGTTCAGCTTCATTGAGACATACTGACAAAATTGTAAGATATTTGAAGTGTATATTGTAGTGATTTGATTACATATACAATGTGAAAGGATTCTCCCATCTATTTAATTAACACATCCTTCACCTCACATATCTACCAATCTATCAATCGATCTATCAATCTATTTTTTTTTTTTTGGTGGAACATTTAAGTTCTACTCTCTTAGTAAGTTTCCATTATATAAAACATTGTTATCAACTGTATTCACCATGTTTTACATTAGATGCCTAAACCCTATTCATTTCATAGCTGAAAGTTTGTACCCTTTTACCAAGCTCTTCTTATTTACCATACCCACCAGCCCTGGCAACTACTTTTCTACTCTTTGTTCCTATGAGTTTGGCTTATTTCACTTAGCATAATGCTATTAAGGGTCATTTATGTTGTTGCAAATGGCAGGATTTCCTTCTTTCTTAGGGCTGAATGATATTCCATTGTATATACATATACCATATCTTTTTTATTCATTCATCCATCGATGCACACTTAGGCTGTTTCCGTATCTTGGTTGTTGTAAGTAATGCTTCAATAAACATGGGAGTACAGATATCTCTTCAAGATCCTGTTTTCATTTCTTTTGGATATATACTCAGAAGTGGAATGGCTGGATCACATGATAGTTCCATTTTAAAGTTTTTGAAGAACATCCATAGTGTTTTCTACAGTGGCTGCATGAATTTACATTCCCACTAACAGTGCACAAGGGTTCCCATTTCTCTATATTCTCAACAACACTTACATCTTGTCTTTTTGCTGATAGCCATCCTAACTATCATCAGGCATGAGGTGATGTATCATTGTGGTTTTGGTTTGCATTTCCTTAATAATTAGTGATGTTGAGTACCTTTTCATGTACCTGTTGGAGATCTGTATATCTTTGTTGGAAAAAAAATCTCTTCAGTTCCTCTGTCCAGTTTTTAAATCAGAATGTTTGCTTTTTGCTACTGAGTTGTATAAGTTCTTTATATATTTTGGATGTTAACCCCTTATCAGATATATGATTTGCAAATTTTTTTTCATTCTGTAGGTTGCCTTCTCATTTTGTTGTTGGTTTTCTTTGCTAGGCAGAAGCTTTTAGTTTAATGTTATCCCACTTGTTTATTTTTGCTTTTGTTGCCTTTGCTTTTGGTGTCAAATCCAAAAAATCATTGCCAAGGAACTTACCCCTATGGTTTCTTCCAGGATTTTTACGATTTCAAGTCTTAATCCATTTTGACTTAATATTTGTGTATGGTGTAAAACAGGTGTCCAGTTTCACTATTTTGCATGTGGCTGTGCAGTTTTCCTAACACCACTTATTCATAGGGATTGCACTGAACCTGCAGATTGCTTTGGGTAGTGTGGACATTTTAATAACACGAATTCTTACAATTTATGAGAATGAAATACCTTTCCACCTATTTGTGTCTTTTCAATTTCACCAATGTCTTAGTGGTTTCAGAGTACAGGTTTTTCACTCCCTTGGTTAAATTTATTCCTAGATATTTAATTATTTTTGATGCAGTTGTAAATGGGAGTGTTTTCTTAATTTCTCTGTCTAATGGTTCATTGTTAGTGTACAGAAACCACCTGATTTTTATATATTGATTTTGTATCCTGCAACTTTACTGAATTTATTAGTTTGAACAGCTTTTTGTTTGTTTTTTTCTTGGTGGAGACTTTAGGTTTTTCTATACATAATATCATGCCATCTGAAAATAGAGATAGTATTACTTCTTCCTTTCCAGTTTGGATGCCTTTTATTTCTTTATCTTGCTAATTGCTCTGGCTAGGACTTACAGTACTAGGTTGAATAAAGTGGTGAGAGTAGGCATCTTTGTCTTGTTCTTGATCTTAGAGGAAAAGCTTTCAGCTTTTCATCTTTAAGTATGATGTTAGTGCTGGGCTTATCGTATATGGCCTTTATTATGTTTAGATTTTCTATTTCTTTATGACTCAGTCTTGCTGGGTTGGATGTTTCCAGGAATTTATCCATTTCTTCTAGGTTGTTCTATTTGTTGGTGTATAATTATTCATAGTAGTCTCTTATAATCCTTTGCATTGTCTGGTATCAGTTTTAATGTGTCCTCTTTCATTTTTAATTTTATTTAGTTGAGTCCTCTTCTCTTTTCTTCTTGGTAAGTCTAGCTAGACATGTTTACCAGCTCCTTCCGGGGAGACACTGGAATGGAGCAGGCCAGAGGGAGAATGTAGAGATGGTATTCTCAGCCAGCAGCTTTTAAAATAGGCAAATAGGCCTCTTTCTGGAAAAGACTAGGGAATGGGTGTCCTCTTTTTGCCTTCTCCCTCTGTGCTGAGCCCTGGTGGGAATACTCACAGCAAGTCCTCATGAGCCAGCGCTATAATCTTGCAGGTTTTATGGACCCAAACCCTGTTGGCTCTCTGAAGTGGATGTCTTGGGTGTCCTTCCCTCAGGTGGAAGTCTTAAAAGTTGGGGTGCTAGATGTGGGGTCCAAACGTTTTGCTTTACAGGGAGAAGCTGGGAGTTGTGAGTTCCCTCCTGATTGTGTATTGCTGTGCTAGGGGTGAGATTTATGGCAAGAACATGTTTCAGTCTTTCCCATTTTTTTCGATGTGGGTAGTTTCTTATTTGCCTGATGTGTAGGAGTTGCTCAGCTAGTTTCTAAATTTCTTTCAGAGGGAATTGTTCTGTATGTAGATGTTGATTTGGGGTTTCTGTGGGAGCAAGTGTGGTCAGGAGCCTCCTGTGTGGCTATCGTGGACTGGAACTCAATATGCATTTTTTCTTTAGGTGGACAAAGGGACTAGAGTGTCCTGAGAGTCCCCTACTTGAGGCTCTGTGGTTAAGTGCTGTGGAGTTAGAGAAACAAGAGGCAGAGCCACTACCTGCAAGATGTGTACTATTTAATACACACACAGTCTAGCTGTCGGAATCAATAATTAACAGCACAAATGCCATATAACTTAGTGCTAGATGTGGGTCTCAGTGCTGTGGAAAAGTCAAAGGATAAAGAAATCAAACTAAAGGAAAACTTTGGTGAGAAAATAATTAAACTGGGTTTCAGAAGACGGACAAAATTTATCATGACAAAGGGAAGAAGAAAAAGCAACACGACATAAAATAATGAAGCCTTATGAGTGACTTGGAAGGAAATTGTTATTTTGTGTTTTTTCCCATGGAGCAGACTCTTTCAAAGGATATTCACTGCCAGGTATAACCCGCTGAGAAAAGGAGGGTGCTGTATGAGGTTATGGACTATTCATTAAAATCCCTATGTATGTATGTATGGTGTTTATTGCTAAATGTTTTCTGAAAGTCTCCTTACTGAAGAGCTCTCAAATCAATAGGACACATTTTGATTATTAATCACTGTTTTCAGAACAACATTATAATAAATGCTACCACTGTGCTTTATTTAAGCACAACTACTGATCTGATTGCCCCCATTTATGCATTAGTAATTTTTTTAAGTTTAAAATGTTAATTTCTTAAGTGTTATTTTTTTTCAGGTTAAATTCAGAGTGCTGTTGTACAAATAGGCAGCACTGGAATTGTCACAAATGAGGGAGAAATTGGCTAAATATCTGTATTCTCAGTGCCACAGTGGTATACGTGTACTTAAAGCAATTTGCTCATTAAGCAGAAACTGTCAGAGCAGAAAAGTTCTGCCAATACCAGCAGAAAGTATCAGTTTGGAATGCAATCTTTCCTCTCAATTTTGGCCAAAGTGTCAAGCTTTTTTTTTTTTTTTTTTTAATGCTAATTTTACACGTTTTAAAAGTGGTTCAGGGTGTTATCTCCGGAGTTTATTTTGTTTCACAACTTTGTATATCCTCCTCATTTTCCTCATCTGTAAAATGGAGATAATAAAAGACCCAAACTTACAAGTTTTTGTAGCAATTAAAGGAGTTAAAATATGTAATGTATCAATATTTAGAAGTATCTAAAGTTTCCAAAGGAGTAAAAATATATAAAGTATTATGTAGCGCTAATTTGTAGCAGGCATATATTTAACACTCTATAAGCATTTGCTACTTTTTGTTGTTGTTGTTGCTATTATTACTAAGCCGTAAATTAACAAGAAACCAAAGTCCTTACACTTGCAAAAAAAAAAAAAAACTGGTTCACAAATATAATTATAATAATAATTCAACAAAAGAACTGATGCAGGCAAGACAAACAAATTATCCAGTCAAGAAACTGGAGTAAAATCAATTTACTGACAGAAGACTGGTGAGCACTAGAATTATTAATAATTATTAATAATTACCCATCATGTACTTTAATGTTTTTACTAGGCTGCATCTTTTTTCATCTATATACAAGTATATTAAAGTATTGCTTGCTGTCATCTACGCATCTCATACTGAGTCAGTATCAGATTTAGATGGTGTCTCCTATCAATTTTTCACTTGAATCTGCTGTGATCCTTTTCATCTTCTTTCAACTAATTTGTCAGTCCAAGGTAAAGGCTTGTTCAACTTATTTTAAAAATCCATTATGTTACCATACATAGTACATTAAGTTGAAGTAGCCTACATAATGTATCACAAAGAGTTTTGGAGTGTATATTATGAGACTTGAATTTTTGTTCTAGCTCTGCCACTACCTATTCTTCAGATCCTAAACTAGTCATTTAAATTGGCCTCACATTTGGCCTTCATACAATAAGGTGATAGGCTACATGATTTCTGTGATCCTTTTCAGCTCTAAAGTTTTGGTTCTAAGTCTGTAGAAAAAAATACATTTGCGAATTAAACAACTGTCTCTTTAATTCTTTATTCAAAATCAAGAAGAATATACCTGGGAAACCATTTCCTGTTAGATAGTTAGCTAGGATTACTTGGAAATTACACAATTTCAAGATAAAGCTTCCTCTGCATTTAGAAGAAATGAACAACCTATCAATTGTGTAAACATGAATGTTTCATAAAATAGATTAATATTAAACTCATAGAATATTGAATTAATGGATTAAAGCATCAGAAACAAAACCTACTGGTCTTCATCAGTACTATTTAGAATTTTTCCTCACTAGATGTATTGTGACCACATGAAAGCATTTTCTTTTTTTTGTTTGTTTACAAACTTTTTTCATCGATTTCACTAGATTTGATTCAATCTGAATCAGTTATAATTTATACTTCATTTATGATATTTCTGGATGGCTTACATATTCTTCACGTTTTATTCAGATAACAATGAAATATACATATATAAAGTATACAATTTGATGTTTTAATATATTTATATGCTTCTTTTTTTAATAGGTATACACTTCTGGGGCTATTATCACAATCAAGGTAATAAACATATTCATCACCCCAAAAAGTTTCCTTTTGTTCCTTTGTAATCTGTCTCTCCAACCCACCTATTCCCCCACCCCCGACCACTGCACTCTTCCCCCCGGAAACTACTGATCTGCTTTCAGTTATATAGATTACTTTGCATTTTCTTGAGTTTTATATAAATGGGATCATAAAGTATGTACTCTTTTTTTTTTTTTACTAAGTTCTTTCACTCAGTATAATTATTTCAAGATTTATGCATGTTGTGTGTGTCAGTCAGTAATTCATTACATTTTATTGTATGAACACATCACATTTGGTTATCCATCTACCTGTTGATGGACATTTGGGTTATTTCCAGTTTTGATACTGGGTACCATTTTTTTGTATGGACATACAGTTTTGTTAAATAAATACCTAATATTGGAATGGCTGAATTGTATGGTTTTTAACTTTTTAGAAACCTGTCAAACTATTTTCCACAGCAGTCATACCATTCACATTCCTGCCAGAAGTGCGTAACAGTTCCATTTCCTTTACATCCTCAACTTTGTCAAAAATCAGTTGTCCATACATGTGTGTGGATCTATTTCTGGAATCTCTACTCTGTTCCACTGATCTAAATGTCTGCCTTTATGCCAATTATACACTGCAGCATCATAATAAATCTTGAAAGTAGGTAATGTTATTCCTCCAACTTTGCTCTTCTTTTTCAAAGTTGTTTTAGTGATTCTACGTTCTTCGCATTTCCATATGAGTTTTAGAATCAGCTTGTAAATTCCTTCAATTAAAACATGCTAGGATTTGGGTTAGCATTGAATTTAATATACAGATAAGTTTGGTGAAAACTGACACCTTAACAATTTTGAGTCTTCTGACTGATAAATAAGGTATAGCTCTCCATTTAGCTCTTCCTTATTTATTTTTTGCAATGTCTTGTATGGTTTTCTTTTTTAGTTTGTTTATATGGTGAAATGCATTGCTTGATTTCAAATGCTAAACCAACCTTGCATTACTGGAATCATCCCTATTTTGTAATAATTTCTGCTCTGATATTTATAATTTAGAGTTTAAAACACGTCTTCTAAGTTCTTCAAGTGAAAATTGGGGTGATTAATTTGAACCTTTTTGTCTCTGTAATATCATCATCTAGTGCTATAAATTCCTCTTAAAGTACTGCTTTAGTTGTATCCCACAGCTTTTTATATGATTGTATTTTCACTGTCATTTAGTTCAAAATACGTTATTATTTCCCTTTTGATTTATTCTTTGATCCATGTGTTATTTGATTTCCAAGTATTTGGGGACTGATTTAATTCTAGTTAATTAAATTTCTGTCAGCAAAATACTTTGTGTGACTTCAATCACTTTAAATTCACTAAGACTTATTTTATTGTCCAGAATGTGATATATTTCAGTAAATGTTTCATGTGCACATGAAATGTATATGTATTGTGCTGTTTTGAGGTGGAGTGTTCTATAAACATCAATTAGGTCAAGTTGGCTGATAGAGTTCAAACCTTTTATGTCCTTATTATATTTCTGTCTACTAGTTCTGGTTCTACCAGTTATTTAGAAAGGCATAGTTACATTTCCAAATATAATTGTGGCTTTAGAGCTATCAGTTTTTGCTTAATGTATTTTGAAGCTATGTCATTAGGTACATAAACATTTAGGATTGTAAAGTCTTTTTAATAAATTGTTTTATTGTTAAAGTTTACTTATTAATATTATTATTATGAAATGACCTGTATGTTATACTTTGCTCTGAAGTCTACTTTTTCTTATGATTAGTGTTAACATAATGTATAATTTTCCATCTATTTAACTATTTGTATCTTTAAAGTGTGCTTCTTATAAATAGAATTAGTTTGGTCTTGCTTTTAAAAAAATCAATTTATAATCAATTTTTAATTGTTCTATTTAGCCCATTTATACCTAATGTCATTATTGATATGGTCATGTTTAAATCTACAGTCTTGCCATTTATTTTCTATCTTACTATCTGTTCTTCAATCTCCTTTTCATCTTTTTCTTCCTGCTTTTAAACTAATAAAATATTTTCATGTTTCCATTTTATTTCTTTTTTGGAATTATTATAAACTCTGTTTTGTTATTTTTATGGATGCTTTAGGTTTTAACACTTACTTAACATATAGTACAAGACCCTTACAATATTAAGACTTATATTGCTCTTCTCTTGGCCTTTATGTTATTGTTGTCACAAATTTTATACATATGCATGTTGTAAATACCACAATACATTGTTTTACTTTGTTATCTCCTAAAAGGATTTAAATACTAAGAAAAAAATCATACACATTTATTTGTATAGTCACCATTATCTGGTGCTATTCACTTCAAATACCGGTGTGTATTTATAGTCCATCTCCTGTTGTTTTCTTTTGATTGTATATCTGAAAAGTCATTATTTTGCTTTCATTTTTCAGAATTCTTTTTCGGTAGGCATGGAATTCTAAGATGACAGGTTTCTTTTACTACTTATTATTTTTAAATATTTATTTATTTACTTAGCTGCACCAGGTCTTAGTTGTGGCAGGTGGGATCTTTTACTTGTGGCATGTGGGCTCTTAGTTGTGGCACGCGGGATCTAGCTCCCTGACCAGGGATCAAACCCAGGCCCCCTGCATTGGGAGCATGGAGTCTTAACCACTGGACCACCAGGGAAGTCCCTCTTTTACTACTTTAAATATGTTGCTTCATTGTCTTCTCACCCTGTTTTTGACAATAAGTTTGTTATAATCCTTAATTCTGTTCCTTTTTTAAAAAACATTTTAAAATTATTTACTTATTTATTTTTAAATTAATTAATTAATTTTTGGCTGCATTGGGTCTTTGTTGCTGCACGTGGGCTTTCTCTAGCTGCGGCGAGTGGGAGCTACTCTTTGTTGTGGTGTACGGGCTTCCCATTGCGGTGGCTTCTCTTGTTGCGGAGCATGGGCTCTAGGTATGTGGGCTTCAGTAGTGGCAGCACACAGGCTCAGTAGTTGTGTTGCAGGCTCTAGAGCGCAGGCTCGGTAGTTGTGGTGCATGGGCTTAGCTGCTCCATGGCATGTGGGATCTTCCCAGACCAGGGCTTGAACCCATGTCCCCTGCATTGGCAGGTGGATTCTTAACCACTGTGCCACCAGGGAAGCCCTGTTCCTTTTTTCTTTTTCTTTTCTTTTTTTACTTTGAATTTAATTACAGTTTATTTTCTTTTTAACATCTTTATTGGAGTATAATTGCTTTACAATGGTGTGTTAGTTTCCACTGTGTAACAAAGTGAATCAGCTATACATAAACATATATCCCCAAATCTCTCTCTTGCGTCTCCCTCCCACCCTCCCTATCCCACCTCTCTAGGTGGACACAAAGCACTGAGTTGATCTCCCTGTGCTATGTGGCTCCTTCCCACTAGCTATCTATTTTACATTTGGTAGTGTATATATTTCCATGCCACTCTCTCAGTTCGTCCCAGCTTACCCTTCCTCTTCCCTGTGTCCTCAAGTCCATTCTCTACATCTGCATCTTTATTCCTGTCCTGCCCCTAGGTTCTTCAGAACCTTTTTTTTTTTTTTTAGACTCCATATACATGTGTTAGCATACAGTATTTGTTTTTCTCTTTCTGACTTACTTCACTCTGTATGACAGTGAGGTCCATACACCTCACTACAAATAACTCAATTTCACTTCTTTCTATGGCTGAGTAATATTCCATTGTATGTATGTGCCACATCTTCTTTATCCATTCATCTGTCGATAGACAAAGGTTGCTTCCATGTCCTGGCTATTGTAAATATAGCTGCAATGAACATTGTGGTGCAAGACTCTTTTTGAATTATGGTTTTCTCAGGGTATATGCCCAGTAGTGGGATTGCTGGGTCATATGGTAGTTCTATTTTTTGTTTTTTAAGGAACCTCCATACTGTGCTCCATAGTAGCTGTATCAATTTACATTCCCACCAGCAGTGCAAGAGTGTTCCCTTTTCTCCACACCCTCTCCAGCATTTATTGTTTGTAGATTTTTTGATGATGGCCATTCTGACCAGTGTGAGGTTATACCTCATTGTAGTTTTGATTTGCATTTCTCTAATGATTAGTGATGTTGAGCATCCTTTCATGTGTGAGTTGGCAATCTGTATGTCTTCTTTGGAGAAATGTCTATTTAGGTCTTCTACCCATTTTTTTGATTGGGTTGTTTGTTTTCTTTGATATTGAGCTGCATGAGCTGCCTGTATACTTTGGAGATTAATCCTTTGTCAGTTGCTTCGTTTGCAAATATTTTCTCCCATTCTGAGGGTTGTCTTTTGTCTTGTTTATGTTTTCCTTTGCTGTGCAAAAGCTTTTAAGTTTCATTAGGTCCCATTTGTTTATTTTTGTTTTTATTTCCATTTCTTTAGGAGGTGGGTCAAAAAGGATCTTGCTGTGATTTATGTCACAGAGTGTTCTGCCTATGTTTTCCTCTAACAGTTTGATAGTGTCTGGCCTTACATTTAGGTCTTTAATCCATTTTATTTTTGTGTATGGTGTTAGGGAGTGTTCTAATTTCATTCTTTTATATGTAGCTGTCCAGTTTTACCAGCACCACTTATTGAAGAGGCTGTCTGTTCTCTGTTGTATGTTCTTGCCTCCTTTCTCAAAGATAAGGTGACCATATGTGTGTGGGTTTATTTCTGGGCTTTCTATCCTGTTCCATTGTTCTATATTTCTGTTTTTGTGCCAGTACCATACTGTCTTGATTACTGTAGCTTTGTAGTTATAGTCTGAAGTCCAGGAGCCTGATTCTTCCAGCTCCGTTTTTCTTTATCAAGATTGCTTTGGCTATTGGGGGTCTTTTGCGTTTCCATACAAATTGTGAAATTTTTTGTTCTAGTTCTGTGAAAAATGCCATTGGTAGTTTCATAGGGATTGCACTGAACCTGTAGACTGCTTTGGGTAGTATAGTCATTTTCAGAATGCTGATTCTTCCAATCCAAGAACATGGTATATCTCTCCATCTGTTTGTATCATCTTTAATTTCTTTCATAAGTGTCTTACAGTTTTCGGCATACAGGTCTTTTGTCTCCTTAGGTAGGTTTATTCCTAGGTATTGTTGCTTTTTATATACTGTTTATAATGTGTTTTATTTTTTCATTGCTTTTAAGATTTTCTCTTTTTTGTGAACAATTTGATTATAATATGCACTGGTTACATTTTCTTCATAATTCTTGGGTTTGGGGTACATTGAGCATTTTGGATTTACAGGCTTTTAATTTTCATCAGACTTTGAACAAATTTGGAAATTATTTCTTTAAATATTTTTTCTGTTCCTCATCCATTTCTTTTAGGGACTCCAAATACATGTATACTATACCATTTGAAAATTGTCCCAGATCTCTTTAATGCTCCGGTCAACAGAGTATCCTTTCTGTTTGTGTATTATTTTGGATAGTTTCTATTGCTGTGTCTTTAAGTTCAATATGCTTTCCTTTTGCCACATATAAATTTCCATTAATCTCATCCAGTTTATTTTCCATCTCAGACATTGTAGTTTTTATATCTAAAATTTTGATTTGGCTCTTTCTTATAGCTTCTATGTATCTACTTAAAAGTTTGAACATACAGTATACAGTCACAAGAAATGTTTTTAAGTCCTTCTCTGCTACTTCTAGCATCTGTGTCAGCTCTGTGTTGGTTTTATTTTTTTCCTCCTAATCATAGGTGTGTTTTTGTGCTTCTTTGCATGTCTGGTTATCTTTGATCACAATGCCAGACATTGTGAATATTACCTTCTTAAATGCTAGACATTAAAATAATTCTTACAAATATTCTTGAGCTTTATTCTGGGATGCAATTAAGTTACCTGGAAATAATTTAATCCTTTTGGGTCTTGATTTTAATACTTATTAATCTGAATCAGAACAGCATTTAGTCTAGTTGTAATTATTTTCTACCATTGAAACAAGTCCTTCTAAATACTTAACACCCCATGAATTTTGAGATTTTTCAGTCTGGCTGGTAGAAACAGGCATTATTCCTAACCCTGTGTAAGTAATGGGAACACTTCCTTCCATTCTTCTCAGATGATTCTTTCTTTATCCTCATGCAGTTTCCTTATATGCATGTTCTGATCTGTACTCTGATGAATGTTTACCCTATGCAAATCTCTGGAGTTCCCTGTATATCTATTTTCTCTCTAGAATTCTATTCTGTGAATTCTGGAAGGCTTAATATCCCTAAACTCTTATTTCCACCCACCTTTTAGAGTTCACCAAATTCCACATGGGTTCTCCTTCCTTGAGTTGTGGCCTAGAAACTCTAAGGCAGTAAGCTGATGAAAATGTAGGGTTTAGTTTATTTGTTTATCATCTCTCTGGGATCACTGTACTTCATTGTCTGATTTCCAGCGCCTTGAAATTGCTGTGTCATACATTTGTCTGAATTATTTTTGTTGTTGTTCCTGTTATTGTTTCAGGCAGGAGCATAAATTCGATCACTGTTCCTCTATCTTAGATGGAAAAAGAACTCAAGTACCATTTTCAAAATAAGAAATATGCAAAAGTGCAGAAAACATGGCACAGGAAGAACAGTGTTTGAACTGCTTACAGTAATGTTTAAAATCACAGTCCACATTTTGGTCAAAATGTAGTAGTTTCTCACTAGTTGACAGACCTTCTTGTTTTCTCAAGTTTGAAACACAGCTATTTCAAACTTCAATTCCTTTAGTTTGAAACAGAAACATTCAAAGGAAATAAATTCTTCTATTTGAAAAATAGGATTTGTATATATGCACTTTAGCAAAACCCCAAATCGAGTATGAGCTTAAAAGAGAATAACTGAAAGTTGAAAATTCTCATCTTTGCTCCTTCATATTTCCTCATTTTATTTACCAGAAAATAAGCTTTTCCCAAAGATGGTGCTTCTTAGGAAAATATCAAGTTATTTAAGGCATTTAGGTAGTCTTATATTTTAACCATATATAGGAAGATCTATCAGTACAATAGTAGCTGAAATACAATATTACACTGATACAGTCCATCTATCTTAAGCAAAAGAAGGCTAACACTATTCCATACCTTGTATCATGTTAAAAAGTCAAATTAGTAAATATTAATTATAATTTTAAAAATATACGGACAGAAATGGTACAGTATGATATAAAATTTTCAAAGAAAAGCAGAAATGTTCAGCATTTCTATGAAATATTGTCAATATTATATGGCACTGTGTATTAAGATCATAAATTTACTTATTTTATAAATTTATTTATTTATTTATTTATGGCTGTGTTGGGCCTTCGTTTCCGCGCGAGGGCTTTCTCTAGTTGTGGCGAGCGGGGGCCACTCTTCATCGCGGTGCGCGGGCCTCTCACTATCGCAGCCTCTCTTGTTGCGGAGCACAGGCTCCAGACGCGCAGGCTCAGTAGTTGTGGCTCACGGGCCCAGTCGCTCCGCGGCATATGGGATCCTCCCAGACCAGGGCTCGAACCCGTGTCCCCTGCATTGGCAGGCGGATTCTCAACCACTGCGCCACCAGGGAAGCCCTACTTATTTTATATAAAACTTATTCTCACTGATTTCATTTGAAGTGGGATAGATACTATAAGAATCACATATATAGTGAAAAGTCTTCAAAGTTTAACCTTTAAGCTTATTAAGCTCAATGAAATTCATATAAAACAAAATCCTGCTGTTCTTCTGTTCTTTCCTTTTTTTTGGTCTCCTAGGATTTATTTTAATAAGCTTTCAATATATTGTTTGAAGTTATTGTTGTCTTTCATTAGAAGTAAAAACTTTCTAACTTTCAAATTTATGAACTTTTGCCCAAGCTAATTATTAAAATCTATACAGATATGGAATTTGAAATATTTGTTATCACAAGATATCTATCTACATTTTTAAAAAATTTAAAACAAATTTAGTTACTTCTTCTCTGAATAAAAACAAAGTGCACAGATCTCTTTTTTTCAACCCTATCATTAGCTTTGGGAAAATCTCCTAACTTTGTATGTCTCAGAGTCTCAATTGTTGAAATAATAATATAGTTTGGCTAACTCACAATGTAGAATACTAACTAGCAATTGGATTTAGACAAACAAAAATGTAAATGAGCATCAGAATTACACTTCACTCTTCAAATTAATTTGTTGCTTATATTAAGATAGTAAATATTACATTTTTGCACAAATATTGGCATATTTATTCAGGTTCTTACCATCTACCAGGCACTGTGTTCTGCACTGTAGGTATATTAGGGGAAAAGTTAGGAAAAAGTCCCTATACTCATGGAATTCACACTTTGTTGGAGAAAGTAGCCAATTAATATGATTATCATTGTGATAAGCCCTGTGAAAGAAATAAAAAGGTGATGTGACAGCAAACAGTTCTGGTGGGAAGCTATTTTAGATAGATGGTCAGAAAACACCTCCTTGAAAAGGGGATATTTAATCCAAGCCCTGCAAGACTATGGAGTCAATCATGGGATTAATCAAAGGATAACCATTTCAGGCAGATGGGAAATCAAATAAACATTCCTAAGATGTCATAGAATTGAGATATTCTAGGAACAGAAAAATAACTAATACGGTTGAAGCATGATAAGCTGAAAGAGGTAGGTTATTCGGAGATAAAGATGAACATGTAGTCAGCAGCCATATCACAGAGGCTCATGTGTGCCATTTTGAGTTTCTTTTTTTTTTTATATTATCCCATTGCTTCTATTTATTTATTTAGTTAGTTTGTTAGTTAGTTTTGGCTGTGTTGGGTCTTCGTTGCTGCATGTGGGGGCTACTCTTCGTTGCTGTGCGTGGTCTTCTTATTGCAGTGACTTCTCTTGTTGCAGAGCATGGTCTCTAGGCACACAGGCTTCAGTAGTTGTGGCACACGGGCTCAGTAGCTGTGGCGCATGGGCTTTGTTGTTCTGCGGCATGTGGGATCTTCCCGGACCAGGGATCGAACCCATGTCCCCTGCATTGGCAGGCAGATTTTTAACCACTGCACCACCAGGGAAGTCCCAAGGAATTCGGTTTTATATTAAGTGTAATATGTTATAAGCAGAGAGTGACAGAAAGAAAACTCATATCCCAAGATACTTATTCCATTTTTCAACCAACAGGGTTAATATCACACTTCTTATGAAAGTCAAAAATACCAGCAAGGGACTTCATTTTTACTTTTTAAATATGTTTGGATTATGATCCAAAAGGAAGCTCTGAACTCTAAAATACTTGAACAATGACTATGCAAATGGAATTAATACAGCAGTTGTTAAGATGCAGCCAACGTTCAGTAACACTATCATTTCAAGTCTAATTTGCCAGTTGAATATTTATGGATAAGTAGACTCCTTTGGAAAGTTATTTAATTCAATACATTTTTGAATGTATGATATTGTGCTTGGCTCTCTGAGGGATGCTAAAATGAATATGACAGAGTTCTCATCTTAAAGGAGTTTAGAGTCCAATGTGAGGAGATAAACTATGAGACTAAACATAATAACGTATCTGAAAGTCAGAAGACATTTTCTTTTCTCTTTTCCAAGTTCTATCTCTGGCACTAATTCATTATAAGATCTTGATCAGGAAATGAGATTTGTCCGTAAGCAAACATTTCAGGATAAGCTTCTTTACCAAATGCTAATTTTTTTTTTTTTTTAATTTTATTTATTTATTTATTTATTTTTGGCTCTGTTGGGTCTTTGTTTCTGTGTGAGGGCTTTCTCTAGTTGCGGCAAGTGGGGACCACTCTTCATCGTGGTGCGCGGGCCTCTCACTATCGTGGCCTCTCTTGTTGCGGAGCACAGGCTCCAGACGTGCAGGCTCAGTAGTTGTGGCGCACGGGTCTAGTTGCTCCACGGCATGTGGGATCTTCCCAAACCAGGGCTTGAACCCATGTGCCCTGCATTGGCAGGCAGATTCTCAACCACTGCGCCACCAGGGAAGCCCCCAAATGCTAATTTTAAAGTAAATAGAGGATAAGAGATCCCCTCATGATTCAGAGGTCAATATTTGGATTCTGGTTTCAGCTTAAGTGGTTGAGATACATTCTTCTCACAGACTTTTTCTTTGTTGCAATTATTTTCTCCTGAATGAAAATCTTCTTTTGAGGTACCTGAGAAAAATCTCCTCTAATAGCTACATGACATATGTTTTACTACCCTTCCCCTCCAATCAACAGTTTGGAGTAACAAAATGCATGCAATGTAATTCTTATGGCATTACAATTTGTAGTTTGGTGTAGAGTGGATTGAAATAGTTTTGCAAAGTCAAATGCATACTAAATTTACTGCATTGAATAAAAATGTATGCTTCAGAAGATGTAGACAATTAACTAATTAAATGCTAATGTGATTTATTTAAGCAACATATACACACAGATACATTAGTGCACACACATATAATTCTATGTTCACAATCCAGCTAGTGTAACCATGCAAAGAACAGGCATATGTCTAAAGATTAAAAAAAAAAACTAAAACAGAAATAAATTATTGTATCTGGGGGGTGGGATTAGACTGTATGATTTTTTTTCTTCTCTAAAAATCTCATTAATGTTATAATGTTTTATAATAAAAAATTTTAATGACTTTTCTCTTCAGAAAGACCATATTAGGCAGTTTCTTTTACTATGATATACTAGCTTACTTAGGATTTTCCATGTTTAAACTGAAACAAATTTGTCTTACTGTCTATATATTGCATGGATACCCCTAGAACAAAAATGTCCATTGTTACAATTCAAACTTAAAGTGGATTTTTAAAGATTTTCTAATTGTTCCCAGAAGATGTCTTATCGAAAGGCAAATGTCCAATGGCTGTATCTATAATAGCACTCTATTTCTTTCTATAAGTGAAAAATCTGGCAAATGTTTATTAAATTCAGTTTTTAGGGATTGTTTCTATTTTATTAAAGTCAAGACACCAAATTTTAGTCACTAAGGTAATCAGAGTAGTTATTTTGTTGAATCACAAATTTCAGTAAAATAAATTAGTAACATTTACACGTAGCAGTCTCCTGCTTTTCAAAAGAAACTATTACTCCTGAATAGAACAGGAAAAAAGTTCTATACTGTTCTTTTATGCATGGTGTGTATTAATGCAGAAATCTAGAAGCTAGTGGTGTATTTAATGGTACATAAATATACAATGAAGAATGCACACACACACATACATACACACACACACTCTTCATACTCTTGCTGTCTTTCCTCATTGTATCCGTTAAGCCATAATTTCTCCATTGTTTACATTCAGAATAAATACAAATGCCACTCACTTATTTTTCAGTTACACTAGTTCTTCTTTCTGGCCTCAGGAAGATAAAACATTAAGTCTTGGAATAGTATGATTATTCCTACATCATTTTCCACGAGGAATGCCCTCCCCCTTCTTTCTATCTCCCATCTACTCCTTAAAACTCTATTCAAGTATTTTTTCTTTATAAAGCCTTCTTGAACATTCTAGTAAACTCTATTGTTTCTTTTATTCTCATGTATGGCTTGAACCCATAATATTTTACCTATCATCCAAGATTATTGAGCACCCACTATTGGTGAACAACTAATGCTAAAATAGGAGAAACTAAGACAAATACAAAACAGTACCTGTACAACCAGGAGTTGCATAATCAACTAAACAGCATGCCATTGTATGAAACTCAAGTTCTAAATTTATTTAATGAGCAAATTTTTTTATTCAGTGGCTACAACGTGCCAGCCCTGATGTACACACTGTGGATGCTTAGTATACAGATAAAACACAATTTTTCTCTTCACGATTACAATCCAGCTTTAGGTCCAGTCCCAGATCCACCATTGAATGACTTTGGGTAAATATCATTTAGCCTCTGTATATCTTATTTTGCCCATTAATGATATCTTCAAAAATTATTGTGAGAATTAAATAAAATAATAAATGTGAGAATAGTTCTTCAATTTAAAATGTGAAATAATTTGGCAGGTATTTTTTAAAAATCATTTTTGGTGTTTTACTTCTAATTTTTAAATACCTAAATCCTATTTCTCCAAGAAGAGAGAATGCAGAACCTGCATCACATATTTCTTGGTAACCACCACAGTGCTTTGAGCCATTATAGTTGGATAGTAGTTTGTCGAACAAGTATTGTTGAATCTAATGTGCTTTATCAAAATACAGGAAGATAAATATTTCTCTCTAACTTCCTCCATAACCATTTGCAGAATCACCGATAATAAGGCTCAGTAGGAAAGACCAAAATAATTTTAATTTTTCTTTTTTATGGGTTTTACAAAACCCATAAGTTTTACACAGAATGACCAGAAAGATTCAAGTGATAGAGGACTAGTTAGTCCCAACAGACATATTAATACTGTGATGATAATGACTACAGTTTACACCAGGCACTCATCCCTGGTCTATGGCTGGCAAATCTGATATAGATACTATGAAAACTCAAGAAATCTTTATATGATGACCCATCAGCAGCCAGCAAAACAATTATGAAACATCTTTGGCTTTTGGTTTATTCTAATATTCAGTAGAGGGTCTGTATAAAAAGATTGGGTCACATAATTACTTCCCCTTGTAAAAGAAAGATACGATAATTTATCATTTAATCTAACCCAGATTATCAATACATTCTTTTCCGTTATTTGCTTAATAGAAACTCAGCTAAAATTAGTTAGAACTAATTCGCATTTTGTGGAAAGGAGAAGCAATCTATATGCATCTTCTGTTGACTGTTCAAAATGATTAAATAAATACTCTCCAAAAATAAAGTTTATTGGCAATTGACCAGGGGCTCTAAACACTTCCATACAAATCATTTGATTTCCCTAAGTCACTTTCTTCTTGTGAACCATATTCTAGATTCAGCAGGGCTTAATATATGTTACAGGCAGAGCAAACAAAATAGCTATACTTTTGTTCTAATCTTGATTCCTTTTCTGTACTCTCCTTTTTAATTCCTGTAAATTTTCTGTCCTTGTTAATTATAAAGGCACTCATGGTCAAGGTCTTTAACATATTTCATGATGTGCTTGAGAGTTTGGCTAAGTGTATTTCTTGTTCATTCATTTATTTCACCAAATATTTGCCAAGTCCTTAATACGTTCCAAGCACTGTGTTAGGCACTAATGATAGAGCACTGGACAAGATGGATTGAGTCTTAGCACCCATGGAACTTACATTCCAGACAAAGAAAGTAAACACGCAAATAATACAGGACAATATGATTTTAGGTAACAATAATGCTAGGGGAAAAGCAGGATAGTGGGTTAGTCAGTGATTTTGGTTGTGAGGGACTGCTACAGCTAGTATGCTCAGGAAAGGTCTCATTGAAAGGGTAACAATAAAATGAGAATGCAAATGAGTAAGAAGCTATAAAAATCCCTTACAACTTTCACAAAAACTAACTCAAAAGGAATTATAGACCTAAATGTAAAATAAAAAAGTGTAAGACTTCTAGAATATGATATAGGAGAATATCTAGGTAACCTTGGGTTTGGTGTTTATTTTTTATAGATACAACAGCAAAAGCACTATCCATGAAAAAAAAAAGTTGATAGGTTGGGCTCCACTGAAATGAAAGACTTCTGCTCTGTGAATGACATTTTAAGAGGATAAAAAGTAAGCCACAGATTGTGAGAAAATATTAGCAAAACACATATGAGATAAAGGACTTGTACCCTAAATATATGAAGAAGTCCAAAAACTCAACAGTAAAAACACAAAGAACCCAATTAAAAAATGGGCATAAGATCTGCACAGACCAAAGAAGTTATACAGATGGCAAATAAGTATACGAAAAGATGCTCAACATTATATGTCATTAGGGAGTTGCAAACTAAAACAATGAAATACTGTTATACACCTATTAGAATGGTTAAAATCCATAACACTGACAATAGCTAGTGCTGATGAGGATGTGGAGCAACAGGAACTCTCATTCATTGCTGGTGGGAATGCAAAGTGGTATGGGCACTTTAGAAGATATTTTGGCAGTTTCTTACAAAAGTAAACTTCTCTTACCATATGATCCAGAAATTGTACTCCTTGGTATCTACTCACAGGATTTGAAAACTTATGTCTACATAAAATCCTGCACACAGATTTTTATAGCAGCTTTTTTCATAATTGCCAAAAGAAGGAAGCAAACCAAGATGTTGTTCAGTAGGTAAATAGGTAAAGAAACCGTGGTATACCCAAAGAAATCTTATTCAGAAATAAAAATCAATGAGGTATCAAGCAATAAAAAGATATGGAGGAAACTTAAATGCCTATTACTAAGAAAGAAGCTAGTCTGTAAAGCCCACATAATATTTGATTCCAACTACATGACAATATAGAAATGTCAAAACTGTGGAGACAGTAAAAAGATCAGCTGTTGTCAAGGGTTTGGGAAGAGGGAGGAATAAATAGGTAGGACACGGGAATTTTAGAACAATGAAACTATTCTATGTGATACTGTAACAATAGAAAACAAAAGCACATAACACAAGTTGAACACGTGTATAGAACAAACAGTGAACCCTAATGCAAACTATGGACTTCAGCTAATAATAATGCATCGATATCTATTAATTATAACAAAGTTACTGTAAGGTGTTAATAATAGGGAAAACTGTGTAAAGGAGTGTGGAAGTGTGGGGGAGTAGTGGAGGGAGAGTATATGTGTACTCTCTCTCTGCCCATTTTAAAAATAAACCTAAAACTGTTCTAAAAATAAAGTCTATTAGTGAAAAAGAAAAGTCATTGCAAGATTCATGGGCAAGGGCAAGGCATCCTAGGCAAAAGGATTAGCAAACACAGCAGAAAAATACTTGGCATGTGCAACCAGTGTAGCTGGACTGCAGAGAGAGGAGTGGATGGAGATGAGGTCCATGAAGGAAATGCTGTCACAAAAGCTCTCAGAGGCCATGGAGATGCTTTTAATTCATTTGAGATGCAATGGGAAACCGTTTTGGGGTTTTGATTTGAGATATTTGATTTGATTTCCCCAAAATCCAGTTGGCTATTAGGAGAAGCATGGATTTCAGGAATATGGGTGAGAGTACAGTTAGGGAGAGGTTTCAAGCAGAAAACACAATCAGGAGGTGGTTTTCACAGTCCAGACAGCCATGCACATTTCTGTAGTTTAAATGTTTTGCAACTCAGTTTCTTGTTCCTAATTCTGATAGAGGCCACTTTGTGTTTAATTTTAAGTATAGATTCAAAAGTGTTGATAAATTCTTCATAGACCTGATTCTATAACTACTTTAATTATTCCAAGGATGCCAGTGAACTAAATATTCCCCAAGAGCTTGCAGGTAGAAATAAAATATGTTAAAATACAATTCTTTACAAAATGGCCAATTTTGGAAGATGTAGGCACAAATGTCTGTGTTATTGTTCTCTGTTTTAACTGCACACTGCTTATTTTAACATGCCTTTCTGCTTGCATTATAAAAGTTAAAAATCATCTGGAGAAGTAATCCTGAGGGAATTTAGCTCAAAATTCCCAAATGAACTCTCTTTCCTGGCAAGTGCTGAGTGTCCGTATGCTGATGTTAAGCCTGAAAGATCTTGGATTGGCCTTGTTTTGTACCTGTGCAGCTGTAATGCAATTCTGATCTATTCCATAGCTGCTAATGACTCAACACCTGAGACCTGGAAGTATAACAGCCAAGATTATTTTGCAATGTGATGCAAGAAGAAAACAGCCACTTTGACATGACATAGTGTTAAGATTTCGGTTAATTTAACAAGACTCTTTCAAAATTTCATCATCCTAAGAAAAAATTAAATGACCAGTTTGTGTATAGCATAGGGGCCACGAAAAGTTTATTTCAGTCTGTGGCGGCAGCTGTTTCTTGGTCACTGAAACAGGAATATACTATTGTTAAGATAATAATAAAAGACAGACTACTACCGTTTTTAAAAGTACTTGAAATGTTTCAAAAAAATTAACAAGTGCATATCAAGCTGAAATCAATTATATTATAAAAGGTAAATTAAGACACTTTCCAAATATGGCAACTTTTAAACATGGAAAGTCATTCAAAAAACTGACCCCAAAAGTTTTAGTTTACCTATCCTCATTTCTAAAATTCCCCTTTTGCTTCCTAGAACATTATATTTTCTCATGGTAAGGACAGTTCAGAGAAGTATTTCTTGCATAGAGTACATAGTATACTGGAATAAATAAAGGCATATTTTAAAAACAAAGTAGTTGGAAATAAGGAAAATTACAGAAGGATAAAAATGATAAATTCATTAGGTTATCTAACAGATATTTCATATATCTAATGTCTAATATTTAGACATTAACATATAGTGTCTAAGAAAGAGTAAAATAAAACTCTTTGAAAGTTTTCCTTTATTCATGATGAAAACAAAACAATCTCCTACTTATAGAGATGCCTGCCCCATAATTCAGCATTATGTCTTGGATTAGACAAGGAGCCTATGTTGTCAATGTTTTTTGGTTGATATTTGCATCAAAATTGCATAGATGTCTCTAATGAAACAAGTTATTTGGCAAAACTTTTATAAATAAGGTAAATAAAATATACTCTATTAAGCTCGATTGTAATTATATATACATGTACATATATATTTATATACTGATTTTTATTTTCAAGTTGTTAGAAGAAAGAAAAATGTTATTTAATGAACACCTAAATGAAAAATCAGTTCTGTATAATATTCAGATTATTACTTTTATTTGAATATCAAAAATAATACATAACCACCAAATATATGTGGTAAGATAGTATTTCCAAAGTATTAACTGATGTGCTCTACCTTCCCACCTCCAATTCCTATCCACCTTACAATCTTATTCCCTTTGAGCTAGATTGTGATTCTCCCATTAGTTCAAGGACTAAATAATTTTCTCTGTCCTTTGATACCTATAAGTCTTCCAGAATGTGGAAATAACCCCTGGGAAAAGGACTGCGAAGATGCTGAATGACTGAAATTAACTTCCCTACCTGGTGGCAGAGGCTTATAATGGAAACTAAGTCGATTTTAGAAAAATTTTCAAAAGTACCTTCCTCTGTCCCTGGAGTAATGGGCTGAGATTTTGTCTACATCTTGTATCGATATAAAAGACAACACTGCCCAATAATCAGAACGAAATCTTCATCGTAAATATTTATTAGTGTATTTTAGTTACTAAATCACAATAGTTTAATTCTCTGCTAAGTAAATTTATTTTAGTCCTTTGCCTTCAAACATTAAAAATTATGTAGTCTTGGTAATATGGCACAATTCTTCAACAAAGGGATTTTAAAATTATCTTTTGTCCCTGAACTTTCATAATAGAAAGGTTAGGTCAAAATAAGAACTGCTTTAGACACACTCTCTGGCTTTTTATGTAGATACTTCATCTGGATAATTCAGAAGTTCACTTAGAAAATAAATCCAAACATACATTCTGGGATATCTGATTTGGGATTTCTCCTATCAAAACAATAAATGTAGATAACACACACACACACACAATTACTCAAAGGCACCGAGGAGTGAAATAAATAAATAAATAAACAGGCAGATAGACAGTGAAGGAGAGTGAATACTAAGAAGGACATGGCTCAGGATATGTTAAGCATTTCTTTACTTTCAGCAAGAAGGAGTCCCCAGTCTGCAAGATAGGGATTAAAACACTAATACAAAAACCTGCAGTACTATCAAAGAACCAAAGGACAGAATTTTGGTCAAATATATCTAATTAAATTGTGTGTGTGTGTGTGTGTGTGTATGTGCACACACGTGTGCATGCAGCCAGGAAAGAAGAGAGCCAGAAAGTGGAAGACCTCACATATGTATACAAACTCCACTCAAATACCTGGTTGACCCCTAAAATCAGGCATGCAGAAGGCTGACTCCAAGCAACTCAGCTATAGTTAAAACAACTGAACTGAGATTTGAGTTGTTGGCCACTTTTAGGGGAGACAGACTTTGTAGTTTTGAGTTCATGCAATAAAATTCATTTTAAAACAAAAGCAATCAACACTCTTGAGGAAAACAAAACAGAATTTAGAGTACCTACAACCTATTGTTAAGTAAATCCAAAATACAAACCAAAATAACTCAACATACAAAGAAAAGGAAACAAGTGATCCAAACTTAACAAAAAATAAACGTCAATAGACTACAATCTCAAGATGATCCAGGTGTTGGAATTGGGAAAGGAGTTTAAAATAGCTATAATAATTTTGCACAAAGGCATAAAAGAAAATATACCCACATAGAATACAAAAAATTAAATCTCAGAAGAGAAACTATTAAAATAAGACCAGATCATAATTGTATAATAGAAAAATACAATATCTGAAATGTAAAATTCACTAGATAGAATTAATAGCAGAATAGAGATGACTAAAGTAAGAGAAGACTGAAGAAAAGAAGATCACAGAAGATAGACTAATATAAATAATCTAAATTGAAGAACGAAAAATAAAAAGATTTAAAAATAATAAACAGTGTCTCTGGGACTTGTGGTATGCTAACAAATTTTACAACATAGATGAAACAGGTAAATTCCTTGATAAAAAAACTTACAAAAATTGACACGAAATGGATCATAAAATCTGAGTAGCTCTACATCTACTGTATATACATTGTTATCAAAAACATTCTCACAAGGAAAACTACTGGCCCTTATGGTTTCAGTACTGAATTCTATTAAACATTTAAGAAAGAAATAACATCAATCCTACAAACCCTCTTATCAAATAGAGGAAGAGAGAACACTCCCCAACTGGTTTTATGAAGGCAACACAACTACAATACAGAATTCACAAAACATAAAACTGTAGATTAATGTCTCTCACATCCTTTGAGAATATTATTAAAATTATTCTGTAATATATAAAAATAATGATGCATCATGATTATGTTTTTTTTCTTGTTTGTCTTTTACAAATTCAGAATTAACATTTAAAAATCAAACATTATCATTCACCACATTAAGAAACTAAATGAGAAAAATCATGATAATTTCAATGGATAGAGAAAAGTATTTGACAAAATTCAACACTATTCCTGATACAAACTGGAGCATTTATTAAAACACTACAAGTAACATCATATTTCATGGGGAAATACTGAATATTTTAACTTAATATTAGGAACAAAGAAATTCACATCATTTCTATTCAGCATTTTACTGGAATTCTTACCCAGTACAATAAAGAAAATTCTATTTGCAGATGACATGATGGTTTATGTAGAAGATCCCAAGAATTCTACAAAACAACCATTATAACTAAAAAGTGAAATTACTAATGTCACAGGATATAAGCTAAATGTACAAAAATTAATCGTATTTTTCTATATTAGCAGCAAACAGTTAGAAAATAAAACTAAGAAAAAATTTTATTTATAAAAGCATGAAAGTATATAGTAGACTTAAGAATACATTTAAGATAATAAGTATTAGACCTCTACACTGAAAACTACAAAATTGCTGCAAAAAATTAAAGATCACATAAATTGTGAGATACACCATGTTCGTGGATTGCAAGATACAATATAGCTAAGATGTCAATTATCCCCAAATTAATCTATAGATTCAATACAATAGCAATCAGTTACCTCAAACTTTTTTGGTAGAAATTGACAAGATGATTCTGAAATTTATATAGAACTCTAAAGAAATTGGAATATTCATAACAATCTTGAAAAGAAGAACAACTCTGGAGCACGTTTACTACTGACTTCAAGGTCACTAATGCTAGATTAATGAACACACAGTATACTACTGACATAAGAATTGACAAGTAGATCAATGTAACAAAATAGGGAGACAAGAAATAGGTCCACAATTTTACTGATATTTCATTTTTGATAAAAGCACCAAAGAACACCAATGGGGAAAAGAAAGTTTTTTAACATATGGCACTGGAATTAGATAACAAACAGCAAAAAAAAAAAAAAAATCCTTCACCCAAATTCACATTATACTGAACAATTAATTTGAGATGGATTCTAGATTTTTACCTTATAGCTATAAAGTGTTTAGAAGAAAGTGTTTAGGAAAAAGCAAAGGAGAATACCTTTGCAAACTTCTGGAGTTTAACAGACGTTTTTAGGACAGGTGATAGAAAGCACTAACCATAAAAGGAAGAAAATGGTAATTTAGACATCAAGAGCAAAACTTCAACTCACCAAAATATCTTGTTTAGAAAATAAATGAGCAAGCCATAAGATGGAAGAAAATATTTCCAAAGCATATATCTGGCAAATGACTGATATCCAGGATATATAATGGAATTCTACAGTTCGGCGATAAAATAATCAAACAATTCAATCAAAAATGGGTAAAATATTTGGATAATACTTCACCAAAGAAAATATACAAATGCCAATAAGAACATGGAAGGATGCTCAACATAATTAGACATCAGGGGAGTGCAAACTAAAACTATTAGATACTAATATGCATCCTCCAGAATTGCTAAATTTAAAAAGATTCACAACACCAAATGATGGTGAGGATGTAGAGTAACTGGACTTTCACAGTTTACTAACAGGAGTGTAAAATTATACCATCACTGTGGAAAGAGTCTGGGTTTTTTAAACCTGTATCAGCTCTATAATTTAGACATTTCATTTCTCAGTACTGAAGCACGAGAAGTGAAAACACATCCCAAAGAGACTAGGTACAAGAATGTTCATAGTAGCTTTATTCATAATAGCAAAAACTAAAAAGAGCCCATGTCCGTCAGTAGGGAAACTGATAAATAAAGTGATAAATTCATACCACAGATTACTATTCAGAAATAAAAAAGAATCGACTACTGATACACACGGATGATTTCCATAAACATTATGCTGAATGAAGGAAACCTTACATGAAAGATTCCATTTATTTGCAGTTCTACAACAGTCAAAAACTAGTCTGTGGTTTAAAAATTCCTCGGCAGTGGTTGCTTCTGAGGGATGTAGGTGGAGATTAAGTGAGAAGGAGCATGAGAGAACAATTTTCTGGGATAATAACATTCCATATCTGATAGAGGTTTGAGTTGCATTGCTTTATGTATATATTGGAAGTCAGCAAATGGTACACTTAAGATTTGTGCAAAACTGAACTCTAGTTAAAATATATATATATATATATATATATATATATATATATATATATATATATATATACACACACGTTGAAGTATTTGGAGTAACTGTAATAATATCTGCAACGTAATTTTAACTGAATCAGAAAACAAGATGCACTAATATAAGGATAGGGAGGATACATGGATAAATTAAATACAGTAAAATGTTAATTGTGGAATGAATGTTGTGGATATATGGGTATTCACGATTAAAATGGTTAAGCATTTCTCTGTTAGAAAAACACTGGGTCCAGACTGATTCCCTTGCTACTGACAAGAAAGTAAGAACAAGAGAATAAGAGAATGTCTCCAAGCCACAAAATGTGTTTCCTACAGAAAGAGCTAGTTATATTTCCAAAAGAAGGCAGTGGGTGTGCTGGAGAGACAAGGACGCCAGATAGTCACTGATCATATTGATAATGCTTCACTGATGATTTATTTCACACTAGTAACTTTCATATAATAACACCTGCATCATGTTAAAGCAACAAAGATAATAATCATTGGTAATGGAAGAATGTATTATGTGTATTAAAATGCATTTTCCTCCCATTTTATAAATGCAGGAGGTTAAATGATTATTCTCCAGGCTAACAAGTGTCAAGACCTGCCCTGAACTCAGGATTTTGACTGCAAATCTAGGGTTCTTTGTACCATCAACCTACACCACATTTTGGAAATAGATGTCATCTAGAAAATTACAAAGAATTTAATTTTTTAGTAGACTTTGCCTATAAAATGGGAAATATATTCTTCTGATAATATTTTTATGACCTGAGCATAATAAAATTTTACTTACAGAGTAGAAATCTTTTAAAATCATCCATGTAAAAGAAAGATAGTCATATTTAAAACAGCAAATCAACTCATTTAAGATTATTATCATTTGGATGTAATTAATAAGAATTTAAAGGGAAACAATGAGTTAACTAAAGGCATTATGCTACTTTATGTGTTTTACTCCAAAAATTTTTGCAGGCAGAAATAAACATCTCTTCGGCTACTTAGATCCTACTTTTTAGCAATTTGTGCTTTCAGGTATGAACAGTTTAACCTTGAATTGAAAAACAGATTCAAACAGATACTAGAATACATCTGAAGCAATGAATCAAAGCAAGCAAGAACATTACAGGAGTACTTTTGTTGGACACAGAGCGAGCCCATGGGATGACACTCTTCTTGAAATATATAAATGAGGAAACCACAAAATTCAGTAATGTGCATCCTCAGCCATAACACATAACATGAATTTTACTGATTAATAATTTTGTAAGTTAATTTTTACATATGTATAGTTTTGACACAATGAACCGTAACCACATAATGTTAATCAATAATGTTTATCGATAGTAGTTAGTCATTATGGTTACTTAATATTTTCAGAATAAGTTCATTTTTATAACATAGAAATAAAGGTGAAAATAAAGGAAGAACTTCAATTTCTTTAAGTCTTTGTTCCCCTTTGTTTATTATTATTTTTAAAATTTTTGAAATTGACTACATGTCTCTAGTTTTGCAGTGACTTTTTTCCTTTTTCTCTATACACAGTAGTCCTAAATTTGCTTAGGCCTCAAAGCATGAGAAAGTGTGTGTGTGTGTGTGCGCGTGCACACGCACGTATGTGTGTGTATCAAAATATACTCACCCACGTCCTGATTTGGAAAGTATTTATTCACAATATAATAATCTGCACTGTAACTTGACATATGAATATGCATTTAAAACAAAACATGCTCTAAGTAAAGGATAAGGGGATATTTAAAAGTTTCTATCAAACTGTACTCAATTGATATGCTAAAATAATAGTGCTTTATGTACACACCAGACAAAAGAAAAAATATTTTATTTTTTAAATGGTAATGGTAGTTTGAAGCCAAACTTCTATCTTTTTAATATGATATTAGTATATTTTTCCAACCTAATAAATGGGGCAAATCATCAAAATAATGAATCAAAATCTGAGAGAATCATGCAACCTATTTAAGAGAAAACATGGCAAAAACCCCTTTGGCTTAAACTCTAATTATCTTTTTAAACTTCAATATTTGTCCATTTATATATTTCTTTCCAAAGGAGCTTTATATCTTTATTATATTGCAAACTTAAATGCCATTGTTTTCTAATTTACAAAAGGTTAGTGAATTAATAACAATAAGATAGCTTTTAACTTGTTTTCTTCCTTTAACTGATATTAAAATGCTAAATTTATTCCAATGTGATTAAGATTAGGAAACAGTAATTAACTAGAGAATTTGTGAACCTGTTCATCTATTTTCTATTCTTAGTAAATATTTAACATAAAATACATTAAAAATGAAATTTATATTTGCTTTACTGCAACTCAAACTTGATCTCTGTTAGTACTGGCCTTAGACTTACAAGGTGGCATATTTTTTCTTCAGTAGTTTCAGATTCCTAGTTATCCACAATATTCTCCCTCTGAATGGTTTCTATTGATGCACTTTTCCCCATTGAAGGAACTCATTTCTTTTTAACTTTTTCTGAAATTCATTTGTCCAAAACATATTCAACCCTTTTACATAAAATGATAAATAGCTATCAATGAATGTGGCAGAGATAGCACTTACCAAATATCCATGTGAGCACCTACTTCTACAGGCTTCCTTGTACTTGGTTGTGGACATGTGAATAATTCTTGTCAATGACAGTGTGAGTGAAAGTGATGTATGGTTGCTGGTCTAAGGTGCTCAAGAGAGGATGTGAGTTTTCCTGACCCTGACTTCTCCTAACCTTGTACCTGGAAGCAAATTTCAAGATGACTGAGTTGCAAAATGAATGTAGGTTGAATTGCTGAATCATCACTGGAGGAATGCTACCAAAGAGTTAACTAATACATACCAAACTTTTCATGAGTGAAACATAAACTTTCATTGGCCCTAACCACTGAAATTAGGGTTTAGTTGTTACTGTAACATAGCTAGTCTTCTTATAACTAATACAGTACCTAAAGCTACTTGTCCCAAAATAGTACGTATTTAGGAAACCTTAAGTCAACAATATTTATGATAATTTAATCTTTTAACCAGACTTTTTAGTCCTACTACTACTAAACATTACTCATATACTTCATGTGTGTCAGTTTAAAATTATAAAAAATGTTTAAGTGCTTTTTTCATTATTTTAATTTTCCTGCTAACTATAATGCAAACTATAATGTGATTTAACTTTTCATCATGTTATTGTCAATGGTTTTAGTCTTACTTTTTAAAGTGATCTCCTACTCACCCTTTCTCTTTTTCTCATCTGTCTGTCTTTCCCATTCTAGTTGTTTTTCAGTTGCCTGGTCCTTTGAGCCCTCTGTTCAAAACTAGGTCTTTAAATGTCATTTTGGAACTCTTGTCCTAAGATGATATTGAATCTTTCACAGGTGCTCTCTTATTTCAGTTCTGGTTTGTTAAAATGTGTTTGTCTTCCCAGAACCGTAGTCTGGTGCTTGCTATAGAGCTATAGCTGCACACAGTGGCCTGACATTAGTTGAAGTAGTAGTGTTTCAAACTATAAACTTATTGTATCTTCTTGACCGAAGTGTAATAACTATATATTCTGTGTGATTAATTTTTAATGTCCCACTATAATTAATCATTGTTTCTTATAGGCTTTTATTCAGTTATTAAATATTTATTGCACATCTATTATCAGGAAGATATTTGGTAAGCATGAAGAATCCATTCATAAATATGACCGTTATATCCTTCAAGAGACAATTAATGTATGAGAAAGCCACATCAATGCAATATATTAAAAACAGAAAATAAAACATAAACTACTAGATCTTAGAAAACTCTAACTTTTTTTTTTCCATGATGGAATAGATTCTAAAGCAGGCTTAACACATGACTCTTCTGAGATACATGATGAAATTCTTAACAGAGATTTCACTGATGAAGGTTCAGGGAGGCCAGGATTGAAAGCAACAAACGAGTAGGAAGCAGGCTGTACACATCCAGTCTGTAGCCCTTGGAAATGACATTTTCAATTATAATTTACATGTGATTCTCCTGTGTTGATGTGTTGGGAATTGCATCTAATTCAACTAAAACATGTATTCTATTTCTTAAAGAGTCCGTGATCTAATAAACAAGATTACTGTCATAGCATGTTTCCCTGAAACAATTCAAGGCGCTTAGCTAATAGATCTGTGCCAAAAACATTTAGGTAGTCAACTAAAAAGGCAGTACTTAATTTTTTTTCAAAGAATAAAGAAGCAGTTTGTGGCATGAAATAGTTCTAATTTCACGGATGCCACTGTATGCCACCTAACAAATCAGTCTAAAACACAGCAGCTTAAAACAAAAATTATTCTGCTATATTTCACATTTTCTGTGGATCTGGCATTCAGGAAGGACTTGGCTGAATGGTTTTAGCTTAGGGTCTCTCATGTAGCTGCAGTCAGAGACTGGCAAAAGCTGAAACAATGGGAGGCTGGAGCAGCTGGGGGTGGCTGGATTTCTCCACATGATATTTTGTGTCATCTAGTTTGGTCATTTTCAAAGCGTGATGGACACAGGGCAGGCAAGGGCTTATAGGATAGCTCAGGGCTCCAGGGCAAATGTTTCAGGAAAACCGTCTTGAATTACATCACCTTTTCTGACCAAGCCTCAGAAGTCACCCAATGTTACTTCTGCCACTTCTATTAGTTAACAAGTGAGTCTCAATCCCACCCAGATTCAAGGGGAGGGATCCTAGACCTCATCTCTTGAGGGGGAGGGATGTCAAGATCACATTATATAGAAGAGCAAGTTGGATGGGAGATACTGTTGCGACCATTTAGGAAAAATACAATCTGCCACAGCTACTAAGAGCTAAACAGCTTCCTGTCCTCTTAATTTATGAGCTTGTAAACTATGGGGTCCAATAGTTTGGATTTGTCCAAACTACCTCTGTTAGTGGAAGAGCTAGAAATAGAGCATATATCTCCTGACCTCCACTCTCATTTTTCCCTTTGTCAGCAGAGTACCTCCTTGAGGGTACTAAAAGGAAATTCAGAACCTAGGAACACATGGTTGATCTGAATTCCTTGGGAATTTCTAAGGCATACAAAATGATTACTGAGCATGGTAAAAACCAAAATACACATACAATGGGGACATATACTGTAAATCTGTCTGTACATGGAATGTCTTAACTGAACATATGATTTCTAAGTTGCAAATTCATGCATTTAATTACTTATTCATTCAAAACTTACTTTAAGTCCTTTGAAGTGTGCTGGGGGATATGTGAATACATATAAGGTAAATTAAAGAAACTTCCTCTACTTAGGGCTCTAATTCAATAAAAAAGTACAAATGTCAAATACGATATAATATTGACATGAATCCCTAATTTAAAGAACTGAAAAATGTTTGCTTGAGTTAACCTGAAATATCTTTAGATTTTATCAGTAGATGGTCAGATGCTTCCTTAGGTACACACTAGAACTTTTGTTCAGTATAATCTATAAAATAAAAGGATATCCTCTTTATGTGTGAGGAATAGGTTCTTTTTAAATCCAAAACTTTTTTTTATGAAAAAAAAATGCTCCAGATTATGGCCCAGGTTTCTCTCTAAAGCTTTCAGGCAATATATTATTAATTATTTTGACTATATAGAGGAAATATGCTCAATGACTTCTATTTTTTAAATTCCTCTTTTAAACATCCAATTTTAAAAAATATAGAAATATATCATTAAGTTAGGCCCTGAAGAAGGTGGTGCCGAAGGCATTTTAGCTGAAGATAAATGAGTTGTCTTTGGGGATTGGGGGAAGAAATGTTGGTGGAGGAATGCATGGTAATCAGGGAACTGTAGGATATAGGGAGGATTGATGAGCTGAGAATAGGGTAGATACTTTAAACATCTACAAAAATCTATATACATCCTAAATCCATGATTTCAGAATGTTGCTGTATAGTCAGAATAATATTCCTGTGCGGTAAAGTGGCAATTATGGAACAGCATACAGAAGCAGAAATTTATAGGTGGTGTTTGAGGAACATGCATAATTTATATTTAGAATGCAGATTCAGACAATACTAGTTCAAGGACATTGGAACACAAGAAAAGTAACCAATAGTGCCAGGAAACTGAAAGATGTCTAGGCATAGTTTAAGGTTTGGGAAGATAGTTAAGGAAGTTTAGAGTTAGAAAAAGATACTTGGAATAAGGAGTCATCTTTTGGGGGAAGAGGTAGAGAGGATAAGACTACAGAAATTTCTAAACATAACTTCTTGTTTAGAGTCCAAAATAAAAATATATGCTGAATATGGAAAATGATTAATGATAAAATCCACTATGTCAGTCAGCAGGGAAGATCATTATGATAAAAAAAAGAATTTCAACATTATTAGTTACTGAAAATCAATAGAGCACTGACAGTCATGACAAACTTTTCAAAATAGCAATAGATTTTCATGTAACTATTTTGAAAAGTTCTCTAAAAATTAATTTTTAATTACATTCTGAAATGTATAAGTAGCATAAGAGTTCACTTACAACAATTGTTTCTTCTACCAGTATTTTAACCTATGATCATTTTTATCATATTACATTACTTTGCCTCATATCAGAGTCTCAGGTACTATGCTTAGTTTCTTAATTTCTCTGAAAACACAGAGAGTAATTTAAAAATCATATGCATAGCCATTTTAAGTCTTTATTTATTTTCAGAACTTCAGCTTATCATTGAGGAAGTCATATGCTGAGTGAGCTGAAAATTCTATTAATTAGTTACACACTAGTAAGTAAGCTTTAAATCCCAATGCCAATTAAATCTATTTATAATTGCATTGGGAGCTGCTTAATAGACATGTCTCCAATCTTCATATGGATTCTGACCCATGATGCTATATATAAAAAAGTAATTATTTTAAACATATTCAATTTGAATATTTTCAATATATATATATTTTTAATAATCTGAAAGCTTTTCTTTATTTCTTACACATATATAACTGATTCAGCGGATTCACAAGAAAGCCATTATAGTAAGTTTGTGTGATACACAAAGCATTATGATTAAAATTATATTATCAAATAATTTATAAATGGCTGCCAAAGTTCTAAATTTGAACTTCAGAAACATTACTGCTGATCACATTATAATTTCATGCCTTTCTATCTGATAAGTGGCTTTGGGGCAAAAACTGACCTATGCCTCAAGATGACTGGGAATATTTGAGAATTTCTTCATTCCTATTCACAGGTTGCCTGGAGGCAGTGAAAATGCTAGAACTCTGAACTGAGATCATGAGTCTGATGAGAAAATCCACAGAGAAGAGCTATGGAAACAGGAAGATACTGTGTGTTATGGTGCTGATCCAAACTCCACACTGCTTGATATTTATGACACAATTTAAAATATCTTTTTTCATTAAAATTCTCAGAAAATTATTTGCCTATAAACATTGATTGTATGTGATTGGCAAACTCTTGAAGGTAAGTACTGACATTTGAATATAAACTCTCAAACAGGAACTGATATGTATAAATGTTTATTCTTACATTAGACAATTGTGACATATAGACAAAAATGCATTGTTTATAATACACTATAGCCTTTTATATGATTCTATGTATATCAAGGATATCATAAAAATAATTTATTATACTCATCAACATAGATTAATTAATTAGTGATTCACAATAACATAATTAACATATGGTTCCATAAAACCATACAGAATCACACAGGCCCGGTTCTGTAGATTTTAGGAACTCTTACTCCAGGGACAAATTTTTTTTTTTTTTTAAATAAAGGATTGTATATTGGTATTATCATGTTTTCCTGTTTTTTCCTCGACGGCTTCTTTTTTATTTATTTATTTATTTTAAAAATATCTTTACTGGAGTATAAATGCTTTACAATGGTGTGCTAGTTTCTGCTTTATAACAAAGTGAATCAGTTATACTTTGACATATGTACCCATATCTCTTCCCTCTTGCATCTCCCTCCCTCCCACCCTCCCTATCCCACCCCTCTACGTGGTCACAAAGCACTGAGCTGATGCTAATGCGGCTGCTTCCCACTAGCTATCTATTTTACATTTGGTAGTGTATATATGTCCATGCCACTCTCTCACTTTGTCCAAGCTTACCCTTCCCCCTCCCCGTGTCCTCAAGTCCATTCTCTAGAAGGTCTGCGTCTTCATTCTTGTCTTGCCCCTAGGCTCTTCATGACCATTTTTTGGGGGTTGTTTTTTAGATTCCATATATATGTGTTAGCGTATGGTATTTGTTTTTCTCTTTCTGACTTACTTCACTCTGTATGACAGATTCTAGGTCCATTGACCTCACTACAAATAACTCAATTTTGTTTCCTTTTACGGCTGAGTAATATTCCATTGTATATATGTGCCACATCTTGTATCCATTCATCTGTCGATGGACACTTATGTTGGTTCCATGTCCTGGCTATTGTAAATAGAGCTGCAATGAACATTGTGGTACATGACTCTTTTTGAATTATGATTTTCTCAGGGTATATGCCCAGTAGTGGGATTGCTGGGTCATACGGTAGTTCTATTTTTAGTTTTTTAAAGAACCTCCACACTGTTCTCCATAGTGGCTGTGTCAATTTACATTCCCACCAACAGTGCAAGAGGGTTCCCTTTTCTCCACACCCTCTCCAGCATTTATTGTTTGTAGATTTTTTGATGATGGCCATTCTGACCAGTGTGAGATGATATCTCATTGTAGTTTTGATTTGCATTTCTCTAATGATTAATGATTATCATTAATAATAATTATCCTTATTAATAATATATTAATAATGATATCACTATCATTCTTGATAATGAATCAAGAGCATTATCTTGATTCTTTCAAGATAGAAATGCATCTTGAGCATTTCTTTCATGTGTTTGTTGGCAATCTGTATAACTTCTTTGGAGAAATGCCTACTTAGGTCTTCTGCCCATTTTTTGATTGGGTTGTTTGTTTTTTTGATATTGAGCTGCATGAGCTGCTTGTAAATTTTGGAGATTAATCCTTTGTCAGCTGCTTCATCGGCAAATATTTTCTCCCATTTTGAGGGCTGTCTTTTTGTCTTGTTTATGTTTTCCTTTGCTGTTCAAAAGCTTTTAAGTTTCATTAGGTCCTATTTGTTTATTTTTGTTTTTATTTCCATTTCTCTAGGAGGTGGGTCAAAAAGGAAATTGCTGTGATTTATGTCATAGAGTGTTCTGCCTATGTTTTCCTCTAAGAGTTTGAGAATGTCTGCCCTTACATTTAGGTCTTTAATCGATTTTGAGCTTATTTTTGTGTATGGTGTTAGGGAGTGTTCTAATTTCATTCTTTTACATGTAGCTGTCCAGTTTTCCCAGTACCATTATTGAAGAGGCTGTCTTTTCTCCACTGTATATTCTTGCCTCCTTTATCAAAGATAAGGTGACCATATGTGCGTGGGTTTATCTCTGGGATTTCTATCCTGTTCCATTGATCTATATTTCTGTTTTTGTGCCAGTACCATACTATCTTGATTACTGTAGCTTTGTAGTATAGTCTGAAGTCAGGGAGCCTGATTCCTCCAGCTCCATTTTTCTTTCTGAAGATGGCTCTGGCTTTTGGGGTCTATTGTGTTTCCATACAAATTGTGAAATATTTTGTTCTAGTTCTGTGAAAAATGACATTGGTAGTTTGATAGGGATTGCATTGAATCTGTAGATTGTTTTGGGTAGTAGAGTCATTTTCACAATGTTGATTCTTCCAATTGAAGAACATGGTATATCTCTCCGTCTTTTCTATCATCTTTAATTTCTTTCATCAGTGTCTTATAATTTTCTGCAGACAGTTCTTTTGTCTCCTTAGATAGGTTTATTCCTAGATATTTTATTCTTTTTGTTGCAGTGATAAATGGGAGTGTTTTCTTAATTTCACATTCAGATTTTTCATCATTGGTGTATAGGAATGCAAGAGATTTCCGTGCATTAATTTTGTATCCTGCTACTTTACCAAATTCATTGATTAGTTCTAGTAGTTTTCTGGTAGCATCTTTAGGATTCTCTATGTGTAGTATCATGTCATCTGCAAACAGTGACAGCTTTACTTCTTCTTTTCCGATTTGGATTCCTTTTATTTATTTTTCTTCTCTGATTGCCCTGGCTAAAACTTCCAAAACTATGTTGAATAATAGTGGTGAGAGTGGGCAACCTTGTCTTGTTCCTGATCTTAGTGGAAATGGTTTCAGTTTTTCACCATTGAGGATGATGTTGGCTGTGGGTTTGGCATATATGGCCTTTATTATGTTGAGGAAAGTTCCCTCTATTCCTACTTTCTGCAGGGTTTTTATCATAAATGGGTGTTGAATTTTGTCGAAAGCTTTCTCTGCATCTATTGATATGATCATATGGTTTTTCTCCTTCAATTTGTTAATATGGTGTATCACATTGATTGATTTGCATATATTGAAGAATCCTTGCATTCCTGAGACAAACCCCACTTGACCATGGTGTATGATCCTTTGAATGTGCTGTTGGATTCTGTTTGCTAGTATTTTGTTGAGGATTTTTGCATCTATGTTCATCAGTGATATTGGCCTGTAGTTTTCTTTCTTTGTGACATCTTTGTCTGGTTTTGGTATCAGGGTGATGGTGGCCTCGTAGAATGAGTTTGGGAGTGTTCCTCCCTCCACTATATTTTGGAAGAGTTTGAGAAGTATAGGTGTTAGCTCTTCTCTAAATGTTTGATAGAATTCGCCTGTGAAGCCATCTGGTCCTGGGCTTTTGTTTGCTGGAAGACTTTTAACTACAGTTTCAATTTCAGTGCTTGTGATTGGTCTGTTAATATTTTCTATTTCTTCCTGGTTCAGTCTCGGCAGGTTGTGCGTTTCTAAGAATTTGTCCATTTCTTCCAGGTCGTCCATTTTATTAGCATATAGTTGCTTGTAGTAATCTCTCATGACCCTTTGTATTTCTGCAGTGTCAGTTGTTACTTCTCCTTTTTCATTTCTAATTCTATTGATTTGAGTCTTCTCCCTTTTTTTCTTGATGTGTCTGCCTAATGGTTTATCAATTTTGTTTAACTTCTCAAAGTACCAGCTTTTAGTCATATTGATCTTTGCTATTGTTTCCTTCATTTCTTTTTAATTTATTTCTGACCTGATCTTTATGATTTCTTTCCTTCTGCTAACTTTGGGTTTTTTTTGTTCTTCTTTCTCTAATTGCTTTAGGTGTAAGGTTAGGTTGTTTATTTGAGATGTTTCTTAAGGTAGGATTGTATTGCTATAAACTTCCCTCTTAGAACTGCTTTTGCTACATCCCATAGGTTTTGGGTCATCGTGTTTTCATTGTCATTTGTTTCTAGGTATTTTTTGATTTCCTCTCTGATTTCTTCAGTGATCTCTTGTTTATTAAGTAGTGTATTGTTTAGCCTCCATGTGTTTGTATTTTTTACAGATTCTTTTCTGTAATTGATATCTAGTCTCATAGCGCTGTGGTCAGAAAAGATACTTGATACGATTTCAATTTTCCTTAATTTACCAAGGCTTGATTTGTGACCCAAGATATGATCTATCCTGGAGAATGTTCCATGAGCACTTGAAAAGAAGGTGTATTCTGTTGTTTTTGGATGGAATGTCCTATAAATATCAATTAAGTCCATGTTGTTTAATGTGTCATTTAAAGCTTGTGTTTCCTTATTTATTTTCATTTTGGATGATCTGCCCATTGGTGAAAGTGGGTTGTTAAAGTCCCCTACTATGATTGTGTTACTGTCGATTTCCCCTTTTATGGTTGTTACTATTTGCCTTCTGTATTGAGGTGCTCCTATGTTAGGTGCATAAATATTTACAATTGCTATATCTTCTTCTAGGATTGATCCTTTGATCATTAAGTAGTGTCCTTCTTTGTCTCTTGTAATAGACTTTGTTTTAAAGTCTATTTTGTCTGATATGAGAATTGCTACTCCAGCTTTCTTTTGATTTCCATTTGCATGGAATATCTTTTTCCATCCCCTCACTTTCAGTCTCTATGTGTTCCTAGGTCTGAAGTGGGTCTCTTGTAGACAGCATATATATGGGTCTTGTTTTAGTATCCATTCAGCCAGTCTATGTCTTTTGGTTGGAGCATTTAATCCATTTACATTTAAGGTAATTATCGATATGTATGTTCCTATTACCATTTTCTTAATTGTTTTGGGTTTGTTATTGTAGGTCTTTTCCTTCTCTTGTGTTTCCTGCCTGGAGAAATTCCTTTAGTATTTAGTATGTAAAGCTGGTTTGGTTGTGCTGAATTCTCTTAGCTTTTGCTTGTCTGTAAAGGTTTTAATTTCTCCGTCAAATCTGAATGAGATCCTTGCTGGGTAGAGTAATCTTGGTTGTAGGTTTTTCACTTTCATCACTTTAAATATGTCCTGCCACTCCCTTCTGGCTTGCAGAGTTTCTGCTGAAAGATCAGCTGCTAACCTTATGGGGATTCCCTTGTATGTTATTTGTTGTTTTTCCCTTGCTGCTTTTAATATTTTTTCTTTGTATTTAATTTTTGATAGCTTGATTAATATGTGTCTTGGCGTGTTTCTCCTTGGATTTATCCTGTATGGGACTCTCTGCGCTTCCTGAACTTGATTAACTATTTCCTTTCCCAAATTAGGGAAGTTTTAAACTATAATCTCTTCAAATATTTTCTCAGTCCCTTTCTTTTTCTCTTCTTCTTCTGGGATCCCTATAATTCGAATGTTGGTGCATTTAATGTTGTCCCAGAGGTCTCTGAGACTGTCCTCAATTCTTTTCATTCTTCGTTCTTTATTCTGCTCTGCAGTAGTTATTTCCACTATTTTATTTTCCAGGTCACTTATCCGTTCTTCTGCCTCAGTTATTCTGCTATTGATCCCTTCTAGAGAATTTTTAGTTTCATTTATTGTGTGTTCATGATTGTTTGTTTGCTCTTTAGTTCTTCTAGGTCTTTGTTAAATGTTTCTTGTATTTTCTCCATTCTACTTGCAAGATTTGGGATCATCTTTATGATCATTATTCTGAATTGTTTTTCAGGTAGACTGCCTATTTCCTCTTCATTTGTTAGGTCTGGTGGGTTTTATGTCCTTGCTCCTTCATCTGCTGTGTGTTTCTCTGTCTTGTCATTTTGCTTAACTTACTGTGTTTGGGGTCTCCTTTCCGCAGGCTGCAGGTTTGTAATTCCCGTTGTTTTTGGTGTCTGTCCCCAGTGGCTAAGGTTGGTTCAGTCGGTTGTGTAGGCTTCCTGGTGGAGGGGACTAGTGCCTGTGTTCTGATGGATAAGCCTGGATCTTGTCTTTCTGGTGGGCAGGTCCATACTTGGTGGTGTGTTTTGGGGTGTCTGTTACCTTATTATGATTTTAGGCAGCCTCTCTGCTAATGGATGTGGTTGTGTTCCTGTCTTGCTAGTTGTTTGGCATAGGGTGTCCAGCACTGTAGCTTGCTGGTCGTTGAGTGGAACTGGGTCTTTGCATTGAGATGGAGATCTCTGGGAAATTTTCGCTGTTCAATATTAAGTGGAGCTGGTTGGTCTCTTGAGGACTAGAGTCCTGAACTTGGCTCTCCCACTTCAGAGGCACAGCCTTGACGCCTGGCTGGAGCACCAAGAGCCTGTCATCCACATGGCTCAGAATAAAAGGGAGGAAAAAAAAGAAAGAGAGGAAGAAGAAAATAAAATAAAATAAAATAATGTTCTTAAAATAAAAAATAAAAAATAATTTAAAAAAAAATTTTAAAGTTATTAAAAAAGAAAGAAAGAAAGAAAGAACAATCAAACCAGAAAACAAATCAATCAGTGACAACAAATGCTAAAAACTATACTAAAAAAAAAAAAAAAACCAAAACAACAACAAAAAAACGGACAGACAGAACCCTAGGACAAATGGTAAAAGCACAGCTATACAGACAACATCACACACAGAAGCATACACATACACACTCACAAAAAGAGAAAAAGGGGAAAAAATATATATATATTGTTGCCTCCAAAGTCCACCTCCTCAATTGGGGATGATTTGTTGTGTGTTCAGGTATTCCACAGATGCAGGGTACATCAAGTTGATTGTGGAGATTTAATCCACTGCTCCTGAGGCTGCTGGGAGAAATTTCACTTTCTCTTCTTTGTTTGCACAGCTCCTGGGGTTCAGCTTTGGATTTGGACCTCCTCTGCGTGTAGGTCACCTGAGGGTGTCTGTTCTTCGCTCAGACAGGATGGGGTTAAAGGCACAGCTGCTTCGGGGGCTCTGGCTCACTCAGGCTGGGGGGAGGGAGGGGTACGGATGCGGGGTGAGCCTGTGGCAGCAGAGGCCAGCATGACATTGCAGCAGCCTGAGGCATGCCATGCGTTCCCCCGGGAAAGTTGTCCCTGGATCATGGGACCCTGGCAGTGGTGGGCTGCACAGGCTCCCGGGAGGGGAGGTGTGGAGAGTGACCTGTGCTTGCATACAAGCTTCTTGGTGGTGGCAGCAGCAGCCTTAGCGTCTCATGCCCGTCTCTGGGATCCGTGCTGGTAGCCGTGGCTTGTGCCCATCTCTGAAGCTTCTTTAAGCGGCGCTCTTAATCCCCTCTCCTCACGCACCAGGAAACAAAGAGGCAAGAAAAAGTCTCTTGTCTCTTCGGCAGGTCCAGACTCTTTCCGGGACTCCTTCCCAGCTAGCCGTGGTGCACTAGCCCCTTCAGGCTGTGTTCACACCACCAACCCCAGTCCTCTCCCTGGGGTCTGACCTCCCAAGCCCAAGCCTCAGCTCCCAGCCCCCGCCTGCCCCGGCGGCTGAGCAGACAAGCCTCTCGGGCTGGTGAGTGCTGGTCGGCACCGATCCTCTGTGCGGGAATCTCTCTGCTTTGCCCTCCACACCCCTGTGGCTGCGCTCTCCTCCGTGGCTCCAAAGCTTCCCCCCTCTGCCACCCACAGTCTCCACCCGTGAAGGGGCTTCCTAGTGTGTGGAAACCTTTCCTCCTTCACAGCGCCCTCCCACTGGTGCAGGTCCCATCCCTATTCTTTTGTCTCTGTTTTTTTCTTTTTTCTTTTGCCCTACCCAGGTACGTGGAGAGTTTCTTGCCTTTTGGGGGGTCTGAGGTCTTCTGCCAGCGTTCAGTAGGTGTTCTGTAGGAGTTGTTCCACATGTAGATGTATTTCTGATGTATTTGTGGGGAGGAAGGTGATCTCTACGTCTTACTCTTCCGCCATCTTGAAGCTCCCAACCCGGGGAGAAAATTTTAACCAAAAATAAACTATACTTTAAGACTACTTTGTAAAATAAATATGGGCAAACTTGTATGTTATAATACAGTTCTTTTTGTTTATATATTGGGTTCATCTCAAGGGACTACTGAAAAAGATGGTGAGCACTTAATATCAGTATTTTCTTCCTTGATTATTGATAACACTTAGAATAATACTCCCACTGGTTCTATTTCTACAGTCAAATTGATTAAAACTCATTTATCACTATAAAGAGACAAATATTTCAAGACATTGAACCAGGTTTTCAGGCTCTCTCATGTCTCCTCAGTCTTTGAACACTTAGTTACCACTTCCATAAATTTGTACGATGCCTCAGGACCTTAGAGAGGATTTTATTATACTTGCTTTTCATTATGACCCAAAACATTTATCTTTCCAGTTATTGATTTCCCAGTCCAAAGCTTAAGAGAATTCAGTTTTCCTAATCAGCAAGTCATTCTTGAAGTAAATTTTTATTTCAACAACAGGATGAAACAATCGGTATAGGGCCATATCTACTCAAATGATAGTTAATAGATCACATTTAACATATGAGTAGAAGATGCCAAATAGAATGCTAGATGCTGATAGAAGTTATTACCTATTTCATGGTTTTTTTTTTTTATATAAGAGATTTATGTATTTGAATTATGGTGACTTTGTGAAATGTGGATTTTGCCTTATTTTACCCAGTAGGGACTTACTGTATTATTTATAATACTAACCAGTTCATATGTTACTTTTATTTTCTTATAGCCAGTGATTAAGGAAATTCTATTATTCAAAAATATAGAAAAATATACTGGGAAGAGAAGAAAAGATGACGGAGTAGAAGGACCTGGAGCTCACTCCTCCCAAGAGAACACCAAAATCACAGCTAGCCGCTGAACAGCCATCAATAAAAAAGACTGGAACCTACCAAAAAAGATATTCTACATCCAAAGACAAAGAGGAAATCACAATGAGATGGGAGGAGGGGCACACTCGTGTTATAATCCAATCCCATACCCCCCAGGTGGGCGACCCACAAACTGGAGAATAATTATATCGCAGTTCTCCCATGGGAGTGAGTTCTGAGTCCCATGTCAAGCTCCCCAGCCTGGGGGTCTGGCATCAGGAGGAAGAGCCCCGAGGGCATTCAGCTTTAAAGGCCAGTGGGTCTTGATTTCAGGAGCTCCACAGGACCGGGGGAAACAGACACTCCACCCTTGGAGGGTGCACACAAGGTCCCACACACACTGGGTCTCAGCACAAAGGAATTGACTCTATAGGAGCCTGGGCCAGACTTACCTGCAGGTCTTGGAGGGTCTCCTGGGGAGGCAGAGGGTGGCTGTGGCTCTCTCTTAGAACATAAAAGCTGGTGGCAAACATATCCAGGAATACGCATCTGAAGGCTGACATCTTGCTTGGGATATTAGCACTAAGACCTGGTCCCACCCAACAACCTGCAGGCTACAGTGCTGGGATGCCTCAGGCCAAACAACCAACAGGGTGGGAACACAGTCCCACCCATCAGTAGACAGACTGCCTAAAGGCTTTCTGAGCCCACAGCCACCTCTAGACACGTCCCTTGACACCAGAGGGCCAACCCCACCCACCAGTGGGCAGGCACTGGCCCCTCCCACCAGGAAGCCTGCACAAGCCTCTAGACCAGCCTCACCCACCAGGGGGCAGCACCAGAAGGAAGGAAACTATGATCTTGCAACCTGCAGAACTGAGTCTGCAAACACAGGTCAGAACCTATCCTGAAACCAGCTGGTCCCTGGCCCTTGACTGATGAGAGGGGATTGTACTGCTGGGACACACATGACATTCCCTACAGAGGGCCACTTCTCCAAGGTCAAGAAATGTAACTAAGATACTATATACATAAAAATACAAATAGAAATTTAAATAAAATGAGAGGGCAAAGGATTATGTTCCAGATGAAAGAACAAGATAAGAACCTAGAGTAATGGAAATAAAAAAAAAATAAACAAATGAGACCTAATTAAACTTAAAAGCTTTTGCACAGCAAAGGAAACCATAAACAAAACAAAACACCAACCTACAGAATGGGAGAAAATATTTGCAAATGATGTGACTGACAAGGGATTAATATCCAAAATATACATAGAGCTCAATATCAAAAAAACAAACAACCTAATCAAAAAATGGGCAGAAGATCTAAAAAGATATTTCTCCAAAGAAGACATACAGATGGCCAAAAGGCACATGAAAAGATGTTCAACATCGCTAATTATTGGAGACATGCAAATCAAAACTATAATGAGGTATCACCTCACACCAGTCAGAATGGCCATCATCAAAAAGTTTACAAATAACAAATGCTGGAGAGGGTGTGCAGAAAAAGGAACCCTCCTACACTGTTGGTGGGAATATAAATTGGTACAGCCACTAATGGAGAACAGTATGGAGGTTCCTTAAAAAACTAAAAATAGAGCTACCATATGATCCTGCAATCCCCCTCCTGGGTGTATATCCAGAGAAAAAAGATACATGCACCCCAGTGTTCATTGCAGCACTATTTACAATAGCCAAGACATGGAAGCAACCTAAGTGTCCATCAACAGACAAATGAATAAAGATGTGGTATATATGCATACAATGGAATATTACTCAGCCATAAAAAAGAATGAAATAATGCCACTTGTAGCAACATGTATGGACCTAGAGATTATCAAACTGAGTGAAGTAAGCCAAACAGAGAAAGTATCATATGATATCGCTTATATGTGGAATCTAAAAAACGATATTTACAAATGAACTTATTTATAAAACAGAAATAGACTCACAGATATAGAAAACAAACTTATGGTTACTAAAAGGGAGGGCGGGAGAGGGATAAATTAGGAGTTTGGGATTAAAATATATACATTACTACATATAAAATAGATAACCACTAAGGACCTACTGTATAGCATGAGGAACTACACTCAATATCTTGTAATAACCTATAATGGAAGAGAATGTAAAAAAATATATATATATATTTATATATATATGTATAACTTAATCACTTTACTATACACCTGAAACTAATACAGCATTGTAAATCAACTATATTTCAACAAAAATTGTAAAAAATTATGAAAAAGAAACATATTCATCTTTTTATTGATTTTTTTTTTTCTAAACAAAATATTTTGGTAGATTCAGTAAATACAGTTGAGAGGTTTCTTACTCATCAGGAATGAAGAGATTGGAGAAGAAGCAAAATTCAAAATCATTCACTGTATGTCTGTGAAGGAAAAAACAGAACAACCCTCTAAAATTCCCTCCCTTTTCTTGATATTAGAGAATCAGAATGTGATAGGCCAATCTTACGCTTTCTATGTTTTTGACAAGCAAAAATTGTAATGATTCATCTCCGTTTTTGCATGTATCTTCCTTTGGTACAAGTCCAGCCTGCATTGAGAAACTTCTAGAGACTTGTGGGGATTATGGGGTGCCTGGCCACGCCAAGTATCTTGTCTTGTGAATGGATGAAAGTTACAATATAATTTGCCAAAGTTAGGAGTAGAGTCTATAACCTCAGAAGAAAGGGAAGCTAACAGGTTGAAGTAAGAATTAGGCCTGTGACCTTAAATTCATAAAGCCCTCATTTTCTAATGGGCTGAGCAGTTCAGTCTAGGAAACATAGGATCATAGCCACAGGAAGTTGAACCAGCTTTCCTAGTTTTGACTAATTTATCTCCTTGCTTCTAGGTAAGAGAAAGTTAAGTTTTACCAGACAATTGATTATCTGCATCTTTCTTTAAACTCTCTAGGATATGAAAATCTGAAAGTTTCAGCTAGGAATCTGTTTCAATACTACCAATGAACTCTAATATCAGAATGTTTCTTTTATACAACTTAAAACTCTCTTATGGCAATTAAAGGCTGTTTCCTTGTCCTATACTTAGGGGAGATGAAAGGCAGTTAGCATGCCCTGTAAAACAAGTAACTCTAAGGTCATTAAACTATTCTCCTTTCTCTTAACTTCCAGTGTAAGTAATACTTTTTAAAACCTTTCCTACATCATTTTTATTTTTTAATTAATTGATTTTTATTTCTTAGAGCAGTTTAGATTTATAGAAAAAAATGAAATAGAAAGTACAGAGGGTTCCGATCATCAATTTAGTTTTATTTAACTAGGTAGTAAAAACTGTACTTTTTTTGAAAATGTTGTCACTAAATAATTTACTTTGAGTCAAACATAAAGCCATATGTACTGAAACTGTGTAAATGTTACAAAAACATAAAAAGATGCTAGAAAAATGGGATGGGCATGTTTGAATAGTAGTATATAACTAACTTGTTCTAGCTGACAATATTAAAGTCTATAAAGGTACAGCTAAAGGTTAGAAGAGACTTAATGGCTTCACTAAGTTTTCAGAAAGATGTAATTATCCATCTCTATGTACAGCTGAAGGAAAATAAACTATCTATACCTACTCTTATACATATTTCATAGAAAGAGTGGGACTGTAGATATAATTTCTAATCTACTCTTGAATATTAAGACAGATATTAGAAGGAAAAAGTAGTTGTCAAATAAAAGTATTCCATCAGGATATGTATTTTTTATGATTATGAGATTTTTCAGCATACATTTACATTTAATTATTTATATGCTGTGGAATGTATTCCTCTTTCCTATAAAGTAAATGCTTAGTAGAATTTATATAAATTCTAGCTCTATTATACATTTTTGATGGTGACTGATTTGCATTATTCAACTTGGATGATTTTATCTGGCACAACTGGCCAATTTCTAAATAGCATCTAGAAGCCATCATCTGAGGTAGATTGTATAGGTAAATTTTATAAATCCTTAGAGAATTTCTGGAAGAAATAAAAAGGAAAACTTCATATTTCTTATTTTAAGACTTCTAGCTTGAATTTCCATTCTGAGACACCCTTCCTAAACATTGCTTTGGTGGTGGTGTGAATTACATAGGGAACTTGTGCATTTGAAACAGAAATCAGATAGTTTTTCAGACATTCTACATGGAAGCCAATTATTCATTCATTTACCAAACTTTCTTACCCACCATAAGCCATATACAGAGAAAGCCCAAGGGATACAATGAAGAATAGGACATAGACCTGTACTCAAAAGTGTACACTCTCTTCAGGAGTGTGTCTAAAAACAAATGAAAGAACAAAGTTAAATATAACTTAGCATTTTAATTATTTGGCTTTGGAATTCTTTTTCCATGAAATGAATATGAGGGAAATCAGAAAAAATAATTCACTCTTTTGAAGGCAGTTTTGTACTGCTTTAAGACCCCCGGATTGGGGGTGATAAGGAAAAGCCTTTCCAACATGGCAAGATGGAAAGATGGAAAGAGCACTGAGGGATGAGGGAAAGGATCTGATATTAGTCCCAGTTGTGCCCCTCAGCAGTCATGTGAGTTTGGGAAGACACTGATTTCTGTGGTTCAGTTTCCTCATATTTCTTTAATGCCCACTCTACGGAGGTACATAATCTTTATCTGGGTTGGTACTGGCTACTTGGACTGTGTGGTGGAGGGTGCACTGTCGGTGGCTGTTCTTCCTATTTTTTGTTTTTGCTTTCTCTCAATAAAACTTTATGAATTTTAAACTGTTTTAATCTGTCACAGTAAAACAGAAGTATGCCTATGCTTCCCAATTTATGTAGCTGGTTTAAGGTATTTAATACTAACTAAATGCATTACATTTCCAACAATAACAGCTTTCCTCTCTCAGGGATTCTGAGTGGGGACTTGACAACCTGAATGTCCTCTACCTTGTTTCCAGTGCAACGCTAATACTGCCCCATCTATGTCAAAGGGACTGTAGGAAAAAAGCAATTAAGTAATGTCTGTCAAGGTGCCCTGCAAACTAAAAACAGCTAGGTGAATTAAAGTTTGCTCTTATTGTTAAAATAGTTTTAATATATGCCCATTAAAATGAGTGTTTATGTATTTGTTTCCTCAAAGTCAATTTAAAGTCCACTTTCATTGAAGAAAGGGGAAATAATGAAGAAAGAGAGCTTTTCCAAATCTAGAAAGATAGTCTAGTTTTAAAAATGGTGGTTCACTGTTCAGTGGGTATAGTTTCAATTTTACAAGATGAAAATTTCTAGAGAGTTGCTGCACAACAATGTGAATATAGTAACACTAAGCTGTACATTTAAAAATAGCTAAGATGGTACATTTTATGTTTCATTAACCATAATTAAATAAATAAAAGGCAGTTCAATCATTAACTACATCAGAGCTATGACTCCAGTAGCCTTGAAGACCTCAAAATTAAATTTCTAAATCAGTGAACAGCCAGGTATGGCAACTGAATGCCAATTTTCAAATAAATATCATCTACTCTTAAGAAATGTTAGCTGCAGATATATTTATTGTTAGGAACAAAAATATTTATATCATGGAAGGTAGTCATTTAAAATGCATATTAGCCTGAGTTAAGTTTTTGTAAGCCAAGCACATAAAGTCATGAATTTTGTGGGAATAGGAAACTAGATAGCACATGAAATTCTAAACTATCCAAATGCCCTAGTATTTATAATTTATATCTATATTTATAATTAATTTATATTTAATTTAAATTCAAATAAAATTTATATTTATAATTTAATTTATGTAATATTCACTTAATAGTGCCTTGTTATATCAACTATAATTTAATTTAATAAAATATCTTTACCATATATTGAATTAATTTTCCTGATTAAAATGCAATTACAATTTTGCCATCTGAACTTGGCACCATTACTGATGGAACACATTAACGCCGGGAAATCTAATTTTTTCGCCATTGAAAAGGTAACAGTAGGATTGTTTGTAATGATATAAAATAATTTGAAAGATGATTCTGAGCATAAAAATAACTCCTGAATAAAAGACAGCTTGATTTCAAAGGATTGACAAGATTAGAGGGGCAAATCCCATGGAAATTGGACAGTATGAAATGAACAGTGGTGAAAGAGTGATAACTCAAGACGATGGAAAGTTAGACATAAAATATCTTATTATATATCTATTCAGAATATACAGTTCTAACATTGATGACTTGAATCTGAGGTAACTTTCAAAAAGCTAGAAATAGTATATTTGAGTTTGCTAACCCATATGGAAATGCTGCATTTTCTGCAACAGAAACAAATTGTATGATTAACTAAATTAAAGGTTGTTAATACAATAAGAAATCTATTTGATGTTAATGACAATCTAAATTACAATAGTTTATGCAACATGAGATCTTATTCCTAATTCAAATATTTGTTTTAGAATATGACATAATGCTCTAATCTCTAAATCTATAGCAACAAGCTTGTAAATTTAGAAGAATGATAGTATAGTTTCTAAAATGTGAAAAACAGCAATTAAAAGTACTGAAACTGTTAGTTTTAATCTTCATGTACAGAAGCAGTCATATTAAATTTCTTCTAAATGTTCTTTCAAAAACATACTTTCATACTTTTACACTATACTTTTTGATCCCAAATGATTTTTATAAGGAAAATTAGATGAAGTAAAGATAATATTACTCCCAGGAAGGGATTTATAAAATTATAGAAATGAAATTATATTATGCACACTACTATTTAATTTACTAAGTGACAAAAGTTGAATCAACAAAATATTGGTCCCTAGATTATTAGTGCATTTTAAAATGATATAAGAGATGAACCTATTTCCAGGGCAGGAATAGAGATGCAGACGCAGAGAACAGACATGTGGACACAGTGGAGGAAGGGGAGGGTGGGACAAACTGGGAGATTAGGAATGACATATATACACTACCATGTGTAAAATAGATAGCTAGTGGGAACCTGCGGTATAGTACAGGGAGCTCAGCTCAGTGTTCTGTGATGACCTAGATGGGTGGGATGAGGAGGGTGGGATGGAGGTCCAAGAAGGAGGGGATATATGTATACATATAGCTGATTCACTTCATTGTACAGCAGAAACTAACACAATATTGTAAAGCAATTATACTCCAATAAAAAATTTTTTAAAAAGAGATAAGCACAGTTTGCAATTTATTTTTCCCATTTTCCAGGAGGATTATAAGTATAAATATTTAAATACATGTATTATTAACATTTTAAAGGAAACTCATAGTTTTCAGAAATCTAGTAATGCAGAATTCATTCTGAAAACTTCTCATAAATACCATCCTATAAAAACATTCTCCTTGAGAGTAGATCATTAATGATTTACATGATGCTATTTATCTTATGAATAAAATACTAACAACAATTAATGAATTAAAACCTGTGTTTTTTAATATTTGACAGCCAGCTCATCAAACACTATTAACTCAAAAATGTTGCAGGTCTATTAGGAACATATGTCAGAATGCTCTTAGGAAGTGCATTCTTTATCTTTAGAAATATTTCCTCATGTCAAAACAGACCATGCATCCAGAGCATAAAGAGAAAAGTAACAATATGGTTGCAAGTGATAAAATTGTTCTTCCCTTTTTGCTGACCACATAGGGACTCACAATACTCTCTCTCCTGATTTTTGTGAAAAAAAATATCCTGGTTCTTAAAATAGGGTTCCACCTGTCCTTTCATGATGAGGCTCAAGGATCAGAAGTACACATTATGGATGTGGAAAGAAGGGGTAACACTGAGGAGAATGAGTTCCAGGAATAAAATTGGGGGAAATGCGAGGCAGAGACTTCAAAATAGACATCACGCTGTTTTTCTAAGGAAGATGGCATATAAGCTCTTTCTCACTCTCAGCTTAGCCATAAACCTTATGTTATTTCTCATCCCACAGTCACTATCAGGATGCAGGATATGTTCAGGGGACTCATTTGAATCCAGAGAATGCCTAAAGCTTCATGATCTAAAAATCTCTATGCACCTTATTTGGCGACTCATGATAACTGCTGGGCAATCAAGATATAGGAGGTGAATTCAAAAATTGTGCCTTTGAAGACTATTCATATTCAGTTTCCTTTTACTAGTGATTCATTATAACTATCTACACACTTAATGTAATTTTTATTGTACTAAACTTCAACAGCTTAAACTGTGTCTCTCATCCTGCTTGGCACCCAGGAAATAAATGCTCGCTAGATATAGCTATTATTGTTACTGAACTTGAATTACAAGTATTAATTGATCAGAGTTCGTAGGGCAACTGATGGGAATTATTTATGCAACAATATGGTCTGGCAGATGGTTAGAATCTAGTTATCAAAGTCATAAGTGAAATATGTATATTTACTCTCCTATCATATTCCTTTAACAGAAAATGAAGAATTTATTGTACATTTTATTCTTCAGAATAACAAACAATTACCACTCCACTTCACTCTACACATTGTATTTCTATGTCCTTAAAATTACTATAAAATTAAAAAGCTAAAAAAGAGACAAAAATTCTAATTGCACTAGCAGTTGTAGAACATAATGACAAATGCGGGTATATACTGTGGTGCTGTGGTAGCTACAATACATAAAACAAATACAAAATTTAATTGCACTGTTAGAAATAAATGTTATTGCTATGATCAAAAGAAAACTAAATGAAACCTAAATGGTTTGAACATTGAAAGTTGTATTACTTTGAATAGGCATGAGGATGAAATAAAAATAAATTCTTAGTAATTGTTAAAAACTTGGGTGACCATAGATCACTCCTCTGTCCCACTAGTGGTAAGATCTTCAATGACAAAAAAGGGAGGATAGGAGCACCTTTTTCAATTATATTCCACACGTATTTATTGAGGGGGGGATCATTCTATTCAGGGGGCAGGGAGGGATCTTTCGAGCTTTAGGTATTTGGTACAAGACATCTCAATGCTCAAGTATAGTCCAATATTTATGTGAAAAAAAAGTAGGGTGTAATATCTATTTGATGAATATTCATTTGAGAAAAGTATAATGCAATATTTATTTGGAAAAATATTTTTAAATCAGAGAAATATTAAGTTTGGACTTTAATAAAATCCATGTATATTTTATTCCAGTTGTAGAAATTTGCTTTTGTCAAATGTTCTATTGAACTCTTAGCTTGCTACCAATTAAAACCATTTAAATCAATACTACATAAACATTCAGGTATAGCCTTTTCACTAATATCATAAAATCTAGGTATACATTAATATAGTAATCGACTAGTGGCACTTAAACACAAAATAAATTGGTTTCCAAATTACTGAAAAGGATCATTATTAGAAGGAATTTTTCATAAGTTTAGGACTGTGCCCTAAATATTTCTGAAAACTGGTTCTGGGTCATTAGTTGGTTCTTTTCTTCCTTTGGCATGTTAAAGATAGCAACCAATAAAAAATAAATTAATTAAAAAACTGTCTTTGGGTGTGTACGTGTTTGAGAGTGAGAGATGGGTGGGGGGTATACTCTGCAGTAGTAGAGTCAGGCAAGTCTGCGGTGAAATCCTGATTCTGGCATTTATCTTCCATGAGACCTGTGAACAGCACCTTATCTCTTGGAGGCTTGATTTTATTTGCAGTATTTCTGTGAGATTAAATGGAGTATTAGGAGAGACAGCATCTAGCGCAGTGCATGGCACAAAAGAGGAAGAGATTCTGAATAAATATCATTCTTTTTTCCTAATTCTCGTTGTGTATATTTTGCAGTCAGGTTGATGCCTGTAATGATGTGGTTTTTTGCTACGTCCCTACAAACAGGAATGACAATAGATGAATCCTGGCTAAGAACCACTTTGCTCTTTTTCACTCCTTGATTTCTTTTTTCCAATGCGCTTAGCCTGACAAAGGGTAGAAGGAGTGTGTGTGTGTGTGTGTGTGTGTGTGGGTGTGTATGTGAGTGTCTTTGTGTATGTGTGCAATGAAAATGATAAAATCTTTTGCCTTATTCATGACCACAATGCTTTGTTCAATGAAGGTTTGTTGAAAAAAATAATGAATGTGTGAAATATGTAAAATACTTCATACTTTTTGGCAATTATAGCTGACATCATTTCCACATTTTCATGCATAGAAGTGAGGATTTGTGGTGAGAAGGATGGAGATGAGGAGATAATTATCTAAATAACTTTTGTACTTTCATTGAAATTATCATCCACTTTTCTACAAATAATTATTACTCCCAATTTGCAGATAAGAACTCTGAGGCTCAGAGAACTGAAGTGAATTTTCATGGTTTACACAAAGCTAAGTGTTTAAGTATGGATCTGGGTGCTGAACCCAAGTTTTCAGTCTCTTAGTCTTTCCAAAATATCTCCCATGACCCTTTGTGATACGTTTTCTATGGCAGTCCAACTGTACACCTTGGAAGAAATAAACAATACATCAAATACCCTGGTTTTCTTGATTTTAATTTTAATTCTCCCTTTTTTTATATTTATCTATTTTATCTATCTATCTATCATCTATCTATCTACCTATCATTTATTTTTACTGAGAATTAGGGTGCACATACAAAAGACTATATAGATTAGTGAATTACTGAAAAGCAAACACTTGTGTAACTGCCATCCGTGTCAAGAAAGAAAACAATGCCAGAACCCCCGAAGTGCTCCCCTTTGTGCCACTTCCTGTTTCCAACCCTTGCTCTCCCTCTTGAAGGTAAACTCTGTGCTAACATTTATGGTTATCCTTCCCTTGTCTTGCTGTGGAGTTCTGTACAGTATGCACTCTTAAATAACAGAATAGTATTGCTTGATTCTGAACTTTTTATAAAAAGAATCATAGATTATGTATTCTTCTTGCCTGATTTCTTTCACTCAACATTATGTTTTGCTGTGTGCTCATTCATTTTCATGATAGCATGTATTCATTTCAAGGATAGATTACATTTTATTTATCCATTCTACTACTGATTGATGTTTGGGATGTTTTCTTACTCCTCTTCTTAACTAATGGTCTTAGCTTCTTGTAATATCCATTCAATAAAGAAAAATATAACACTTCAGAATTTAGTGATGCTATATTTGAAGTGATCCTCATAAATTACCAAAGCGGGAAAAGCAGGATAATCCTAAAAATAAGTCACTGAATACACATTAAATCTCATTTGTTAATGTACATTTATATACATATATATGACATATGTCATATATATATGTGACACTAGTGATATTTAAAGAAGTTTAAGATGGTTATTGTTCAAATCTGCATTTAGCACTTTTAGAATAGATTAGGCAATTGCAATATAATCAGAAACACCCCCTTCCCCCAATTCAGTTGTCACTGGTGATTTAGGTAGTATTTGAGTGTATCCTTCTAATTTACATTTCTCAATATAAAGATTTAAAATATTCTCAAATATTCTTCCATAGTTATTAACTCCTTGACTAACTGGACTTTCCACGACCACTGAAAACTCTAAATCAAATTCACCACTAATGTTGAGTCATCAAAAGAGAACGTTAAACAGGAAAACAAAAATAATAAAAGTAAACCTTATTTCAATTTTGGATAATATAGTGAAATATTCCATACAATTTAGAATATCATCAAGAAATCATCTTAAATTTCATTCTGATTCACTGAAAAAATAAAAATACCTGTTGAATTCTTAACTTTTAATTTAGCAATCAAAACAAATAAGCACATTATCACACTTTCTGAAAAAAATTAGATAATAGTTCCTGATGAAACCTGACAATATGTTTAAGGAAAAGGTAATGTCTCTGGAATCGCAAAATGTGTGTGGTTTACTTTGTTAAGTGTCTCTCCCCTCTTTCTCAGCCTCAATACCACCCTTCTTCTTTTTTGGGCTCAGTATTTTATTAATACCTTCTGGCTACATGAGCTTCCCTAGCATAAATCATGGATTTTTATAAATTTTAATAGAATAAATCATAATTAAATGGAATCAATAGTTCTATTTAAATAAGAATTTCAAAATTGTAAACAGAAGAATACTATTACTTCTTATATTTACGAGTATTGTTATATAATTCTTGTAAATTTAAAAACAGGAATATCATTTATTTGACATCTTTTACAAATATATATTATTTTTGCCTTGTTTTAAATCATGGGTTTCCTTAGTCCATTATGAAGTTTAATAAATAATGTGACTTCATATCTAAGATACTTCTTTAAGAAATCACATGCCATAACATACTGTTGTATTTAAAACATCCACTTGTAAAGTTGATCTTGATAACTTTAATCTCTATTCTAGATTGATTTGTCTACTTTTTCATTATAGGCCAGAAATATATTTGGAATATATTTGAAAAATATTTGTCAATAAATAACATAGACTATCTCAAGCTCTGACCTAGTCCTGTACTCATTTTATTTGTTTCCATTGAACACAGTTCTAGGACATGGCTGGCTGTTCCAACCCTGTCTAGCTCCAATGGGTTAGGAAATCAAGAATTATTACAACATTGAAAACTGTAATAGGCTGAGGTGGGCTGGAGCTAGTCAATCAAAGAAGACACTCAAACTCCTTGGCTACACTTCCAGTTAAGACCTCTTGAATGAATGGAGTTTTTCTCCGTTCATAACTCTCTCCCAATGGCATTGATATCCAGAATGGTAGAGAGATGGTTTGGGTCTGCTTAACATGCCTTTCTTTCAGAATATTCTATTAAAAGTTGACCCAAAACAACAAGTGTCAAATCTGCTATTTCTGAAATTTCTGCTCAATGCCTTCCCATTTGACATCTCCACAACAGTGGTCTCCCCCTTGGATATCAGATACCAAATTAGATTTGAGCTGTATTTTCCTGCCTCTTTTTGGATCTAGTCTCAGAATCTTGGTGTCCTCTGGAGACTCTCTGTGGTACATTTCATGCCTATTGTAGCAGCATGTACATAGAGGTGTATTTTAATTCCCTGCTGGGAGCAAACTACCAAATTTATAAATACCAATTATTTATGAACTGATTTTTAAACTATCATATTTCTCTCTGAGATAAACTGTTGTTTTCAACACATAAAAGTTTAATATAAATAAATATTTAATATCACTGGCACATTTATTTATATCTCATCTCATTGCAAGAAAGAATTTGAGGCATAGTCAGTCAGAACTGCACCTAACATTGACATTACTTGACTAATAGTGAAATTAATATCCTTATATATTCTACAACTCAGTATTTTTGTGGGCTAACAAAGGGTTAGAAACATCTCTTTTCTCTTGTAATGTTTCTTGGTCTATTAGCTACATATATTGGTTAATGTAGAAATTAGTTAGATGTCATAAATATCAATATTATCTAGAATCAGGTAGCACTAATGCAAAACAATATAATTTAATACAGAAAATACTCTAATCACCATGGGTTCACTGTCGTAGAACAACTGCAATGGAAAGGCTGTTGCATATTAAATCTTTATTTTTATTGTGTAACTTACTGAAAATTTAGGAAAATCATTCTGATTTAGTTATTTTTCACTCTATCTGCTCCAGTATTTTAGGTGTTTCCTGTTTTTCTACTTTCATCACGTAAAATGTTGGAAGGTAAGAGAAAACTCATTATCAGTTTTATTCAGCAAAACTGGAATAGTTCAGTATTACTGTGCTGAACTTAGCTGACACTTCTATGAAAAGAAACTATATTAACACTATAAGAATCCTCAGTAGATCAGAGGCTACGTAGATTATAGATCTTTCATTATAATTCATTTTACATGTTCAATGCTGTCTCCCACTTTTGCACTATGTAAATATTTTCCGATGGCATGAAGTCACCTTTTATATCTGACTCCCCCAAATATGAAATAAGCATTGAACTATGATTTTTGTTTTTAGTATTCTAAATTATAGTGTTTTTTAAGCAGAATGAGTGTATGCTTAATTTTTATACTGTAAAATATTTAAATTATTATATTCCAATGAAGAAACTCAGTTCAAAACTTTTCTCTGGATTTTAAATGTATCTTTGGACAATGATTCTTCAGAATAATGACATTTGAAAGTGTATGCACTCTTCTTTAGATAAAAATTGTCAAGAGAATAAGGATTCATGCCCATTCATTCTTTCTCATGTTGTTAGCTATTTTTATGGGTTAAGATATTTTTCCTCTCCTCTGAGATTCTATAATATTCCAGGAAGTGGTCTTTGAATCACTTGCCAGCCCTTCTCTCAAACTAAGAACCAGAAGAAGTGTTTTTCCTATGTGTTCATCATGGCATGCTTTAATACAATACAAATATATTTTGTTCTGTATTGAAATTACCCATTTTGGGGCATCTGTTTCACCCAGTAGACCCCAAGATCCTTGAGGGTAAGGACTGTGTCTTGCTTATGGTTGTATCTTCCATGATGAACACAGCTACTGATATATGATTTGGTAGAAGAATGAAAGTGTGTTACACAGCAGGAAGCGTACAGATTAATTTTTTGCAGCCTTCATTCTACTGAGAAAATCCTCTCCTGCGGTGTGTGCTCAGTGAATATTAGTGTATTGATTGTCCTTCCCCTACTTTCAACATCATGCCAAAGTCAATGTCTTGCCTGACTTAGATTTTCCTTTTCCTTTAATTTTTCTGTCCAATTAAAGTGAAAATTATGAGTTTGTTAATAGAGACAAGTTTTAGTGAAAGTCAAATCAGGTACTGGTTCTGTCATCAATCTAGCTGTGGAATTTTGAAGAAGTTAATATTGCTGAATTTTAGTCTTCTCAATTAAAAATACTTTGATATTTAAAAATGCAGATTAAATGATATTATGATTATAATAGTGCTTGAAAAGGATAAATAACTCTATAAAACAGTGGATGTCCCAACTTTAGTGTTCATTAGAATCACTTTGATGTCATTTTAAAATGCTGATGGCTGAGCACCACCCTTAGAGTTTCGACTCAGAAATTCTAGGGTTTGAGAATTAGCATTTCTCACAAGCTCGCAGGTACTACTGATGCTGTCAATGCAAAGACTACACTTTGAGAACCACTGATATAGGGAATTGTTACTCTAGAATGGTTAAACATTTTCGTCTCCTCCTGTATTCATATTATAATCCTTTAATATTCACATATTTCAGTTATTCTACTATCCTAGCTGAATATATTCTTTTCTATTTCAAAACTTAGTAGCTTGAAAACTTACTTATAAAAAACAAGGTAAAATATTTCCTACCCATACATTTTAATATATTAAAATGACAAATTATTTGATCAGCTATAAGGCTAGCAAAATGAAAAACATACGAAAAAATGCTTTTGAGAAAACCTTTTCAATGGTATGTATATTGAATTATGACATAAATCCATGGGTCATAAGATATAGTTGAAACTTGCAGAAAGTTAATAAACTTGAACAACAATTAACTCACAATTGTACAATGTTCTTAAGAAAACTAGGTTTGGATCATGAATTTAAACAATTTGATACATTAATCTACTCTACCCAGTCTACTAATTGGAATGCATGCTTGCAGCATACTATGTGACAGACTTGGTGAAAGATTATTTCTTTGCCAGGGCATATTCAATATTCAATTATTTTCTTATTAATAATTTATCCTGCATAATAGAAAAAACACAGTAAATAACCATCTGTCTCCAGGAGCAGCTTTTATATTTACAAATAGACACAGCATAGAATCTCAGCAAGAGGCATGTAAAAAGAAAGGACATTCCAGGTTAACTGCTTAAATGAAGGAATTTGCCAGACTTCTATCTTAAACTGGTTGCTCTTCTTGGCTCCTAGTCTGAATAAAACAATGACAACCCAAAATTGGCCTATAAGGGGGAGAAGATGGTATGTCAGGAAAGTTAAAGGTTTTAGGATATATACATACAGACAGACAGACACACAGATGTATAGAGTTAGTTTCCACAAGGAACAAATTTTATGAATAACACAAACTCCTAGCTATCCATTGGGAAGTTGGAATTTTCAAACTGGCCACCATCTATGGCAGAAAGAAGGGAACCGCTACAGAGAGCAGCTACAGCAACTACTAGAGGTAACCAGGAAAGAAGGGGAAGCTGCATCATGATATAAAGAAAGTGGAGCAATGCAAAGTCACCATGTTTGTTTCTGGGAGACAGGTGAGTACATATTGCCATCCTGACTGGGAAAGGAGTTAGAGCAAGAATGACAGGAGATAAAATATATGTAGCTTTTGGGAGTAATGAAATAAATTATTAATATCGTTGGCTTTTGTTTATTTATTCTTATCTTGTCCTGAAAAGTATTTTAAGGATATTTGGCAGCAAATGTTGAAATAGTTCCTAATATTATTAATTTCAACATTGAGGCAGCATATTATTCAGATCATGCTTTATAGTCAGAATAAGTTATACAGAAGACACAGAATGTCTAAAACTTCTACAATCACTCTTTGACCACAAATTAATTGGAATAGTTATCAGGAGGAAGACAGAATTTAACACGTTTTAGACATGAAGTTTATATGATTTTTATTACTCAATTAAAAATAATTAATGATATATATTAAAAGCTCTTTCTGAAAAACACTTTACTGAACTTATTTACATTTTCTGGATTAGTTCTCTAGACTAGTGCACTGTTATGTCTTTGAGATGCCCTTAAGATTAATCAATTTGAATTATTTTTATTCATACTTCACTGCCAATTTAGCTATTGTCTGACATAAATAAAAGATATGTATAAAATCCTAAGATATAAGAGTGCATAAAGTAAAACTTTCCAAGATCTTATTACTGAAATTTTAGGAAACCAAGCACATTTAAGAGCCAGGGAATCAGTATCAGCCAGAAACTACCTTTTCTTTCCTCAAAGACTGACCTGCTATCTGAATAATGCTTCAGTTTCATGTTTTGTGATTTCTCATTTTTAAATTAAGGGGCCCAAAGTATGACCTTATGAGATTCTGTTAATGTGTTTATCATGGTAAGGTTTGGGGGGAGTGTGTGAAAGTACTTTAAATAGCCTTTAAGTCATTTTGCTGTTCTGAGCGCGGTGACCAAATTTCAGAGAGCAGCAAAAGGTCAAGATTGGGAATAAGGTCTTAACCAAACATGCTTGTCTTCCAGGCTTGACACCTGCAAAAGAAATGGTGGCTGTAATGCTTTTTGGGTTTGTGGTTAATACCGTGTATTTTGTTTGCTCTTTACTTGTGTCCTTGAAGTTCTCACTAAATGGTCAGAGCCTTTTTCCCCACTCCTTACATCTGGGATTGGCCGTGTGATTTGCTCGGCTACAGCCATTAGGATGTTATCAGACTTGACACAAGCAGAGGATTTTAAAATTGCTGGGCATTTTTTACTTTTTTCTTGGACTTCTACCACCATCGTGAGAAGAACCCTCGGCAAATCGCCCACAGGAGAGACCACAGGGTCAGAGCTGAGCATCCCAGCTAAGACCATTCTAAGACCAGCCAGCCCCTCCCAACTCACTAGCAAACTGTGGACAAGAGAAGGACACCTGAGATCCACTGAGACTTGTGAGAAATAATAAACACTTCATATTTTAAGCCAATAAATTTGGAGTGGTTTGTTATATAGTGATTTACACATAAAATCCTTTTCAGAGTCTATTTCCAGCCTGTACTTAACAGTCCCACTGTCGGTTTGCTACCACAAGTAATCAGATTCCTTGATTCAGGATGACTACTCAGCTATAAAAAAAATAGTATCATTTCTAGACTGTATAGGGCCAACATGTAAGAAATGATGTTATCGACTTATCTGTAACTGCTTCTGAGTGTCTACATAAGCATTTAGTTGGTAAATTTGATTTCAATAACATAGTCAGTTTACATGATTAGAATGAAACAAGCATTTATTCTGCATTTACCCTCACTGATTTTTTAAAATCAGATATTATATTTTAAACAAAATGAACTAATTTGTGGGCCAGTTCCATAGACTGGATGCTCAACAGTTACAAAGGTAGTTTTGCTTCTATCCTTTTTGATGCTTGAGGTCAAAGAAGAGTACATGAAATACTGTCTGGTCTGTTCTAGGGGTGAAGAATTCTCTGTGATTTTTGTGGTTTTGGTAATATCAAAGCTTTGCCACCTATATGAAGTCAATTTTAATACATAAGTAGATAGTAATTCAATATTTCACATATTGATATCCCTGCCTCTTATATCTTCAAAGTATATCCAGAATGCAGCTATTTGTTCCTACATTCTCTGCTTCCACTCCAGTCCAAGCCCCCATCCTCTCCCTCCTGGGTTATCACAATAGATTCCTTATGCCCTCATTCTCCATAGTCTAGTCTCAGGAGCAGCCAAATTGATTGTTCTAAAATGTATGACTCTCCAATCGATTCCTATCTTACTCACATTAAAAAACAAATTCCGAGAATAGCTGGCGAGGCCCTACACGATTTGGTTCCACCTTCCTCACCCCATGCATTCTTACATTTTGTTCATATCTCCTGCCATCTATTCTATCATTGGCTCATTCTCTTCCAGCTGCATTAGGCTTGCTTGCTTCCCCTTGAACATCGGGGAACACTCTTTACCCGTAAGTTTTGTTCTTTCTCCCCGCTTCCATCTGCATGGCTTAAATGCTACCTTATTAAGTGAGCCCTCCTCCAATCATTCTCGTACAAAAATTAGCAAATTCCTCTTTTTGCCAGTAACCCAGACCCTTTTATCCTGCTTTTTGGTTTCAACATCATCCACTGCCAAATGACATATTATGAATTAGTTTATTTTCTTATTGCTTGACTGTTTTCCTGCCCCCATTATGACAACTGCCATTAGAATGCAAGCCCCATGAGGTCAGGGTTGATTCTACTCTGTTTCATTGCTGCATGCTTTGTGCCTGGTACATTGCCACACCCATATTGGGTGCTTGATAAATATTTGCTAAATAAATGACAGTTCATTTATAATATTCATTTGTTTGCTTTCAACAAGTAAAATGTTTAAAAACAAAATTTCCCAGGGTTGTAAAATGAACCTTAAGACTAAAGTGGTTTGTCTTATCCAACAAACAAGCAAACAAGTAAAGCTCTGTTCTCAGAGTAATTATTTGTACAGCCTTTCCTCCAAAAAGCCTTAGTTTTGCAATTCTTTCCTCTACCTTAACTCTCAAGTTTTTCATATAACTTATGTATTATTTTTTGGTTAAGAAATTGCAAGTCTTTTTGAATGTGTTTGTCATAAAATAAATTTGTATTTGATAAATTTTAGACATTTTAATTTTAGACATATCAAAATTATAGTACTTATACATACCAATGAAATCATAAACCTCAATCATAATGATTTATCTTTAATAGAAATAACTAACATGTACTAATATATATTTTTATGGGACACTCACCATTTTATCTTAATTTTAAAGAAATAGAGTAATTGTAAAACATCTGTAACTTAGCAAATTGACTAATGTGAAAGAAAAAGCTAAAGTATGGCTGTGCGGAGACAGCTTCGTGTCAGGCCAAGGAAAGTGGCTAAGAAATCGTAAGTCTTAAGTAACTCAAAATTACATTTTCTGGATTGTGTGAATGGTGCTTCATTGCTCCCAAGAGGAAGATCAAAATCCTTAGCATGACATTCAAGATTCTTCATGATCCCGGGTCAAAGTGACCACAGCCCCAGTGACAGCTGATCTTCACACCTGTACTCTAAGTTTTGGACATATTGAACGGCTTGCCTTTCTGCAGAATGCTCTAAGTTTTATTGATTTGCTTTACTCATTCTGCTCCCTATGGAAAGCTTCTCATCCTTTGAAATCCATTTCAAATGCCTCTTCCTTTGGGCAACCTTGCTCAGTGTCTCAGGCTGAAACGTACCCTCTTCTGATCTTCATGATTTATTAGTATAGCACTCACTATACTGCAGTTTTTATGCATAATTCTGTGTCATCCAAATATGGTTAACTATCTAAGAGTGGGAATCATTTCCTACTCATATTTACATCACCTGTACAGTATTAGATAAACTTGGCACTTAATATGTATTTTTTAAATTGTAAGTAGGAATAGATATTTTATTATAATAGCATATCTTTTCTATAGTGAGATTCTATAGAATACATAGTATATTCTATAGGGAATATTTAGACTTAAGTTATTTTAAAATATTATTACCAAAATTATTTCTTTTGCTTTGATTTTTGCTAGTGAACAACTACCTCTTAAGTTAATCAAACTTTCCACCAGTTTGCATTTTACTGTTCTGAAGGAAAAAGTAGGACATAACTTTTATCTTTTTAAAACAAAAATCCTTTTGTTCTACATTCATTATTACCTATTTGATTTTGTTTATATGCTATATGTATTCAGAAATAAGTTTAAAGGTAAGTCTACTACAATAAAATACTGTAGAGTGCCCATGTGGGAAAATTACTATTCCAGGAAAGTAAATCTTGTAATAATGTAGTATTCATTATTATAATGGATCAGTGAATACTTCAATTTCAGCTTTTTGCTAATGACCTGTATGCCCCAAGCCTTTCTAAAGAGCTTTCATTTTCTGAGTTAAGACTAAACATAGATTACCTCCCAGTGAGAAAAGTCCCCTCAGGAAGAGCTGAATGAGCAAAAATAGTTCACAACAATGGAAATCTTTTAAAATGCAGATGTTTATGATTATCAAGGGTTTTTGTAACATGTTTCATGTTAAAAATGAAAGGAAAAACATTTGACATTAGCCAGCAACACTAAGTGAATGTCTTTTTGACAAGGAAATGGTTCTCTACAAATGACTAAAAATTGAATAATAAGATTCTGAACATTCGTTTGGCCCAAATAAATGGTATTTCACCTTAGTTTCACCTTAGAAGTACCTGGGGAGTTTCCAAAAATATAATCTAAGGCCCCAACTCTAAAGATTGTTATTTAATTGGTATAGGACTTGTGCAGCAGGCATTTTATAGAAGCTCCAGGCAACTCTAAAGTTCAGTAGGTTAGAGAATCCCAGGGTAAATATCCCTGGGGTGAATCTCTTGAAAGAGTATGTTTTAGCCGGGTTAGTCACATGGCTTTACTGAAAATAGATGTTTCTGACAATTACATTAATAGTAGTAGGTATTCTACATCGTAAACAACTATGTCATGGCACATACAACAGAAAGAAATGTTTATTTTAAACAAAAAACATTTACTTGGGTTCTGTGTTTCACAGACTGAGTAATAAAATTTTTTTTCTTAGAGAAAAATGTCAAATTACAATCTGACTGAAAAGGGTTATTAACAAGAGTTTGTGTGGATGGCTAGATTATTTGGGGCTTAAAATAGGTCAGCTTTTCACAGCCTGCTAATGGACAACAAGTGTCTTAGTTCAGGCTTCTATAACATAACACCATAGACTGAGTGGTTTATAAATAACTGAACTTTATTCTCACAGTTCTGGAGGCTGGGAAGTCCAAGATCAATGCACGGAAAGAATCGCCGTCTGGTGAAGACCTATTTCCTGGTTTACAGAACTCTGTCTTCTCACTGTAACCTCCCAGTCAGAAGCAGGGAGGGAGCTCTCTGGGGTATCTTTTATAAGGGCACTAATCCATTCATGAGAGCACCACTCTTAGACTCTAATGACCTCCCTCTCAAAGGCTAGGCCTAAGACCATCACATTAAGGGTTAGGATTTCAACATATGAATTTTGGGGGGACACAAACTTTAGTCCATTGCAGCAAGGGAATTAAATTCTTAACACATACTAATCTTTTAGTTAGTTGGTAAATAATCAAAGCTATTAGGCAGGAGACATGGTTGTACCTGTCACATCCAGTATCACTGAATATCACACTGGATATCATAAGGCACAAACATATATTTTTATTCAAAATGAATATTCAGATATTTCCCAATTCTTTTAATATAATATTTTCCAATTGGTACTTTACTAACTCTAAAATAATTCTTAAATAGTGTTGGATGATCTTTAATCAAACTAACATTCTAAAAAAATAATCATGGTACTACACTCAGCAAAAACAAAGGCAATGACTTTTTAGATACAACACTGAAGGCATGATCTGTGAAAGAAATAATTGATAAGCTGGGCTTCATTAAAATTAAAAACTTCTGCTCTGTAAAAGACAATGCCAAGAGAATGAGAAGACAAGCCACTGACTGGGAGAAAATATTTGTAAAACACATATCTGATAAAGAACTGCTACCAAAAATATACAAAGAACTCTTAAAGCTCAGCAATAAGAAAACAAGCTGATTAAAAATGGCCAAAGACTTTAACAGATCCCTCACCAAAGAAGATATACAGATGGCAAATAAGCATATGAAAAGATGCTTCACATCATGTGTCATCAGATAAATACAAATGGAAACAATAAGACACCACTCTATACCTACTAGAATAACCAAAATCTAGAATACTGACAATACCACATGCTGGTGAGGATGTGGAACAGTGGGAACTCTCATCCTACGCTGGTGGGAATGTCAAATGATACAGCTACTTTGGAAGATATTTTGGCAGTTTCTTACAAAACTAAACCTACTCTTATCATATAATCCAGCAATCATGCTCCTCACATGTTACCTAAAGGAAATGAATACTTATGTCTCACAAAGACCTCCATACAGATATTTATAGCAGCTTTATTCATAATTGGCAAAAGTTGGGAGCGACCACGATGTCCTTCAGTAAGTGAGTGGAATAATAAACTGTGGTACATCCAGACAGTGGAATATTTTTCACTGCTAAAAAGAAATGAGCTATCAAGCCATGAAAACACATGGAGGAACCTTAAATGCACATTACTAAATTAAAGAAGCCAATCTGAAAGGGCTACATACTGTATGATTCTAACTATATGACATTCTGGAAAAGGCCAAACTATGGAGACAGTAAAAAAGACTAGGGGTTGCTCAGGTTTTTTTATGGGAGGGAAGGGAGAGACAAACAGGCAGAGCACAAAGTATTTTTAGGTCAGTGAAATGCTCTATATGATATTATAATGTTGGATACACGTCATTATACATTTGTCCAAACCCATACAATGTACAACACCAAGAGTGAACTCTAAGGTAAACTATGGACTTTGGGTGATTACAATGTGTTAACGTAGGTTCATCAATTATAACAAATTACCTCTCTGGTGGGGGATGATGATAACGGGGGAGGCTGTGCGTGTGTGGGGACAGGGGATGTGAAAATCTCTGTACTTTTCATCTCAATTTTGCTGTGAATCTAAAGCTACTCTAAAAAGAAACACACAAAAAAATCCAAACATAAGAAGAATGTACACTAATAAGCACATAATTGAAGTGCTCATTGGAAACACTAAAGATAGTATGAAATATTTTTTCTTACTTTCTTTAGCATTCCTCTGCTGCATAAAAAGTTCTAAAGCTAGTTTTGGTTATACATATAGGGTATGGAATGTAAAAATTTCATTCTATCAATTTTTTGAGAGACAAGAGGGGGAATAAGGAGCTAAAGAAATACATTCAAGAGGAACAAATATCTATTCTTTAGCAGTTTCTCTCTTTTGATAAAGAGAGTTAAAAGAGAAAGATAAGCCATTACCAAGTCATGACGTACAGTGAGACATCTTACTTTAACCATTGTACTTTTTTTTTTTAAGGTGAATATTTCTAAAGTGTTACATAGACGTAACTTTTTCTTTATCTTGAGTAAGAGGAAGAGGCTGAAAAATAAAATCATTGGAGAAAATAGAGACAAATGTCAAGCCTGAGAAAGAGAACAGAGGTGAAAATCCTCACCTATCAGACACTTAAGGGAAAAATAAGACAAGGTATGAAGAAAACACCATTCTATAAATCTGTTTAAAAAATAGTTTGGCTCTGCCCAAGATATTTGAAACGTTGTAAAAAGAAAAATAAATAAAAACTAGTTGTGGGAATTGAAAACTTTCTGCAGAATAAGAGGCAATAAAGCATAGCATTGTATTTGTATATAAAGCTGTAGTTAGGAAAGCATTAAAGAACATGAACTCAGTGAATATTTCTGATGGGGGATTCTAAAATGCAGACAGTGTTTTAGCCAGGATGCTGTTGAACATGTTTGACACCCAACTGGAATTATCTAAAGCAAAATAAAGGAATACATTGGTTCTCATAATTAAAACATTGGGGGTGGGGAAGAAGTACCAAAGGTCGTGGATTGAATGTCCACCCTGAAGGAATGGAGTTGGAGTCACTCTCTTTCAACCATATGGAAAAAGAATGTGGTAGGAGTATTCCCCTAAAAGATAAAGAAGGTATAGAATAGCTAGAAAATAAAATATGTCCATCACATGGCATATGATATCTTTTTTTACCCTGATAATTTTATTTTGCTTTTAGGTAAAAAGCTACTTGAAGATTAATTCATTAATCCCTAAAAACACTCACTTGTTGAGGGTTTACTATTTCCCTGGCACTACCCTAAGAATCAGAGAATAAAAACCTAACAGAAGCTTTGGGTTCCCTGAAATTTGCAGTCCAGTTTTGGCATATTTGACTATGACAAATTCCATAATAGTAGTATGTACAGAACACAGAAGGTGTGTTTAATTCTGATTAGATATGAGAGGTGTTACTGGGGATTCTGAGTGGGCTTTGGTGTGGGTTGGGATGGTGGCGACATAACTTTCAGGTTATACAGTATATTTCTCTACTGAGAATGTGGAGAATTTTACTGATTAAAAATTAACAAGCTCAAAAAAAGGAACAAACAAACAAACAAACAAAAAATTAACAAGCTCAAATGCAATTGAAATTAGTTAAACATTAAGTATTTCCATACCTCAAGCAGACAGTACTTGGATAATCTCCAATGTCTGAAACTGTATACAACCAGTCAGAAGAATCAAGCAAGTTTTAGATGGCTGTGGGCAGGCTGCAAGGTGAGACTAATTTTTTAGTAAAGGTTCTAAACAGCCTAGATAAAAGACCATCTGGATCAAAAATTCAAGGCTTTCTAAAAATGTATAAACTTTCTATTATAAGATAAAGTTTAAATAGTTACTGGTAATAAAATTTAAACTAAATTTGATATGAAATATCAAATCATATTACAGTCTTCTATTTTTTTTTTTTAAAGAAATTCACGTTCTTTTATTTATTTATTTATTTATTTATGACTGTGTTGAGTCTTCGTTTCTGTGCGAGGGCTTTCTCTAGTTGCGGCAAGTGGGGACCACTCTTCATCGCGGTGCGCGGGCCTCTCACCATCGCAGCCTCTCTTGTTGCGGAGCACAGGCTCCAGACGCGCAGGCTCAGTAGTTGTGGCTCACGGGCCCAGCCGCTCCGTGGCATGTGGGATCTTCCCAGACCAGGGCTCGAACCCGTGTCCCCCGCATTGGCAGGCAGATTCTCAACCACTGCGCCACCAGGGAAGCCCCAGTCTTCTATTTTTAAACATCTTATTCTAAAGCTTGTATTCCTTTAACATTAACATATTGATGTAGTGAGTATTTTCATCCATATGTGTAAAATTTCCTTATAAAATAAACTATCCAGAAATGAGAAAGTATCAATAAAAAATAATTTAAAAATATGATGTTTCTCTAGAGGCTGAACCTACCAATAGGTTTTTCTAAATTCTCTGTCCATGTCTATTAAGTTTATTTTAAGGTTTATACTCTTTAAGCTTCCTTCATCAGTAAATGGCAACCAAAGGAATAGTTGGCCTAGTATTTTAGATAGAAATAATCATCTGTGAGCTTGCCACATAGAATAATTTATTTCATTGAAAGTAAATTCATGTAAATTACAGTAAACACACAGATAGACAGAGGGAAGCTAGCAAGACTTTTTTTCTAAAAATGTGGAGACTTTCATGGAATTGCATTCCGTGCTGTGTAACACATATTACCCAGTTCTATTCTAGGCTCTCTATCCCCAGTGCCTAAAAATAGTAAATGGCACAGAGCAGGCCCTCCATAAATTATCTTATTTTTTCTTGTCATCTTATTTATTTATTTATTTTTGGTGATTGGTGTTTGTAAGAAAGTATAAAAACAGCAAAAACTTACATAGCACTTTATATATGCCAAGCAATTGTTCTAAGCCTTTTAAATACAGTCCTGCATAGATCATCCTAAGTTATATATAGCACAGAAAATTTCACAAAATCAGAAAAATTATATATATATATATATATATATATATATATATATATATATATGATTAAAGCTGGAAATATCCCTATTTGATAAGTTTTTTCTGTTTTACTTTATAAAGGTTTTGTAAATACTATTTAGTATAACTAATAATTAATAGTTTTAGCTTCTCCTAAAGATTAGATTTTAAACAAAGATTTCACAACCACACCAAATTGAGACTTAAAAATAATGCTAATTATTCTAAATTGAATTTAAACATTAATTTAATATAGTAGCCTCAACATTTTCAAATGCTCAAATTTGTGAATACTACAATTGTATCTAATCAACCTCATAAAGTGTAATAAATCTTAAATTTAAGTGATATTTTTGGATACACAATTATTTCATGAATATTAGACTGAAGTGAAATGTAGAGTTTTTTTGTTTGTTTGTTTTTTGGGATTTTTTTTTTTTTTTTAACAAGCACCATACTTTAGATAGTTTCACTTTCTCTTTGTTTGCATACCAAAACTGGTAGTTTGCTTTTCAATTACCCGAGGCCATTTTTCACAAAACAGCAATACTCTCCCAAATTTCAAGACTTCCAAAAATGACTTTATTCTAGGAGCAGTTCTCCCTGGAAGAGTGGCCATTAGTAAATTCCACTGGGATGGAGATGTTGGGGATCCACTAAGCCCACTTGTCACGTGACTCACTCACCCTTGCACACCAGCCTCGAGGCCTGTTCCAAACTCATGCCTCAACAAAGCTACGTATGATTTCACGCCATGCATCTTCATGACCACTTGTGAAACAGCAAATGTTAAATCTGCGTATATCAAGGATCTACAGTATTTAGTAATAAATCAAACCACATTTACCCCAAAAATAGAGTTTGGTAAAACCTCCACGGCATCAACATGTAAAAATGGAGTCTGTGTTGCCAACAGGGCACTAAAATGGACCCAGGAGGCCTCTGGGGAAGCACAGCCTGTGCACATCTCCCCCCTGGAAGGAACGTGAAATTTGAACGAGGCCAAGCCACAAGACCACAGCATCCTGAAAAAAGCTGATACAATGAACTCTTGCCTAGTAACAGCCATAGCAACCAATTACGTATAGTTTCGATCTGCCAGCACCAATCATGACTCTTGCAAAACAATTTAGGTAAGCTCCCTCCTTTTCCTTTAAAAAACCCTTCGGCTGGGCTTCCCTGGTGGCATAGTGGTTTAGAATCTGCCTGCCAATGCAGGGGACACGGGTTCGAGCCCTGGTCTGGGAAGATCCCACATGCCGCGGAGCAACTGGGCCCGTGAGCCACAACTACTGAGCCTGCGCGTCTGGAGCCTGTGCTCCGCAACAAGAGAGGCCGCGATAGTGAGAGGCCCGCGCACCGCGATGAAGAGTGGCCCCCACTCGCCGCAACTGGAGAAAGCCCTCGCACAGAAACGAAGACCCAACACAGCCATAAATAAATAAATAAAATTAAAAAAAAAAAAAAAAAAAAAACCCTTCGGCTTTCAACCCTCCTCAGAGCACATTTAGGTTCCTGCCTGAACCTGCATCTCCTGAACTGCAATTTAACTTCAAATAAATGCTTTTGTTGCCTTACAGCCCTGGTCTTATTTCTTGATTAGCAAATGTGTTATTACACAAGTAGCTCCTGTCTTCTCTTTCCAGCTTGTTTTTGTCAAATGAGTGTAGACTAAAGTTCTGATCATCTTGGCAGGAGCAAAGTGCGTGTGGGCTATAATAGCACGGTGGATAGACAACCAGATTAAAGGTGGCTTGAAGGCAAAAGGAAAGTCTCTAGGTCTTCAGTATTTTCCTGTCGAATTTCCCCAGATTTGACATGAAGCCAATGCTGGAAACAGTCTGCTTTCCTCCCTTTTGCTTCTACTCCCCACAACAGCAATTGTCAAAGTGTGGTTTCAGGACTTCTTGGAGTCCCCAAGACTTTTTCAGGGAGACCTTGAGGTCTTCCCTTTTCCTACCACAGATCTGTGTAAGCCCTCATTTTCTTTCTATGCTTCAAACAAAACAATGTACTGCAAAACCTCGATGGCAGAAGCAAAAATTAGAATCTGGATCTCTTAGGCTACATATTAAAGAAGTTTAAAAACAATAAAGCAATGCTAATCTTCTCCCTTTTTTTGGGTTTTGGAAAATATAGATTTTTGTAAAATGTTTATGTTGGGATGTAGAGAGTATATTATAGTTATTTAAAATAAATTAATAAATATGTATTTTTATATTATATATACATTTAAATTTTAATTTAAAATATAGTATTAAAAGACTTAATCTAAATAAGCAAAAGGTTTCTGGGATCCACAATAAGTTTTAAGAATGTAAAAGGGTTTTAAGAGCAAGAAGTTTAAGAACCACTGCCCTAGAAGCAGCTTCAAAACCAACTCATAAGTCAAAACAAAAACCATGAATCCACTCCCAGAGAGCCCACTTCATCAGGGCATTCCATCAGGCATGTGCAGACATTAACTTTTCCTTTATTCTCATAGCTGTTTTATAAAGTAGCTCTTGTCACTCACATTTTCAGATGAGAAAATTGAGGAATATAGGCATTTAAAAATTATGAAATCATAACCCCCCAAATGTGTGGCCTATTCTTCACCATGTGTGTAGCCTAGTGGGAGTTTATTCAAGTAAGTCTAATATGGTTCTTGCATGTATTAAGCACTCTTAAAAGTGATGACATAAACTTTTATAAAATATATTTAGTTTGGAAGCAACAATTTAAAGGTAGCTAGGCTGATAGGGACCTGACTTTTGGAGCACAATGGTTTTTAAAGCATTGGCATAACATAGTCAGAAAGGGTCACATACATGCTTTCAAATTTGTGAAGCCCTTTATTTTACAACTTCTTCTCCTTTTTCTCTTTGCATTTCCCCAAGTCAATTAAAATGCAAACACAGGAGGTTTGATAAGAGGCAGCAAGACAAGTGAGGTATGGGATAGCACTAAAATATGACTGCCTAATGCATGCAGAGTAATAGTAATAATTGGATTTTTAAAGTCTGAGCATTGCATGCTTTACCCTTTATCTCCCATTAGATCGATCACTGCCTTGCTCTTTTTATATCTAAATTGTTAACCTTTTTGAATTTTTAATAACTAAAACTTTGTAACACTTATTAAAACCTGAGATTGTGCTAAATCTGCCACTTAGTTCTTATAAATCATTGCTCCTTATCTGAATAATAGATTTTAATGTCTGATGAAGTTTGTATTTGTTAATCTATAAAATGATGATTGTAAAAATGACCCTATAATTTAACACTATCTTAATCACATTTTTGTAGACCTCATGCCTATACAGAATGCCTATGCAGAATTTTATCATCCATATCTCTTTAACAGAATAACTTCAACTAATGAAAAAATAAGTTCAAGACTGTACTTAATGTTCTTAAGTGTTCTCAAATGTTGACTGTACTTACATATTCAAAACATTTAGTGTTAAATATGCCTGTCTGCATCCTACAATTACATGAAGTTGTACATATCTCACCATAATAAGGGTCATTTATGACAAACCCACATCTAACATCATACTCAACAGTGAAAAGATGAAAGCCTTTTCTCTAAATTTGGGAACAAAAGAATATCCACTTTCACGACTTCTATTTAACATAGTATTAGAAATTCTAGCCACAGCAATCAGACAAGAAAAAGAAATAAATGGGATCCAAATTTGAAGGGAGGAAGTAAAACTGTTACTGATTGCAGATGACATGATACTTTATATAGGAAACCCTAAAGTCTCCATCCAAAAACTATTAAAACTAATAAGTGAATTCAGTAAAGTTGCGGGATACAAGATTAATATGCAGAAATCTGTTGCTTTTCTATACACTAAAAATTAAATATCAGAAAGAGAAAACAAAAAATATCACGTTTAATATTGCATCAAAAAGAATAAAATATATAGGAATAAACTTAACCTTGGAGATGAAAGACTCTGAAAACTATATAACACTGATGAAGGAAACTGAAGATTATACAAAGAAATAGAAAACCCACGCTCTTGGGTTGGAAGAATTAATATTGTTAAAATGGCCATACTGCCCAAAGCAATCTACAGTTTGCTGTAGATTCCTATCAAAGCAATTCCTATCAAAATACCAATGACATTTTTCACAGAACTAGAAAGAATAATCCTAAAATTTATATGGAACCACAAAGACCAAAAATTGCCAACAATCTTGAGAAAAAAGAACAAAGCTGGAGGTATAACCCTCTCTGACTTCAGACTATACTACAAAGCTACAGTAGTCAAAACAGTATGGTGCTGGCATAAAACAATGGAACAGAATAGAGAGCTCAGAAAAAAACCCATGCATCTGTGGTCAATTAATCTACAACAAAGCAGGCAAGAATATACAATGGGGAAAAGACAGTCTCTTAAATAACTGGTGATGGGAAAATTGGACAGCCACATGTAAAACAATGAGATTAGAACATTCTCCCACACCACATACAAAAATAAACTCAAAATGGTTTGAAGACCTAAAGGTAAGATCTGAAACCATGAAACTCCTAGAAGAGAACATAGGCAGAACACTCTTTGACATAAATTGTAGCAATATTTTCTTACATCAGTCTCCTAAGGCAAAAGAATGATCTTATGGCAATCAATATCCATCCTTAACATCCTTACAGATCCCTATAAGTCAGAATTCTGATCACCTCCTGGTTATATTATTTCCTCAGTCTGTCTTCTATTTTGTTTTGTTTTGTTTTCCTGCTTTCCAACTTCTTCCTATCTCCATTTAACCTAATATCCTAAACAGTTTTATCATGTCCTCATCACAATCAAGCATTTCACTATTTTGGTCTTTTGTATCAAGTTCAGTCACTTCTGTCTGAATCAGGCTACCACCTGAATATCTCCAACTTTCTCTCATTACTCTACTAATTAAACTAAAACTAAGCTAATTTTATTGTGTTTAGGCATGAATCCCAACTCCTACCTCTGAGGTTTCACATACAATTGTTTGCATCTGGAATAGCTTTTCCCAAACTTTTTGGAATTAGTATCTATTAAGCCTTTCAAAACTAACTGTCTCAATTTTAATTGTAGAAAAGGGGTCAGGTCTTCTTGGGAACTAAGCCAGGAAAAAAATCTGAATGGATTAGGATCTAGACTGACTCATGATGAAGATGAAGTGTAAGCCAAAATGAAGGGCGAGTTCAGGACTGTTTGACAATATTGACAAAATAAATTTATAGTTATGGCTGATAGATAAGTGGATTGTAGCAGGTAGAATAATGTCAAAATCCAGAGTCCACATGGGATCAGGAGGAGAGCAATGGCATTATCATTGCAGCAGCACAATTGTTACAAGGGAAGCTGGATGCTTTAACAGGAGTTCTCCTTCATTCACTTTTTTTTTTCCAGTAATTCCACTGTCAAATGAAAAACAAATCTGGTCATAAAAGGGAGAGACTATTCAAAAGTCTGGAGAAAAGAGACCTCTTCCAAGGCTGGGAAAGGAGACAATTATAATGGAGAGACCTTTGTGATTATAAGAACTCTAAGTTTCTCAAGAGTTAGACAAAAGAGATGTCCTTTTACAAAGAAGAGTAAACAAAACTAAAAAGAACCAGGTGTGGGCAAGTGGGATGAAAGGGTGGCATAATAGGATAGTAGGTCAGAGAATGTTTTATCCTGAGGCCAGTCTACTCTTACGGGGGTAGGTGGGGGGAGGGTATGCTGGCACAGGCTGAAAGTGAGCTAAAGTTTAGGGGCCTGGAGGAAGGACAGAAGCGTAATCAAAGTTTGGTTAAAAAACATTTTGTTCTAGTTGATTAGTGGAGATAAGAAGTTCAGCTAGCCATTTCTTAGACAAAGAATGGGAATTGGAGGGTCTGTGTTCAGCCTCGTCTTAGATAAACAAGGGGGGCATCTATAAGCCTTATTTAAAGTCATATTTGGAAGAGTGCTTCCTTGAAGTAAGTCTTTTTTTCTGGAACACAGAAGGGTGAGGAGATTTCTTAACCTTCAAGCAAAATTAAGCATTGTTACCACTAACATTTATTAAGTTCCTTCTATGGGTCAACCACTGTGTATTGGAGATTCAGATAAATTTTAAAAAGGTAGATTTATGATAAAGGTAATGAATTGGAAGATCCAGGGCCCCTTAATTATAAAGAATTTTGTGAGATGCTGATAGCCGCAGAGCCTTCTAGATGGTAGGGAAAGCCAGGTTGCTATTAGGTCGTATTTCTATGTAAGTATTTCTGGAAAATTGACTAAAGAGATCTTAGAAAAAAGAGCCTGCATCTTTAAGCTTCCAGTTATTTGTTGTCATTTCTTTCCTAAATAGCTAATTTTGTGTGTGTGTGTGTACGTTTGTGCGCGCACGCGTGAAGGTATTCCAGACTGTAAAAACTTCAGGACCCAGAAACTTTATAACTGCCTAAGTAAATAAGATACAGCCCTCAAATGCCGCATGGGAGATAGGTTAAAAAATCCAACTAACATTTACAGGACAGAATAACCAGTAAGAGTTGGTGACTCAGAGGGGAGAGGAGCCTACTGCCCTGAAAGGGGGGTGTCAGGGAGGAACAGTAGCAGAGGAAAGTTTTTCAATGTTATAGAAATTATAATGTCAGAGAAAATATGGAAGTCTGGGGGGGTGGTATTTTAGGTAGAGGGAACAGCATGTACAAATGAAATAGAGATATTAGAAAGCACTTTTTCTCCCATAGAATAAAAAAAAAAAAAAAAAAAGATATGGCTGGCCATAGGACACATGCTAAGGAATAGTGGGGATTCAGGTTTGAGAAGTGAGCCTGAGCTCTATCACAAAAGGCACTGTAAGTAAGAAAAAGTTTAACCTTAACCATGAAAGTAATAGGTCTCTGAAGAAATTAGGATCACTTTTAAAAATTCAAATCTATAAACAGATTATATTCATCTACCAGTTTTACTCCCAATAGATCCTTATTGGGCTATAAAAGCCAGGACCTGTTAAAACTGGTTCAACTCTCTAAAGAAGAGGTGGGACCCTCACCTACTCAAGACTTCTTACTACCTATTTTCAGGGATAATGGATGGATCTGATTATTTTTTTTTAATTACCAGATAAGTACTTTCTCTATACACATGTCATTCTGAACTGGGTGCAATCCTTCCCCCCAACACACACACACACCAGGGGATAATTGTCCAAGTCTGTATATTTTGGGCTGTCACAAAAGTGGGACTACTGGCGTCTAGTGAGTACAGGCCAGGGGATGCTGCTAAACATGATACAATACACAGACAGCTCCCGTGCATGAATATTCAGCCCCAAATGTCAATAATAGTGCTGTAATTGAGTAACCTGCCGCAGACTTGTACTTGTTCCTTGTGTTTGAGGCAGAATTCTGGCAGCTGGTCTCTGGGCCTGGCTTTGACACAGCTCCCTGCCTGTTCAGATTGCCTTATGTTGCTACAGGGATGGTTTCAGTATGCACAACATTTATGGAGCTCTGTGAAGTCATCAGCTTTGCCTGGAAGGCAGGAATAAGTGGTAGCTTCATGTGAACATTTGTATAAACAAAATCAGGGGTGCAGATTGGTAGATAACCAGTCTGCTTTAAGACTTGATAGGGATGAAGGTATTACAAGATATGGTTCATGTGTTATTTGCTTACTGTGTGAAAGATAGACAGAGCCAAGTGAACTCAATTTTGAAAAACTAGACTTTCCTTTATAACTCTGAAATGCTTTGCAAATCTGGAAGAGTAAGGGAAAGGTTAGGAAGGGAAAGAAGGAGTCAAGGATTAGTCTTTCATATAGTAGATGAAGGGAATACACAATCACATAAAGAACAAAGTACTCAGTCAGGGAGAGAAAAGGGTCTTTGACTATATTGACAATAATGGTGGCCCATGGTGCATCCAGAGGTTAATCTAGGAGATGAAAATTTGTGCTGTGTGGAGTTCTACATCACAGTGCTCTGGGCACAGATTTGTGGTGTTTCATGGGTCTCCCCACAAAATGCCTTGAGTTCTGAAACTGAATCTTCAATTGGCTATTGTTTAGGGATCTTTCAGTTTCAAGTGATAGAAATCATATTCAAATTAACTAAAGAGAAAAGGAGGACTTTTTGGGTTCACTTAAACTAACAGATGAAAAAGAGAGAAAAGAGAGCTAGTTGGGATGATTCTGGGAACTAAAGCTATACCAGTTCTTACTCTTTGCTTCTCCCTTTGCTTGGTACTCAGTCTGTCCTTCTGCAGCCTGCCTTTCACTATGCAGTGGTGATCTAATTCAATGTATGTCCAGGCCCTGGGCACAATAGAAGTAAACCAGACAGAGAAGTTCCCTGCCCTTGTGGAACTGCCATTTTAGCAAGAGTCAGACAAGGTACATGTGACAGACTATTAGCAAGTGCTGAGGGCTGTGACCTGAAAAGGCAGGAACAGAGCACAGAGATTGATGGGTGGTGGGCATAGGAGGGAGGAACTATTTTCATAAAGCAGTCAAGGATGTTGCCTCTGAGGAGGTGATATTTGAGCTAAAACTTGAAAGGAATAAGGGAGGGAGTCATCTGTAGGTCTGGGAGATGAGCAATGATGGCAGAGGAAAGAGCAAATATAAAGGCAGGGAAAGTTTGCCATGTTCAAGAAACAGCAACAAGGTTAGGCCCAAGAGACTGGGGGAAATGGTGAATGAGTTTGGAGAAATTAGCAAGGGATAAACCAAACAGGGGCTTGTCAGACCAAAGAAGTGTGGATTTTGTCCTAAATGGAATGGGATTTCATTGGAGAATTATGAGCTGAGGAATTATCAATACATAATTTGATTTTTGTTTTAAAACTGTATTTGGCTGTGTGGACAATATGTGGACAAACAGCTTTTAACAAGACAAAAATGAAGCAGAAGACCAATTATGCACCAAGTGGCATAGTAGCTCAAAAACAGAGTGGTAACTTAGACGTTAGGAGAAGTGGGCAGATTTGGATTATATTGGGAAGGAAAAGCCAAAGGACTTGCTGATGGATTGAAAGAAAGCATGAAGGAAAATATTTTACTCTGATCATGACGGGGGAGTAATAGTGCCATTCTTTCGACAAGGAAAACTGGGGTGAAGCAGGCTTACTTTACAATTCACTGGCCACAGTCAGAAAAAATCCTTGGTAATGACTGATTAGTCAAAGCCTGGACCACTCACTGGCCTACTGGCAACATAGCAGATGTTGGCTTTCCCTGCCTTGATAACAGGCCTTGTCTATGGCCATGGAGCAGGGGTTTGTTACCGCAAGAAGGGAGCGGAGAAGTGCTAGAGGGATACAAAATTTAGTACCATATTGCTTCCAGTGGTCTTTTCCAAAAGAAGCAAAACCTTACAGAACTAAGTTTACTGGGAAATATGCCATAACTGGAATAGGCATCTATCATCCTTCTGATCATTCACTCACATTATACTATTGATACTTGGTTCTCACAATATCCTGAGAAATGAGTATTCTTTTCCTCAAGGCCAGTGGTACCCAAATACCAGTTTATGGACTGATGCTGGCCTGTCCACTTAAGAATCACTTCGGAACCATGTGAAAAATGTCAACAACAAAACAGAAAACCAAAAAACATTTTGATTCAGCAAGTCAGCGTAAGTTTTAGAATTTTTAAAAAATGCTCCCTCGTAGTAAATTCTAATATAGGTTTATTTCCTCCTTGATGAAAATAATTTTTCCTGTTAAAATTATTGCATAGTAACTGTGGGAAAAATGGAATGTGTATGAGGAGTCAAAGAATAAAAGTTAAAAAAGAATTCTTGCAATATCATCACCCATACAGTCATTATCAACTTCAAGGCTGATATAACACAACACACATTACCTTTGTTCACCACTTACCTACATTATGACATCTTTCTTGTGTTGTCAAATGTACTACATTGATATGATTTTAAACAGCCACATAGTGTTTTATATGAATGTCATAACATATCTAAATACATGTACACACACAGATATACATGCATATTTGCAAATTCCAAATTGTGTCTCTTTTTGTTATTTTCTTATTTCAAATAATGACCATTCTACATAAAACCTTGTTCTATGCTTGGTTGTTTCCTTTGGAAAAAATCCCTAGGAATAGAATTTCTGTGTCAGAGGTATAAATATGCCTAAGGCTTTTGATATTTATTGGTTCCCATCCACCAATGAAAGATTACCTTAAAATACTCAGTAGTAATGGACAAAAGTGCTCATGTTTCTGTAGGAATAGAGTGTCATTATTCTTTAAAAACCTTCTGTAATTAATTAGGACTTTTTAATACCAAAGTTGAAGTTTTCTGTATATAAACTGCTCATTTCTGTTCTTCTCTGTGACCTATTTATCTATTGCCCTATCTTTCTATCACATTTTTCTTTCTTATTTACTCATAAGGGCTCTTTATAGATTAAGAATATTCATTCGGGGCTTCCCTGGTGGCGCAGTGGTTGAGAATCTGCCTGCCAATGCAGGGGACATGGGTTTGAGCCCCGGTCTGGGAAGATCCCACATGCCGCGGAGCAACTGGGCCCGTGAGCCACAACTACTGAGCCTGCACGTCTGGAGCCTGTGCTCCTCAACAAGAGAGGCCGCAATAGTGAGAGGCCCGTGCACCGCGATGAAGAGTGGCCCTCGTTCGCTGCAACTAGAGGAAGCCCTCGCACAGAAACAAAGACCCAACACAGCCAAAAATAAATAAATAAAATTAAAAAAAAAAAAAAAGAATATTCATTCACCTTTTTATATATTAAGGAATGTTGCTTTTCTGTTACATATTACAAATAAATACTTTTTTCTCAGAGTATATTTTGTTTTTAATTTTATTTTTATTGTATTATTTGAAATACATTATTTTAATTGTATGTAGGTATGCCTTACTTTTTAATGTTTATCCTGTTGTGACTTTGTTTTGTTTTGTTTTGGGGTGTGTTGTTTTTTTTTTAAGAATAACCAACCTAAGGTGAGATGAGTATTCACCTTATTTCTTCTAAATCTCTCAAGACTTTATTTATTATATTTAGGTCTTAACTCCATTTGTAATTCTTTCAGTGAATGGCAGAAGGCAGGAATTCATTACTAATACCACCACCAACATCACTGCCATAAACAGGTAACCAAATGTCCTCAAATCATTTATTGAATAATTCTTTCTTTTTCCAATTATTTGTAATGGCTATGAGGTATAATTTTTAGGATCATAAGAATATGTTAACTTCTATTCAAACATATGCTTATGTAATGTTCTAATTAGATCCTAGAAAGCATTGTTTAGAATATGTTAAACAGAGATAAATATCCTATGCAGTCCAAATGATATTACCAACTATTCAAAATTGTCATGAGGATCTAAAAACATAGTCTTTCATGCATACTTAAAAAAAATCTTTCTGATACTGACAGGAGATATGACCCTTCCCCTCCTCTCTTCTCTACCTTTGAACACTGTCCTGGAGTTTCAGCTGATACAAATCACACTCACTCAAGTTGACCAAACAGGCTGAGAAAACTGTAGGAGGGAGTATTGATTTCAGATGGTGATCTTGTTCAACATCTGGTAAACATTAAATTCTCCAATTTTCTTGACAGGGATAGAGCAAGATTGGGGTTGGTAAAGGTCAGGTGACAAACACAGTAGATGGACTTTAAGAACTCCCTTGGTGTTATCTCCATTAAAAAATAAATAAATTCATGTACTTTACTAAAGTATAGCTCTTGGTGTGCCATTAATAAATTATGTAATATTATTGACTGTGGAAGGTTGGAAGTTAATAACCTCAATTAGGCTTAATATACAAGGTGAAGGTGCTAATATTTCTGGGTAAAGCCGGGACATCCTTCTTACTGGCATGAGTATCAGTAACTAACCAATAGGCAGCATTGATCATATTGGTAACAATACCTGGAACCAAGGGTTAGGGTCCTCTGCTTTAGTGATAAGACTCGGTCCTCTGCAAAGACAGACCTCGTTCTATGGCCAAGAATACTCTTTCAAGTTGTTGAAGGGAAAGTGAAAAAAGCAGAGGACATCTCCTTGTGGCCTATTTCATGAGTGGGTGTGCTATTTCAACAGTCTTCCAGAGTATTTAAACAGCTCTTGGGTAATGTATGCTTTCAAAATTTCAAATAAATCAGAGCCTCGTCTACTGTTATCTTACGGCTCAGGAAGCAGAGGTCATGGGGGGTGTGGGGCACAAGTGAATACCTTATTTCTGACACGTTGCTGTGGGTTTCTCTACAATTAGGACGGAACGTTTCTGCTCTTTGGTTTTATCCAGAGTTCCAGGTGTGTCCCCAGGATATTAGGCACGAATAGGTGAAATACCAACAACCTAAATTATATAGTAGCTATAGAGGACTAAATCCAGGTGTGGAGAGGAACTTGAGAAGAGATCTATTTTGAGTCTGGACTCTAAATAGGAAAGGATTCTTTCAGCTAATGGGATTTAAAATTTCATCATAGCTTTTGGAAAAAAAAAGATCTATGGAGGTATTGCAGCGACCAGAAAATAGAATAAAAAAACAAACAATAGGGCTTCCCTGGTGGCGCAGTGGTTGAGAGTCTGCCTGTCAATGCAGGGGACACGGGTTCGAGCCCTGGCCTGGAAGGATCCCACATGCCGCGGAGCTACTGGGCCCGTGAGCCACAACTACTGAGCCTGCGCGTCTGGAGCCTGTGCTCCGCAACAAGAGAGGCCGCGATAGTGAGAGGCCCGCGCACCGCGATGAAGAGTGGCCCCCGCTCGCCGCAACTGGAGAAAGCTCTGGCACAGAAACGAAGACCCAACACAGCCAAAAATAAATAAATAAATAAATAAATAAAATAAATTAAAAAAAAAAAACAATAATAACGAAAACAGATCAATTGGGTTCAAGAAATAGAAAACATCACCCCATAACCATAAAAATAAAAATAACAACTAGTATTGACTTACTGAAAACTTAACTATGCACCAGAAAATGTTATAGTCACATTTCTTTCTTGCCACAAACCTATGAAGTAGTTACTATTATAACCCTCATTTTACAAAAGAAGAAACCAAGGCACAGGAAAATTAAGTACCTTGCCTATGGTCAGATAGCTATTAATCCAGCTAGTAAGTGGAAGAGTTGGGACTTAGATCTAGGCATTTTGGCTCTAGAACCATGTTTTTAACCATTCTATCATTCTAATATAACCAATATTTTGATGGGCTCATTATGCAAAATAAAACTTTCAATTGAAATAATTTGAAAATACTCAGCACTTAAGGCCTCTACTTGAGCACCTTTATTAAGAAAAGCTAAGCATGAGAAATAAGGATCTTCAATGAAAATGAAGCCACCCTTTTGTAGCTGAGAAGAGCAACAAGGAACATATAAATTGATCAACACCACTGGTGAAGAGATAGGATCCATTTCTTAATGAGCAAAAATAGAAACTTGGAACCAGAACTCACTGTATATCTTCACTGAATACACAACCAAGTAGAGTAAACTATCAATTTTATAGGTGGAGGACGTAATGGGTGGGGAGAGGAACAGTACAGACGAGAAGGAAGGGGACAGACAGTTACAATAAACCCTGTGCTGTTTTAGTAAATTCCACATAGAACTACCTAGTCAAATATTGTTTAGGAACAAGCATATGAACTGGGTGGGCGCTATCTGATGATTAGAATCAGGAGTCCAGCACCCAGTGTAGGCAGACATTGGCAAATCATACCCTTTACAAAATTTTGATTTGGAAGTAATATTTTGGCCTGTGGGTGCATCACAATAGATCCAAGAAACAGAACAACTCATCCATATAGACAGGCTGAAGTCTACATGTCATAGAAGTTAATGGGAATACCTTCAAGAAAAATCATCTTTTTGTGATATAGCCCTAAACAATTACAGTATTTTTTATCAGCAAGCTAAAAGACAAATATATCTTACTTTTGAAGAACAAGGGCTAATAAAACAGTTCTAATCCTCAAATGTCATAGGTTGAAGTCCAACCATCTAGAACGCCTGGATGTACAGGGTAATGACACAAGTCCTTCAGGCAGAACTGAGTTTTCATTGGAGGCTTAGGTTTTCCAGCAGCTATAAGGGAACTACTTCTTTAAGATGATCACATTCTATTATATTGGAATCTACTTTAATGAGGTTGAGATTAAACCTTTGGCAATGGTTTCCCTGACTTTATACATTTTCTGGGATTCATTTTTTTGATCAATCACTCAATGTCTCCACAAAAACAGTAACACATATAACTTATTTATTTAGAGTATTTTAATGTGCTTTTTGTAGGGACAACAAGTTATTTCATGAATGTAAGTTTTGTATCCTCAACTAAAGTAAAAATATCTTCAGGTGAGATATGCTTCCAAAAACTGTTTATATACGGGCAAGTTGATGTGTAACTGATACTTCTGTACTAAATATATAATTTAAAGAAATATTTCTATGAATAAAAACACACTTAAAATATGAGATTTATAAATATAAAAATGAAAAGATATCATTATGCCTTTCACTGACTTACAGTTTTTAACTCTCATATTAACAAAAACAACTAGGCATCCAAAGTCATATGTTATCAACTTAAAACTTTAAAGAACTCCCAGAACCAGAAAATTAAATAAAACACATTATTGAAAATAATATTGGGATTTACTTTTAAATGAGGTGTCATCCAATTATGTTCAGCATGATATAGTTATCTTCATCATCAATAATCTCTCACATATAGTTTGAATGGATCACCTTTTTTGGCAACATAAAAGAATAATTTTAATTGCTATAGCTAAAAATCTCAACTTTGGATTTCTACACTGACTTCACCTTGTCAGAGATTTCAAAAAATATAAATTTAGGAATTTGTTTTAGTACCAGAAGAGAAGGTAATTCTCCTAGGTATATTTCCCAGGATTATATTCTATAATAGTTTAGCAGCTAGCAGGGGGGAAAAATCTGTGATGCTTTCTGTGGTAGTCCCAACAGAAAATCAAAAAAACAGTGTTTGCTTCCTTTGCTTTTCTATTTAAATGTATTTGGATACTGATGCTTTGAACAGATTTGTGTACCCTAAATGCCATTCTCTGTCTTTTGGCCCTTAAAGTTATACATTAGCTAGATATTAGATAGAAATGATTAGTTCAAACCAACTTTCATGTTTTGAGGAAAGTACAATGTTCTTAAAATTAGTTCAAATCTTCACTGGTGCACATGGTTTCATGATCATTTCTGGCTGCTATTTCCTGGCTCGACAGAATTCCCATGCTTCAGGCTTTTTCCTTCAAAATCCCTTTACCTCTGCCCTGATGTTGACCATAGTTAAAATTTATCCCCTCTCCATGATTTTATTAAATACTCCTCCAAGTCCTTTTTAGTCATTAAGAGGTGTTATCTTACATAAGGTTTTTATATCCTAGAAATGCAGACAGACTTAAATTAAATATCAATCATATATGTCTTAAAAATCTGTCAGAAACTCTGCAATGTTATTTAAAATCTTTCCTTCCCCATATCATCTTTCCTCAGATAATTTTGTCTTCAATCGATATATAGACATATAATAAAGCAACTATCAAGTTAACGTCTTTTGGGCTTCCCTGGTGACGTAGTGGTTGGGAATCTGCCTACCAATGCAGGGGACATGGGTTCGAGCCCTGGTCGGGGATGATCCCACATGCCGCAGAGCAGCTAAGCCCATGCTCCACAGCTACTGAGCCTGTGCTCTAGAGCCCATGAGCCCCAACGACTGAGCCCGCACGTCTAGAGCCTGTGCTTTGCAACAAGAGAGGCCACCTCAATGAGAAGCCTGCGCCCCACAAAGAAGAGTGGCCCCTGCTCACCACAACTACAGAAAGCTTGTGTGCAGCAACGAAGACCCAGCACAGCCAAAAATAAATTAAAAAAAAAAATTGAAAAGAAAAAAGTTAACGTCTTTTGGTCCCAACAGATTTTTTAAAGTTATACTTTTTCCCCTAAATGACTGCTTTTATTGGTACAAATGACTTTCCTGCCAAAATATATACTAAAGAAATGGGATATTTTGACATTACAGTTCAGGCAATGGCATACTCATCAATTTATTTGACCCCAAAAGTTTCTTGTTTGAGAATATCATATGAATTGCTCTAGAATTTTGATTGGTATTGTACCAATACAATAGAGTTGATCAGACATTACAGAAGGTATGCTGAAGTGAACTAACTAGTATATTTCCAAAGTAGCATGCTGGCTAAGAGTATGGAAATAGATGCTTTGAACATAGGAAATTGGTTCAAGATGGCGGAGTAGAAGGACGTGCTCTCACTCCCTCTTGTGAGAACACTGGAATCACAACTAACTGCTGAACAATCATCAACAGGAAGACACTGGAAATCACCAAAAAAGATACCCCACATCCAAAGACAAAGGAGAAGCCACAATGAGACAGTAGGAGGGGCGCAATCACAATAAACTCAAATCCCGTAACTGCTGGGTGGGTGACGAACAAACTGGAGAACACTTATACCACAGAAGTCCACCCACTGGAGTGAAGGTTCTGAGCCCCACGTCAGGCTTCCAAACCTGGGGGTCCGGCAACGGGAGGAGGAATTCCTAGAGAATTAGACTTTGAAGGCTAGTGGGATTTGATTGCAGGACTTCAACAGACCTGGGGGAAACAGAGACTTCACTCTTGGAGGGCACACACAAAGTAGTGTGTGCATCAGGACCCAGGGGAAGGAGCGGTGACCCCATAGAGACTGAACCAGACCTACCTGCCAGAGTTGGGGGGTCTCCTGCAGAGGTGGGGATGGCTCTGTCTCACTGTGAGGACAAGGACAATGGCAGCAGAAGTTCTGGGAAGTAATCCTTGGCGTGAGCCCTCCCACAGTCCACCATTAGCCCCAACAAAGAGCCCAGGTAGGCTCAAGGGTCACCTCAGGCCAAACAACCAACAGGGAGGGGACTGAGCCCCACCCATTAGCAGACAAGCGGATTAAAGTTTTACTGAGCTCTGCCCAACAGAGCAACAGTCAGCTCTACCCACCACCAGTCCCTCCCATGAGGAAACTTGCACAAGCCTCTTAGACAGCCTCATCCACCAGAGGGCAGACAGCAGAAGCAAGAAGAACTACAACCCTGCAGCCTGTGGAATGAAAACCACATTCATAGAAATAGACAAGATGAAAATGCAGAGGGCTATGTACCAGATGAAGGAACAAGATAAAACCCCAGAAAAACAACTAAATGAAGTGGAGATAGGCAACCTTCCAGAAAAAGAATTCAGAATAATGATAGTGAAGATGATCCAGGACCTCGGAAAAACAATGGAGGCAAAGATTGAGAAGATGCAAGAAATGTTTAACAAAGACCTAGAAGAATTAAGAACAGACAAACAGAGATGAACAATACAATAACTGAAATGAAAACTACACTAGAAGGAATCAAGAGCAGAAACACTGAGGCAGAAGAACGGGTAAGTGACCTGGAAGACAGAATGGTGGAATTCACTGCTGCAGAACAAAATGAAGAAAAAAGAATGAAAAGAAATGAAGACAGCTTAAGAGGCCTCTGGGACAACATTAAATGCAACAACATTCGCATTATAGGGGTCCCAGAAGGAGAAGAGAGAGAGAAAGGGCCAGAGAAAATATTTGAAGAGATTATAGTAGAAAACTTCCCTAACATGGGAAAGGAAATAGCCACCCAAGTCCAGGAAGCGCAGAGAGTCCCATACAGGATAAACCCAAGAAGAAACACGCCGAGACACATAGTAACCAAACTGGCAAAAACTAAAGACAAAGAAAAATAATTGAAAGCAGCAACAGAAAAATGACAAATAACATACCAGGGAACTCCCATAAGGTTAACAGCTGATTTCTCAGCAGAAACTCTACAATCCAGAAGGGAGTGGCATGATATACTTAAAGTGATGAAAGGGAAGAACCTACAACCAAGATAACTCTACTCAGCAAGGATCTCATTCAGAGTCGATTGAGAAATCAAAAGCTTTACAGACAAGCAAAAGCTAAGAGAATTCAGCACCACAAAACCAGCTCTACAACAAATGCAAAAGGAGCTTCTCTAAGTGGGAAACACAAGAGAAAAAAAGGACCTACAAAAACAAACCCAAAACAATTAAGAAAATGGTCATAGGAACATACATATCGATAATTACCTTAAACGTGAATGGATTAAATGCTCCCACCAAAAGACACAGGTTCGCTGAATGGAAACAAAAACAAGACCCATATATATGCTGTCTACAAGAGACCCACTTCAGACCCAGGGACACATACAGACTGAAGGTGAGGGGATGGAAAAAGTTATACCATGAAAATGGAAATCAAAAGAAAGCTGGAGTAGCAATACTCATATCAGATAAAATAGACTTTAAACTAAAGAATGTTACAAGAGACAAGTAAGGACACTACATAATGATCAAGGGATCAATCTAAGAAGAAGATAGAACAATTATAAATACATATGCACCCAATATAGGAGCACCTCAATACATAAGGCAACTGCTAAGAGCTATAAACCAGGAAATCGACAGTAACACAATAATAGTGGGGGACTTTAACACCTCACTTACACCAATGGACAGATCATCCAAAATGAAAATAAATAAGGAAACAGCAGCTTTAAATGACACAACAGACCAGATATATTTATCTGATATTTATAAGACATTCCATCCAAAAACAGCAGATTACACTTTCTTCTCAAGTGCTCACGGAACATTCTCCAGGATAGATCACATCTTGGGTCACAAATCAAGCCTCAGTAAATTTAAGAAAACTGAAATAATATCAAGCATTTTTTTCTGACCACAACACTATGAGATTAGATATTAATTACAGGGAAAAAATGTAAGAAACACAAACACATGGAGGCTAAACAATACGTTACTAAATAACCAAGTGATCACTGAAGAAATCAAAGAGGAGATAAAAAAATACCTAGAGGCAAAAGACAATGAAAACACGATGATCCAAAACCTATGGGATGCAGCAAAAGCAGTTCTAAGAGGGAAGTTTATAGCAAAACAAGCCTACCTCAAGAAACAGGAAAAATCTCAAATAAATAATCTAACCTTACACCTAAAGGAACTAGAGAAAGAAGAACAAACAAAACCCAAAGTTAGCAGAAGGAAAGAAATCATAAAGATCAGAGCAGAAATAAATGAAATAGAAACAAAGAAAACAATAGCAAAGATCAATAAAACTAAAAACTGGTTCTTTGAGAAGATAGACAAAATTGATAAACCATTAGCCAGACTCATCAAGAGAAAGAGGGAGAGGACTCAAATCAATAAAATTAGAAATGAAAAAGGAGAAGTTACAACAGACACCACAGAAATACAAAGCATCCTAAGAGACTACTACAAGCAACCCTATGCCAATAAAATGGACAACCTGGAAGAAATGGACAAATTCTTAGAAAGGTATAACCTCCCAAGACTGAATCAGGAAGAAATAGAAAATATGAACAGACCAATCACAAGTAATGAAGTTGAAACTGTGATTAAAAATCTTCCAACAAACAGAAGTCCAGGACCAGATGGCTTCACAGGTGAATTCTATCAAACATTTAGAGAAGAGCTAACACTCATCCTTCTCAAACTCTTCCAAAAAATTGCAGAGTAAGGCACACTCCCAAACTCACTCTATGAGGCCACCATCACCCTGATACCAAAACCAGACAAAGATATGACAAAAAAAGAAAACTACAGGCCAATATCACTGATGAACATAGATGCAAAAATCCTCAACAAAATACTAGCAAACAGAATCCAACAACACATTAAAAGGATCATACACCATGATCAAGTGGGATTTATCCAGGGATGCAAGGATTCTTCAATATACACAAATCAATCAATGTGATACACCACATTAACAAATTGAAGAATAAAAACCATATGATCATCTGAACAGATGCCCAAAAAGCTTTTCACAAAATTCAACACCAATTTATGCTAAAAACTCTCCAGAATGTGTGCACAGAGGGAACTTACCTCAACATAATAAAGGCCACATATGACACACCCACAGCAAACATCATTCTCAACGGTGAAAAATTGATAGCGTTTCCTCTAAGGTCAGGAACAAGACAAGGATGTCCACTCTCCCCACTGTTATTCAACATAGTTTTGGAAGTCCTAGCCATGGCAATCAGAGAAGAAAAAGAAATAAAAGGAATACAAACTGGAAAAGAAGAAGTAAAACTGTCACTGTTTGCAGATGACATAAAATTATACACAGAGAATCCTAAAGATGCCACCAGAAAACTGCTAGAGCTAATCAATGAATTTGGTAAAGTTTCAGGATACAAAATTAATGCACAGAAATCTCTTGCATCCCTATGCACTAATGATGAAAAATCTGAAAGAGAAAGTAAGGAAACACTCCCATTTACCATTGCAACAAAAAGAATAAAATACTTAGGAATAAACCTACCTAGGGAGACAAAAGACCTGTATGCAGAAAACTATAAGACACTGATGAAAGAAATTAAAGATGATACCAACAGATGCAGATAAATACCATGTTCTTGGATTGGAAGAATCAATATTGTGAAAATGACTATACTACCCAAAGTAATCTACAGATTCAATGCAATCCCTATCTATTTACCAATGGCATTTTTTTACAGAACTAGAACAAAAAATCTTAAAATTTGTATGGAGACACAAAAGACCCTGAATAGCCAAAGTAGTCTTGGGGGAAAAAAGCAGAGCTGGAGGAATCAGACTCCCTGCCTTCAGACTATACTACAAAGCTACAGTAATCAAGACAATATGGTACTGGCACAAAAACAGAAACATAGATCAATGGAACAAGATAGAAAGCCCAGAGTTAAACTCACACACCTATGGTCAACTAATCTATTACAAAGGAGGCAAGGATATACAATGGAGAAAAGACAGTCTCTTCAATAAGTGGTGCTGGGAAAACTGGACAGCTACATGTAAAAGAATGAAATTAGAACACTCCCTAACACCATACACAAAATTAAACTCTAAATGGATTAGAGACCTAAATGTAAGACTGGACACTATAAAACTCTTAGAGGAAAACATAGGAAGAACACTCTTTGGCATAAATCACAGCAAGGTCTTTTTTGATCCACCTCCTAGGGTAATGGAAATAAAAACGAAAATAAACAAATGGGACCTAATGAAACTTAAAAGCTTCTGCACAGCAAAGGAAACCATAAACAAGACAAAAAGACAACCCTCAGAATAGGAGAAAACATTTGCAAATGAATCAACAGACAAAGGATTAATCTCCAAAATATATAAACAGCTCAGTCAGCTCAATACTAAAGAAACAAACAACCCAATCCAAAAATGTGCAGAAGACCTAAACAGCCATTTCTCCAAAGAAGACATACAGATGGCCAAGAAGCACATGAAAAGCTGCTCAACATCACTAATTATTAGAGAAATGCAAATCAAAACTACAATGAGGTATCACCTCACACCAGTTAGAATGGGCATCATCAGAAAATCTACAAACAACAAATGCTGGAGAGGGTGTGGAGAAAAGGGAACTCTCTTGCACTGTTGTTGGGAACGTAAATTGATAAAGCCACTGTGGAGAACATTATGGAGGTTCCTTAAAAAACTAAAAATAGAATTACCATATGACCCAGCAATCCCACTACTGGGCCTATACCCAGAGAAAACCATAATTCAAAAAGACACATGCATCCCAATTGTTCATTGTAGCACTATTTACAATAGCCAGGTCATGGAAGCAACCTAAATGCCCATCGACAGACGACTGGATAAAGAAGAAGTGGTACATATATACAATGGAATATTACTCAGCCATAAAAAGGAACGAAATTGGATTATTTGTAGAGACGTGGATGGATCTAGAGACTGTCATACAGAGTGAAGTAAGTCAGAAAGAGAAAAACAAATATCGTATATTAACACATATATGTGGAACCTAGAAAAATGGTACAGATGAACCGGTTTGCAGGACAGAAATTAAGACACAGATGTAGAGAACAAACGTATGGACATTAAGGGGGGAAAGTGGCAGGGGGTGGTGGTGGTGGTGTGATGAATTGGGAGATTGGGAATGACATGTATACACTGATGTGTATAAAATGGATGACTAATAAGAACCTGCTGTATAAAAAAATAAATAAAATTAAATTCAAAGGAAAAAAGAATAAAAGTCAAAAGTGAATGAGGCAAAAGACAAAAAAATAAAATAAAGAACATAAAAAGTTGCTCTTTCTGGAGTTTTAAACATTATCCTTATACTTTTACCTATTGTTTCCAATTGATTTCTTCATAAATACAAATTCTAAGCCATGTATATGTCCACACTGTCACATACGGTGAATTACTGTGGTTGAATTCATTCATATAAAAGCATCAAGAAGGATGCATGTGTCTCTCATACATTCAATATCTAGAGAACTAACTAGGTTGGTTAGAACATATTACAATTTTTCCCATTAAAAGTAAGGGAGAATTTTTATTATTTAAACATTTTTAACTTAGCAGCAAGATTTTCAAGAACTAATTAAAAGTGTTTAGTATGGAATAGGTATATTAGAACATCTATTCAGATTCTACTGATACACTGATGCTGAAGCAACAGTCTCTGAAGTAACTATTTATTGTACTTCACTGTGGCCTGTAGACAAATTTGGCTCCATCTTGAGAAAAGATATTTTCAATTATTTCACTAATTGATCCACAAAATGGCGCAAATCTGTAATCTTGTGATATTGACACCATTTTTTTTAGTAGATTTTTTTTCTAGCCTCTGGGCAAACACAAGAGCTGAGCTGATCCAATGGATCATCTATTAATTGGCTGGAAGAAGAAAATATTTTTAGATTATTCTGTGTTTCAGACAACATGTTTCTTTGTATTATAACTATTATTTGATTCAAATATTTCGACTTAATTTATTTTCTTAAATCAAAAGCTAATGGATACAGCATGGTTACTGTGGTTAATAATACTGTATTGTTTATTTGCTAAGTGAGTAGATCTTAAAATTTCTCATTACAAAAAAAGAATTGTAACTATGTGTGGTGATGAATTGTGCTGATCATTTTGCAATGCAGACAAATATCGAATCATTATGTTGTATATTGGAACTATTATAATATTATTTGTCAACTATATCAAAATTAAAAAAAAAAAAAAAGAGCTAATGGGAGAGGTTTCTGGGAAGATGCTGGAGTAAGAAGAACCAGAAATCTGTCTCCTCACTTAGACAACAATCACATAGGCAGAATCTATCTGATATAACTTTTTTGGAAGTCTTGCAACTTCCAAGGGAAGGCTTAGATGGTAAATCGAAGTTAATTTTGGTCAATTTCAGCTCTACGTTCAGTGGCAGTCCCTTGAAAGGCAGCCATGAACGTGTTCCTGAAGCAGCTTGCACGCAGCTTACAAGAGCTATGTGGGAAAATATCAGGGATCTGTGTTCTGATAGCTGATTGCTGCTTCTTTTTTTTTTTTTTTAATTTATTTTAATTAATTTATTTATTTATTGGCTGTGTTGGGTCTTCGTTTCTGTGTGAGGGCTTTCTCTAGTTGCGGCAAGTGGGGGCCACTCTTCATCGCAGTGCGCGGGCCTCTCACTATCGCAGCCTCTCTTGTTGCGGAGCACAGGCTCCAGACGCGCAGGCTCAGCAGTTGTGGCACACGGGATAAGTTGCTCCGCGGCATGTGGCATCTTCCCAGACCAGGGCTTGAACCCATGTCCCCTGCATTGGCAGGCAGATTCTCAACCACTGCACCACCAGGGAAGCCTGATTGCTGCTTCTGATCATAAAGGTGCAGACACAGACGCAGGCAGTCCTCCACCGTTATAAGTTCCTTCTCCTCCAGATGAATGGACTTCCAGGGAATTTCAAGAGCTGGTGCCCATTACCCTTGCCTTTTCATTTCTCTCTTTTTCTCCTTTTGGGAGGCAGATATTAAAGATTAAGACATTCAAAATAAACTTCATATATGGAAAAACTAGAAAGTTACCATGCAAGCCCATGGAAAGGCACAAGCTCAGAAAAAACTGAGAATTCCTTAAGCTTACACCTCAGGTTGATCCTTGCATAGAGAAGGCCTACAACAATCAAAATAAAACAAAACAAAAACAAAGAAGAGCAAATTCTGAGGAACAGGAAAAATCTTATTTCCAGAGTTACCACATTGTTAGATTCAAATGTACAGTTGTCAACATAAAAATAATCACAAGGCATACAAAGAAATAGGAAAATAGGGCTTCTTCAAAGAAAAAAGAAATAAACCAACAAAAACTGTCCCTGAGAAAGACCAGAAGGCAGACCCACTAGGTAAGGACATTAACATAGGTATCTTAAAGATACACAAAGAATTAAAAAAAGACATGGAGGTGGTAAATGATATATGAACAAAATGGAAATATTTTGTTCAAATATCAATCAATGGAAAATCAAAATATCAATACCAATAAAAAATATAAACCTAAAAATAAAAACCAAAGAAAAATTCTAGAAGCTAAAAAAGACAATAACTGAAATTTTAAAATTCACTGGAGAGATTCAAAAGCAAATTTGAGCAAGCAGAAGCAAACTTGAAGACAGGACAATTGAAATTATCAACTCTGAAGAACATAAAGAAAAAAGATCAAAAAAAAAAGTAAACAAAGTCTAAGGTACCTGGGGGATACCATCATGTGGACAAACATATGAACTGTGAGAATTTCAGAAAGAGAAGAGAGAGAGAAAGGGGCTAAGAGATTATTTGAAGAAATAATAGTTTAAGATTTCTCAAATTTGATGAAAGACATGAGTACAACAAACTTCAAATAGGATGAATTCAGACTCACACCAAGAACACATTATGATCAAACTGCTGAAAGCCAAAGACAGAGAATCTTAAAAGCAGAAAAAGAGAAATGACTCATTACATACAAGGGAATCTTATTAAGATTGTTAGCAGATATTTCATCAGAAACTTTGGAGGCCAGAAGGCAGTGGACTGATATATTTAAAGTGTCATAAGAAAAAAGAAAAAGAACTGTCAACTAAGAATCTCATATCCAGCAAAACTGTCATTAAAAAGTGAGGGAGAAATTAAGACATTTTCAGACAAACAAAACTGAGCGAGTCTGTTACCACTAGGCTGGCCCTGCAAAAAATGCTTAATGGAGTCCTGCAGTTTGAAATGAAAGAACGCTAGACAGTAACTCAAAGCCATATAAAAAAACAAAGATCTCAGTAAATGTAAATACATAGGCAATCATAAAAGTTACTGTTATTGTAACAATGGTCTGTAACTTCACTTTTTGTTTTCTACATGATTTAGGAGACTAATACTTTTTTAAAATAAAAAAAAATTCTCATTTTAAAAGCTAGTATTATTATAACTTTGGTGTGTAAGTCCACCTTTGTTTTTTATATAATTTAAGGAACTAATGTATTAAAAAGGTTACTATTAGTGTATTTTTGACATATAATGCAAAATATGTAATTATGAGACACTGATAATTGAAAGGGGCAGGGATGAAGCTGTAAATGAGCAGAGTTTCTGTATGGTAATGAAGTTAAGTTGGTACAAATTCAAATTAGAATGTTACAACTTTAGAAAGTTAAATGTAATCCTCATGATAACTTCAAAGAAAATAGTTATAGAATATACAGAAAAAAATGAGAAGAGAATTAAAATATTTAACTACAAAAAAATAAAGAGACAATGGTGCAGGAAATGAGGAACAAAAGCTATAAGGCATAAAGAAAACAAATACCAAAATGACAGAAGTTCCACCTTATCAGTGATGCAAATGTAACATTAAATGTAAATGAATTAAGCTATAAATACATTAAAAAACAAGAAGGAATTCAAATCAGCAACCTAAGTTTACAACTTAAGGAACTAGAAAAAGAAGAGCAAACTGAACCTAAAGTTAGCAGAATGAAGAAAATAAAGATTAGAGCAGAGATAAATGAAATAAAGACTAGAAAAACAATAGAGAAAAAGAATAAAACTAATATTTGGTTCTTTGAATAGGTCAACAAAATTGGCAAACCTTCAGCTAGACTGACTAAGAAAAAGAGAGAAAAGACTCAAATTTCTAAAATCAGAAATGAAAGTGAAGACATTACTACTGATTGTACAGAAATAAAAAGAATTGTAAAAGAGTATTGTGAGCAACTATATGCCAACAAATTGGATAACCTAGATGGGGTAGACAAAGTCCTAGGAATATAAAACCTACCCAAACTGAAAAGTGAAGAAATAGAAAATCTGATTAGATCTATGACTAGGTAAGCAAATTGAATCAGTAATCAAAAATCTGACAAAGAAAAGTCTTGGATCTGATGGTTTCACTGGTGAGTTCTACCAAACATTTAAAGAACTAGCACCAATCCTCAAACTTTTTCAAAAAATTGAAAAGGAGGAAACATTTTCCAGCTCATTCTATGAGGCTAGCATTTCCATGATACCAAAGCTAGACAAAGTCATTTGCTGAAAAAAATCTTCAGACCAACATCCTTTATGAACATTGATGCAAAACTCTTCAACAAAATACTAGGAAACCAAATTGACCAGCATGTTAAAAAAATTATATGAACACTATAACCAAGTGAGATATATCTCTGGAACTCAAGGATGGTTCAATATATGAAACTAGATACATATAATATACCCCTTTGACAAAATGAAAGAAACAAACCCACGTGATCATCTCAATTGATGCAGATAAAGCATCTGACAAAATACTCTTTCATGATAAAAACACTCAACTAACTAGGAAGAGAAGGACATTTCCTCAACATAATAAGAGCCATATGTGAAAGACCCACGGTGAACATCATACTCAATGATGCAAGGATTATAGTTTTTTCTTTAATATCATGAAAAAGGCAAGGGCACTTGCTTTTGCCACTTCTATTCAACATAGTACTGGGAGTTCTAGATAAAACAATTATAAGATAGAGAAATAAAGACATTAAATTAGAAAATAAGAAATAATATTCTCTCTTCACAGAATATATGATCTTGTATGCAGAAAACCCTAAAGATTCCACAAAAAACTGTTAGAACTAATAAACATATTCAACATGTTAGCAGGATACAAAGTCAACACAAAATCAGTTGCATTTCTATACATTAAAAAAGAATAACCTGAGAAGGAAATTAAGAAAGTAACTCCATTTGCAGTAGCAGCAAAAAGAATAAAGGACTTAGGAATCAACTTAACCAAGGAGGTAAAAGAAATATATAATGACAACTAAAAATATTCTGAAAAAAAATGAAAGAAGATATGTATAAAAGGGAAGATATCCCATGGACTGAAAGACCTACTATTGTTAAAATATCAACTGATCTCAAATGCTCTAAAGATTCAATAAATCCCTATCAAAATTCCAATTTTTTTGCAAATATAGAAAAATCCATCCTAAAATTCATATGGAATATCTAGGAACCTTGAATAGCCAAAACAATCTTGAAAGAGAACAAAATTGAAGGACTCACACTTCCTGGTTTCAAAACTAACTACAAAGCTACAGAAATCAAACAGTGTGGCACTGGCATAAAGACAGACATAGAGACCAGTGGAACAGAATAGAGAGCCAAAAGGTTAATCCTTGATTATTTGGTCAAATGATTTTTAACAAGGATGCCAAGACCATTCAATGGGGAAAGAACAGTTTTTCAACAAATGGTGCTTAGAAAAGTGAATATCCACATATAAAAGAATGAAGTTGGGCCCTTGCCTAATACCATATATAAAAATTAACTCAAAATGATCAAAGATCTAAACATAAGAGCTAAAATTATAAAAATTTTAGAAAAAAAATAAGGCAAAAGATTCACAGCATTGGATTTGGCAGTAATTTCTTCTATATGACATCAAAGGCACAGGTAAAAAAAGTAAAAATAGATAAATATTAAAACTAAAAACATCTGTGTATCAAAGGAAACTATCAACAGAGTGAGAAGGCAACCTACAGAAGGATAGAAAATATTTGCAAATGATATATTTGATAAAGGATTAATATATGGAATATATAGAGAATTCCTAAAACTCAACAAATACAAAAACAAAACACCTTAATTCCAAAATGGGCAAAAAACTTGAATAGACATTTCTCTAAAGAAGATACACGAATGACCAATAAACCAATGAAAAGATGCTCAATATCACTAACCACTAGGAAAATGCAAATCAAAACCAGAAATGGGATACCCTTTAAAATGACTACTATAAAAAAATAAAATAGCAAATTGTTGGTGAGGATGTAGAGAAATTGGAACCCTTGTGCATGGTTAATGGGAATGAAAAATGGTACAGTCACTGTGGAAAGCGGTATAGTGGTTTTTCAAAAACTTGAAAATAGAATTACCACATGATTCAGCCAATTTGCTTCTTATATATACCCAAAAGAATTTAAAGCAAGATCTCCAAGAGATATTTGTACATCCATGTTTGTAGCAACATTGTTCACAATAGCTGAAACGTGGAAGCAACCCACGTATCCATTGACAGATGAATGGATAAACAAAATATGGTATACACATACAATGGAATATTATTCAGACTTAAAAATGAAGAAAATTCTGACACATGCTACAACATAAATGAACCTTAATGCCATTATGCTAAGTAAAGTAAACCAATGACAAAAAGACAAATACTGCATGATTCTAATTATATGAGATACCTACCATAGTCAAAATCATAGAGACAGAAAGTAGAACAGTGGTTTCCAGGAATGGGAGGAGAGGATAGAGGAGTTATTATTTATTTAGTATAGAGTTTCAGTTTTGCAAGATGAAAAAAGTTCTGGAGATCGATGGTGGTGACAGTTGCACAACATTATGAATATATTTAATATCATTGAACTGTACACTTAAAAATAATTAAGATGGTACATTTTATGTTATGCATATTTTACCACAATAAATATTGAAAAAAAATGCTAATGGGCTGGTGAAGAAAGGGACTGGTATTTGGACTCAAATAATATTAACTGTGGATCCATGTTCTACATTTGTTTTAGAAATCTTAGACTTTATCCTGCTTTCCCAAAAGCTCTCAAAAACTTTATATTTGTATAAGATTATAATTTTTATATATGTATATTTTATGAGCTCTTTCAAAGAATTATAAAAAATACATAATTAACTCTTGTTCAATTTAATTTTTGCTTCACATGATTTAAAATAAAACAGTACAAATATTTCATATTTTGAAAATATAAGATTTGAATGAATTAGAAATGGGTTTGTGCTTTTAAGAATTTTTAGTTAGCATATTGGTCTAGATTTTTACTTGTGTAGTTGGCTTATCTTCTACATTTTAAATAATTAAATAATAGGTCAATTCTGCTACCAAATTAGAGATGAAGTGGAAGTTATGTATTAAATTACATATGATTTACACATAGAATTATAGAATATAAAAACCTTGCACCATTTTCAACCAATGGCCAGGTTAAACTCAAGAGCAACTGTGGCCCAAATATCATCTTTTACTGACAAAAGAAGTGAGAATGAATGTGATAATACTTATTTCATGATATATATGATAGATTTTTAAAAATCACGGTCCTCAATATTTTCCTAAGCACTTTACCAATTAATGGGTTAAATCAAAAGATGAAAAACACATAAAAAACACAGATGATTGTCACATAAACTGATATTATCACATATAGCTGTCACATCAATGTCAATGAAAAGTACTAAAGTATAAATAACAGGAGTAGAGCTCTAATGACATAGAAAGCTGAAAAAAAGTTTTGTGAACTAAGTTATACGGAGTACCTAAAAAAATTTTCTTAATATTGCCATTGATATTTTATTTGCAATGACAATGATATTTTTACTCTTTCAGTAAAAATGTAGGAGATTTGGGTATATTCACTATGGGGATTTACTATTTAGTCCATTCCTATTGTAGAATGTTTCCAAAGGAATGATATTTTATTTTAAATTGAACTTTATTGATTCAGAAATTCTACAATTTCCAAACAGGGCTAACAGCCTTTTAAAGTAATATTAATGTCAAAATATGAATATGAATTCAGTAAGGATTTTCCCATTTATTTTGTCTGTATAAATTGCATGTTCAGATTTATTCATTAATTTCAAAGTTATAATTGAACAATGATTAATTTAAATATGGTGTGTCAGAACTATAAATAATACTGTAAGTCAATTTCTGACCTACATTATTTTTATAACATTTTTTTGTGCTTAGAAATTCAGTGGAATGCTGTCAGGTTAACTGCCTTAACTTTATCCGAGTAATGTTCCAAAGCTTCATATTGACAAGTGTACCTGTCTTCTGTTAACTATATATCCCAGGGCCATTTAAACCTTTAACTATTACTAATTGTGGCTGTTAGATTTATATATTATCATATAAAGCTAATAGCAAGTAGTTTTCCCTCAATTTAGATTTCTCATCACTTATCCTTCTAATCATATACTCTGAAGTCATTTTTCAATCTGAAATAAAGGAAGAAAATTATAGGTTCTGTGGTTTTGATGGATTATGTTGTGCTATATGACTTATGGCGTTATACTATCCTTCAGCTCTCTCTTGCATTATTTTCAGCTCAGTCCTAAATTAGTGTTTTTATTTTGATACTTAAATATTCAATTGAATTCAATTAAGGAATTTACCTGGTTTGAATATGATGCATTTTGTTTTTATTCAATTCCTAGTAATGTAATAGGCATGTAGATTGATTTTGTCTTTTCATCTTTCTTCTCCAAGGTTTTTCTATACAATTTCTGAGCATCCTCTGCATTTTTCTTGGTTTGTTGTGTGCCTTCAGTTGAAATTAAGAGAATATTCTGGAGCTGGGTAATAATTTATCACTCTACCATTCTGAATTATGTAATAATATTTGTCTCTATTTTGCATTTCCCTAATAAATGTCACCTAGGAATAGAATCTGTGTCCACTATCTTAGGACAGTTTTCCTTTGTATCCTACTTCTTAAGTGGGATCTAAACCATCACATAGCTCATGTAGATGTGGAAGAGAAATGACATTAAGATATCAAACATTTTACAGCTTAAGTCCTGATGCTAAAGATAATAAGATGCCAGGATCTCACAAGGAGATGAGGGTAGAGGAGTTAAAGGACAAGGGGAAAGGCTACAGTGGCCTATTGATTTCTGTCTCCTTAGATAAGGTTTCTTCCCTCTATCCTATACCTCCACCTTCCCTGACATGTAACGCTTGTCGTTACGACATGCAACATGGGGTTAATATTGGGAAAAGAGTGAAAATCTTTCTTTCAGAGCCTAAAAGTTTTAGGGGTGATTCTGGTCCCAGTAACATTCTACACTTATTTTGAAAATTCTTACAGGAAAGCAGTGTGACATGGTAGAAAGACCATGACGTGTTAGTGTTTCTCAGGCTCAGTCCTGGATATTTTTTCTAATCTCTCTCTCTGCTAGCCTAAAAGATACTATTTATTTACTTGACTTTAAATAAAATCTTAATGCTGGTGACTTAAAATTCATAACTGCAGCTTGAAACTCCCCTTCAGAATTTAGACACACATAGTTACTTTTCTACTTGAACCTTCATTTGTTCTCATAAGAATCTCAAACTTATCCAGTGTAAACATGAACTGCTGATTTCTCTCCTGAATCTTTCTTCTACATTTCCCTCATCTTCTTCACCTCAGTAATGGCAAACCATGTCATTTAGTCACTGGGACAAGTCAGAAACCTAAGGGTCAAGTCACTTTCTTTACTCACCCCCTCCATGCCCATCTACAACCCATCACCACTTTCTATTAGCTTTACCTCTAAAGTTTGTTCAAATGTGTGTTATTCACTTCTCTCTACCTCCACTGCCTCCTTTGGAGTCCAATCCTGCACTTGTACAGTAGCCCTATCAGTGGTCTCCCCACTTTCACTCCTAACCCTCTCCAATTCTTCTCCTACAGAGTTGGTAGAGTGATCTTTTTAAAATGTAAATTAGATCATAACACTCTCCCCTGCTTGAAATCAATCAGCCTTCATTTCGTATTGGAATAAAGTCCAAACTCTTTAATGTGGCACCTGTCTGTATTTCTATCTTCATCTCTCCACTTAACATCCATCACTGGTCACTCTACTCCTTTTACACTTCATTTCTGATTCTTCCTAAAATTTGCAAAGTATTTTCTGCCCTCAGAGCCTTCCTACAAATTATTCGTTGTTACCTGTTTACCTGGCTGATTTTTCCTCATATTTTAGGTCTCATCCCAAATGTCACTTCTTCAAGAGGCCATCCCTATAGGCTCTGCCAATTACACTGTTCCATTCTTTGTTCTTTCATTTCATGACATTCAAAGTTTGTTACAACATAATTTTTTTGTGTTTACTTGCATTGTATCTGGCTGCCACATTAGACTATCAACTATAAGTTTTAGGATGGGCAAGACATGTTTGTTTCATTTACCACTGAATCCCTACTATCTAGTACAGTGGCTATCACATGTAGATGTTGTGTAAAAAATACGTACTGGGGACTTCCCTGGTGGTGCAGTGGTTAAGAATCCACCTGCCAATGCAGGGGACACGGGTTCAAGCTCTGGTCTGGGAAGATCCCACATGCTGTGGAGCAACTAAGCCCATGCACCACAACTACTGAGCCCACGTGCCACAACTACTGAAGCCCGCATGCCTAGAGCCCGTGCTCCACAACAAGAAGCCACCGCAATGAGAAGGCCAAGTACCAAAACGAAGAGTAGCCCCCGCTCGCTGCAACTAGAGAAAGCCTGTGCACAGCAACAAAGACCCAATGCAGCCAAAAATAAAAAATAAATAAATTAATTAATTAAAAAAAAAAAACGTACTGACTAAAAGATACTGTGGTCTTATATTCCAGTCCTAGTACTAAACATGCATACTTTTTTCTCTTTATCAAATGGACTCCAAAAGCAGAGCATTTTGAGTTATGGGGGGGAAAAAAGGCTCCTTACTTGAAATCTAGCAGAATGATAAGCATGCAGCCTAGGAGATCTAATTATGCGTCTGAAATCCAGTATTGTGACTTTGCAAAAGTCAAAAATATTCTTCAGGGCTTCCCTGGTGGCGCAGTGGTTCAGAGTCTGCCTGCCAATGCAGGGGACACGGGTTCGAGCCCTGGTCTGGGAAGATCCCACATGCCACGGAGCAACTGGGCCCGTGAGCCACAATTGCTGAGCCTGCGCGTCTGGAGCCTGTGCTCCGCAACAAGAGAGGCCGCGATGGTGAGAGGCCCGTGCACCGCGATGAAGAGTGGTCCCCACTTGCCGCAACTAGAGAAAGCCCTCGCACAGAAACGAAGACTCAACACAGTCATAAATAAATAAATAAATAAATAAAAGAACGTGAATTTCTAAAAAAAAAAAAAAAAAATATATTCTTCATGTGTAAAATGAGAATATCTATTTGACCAGCAAACCCTAGAGTGTGTTATAAAAATCTAAAGTGATAATGTGCATAGATGTATCTTGTACTGCAAGATATACACAAATTTGACAAATTGTTTCTCTGGAGCTGTTAATTGTCAGTTTGAAAAGGTGTGGGTTTATTGTGGGTACCCTTCTTCTGTCTCATTTTCCTGCTTCTAATTCACCTGTAGTTTCAGATACCAGATATCCAAAGCTCGCTATAACAGTTAGTAAAGTGAGAGCTAATGTCTCTGAATGAGAGTGAGGGAGGGGATCTAGTAAATAGTCGGGTAATCTTTGAGTTTTATTCATATGTGTACTAGTGCATACACTTTGTGACTATTATGATCCAGGTAGATGGATTTGCCTGTAGCTGATTTTGGAGATCCAAAGCATTACTTTTATCTTTAAACATGTCTGAAGTGAACTTTCATATATCACCATCTAGTGGTGACCAGTAGAAAGAGCAAAAGCCCCATGAAGGCCTGTCAATCTATTCTTATCTATGGGTTATATAATAACACCCTACTTTAGAATGTCAGTGACAGTTCAAAACATCTTGCTGTCCAAGTTGTGTTTACCATTTTCTGACTATATTTAAATATTGCATAAAGAGTAACTCTCTTTAGAAAGCTCTATAGAATGCCAGCCGATTTTGCTGATGCAATGGTGTGTTTGAATGGTGCATTTCCTTATTTACCTCAGTAATGTCTGAGAACTTTATTATTTAAAAGAAAAATGTAAAACTAAATGTTCTGATTTTTTATATAGAGACGATACCCAGTGTTGAGCTTTTGTCCAGTTGAGATGACATTTGCACTGACACAGCAACACTTTCTCACTTGGTCTATTTTTTGTTTTCAAAGCAAGTGTCTGAGGCCATGAAATAAGAGGACAGTAAAATAACTTACACTATATATAAAAAAAGAGCCACCATTAAGTGAGTATCTCCCTCTGGTTAGCAACCTTGTACACATATTCTCCCAATAATCCATAGGAAGGTATTATGACTGCAACCGCAGAGATAATGAACTAGATTCAGAAAAGTTAAGTAACTACCTAAGATTACACAGCAAATAAATCATACAAATCTATTACTGCCAGAGGACTACTTTTTAACAGAACCACTTTGCCTGAAACCTTGGCAGTAACAGCCCTGAGCTCTACCAAATGAAGCAAATTCTCTCTTTCTCTCTCTCTTACACACACACACACACACACACACACACACACACACGAAAGATCTTACTTTGGATTGAATGTTAATGAATTTTAAGGAAAGCTCTTAACATTTTAACTACACAAATATATTTGACTGGCTTAGCATCAGTAGTAGAGGCTACTGGGGCCTCAGCCAGGTACCTTTCTCTAGCCAGTACAGCATCCATCCCCCGGCTGCTGACAGTGTTAGCTGTTAATTGTCCACAAGGGCAATTTTCTTCAAAAAAAAAAAAAAAAAAATTGTCTTTTGCCGGAAGCCATCTTGCCTGGAAATGTTTGAGAAATTACCCGTCACCATGGCTGCCTGCAGCCAACAACTGACTGATATAGGGGCACAAAGCTTGGAGCCTGTGCTTCCAGGTTAGACAACACTATAGACACTACAGTGTTAATCACACTCCAGAGCTCCCTGCAGGCCAGGCTGGAGCTAGACTTGAGCTGAAACCTCACCACTTCTGGCTTCAGTCCCTTCCCTATCCTGCTTCCCTCACTCCATCACAAGTTTCTCTGAAGGGCACTCCCTTGCATTAGAATCCCTGTCCCACAGTTCAAGGTCTTCTTTTGGAGGAATCTGATGTAAAACAGAAGCTTATTGCAGTTTCACTACTTATTTTTAAAAATGCAGTATGGCAACAGAGCAACAATCTTATATAGGTACAATTCGGCAAGCAGAGTATTTTGCTTACCCACGGGTCCTTGTTAAAGAGAAGAAATATCACATGAAAAATTAAAATGTAAAGAAAACAAAACCATCCCAAATGGTATAAAATATCAGAACTGTCTCTTTGGAAAAGTTTTTAAAAAAGATATAAAGGATTGTACAATGCCACTAAATGCAATAAACAGAACAAATTACAGTTCATGATGAAAAGAGAAGAAAACAGCTTTTGGTAGAATATATTACAAAAATATAGCTAAATGTAGGTAAATAAACTGTGCAAACAAAATACTATTTTCTCCTTGATTTTTGCCCCTGGGTATTTAATAGAAGAAACAAATCTCCATTTCTCCTTAAGAAATACAAAATGGACTGCTTTACCAGACTGTAAAGTAACTCAGTAGCAAATTTAACATTATTCATTAATTATTTCACACAGACATTATTTTCTTAAAGCAACAGGAAAAAAGAAACATTAAAGAAAGCAGAGCATTGAAAGAGAAAATGACTACTTTTTTCTACATCAATCTTTTATGCTTTTCACCTTTATCCTAGTTCTGTCTTTTCAAAGTCAAGTCCAAGGACTCATTCAGACTCCTTGAATAAGAACATATTGGAATTGAAGCTCAGGAACCTGCACATTAAAAGCGTTTTCAACTCTTAAACTTATACTGTTATATGTCAATTATATCTTAATAAAGCTGGTGGGGTGGCAGTGAGGTAGAAAAAAGGCACTTTAAGCAATAGTCTTCAAAATCAGTCTCTATGTACCCTTGGGAATCACAAAGAATTTCCTATGGGTACATGGGCACATAGGCACATAGTTACATGATAATCATTCCTAGAACCTCAACTTCTATAGGAACTCCTTCTTAAAATTGGTTCACACCATTCTGGTTCACAGCATCTTGGCTTTTCCTTTCCAGCTTCCCTTTTTTCAATCATTTTTTTCCCCTACTTTGCTAAAGAGAAGTATGTTACTGCCCTAGGTATAACCAAGTCAGTCAAGCCAAACCAAGGAACAGTTAGAAAATGGATGGCTCCTAATGGATGAGTCTTACAGGGGAAGCAAAGAGAGTTTTGGCAAGAGATACTGAAGATGGCCGTGCCTTTTCCCCTGCAAACAAAATCTCATGGCAAGGTCTCATGTTTCTTTTTTATCTATCTATCATCTATCTATCTATCTATCTATCTATCGCTATCTATTGTTTTACTGTTTTATCATTTTATCTTCCTGTCCAGAATTCAGAAGAGGTGATCTTAAGAATGGATATCATATTTTTATTTGAATTGATAATGAAGTTAGTTTGATTTGGCTGATTGGTTTGATAATAAAGACTGGTTTTTTTTACCATTTACCATAAACTCAGTAATTTAATTGAATAATTGTAGTTGCAGCTATAAGCTTTTGGCAAAAATATATTTATAGCACAACTACAATATACAACATGTTGGGAGATAATATCCTCTGTGACTACTTAATTTTATGAAACAATTTTAGATATCAACTTTGTGAGGGAATATATACTATTTTTCAAAATGTTCAGGCATACATGAAGAAAAAAATTGATGCACACTGCTCTAAAATTTTCAAACCATATGTCCTAGATAAATTCCAAAGCAAACCATACAATCTGGCAAATGAGGAAGACAGGAAGTCTGCAAAGGTCCCACTCATATTTCTTTTAAATTTTATTATCTACCTTTAGTCTGAGAGGAGTACCAGAAACTGTCTGTATTGAGAGAGACACAGAAAAGAGACCTGGAGAAAATTCCAGTGACACAGCGGTATGAATGTTTAGAGGCTGACTGGTATCTGATTGCTTATATCTACATGCACAAATCAAGGTAGAAAAAAAATAATGTAAAATAGGGAAACAGAAGATAATTTTAGGAGAGGGTGGTCATTTTGAAGGTTGGTTCACTCAATTAATTAAAATTCTTAATCATTCTATTATTTCCAACTATAAAATCTGAATTTGTGAAAATTCTAAGTGGCATTATCTAGTTCTTCAAGGGGATTATTGGTAGTTTCAATAATTCAAAAGATAAACTATGTGAGTTCAATTTTTGATAGAAAGAGAAACACACATCTACTTTAAATAGTCACATAAATTAATACACATGTAGAGGAGTTAACTGTATAATTAAGTTGATTTTTTAGAAGAACCTCTTAAAAACCTCTCTCTTCCCTGGAGTATTTTCAATCACTCTATCAAAATATCATGGAGAAAAAAATGTAAAAAGATGTTTATGCATTCAATACAGAAAATTCATATTTGGCATTTGCTGTTTTTGTGATAGCCTCCTAGGATCACATTTCTCTGTAGTCTTAAAAAAATTCTCCAATTCAAGCTTATATTTATAAAAGGTGCAAAATGCACAGGTAGAGTATAGGATTTTATCCAAAGACAAGAAACACTGTTTACATGACTGGCATTTAAAATGGTTATGAAAAAATTCTCAACATTACTTGTAGCATGAGAATCATGAATGTCCTAGAAAAGACAATGATAACCTTAGCTGGCATGAAAAATAAGACAGATTCAGTGTTTAATGGCTTTTGTGATTTTTTAAAATGTGAACTGCATGTTTTATAAAAATCCCTTTTAGTTTCTGTTCTCAAAAGCCAGCTATCCCATTATTATTCCACATTAGTTCCATTCACTGATTTGATGAGTAAAGGCCTGGTGGCCAGATGCAAATTCTGCTTTCTGATGTTAATTTAACAAGCAGAATAGCTGTGAATCTGTCATTCGCCAACCAAAAGCTTGGAGGAGTCACAGAGGATCCTTGTGAGAGGTATCACACAAATCTAAGCAATACAAGGTAATTATATGAATTGACTTAGTTCTGAAAGTGAAAATTCATATGACTAAAAGAGAAAAAGCCATGATTTTTATGTAAAGATTTGAGCTCTTTCTTGGTCAAGAGATGTTGCTACGTATAAAATACTACTCATTTTCTCCTAAACCACACCCAGACTTTCAAAACCTGCTTATAAATGAAGCACAGAGAGAAATGAACAATCTCACATTTGAATCAATGAGTGATAACTATGAAATTAGTTGATGACTCTGCTATGAATAAAAGACAAGTTACAAGGATAGCTTTGTTATTTAAGCAGCGTGGGATTCACTGTATTAACAGGTTTTCACATTTGAGCAACGTTGACTAACAGGAGTTCAATATTCCTAAAATTAGTATTCAGGATCATAGCAGGTAAATACAAGGCTAAGGAGAGACTTAGAGGTAAAGCTATGTTGCCTCTGAAGACTGAACCATTATATTTGCAAAGAGTTTGCATTTTTATGAATATGAAAAAATATTCTATGTGGATTAGGTACAAAAGAATGTTTAGTTTCTGAGATGTTAAGAAGTCCGGATATCTAGTTCAATGAGCCCCTTGTATTCTGAAATATGGAATTTCAAATGTTTTGATATTTGATTTGAAGAATCAGAGATAATTAAAATAACTGCATTCAGACTTAATTTTCAGATGTCCCTTTATGGTTGTGCCTACACAAAGACCAAGTACAGGGGACACATTCTTTGTTGTATAGTGCTTGTCACACAGTATGTGCTTTATAAAAATGTGTTGAATGACTGAATACACAATGTCTTTGAACGACTGTACGGGACAAGAATAAGTCTCCCTATAGATCCTCATTATACTTTCAAATATACTTAATGGCATGTCTAATTAATGCTCTACTGGCAGTACCTCTCAAATTTTAATTGCAGACTCTCGTTCTCCAGCTTTACTGAACCAATTTCACGTGGTCAAGTCAGAGGTTGAGCTAGGTGAGAGGCAGATATTCAGGGAGAAGTGAAGACACAAAAAAGGAATGATCTGGGCAGAGATAGGAGGGCAGACACTCTTGACTTGTTCAGTGTCTCATAACTAGAGCTTCTTAAGGCTCTGGAAGGAGTTGCTAAAATAGAGCCTCAGCTTTCAAAGTCATATGTTCTAATAGTCTCTACAATCTGAAAATCGAGAAAAATGCACTTTGATAATAAAAAAGGAAGAGGTGGGGCTACCGAAAATAGCTACTTTGTATAAAATGGAGAGGCTAAGAGATATGGAGTCATAAGAGTAATCTGAAAGAAATAGACAGCTAAGATTTGGTTAGGCAGATTTGTCTTAATCTGAGGTTCTATTATGTATTGTGTCAGACATTGTTGTTTACATGACAGTTGCCAATCCTCTTCTGCCTGGTTACCTCCTGCTATAGATGATGGAAGAGACTCTTTCCCAGTCTTTCTCATAAGTAGGGGAGGCATATTGTTTATATCTGGCCAGTGGAATATAAACTTAAATTGCTGATAAATTCTGGAAAATTTCTTGCTTTATGATAAAAGGGACAAATATATGTTGAATGAATGATGGGTGGATGGATGAGTGCTTAGGTCTCATAATCAGAACAAATGATATGATTGGATTGCCAAGATTTTTTCCCCTATTTTGCAGTGATTTACAACTCTAACATGCCAATATAAAATACTGATAACTTAAAACATAATACCTACCTCTCACCTGCTAAGCAGCTTAGTCGAGGTCAAGGAATAACAGAGATATTTAAAACAAGACAAGAGTCTTATGGATTAAAATAGAAATATACAGGAACTTTGTGTGTGTTTGTGGGGATGTATATTGATGCTTGCATATTCATTTAAGGTATAACTACTTTATGCCCATATAGTGTCCCATCATAGTCATTCCTAGGAGAATAAACTTTGAAAATCTTCTATCTGTCCCTTCTATTGAAATTATTTGCATATTGCAAAAACTCCTGCATTGAGCTCTTTACATCCCCTAAGGGAGAACTCCATCTTGGCAACTCTTAATACACTAAGTCAACTTAGCATTCATTCCCTCCATCCATCCCTTCTCTTCCAAGTGGCACACATGATGTAATGTTACTGCAATGAAAGGGAAGCTGTGTGGTTCTTGACCACTGTTATTCCTCCATGGTAGCATCTACTGAATCATCTGAGTCATTTAACTCCCTGGTCATATAATTTGTACTAGTTTACTAAACCACTTCATAATCATTGCTCTGCATTGGTCTCAATCCCCAGTAACTTTTTTTTTCCTTTCTTAGACTCTCTTTTTTTCTCCCCAGCCCATGGATTCTTTATTTAGCTTAGAGGAAAGAAAATCCCCAAATTATTAGATTCTCAAACATCTTTCTCTTACACTTAGACCATGGACTTAAACTTGAAAGATAGGATGCTTTATGCTCTAGCTTCATCGTGAGCTATGATGACTGCTGTGGCAGTAGAGAGCTCACTGAGAACAGTTCTATGGGGAAAGACAGCGTGGTGGGGTGAAGGTGGCAAGGATTTCTCTGATTAATACCTGACAGTGTCATTCCACAATTTATCCAATAAGGTTTTTTAAAAGGATTAATCCTCTAATTTTCAGCTCATATTCATGAATTTATTGATTTAATTTTTGTTTTTTGAACACTGACTATTTTATATCTGTCTGGTATAATGCTAGGTATGTCTGAATAGAGTGCTGAAGAAGAAAGACAAGGACTCTGCCTTAATAGAACTCACAATGTAGTTGGGGAGAGGGACTGTAAATTAAATAAATAGAAAAAGATTATAAAGTAAATAAATAGAAAATGAAGAAATGTAAAATTTGATATGAAGGAAAAAACAGACTGAAGGTATCGCGTTGCACACCTATGGCAGGGCTACTCTAAATATAAAGAATGGGCAGGTCCTGCTGCTCTCTGATTTCCATATAACTCTACATCTGTCTCAGGCAGCCCTTTGCCTCTCAGTTCTGGATTAAACAGGCAGTTTTGGTCATGTCTCCACTAATTTGCTCTCTCTCCATCCTGCGAATTTTGCTTGCTCTGCGAAAACTTCTCAGACCTCTCCAGTTCAGGCAGAGCTCCCCATCCTTTGGAATAAAATAATATATGTGCTCTTTCTATATTTGCATGATGTTTAAGGAAAAATGTCTTTGTAATGTCTCTGGTTCTTCTGTCATCTCATCTCACTTATCAAGCTTTCTGTAAACTCTTTTTATCAGATAGGAATTAAGTTAGGGGCCTTGAATATAGTTACATTGGTTTGTGCCACTATGTATTCTTCTTTCTCTTATTTTACCCCAAATAAGTATTCTCATTTCCAAATGCAAAGTATGTCCACTCAGTAACTAAGAAATAAGCTTTTCCACAATAACCATAAGTTATCAGGTGCATATTATGTAGCAGGAATTGTACTCACTAATTTGCATAAAATTTCTCATTTTATGCAGAGAAGAACCTTATGAGAGGCAGATCGCAGCTCAGAAAGGTTATTTTCTTGAACTGTCTGTACATGCTGGATTACAGTGGAATGTGCTTAGAAAGCAGGGCTGCCTCTGCAATGAGCACTTTCTGAAGCATTTTTCAGCCTTTGCATAAGTCAATTTTGTGTGTGTGCAAATCTACCTTAACTGTCAGTCAGCTATGCACATTATTTTTTTTAATCTTTAAATATAACTAATTATTGATGTTAATAAGCAATGTGATTCTAAAAGGTCCAGCTGGCACCTTTTTATATCCACAGCAATATTCTAAATGCAAAAGCAAAAACTAATTTTTGTAGAGACTTGAAATCATTATTTCTCTTTTGTCATTAAATTACCTAAATTTTACTGAAGCCTTTCTATTGGAATTAAAATTCATTTTACAGAGGCCTATCTCCCTAGGAACTCAACAACTAAAAAGCAAAAAAAGAAAAAATTGAAAGCTTTAGGTTTTCAGTGATAAAAGTGATTTGTTGAATTATATGGCAATAATTACACTTATAAATCCTACTATGAGATCAGTCAGCCATGTACTGCCCTTTAAAAGAAACCAAAACTGCTGACAGATGTCTGCTAGCTATCAGGCAATAAGATTTTTATCAAATTATGCCCTTTCATTTTTGGCTCTGAAATTGGTTGCAAATTCACCCTTAAGAAATGCACGAGTAATATTCAACCAATAGCTGGCCTTATAATGTACTGCAGTTCTTCCTGAGAGTATTGTGGGGTGAAAAAGAAATGCTTACATTTCTGCTGTTATGTAAGACAAAAGAAATGAGTCTAAACATTAATCTGTTATGGGTAAGCCCAGCTATTCCAGTTATGTTAACAGTAAACTGTTAGTGAAGATTAGCAATTATAGAGAGATTATGTTGAAATCAGTGGTTACCATTACCAATAAAACTTGAAAAGGTTTCAACTATATATTTTTGTGACATAAATAAGCCTTGGTAGCTTTTAATATCAGATAATTATGATCAAATTTTATTTAAATGATACACCAGGAATCATTCATTTTATCATCTAGATAAAAGGAACATAAGAAGATGTTTACCATGTGTGAAAGTGAAATAAAGAGCAAAATAGAACACTAGCATATTTTATGTGACTTGTGGTTGGCAAACCAGTGCTGTAATATCCATTCTTTGGATATCACTAGAACACTTGATTCAGTCTTGGTTCCAATATATCACATTAACACTTATACATCTTGTAAATCTGTATCCTGACAGCTTACACAATTATGTAGCAGCTGTGAAAAGATTGAAAGTTGAAAAACAAACAAAAAACCCTCGAGTCTTTTGACTCAAGATTTTTTTATCCTTATCATGAAATACATATACATAATGCACATGTCAGTCATCTTGTAGCACTGACATTGAGCAGAAGAAAGAATTGCAAAAAAGGCATATTATCTTTTAATCTTGGTTGTATAATGCACACATTAGCCTATCCATTAAATAGTCTGTTAATTATTCACATCTATTATAGATTACACTGTCTGAAAAGACATAGACCATATTTGTGAACGTCCAGTGTACTATCAGTATGTTTACTTTTAAAATGAAGAAACTAATTATCTGTAGTCTCAAAAATGTAAGAATAATAAAATGAGCAAACTCTTCAAAACTACAAAGTTTATTATTTAGTGTAAAATATATCTAGAATCTCCATTTTTATTTTCCCCCCCTTCTTTGGCTATAGTTTTTTCATCTCCAGTAAAAGGTAGAAAGGACAAAGAGAAAGAGATAAACTATTCATTTTACTCCATGATCAATCTAGTGGAAGATATATAGAAGATTAAAGACCATTAAACTTCCTAGATAACATAGGGTTCCAAATCATCCTTGCGATCCTTGTCCTCAATGAGTTCGTGTGTATAGGAGCATGTGCGTGTTGGTGGCGGGTGGAATTTAATAGCACGCAGTTTTGATTTTACAGGCCATCTAAAGAGTACTTCAAGTCACTACGATGCAAGAAGCTTTCTGTCATAAACTTGACTACATCAGGATCGCCTTAGACATTTCCTCTTTTTTATATTTTAATGCAAAAATTAAACCCATCTGCTTGACTACCAGGTATTTACCTGGTCTAAAATATGCAATTTTACATCTTATGAAAGTGACAATGGCAGAGAATTACAAGACCTTTTGTTTTATAAAATTCAAACTTAGATGTGTAAAGAAGGAAGTAAAAGTAGAGGAAGGAAAGAGGAAAAGTATGTGGAGCTAGAGCCATGCTCTAGCAATTCTTGTGCCCTTTATAGAGAAGGTCTGTGAGTGGAGAAGCTGTGTATTCCCCTCCATTAGGTTTCTTCCCTGTGTTCATACAGCAAGATTGGTAGCCAGCAGAGTCAGGAACCGATAAAAAAAAAAAAGACTGCTTATAAAATAGGAAGCTATGTTAAAACCTCCCTTGGGATCACCTTAATAGAGAAAGCACATTATATCTGCCACCATGTCAAATCAGAGGCCTCTATTTTGTACTATTTCCTTTAGCCAAGAAATGTGACTTCCCTTCCTTCTGCTTATTATATCATGTTCAGTTGACATGCTTCTGTCAGCTTAGTACTACAGAGAGAGATGTGTTGTAAGTATACAAATTTAAAATCTAAAAATCACATTTATCATTTTAGATATTCCCCTTTGTTACATCTGCTCACATTTATTGCTTTTCCTCCTTCCCAGATGTTCTCTTTGAAACTATATTCTGACTATTGCTAATTTAATCCCTTTCAAACAATATTTATGCCCTTTTTTCTGAAATTATTCCTAAATTTAGTTGTAAAACATAAACTAAAGCTTAGTAAGTAAAATTAGCCAGAAGTTATCTTTACTTTTGAATAAAACAGGGTGCTTGTATCTTTAGTACAACTGTTAACTAAACCAATCAGGGATGACTTCAACTGAGAGAAAACACAATTTTTTAATGAAATCCATTCAAAGCCAAAATGGCCCCAGGTAGGTTTGGTTTGAGTTTAGACTAGGCAAAGATCAAAAGTCATTTTGCACTGGCACAATATTAGAACTTTCACATTCAGCCTGAATTATTAATTATTCCAGAAAAGTTCTTTAGATATAAGAAAAGTCTAATTCTGGAACCACCATCAGGGCCCACACTGCAAGACACCATTCACAATTTATACCTTACTACTGTAATATGTGTTTGGTTGGTCCGCCTCTGAGTATCCAGACATTCTTTGCCTTACTTCTGTGATTATTCTATATACTACAGTGCATGGTGGTTTCTGAATGCTACCTTGTTCTTACTGTATTAACTTGTCATTTATTTAGAGGGAGCATGACTGCTGACTTCTCAGAAAAAATTTGTTGGTAATCAAATTGGAAGGACAGTATAATCTATTTATAGCTTTTTGAAACTTATCTTGGGAATACATGAACCCTGAATGCTCTTCCAGGGATCATAACAGGACTACATACTAATTCTGAGTTCTGGGCAATTTTTACGATCAACTGTTCTTTTCACTGAAATACTGCATCCATTACCTATCAACTCACTGCAGACCACTGTGGCATCATATAAGAAAGGAGGATTAGAACAAAACAATTCCCACTCTGCTCTGGACGAATTCCCTAAATACTATGAAATATGCATAAACGTCAGGCCTGTTTCATTCTTCCTGCAATATGTGTATAAAACATATAACCTTGAGCACAATCTGCTGGGTAAATTCCTAATGTCCCTCTGAATTACTCTCCAACTATAGGCGATGTAGGTATTGTAGTCTCTGGTGCTTTTATACGTATCTTCATATTTAGTAAAACTGATATTAGTTTGTCATGAGATGGGGGGTGGAGGATACAGAACATTATTTATCTGTATAACTTTATATATCTCCATGCTAGTTATCTAGGGGGATTTATATAAAATTGATAGTCTCTTTCTAAATAATTGCTAACCCTAAGTGGCCTAGTAATATCTGAACTACTCTAACATCAATTGTGTAATTTTCTGAAAAATAATAAAAACTGTTAAATTCTAGGCACATGAAACCATTTTTGTCAGTTACAGTGTTCCTCATGAGTTCAAATTAAGTTGAAATCGAAATATACCAGTTTTATGTGGTTGACAAATAACAGTTCGCTTACTGCTGCTGATAAACTCAGAGTCACAGGTACGTGTAATATTTTGTGATATTGTCCCTGAGAAAGCTTCCTGTAGCCACACATCCATCCAAGCACATTCATTATATACCTATTCGGTTGAGGGCATTGTCTATCAGATTCATTTTATTTTACCTCTTAAGTTAGCCAGAGCCACCTTTGCTGGTTCTGTAATAAATAACCCAGTTTCGAAGGAATAGAAAGAAGTGAAGAGAAGACGAGAGGCCATTTTATGGAGAAAGGTGTTTTGACATCATGGAGCAGTTCTTCATGGAAGAGGAATTGCTCCTCTGGGAAAAGAGGTGGTTACAAACAGATGGTCTTTACTAAGTAGAATTGACAGGTCTACAGGTAATGAATTGGCTTCTATAAAAGAGGCAGTTTATCCACTGAGGTTTCAGCACTACGGGGCCTAATTATTCCTGACATATTGCCCATTTCGTACGCTCACAATATTATGGCCAAATAGGAAAAAATAATTATACAAACTAGTAGCACAAAACTCAAGGGAAACAATGCGGGTTATAAAAACATTACCAGAGAATGGGTTCTTTTTGAATGCAGGTCCATCTGTTCCTTCTAATTCTGCAAATGGTGAAGACCAAATGCTATTACAACAAATTCCTAGGGACTAGATTTTTTTTGCCTTATACATTTAATTTTTGTTTTAGTAAAAGTTTCTAGAATAAGCAAGTGATTGGAGCTTGGAAATATTTTCATTATTCAGATACTATAGCTGTAATATCTTGTTGTGTATCTAGTTTTGTTGTTTGTTTTGGTAGAAGCGTAAGAAGGAAAGCATGGTAGGTCATCTTAGCTCCTAAAAGAAAAAATGTTCATAAGTCAAATGAAAAATTTATAAGCATTCCACTATATGACAGACACAGCTGTGCTTTTATTTACATTTTACATATGATACATAGCACTTCTAGAAGAAGGACTTTCAGAAGAATAAAGTTCCAGAAAATGTTTTCTATTAATAAAATCATCAAAATATTTATGTAAGAATGTTTAAGTTTAGATACTGGTCATTAGAAATTAGAAATATTTAATACTAAAAAAGCCTACATGTGCTATAAAATAAACTTAGTTGTATATGCAATGTGACATACCTGTAAGATATCTGTAAGCAACATATTTTCACGCATGACTCATATGACTCAGCCTCATTACTTTATAGACATTCAAAAGCAATATGAACTTAAAGATCACCTGGAAAAACTTTTTTGATTCAACTCTATTCACTCAAGAAATTTCTTGATTTTATTTTTTGATAGCAAGTTCTAGCTTTGGGATAAAACACACACATCCAGATGTTCCTTTAGCACGAGAGTGCTGAACCAGAGCCATATTATTTTTTGTTCAACCACCTGTGTATTAGCATCTGTTTCCAATTTTATATATGCAGTTTTCTACATTGATTACCATCACTTTCATTATTTCACAAACTACATGATGTAGCAACCACAAGACTCTTACATTCCAATTTCCTAGATTGGTTTATTATAAAAATATACTACAGTGTTTGCGGAAACCCAACATCTCTTGTCTAAAGAAACGCAGTCAAACAAGAATTTTTTATTCCAAAAATATTCTAATTAGATCTAATTAGATTAGACTAAAAAACATTTTTTTAAATAAGATTTTTATGGGTAATAAAAAATTAAATATGACCATTATAGAAAATTTTGAAAAGATAACCACCTGTGTTTCCTTGGTTTCTTCTTCTGCATCATGTGTATATGCAAATATATATATATACACATATATTATATATATACACAAATATATATAATATATATGTATATACTTACTACTTACATATTAAACATATATACTGAAGTATATGTGATATATATACTTTATATAATAGTATATATATTACATATGTATGTTTTTAAAAATTGGGAGATACACATATCTATATCCTGTTTTATCTATATCCTGTTTCTTTTTCACTTAAATTTATCTTGAACATTATCTCTATAATTAGAAAATTATTGTTAAGTCATATGAAATTTCTGCTTACAGGAAGAAGTTCACTGTTTTTATGAATTATTATTAAACCTCATTGTAATGTTAATTTGACACTAGCAGAAGTATAATCAATAGTCAAAAAACCACAATACTAATATTTAGTCTTACCATAAATGCATCAACACAAAGCAAATATAACTTCTATAAGCAGCTTTTTTTTGGACAAAAGGCCTTCTTTTGGCATAATTCTTACTGCGTTTTCAATGATCTGACTTTCTGAGGTACATAAACTTCCACTTCTCTTTAGGGCAGGCTGAGTGAGGAGTTCAGAAGTTGAAATCTCAGTGCCTTCATGCTTCAGGTTTTGCAATCATGATTATAAACTTTATAATCTAATTGTTATATGTAAACTTAATAATTATATGCAAATGTCTCAGTCCACAGATAGAATTCTAGAATTCTTTCTGCTCTAACCATACTTATTTCAGCACAAAATCAGCTTCAGAGTAAATCCATAAACATTTATTGGCACCCACAATAAGCCAGGCACAACATCAAAGATGTGGAACACGAGGGTGAACAAGTATCCTTTTCTCTGGGAGTTCAATTCTGCAAGGGAGACACGTGAAACACAACTTAATGCTAATGCAATTTGATGAGCAACAGAGATTGCACAAAGTGCAATAAGAACACGGATGAAGAAGAAACCTATTCTGACGGAGAGATGGAGTTGAGGAGTAGAAGTGAGGGAGTGATATTAGAAAAAGTGCTATATCATTAAAGAATGAATCAGGGTTTTCTACACAGAAAAGGGGAAGACAGGAATTCACAGAGCAAAGATGTTGAATCCTGAGTAAAGAAATGGCTGGTAGAACAGCAGCTCCCATCAAGGATTTAAAAAAAGGAAACTGCCATGATCGGGTCAGTCTTTTTAAAGACAATTCTAGGGGATAAGATTTTGCAGCTATTTCTCAAGCAAAATAGCCCTTGGTGATAGTCCCTATGTAAGGAAAAAGAATTTTTTTAAAAATTCAGGGGTTTTGAGCTTAGGCAATGGTGTGAATGATGCTCTTTTTTACAGAAAATAGGATATACATGTCTAATAGGACAATAACTTCATATCCCTTGGCAAGAAAGATGGTTTTAGATCTTATATAAATATAATAAGCTCACATACTAAAAGTTGTCATTAACAGGGTATCATTTCAAACATTAACCTTAAAATTAGACATTTATTAATTTTCTAATAATTGTTCCATATTTATGTGCATTCCTGGAGTTAGGGTTTAGCCCTAATTAAAAACAAAGAGACATTCCACAAATAGAAATTTTTTAAAAAAAACAAATAATCTAGCATAAAATTCCACCCCAATGATCTGCTGATAATGTCTAGAAAAACTACTGTAACATCAAGGAAAAATACTTTTTTTTTTTTTTGGTAAAGTACTCTTTTTATAAAAACATATGTATAAACACACACACATAAAATAAATTCCGCTAGAGTCTCAGGGGAGAGCAAGCAAGCTCAGAAAGCTTTTAAAAAAATTGACCATTACTGTACTTCTGTTGTAATGTGAGACACTTGAAGAAAGATTCAGGGGAAGATTGCCTTATTGAGCTCCCAAAGGAAAAGAATGTACAAACTGTACATTCTTTGGAATCAAAGGAAAAGGAGAAGAATCTTTTTCTTAGCGTACCTTATAAAAATCCACAAAATTATAGGGTTATTTTACTTTCTTTGTGCATAGATGGAAGAGCCATTTGCTAAAATAAACCTCTGAAAGACAACTTAGTAGCCTACTTTAAAAACTACAGCTACAGGGTAGAGTGAAATGATAAGAGGGCATACGAAGCTCTGTTTGGAGGATTTTTTTTTTCATTGTAATTTTTACTATTTTCCACAGGTCTATATTGCAATTTTCAAAATTTGCATTCATTTTTAGGGACAACTATTTATAGCAATTCTAACTCTAGTAATACTATATTTTTTTACAACTTCTTACCCTTCAGAATATTTTAAAATGTATCCACTTAGATATTGTTTATTTTGATCCATTTTAACCCTCAGCTCTTTGGTGGGGAATTTGCACACACTGTCATCAAAAAAAGTCTTTAATAAACCTATATGTAATCTGGAGTCACCCTAGAAACACAGGTTAAAAAAATGTATTTCTTGGTGAAATACAAATGAATATATTCTAATATCTCCTCAGCAAAATATAAATTTATTTGTAAACAGTAATCATCTTCTTTATTATGGAATATTCCAAGGAATCACTACATATAAAATAACAAATACATCAACTCTCATTTCTACTTCCTCACCACCCCCCAGTCAGTTTCCATTGATTGCAGCCCAAGAATCCCCACACCCAACCACCACTGCCTCACATGACAAAAAATGTCCTCATCTGCAATTTTATAGAAAAAGAAACTTAGCTTCAGAGAGATTCACAAGTTTTTCTAAGATCATCAAATTACTACAAAAAAGGAGAAGGATTTTTTAAGCAATGGATAATGAAATCCTTTATTAGACTTTGTATATTGATTTATTAGTTATTTCTCTTAGTTACTTGGATCAGAAACTGTTTCTTTCCTTTGAATTTATCAAACATAAAGTAGTCTGGAATTTCTGAGTTTTAAATAGCATATATATTGTTTGATCTGCCTATCCTCTATCACCTCTTCCTCTGACAGTACCCATATGTTGTCTTGGCTTGGGGGATCTTCCTGTTCCCCACTGAATACAATCTTGGGAGACTGTTAATCCAGATACCCAACTCTCCACTAGTCAAGGGGAGGGAAAGTGACCAGCTAGTCAGATGTTCTTTCCCTCAAAGATTCTTCCTGAATCTTGACTGGATTAACACCTGGGCTGAAAGTGGCTGGAGCCATCTTATCTTACTGACATGACAGTACTCTGAAGACCACGTTCATTAATCTAATTCCGGTTGTCTTTGCAGCTTCTCTGATGCCAGGATTTTCTGAGGCTTGGCTGTTAACTTTAACCTTTCTTTCTTTTGGATTCTGCAAACTGCATCATGCCCTTCTAATCCACTCCTTTCTTAGCTAAATTAGCAGAATCAGTTTTTAATTACAACCCAAGAATAGTAACCGATACAGTATGGTAGATACTGTTGGTTCCCCACCAAAGATTCAGACTCCCTTCCACAGAGTAGAGTTGTTAGAAAATGGCTGCTACATCAGGGAATACAGTTCTCAGTTCCGGCTTAATCTAGGCAGGGCCATTAGACTAGTTCTTGCCAACTGAATGAAGTGAATAATGATTTTGGCCCTTTGTTTTTGGTGGTAGAAAATATTTCTTTTATATCTCTGCAAAGGTGACTAAGGAGCAGGCTTCCTTTCTTCCCTCCCTTCTCTTGTGTATTGGTTAGATATTGATACCCAGAGTGAGCTTGGAAACTGTGTGGTAAAAATGGAAGAGCCTTTGCCAGCCTGGGCCATGGCTGCATGGAGAAGAGCCCCCCTCACATTGGATCCACGTGAGTGAGAAGTCAACATTTTTGAGCTAAGCCATTGATTTTTGGATTGATATTTTTCATCACTTATCATTATACTAATACCTGAAACATTAAATGATTTAATGATAAAGGTAACATTAAATGATCTTTTTCAACATTAATAATTTTTTACTTAAATATATTCTATTTATTTATTTATTGTTCTTAAAGAATTTCAGTAACACTTCATACACTGGTATCAGTTGTAAATCAGTATTTTTAAACCTGCTTCTTCAACTAGCAATTTATGAAACCACTGAATCTATGAAACATAATAAAAATCTTTTTTACAACATAGGAGGAGATCTAATTTGCCAGTACACTTTCTTAGTGCAAGGAGCCAAAGTTCTTCTTTAATAGTAGAGCAAAGTTGCTGAAAAATATGCTCAAATGTAAACTTTAAAAGCGTTTAATGGGTGCTTTTCAAAAATTATCTGAAAAGCTCATGAAAAAGCACTGACAATGATGAGGGTCAAAGGCTCTCATTAAATGTTTTTGGTGTAGTTATCAATTAACAAATATTTATTGAAATGCTAGTATCTGTACAAGGGAAATGCAAATAACTTAGCAAAATGCAACAAAATAACAAAATACACTTTGTAAATTAGAGAAAAGTACACTGAAAAAGGAAAGCTTTGACATTCTGAGCACCTTAAACAACCTATCTCAATGTTAAGGAACCAAACATTGTTCTTTCAAGTTTTTACTGTCATAATTAAGGTCCAACATAAGTAAAGTGGTAGCCCCAAGTAAAAGTGACCATACCTGTAAATTAGAATTTTTTTTTTTTTTTACCTTACCTCATTACCTTGAAAGCTGTATTAGTCTTGGAAAAATCTCATTGACTCTAGTTTCAAGGGCTAAGGAGTCACAAAATATTGGGATCCTGTGAGGTGCTCCTGGAGATAAAGGCAGAATAGCAATTTTCTGACCCTAGAAAATCTTTCAGGAAATCCCATATCCATCCCTATTATTTCTCCATCCCAGTGCCATGTGGGAGCCTGCCCAGGATCTTTGCTGATGATGTTGGAACTATAATTATGAAATTCTAGGGATGGAGGTGGTAAGAGTTTTTAATTTCTAAAACTCTGAAGAAATGAATAGAATTATATCAGAGGTCCTCTCCCAGTAAACTAGCTCTTAGAGTTTGCACAGGTAGATTATCTCAAGTGCGCGGGCAATAAGACCAAAGAGGGTACAGCAACATGTCACGTAATCACATTTACTGTTACAAACCACAGGATATAATCATGAGCTTATAGCATGCCACTTCTCTTTCACACATCCAGTTGACCTGAAATTGATTGATACTTGTGATATCCTGAAGGTAGGCAGTCTGAATAGCATAAATAAAAGGCTTATTTGATGATAACCTTGTTCCCTAAACACAGGTTTTTATTACCTTCTCCGAATGAAAGTAATATTCCTTTTTATGTATCTATAACACAGCAAGAAGCACAAAGGCAGCAAAAACTTGCTAAGCTGCTGAACTTCAAGGATGCTTTCAGAAAGGGAAGGATATGATGACTTTCAAAAGGTTTCAGTATCTGATTGTCTGCAGGAGCAAACTAATCAGTAGATGAAGCTCTTGTATTTAAGCCAGACACTGGAGAGAACTGCAGCACCAAAGTTAAAAATATACACACACACACACACACATATATACATATATAAATGCATATATACACACATGTATGTGTGTGTATGTGTATATATCCCTCTCCCACAGGAGACACTTTTTAATACAGAATAGTCATTCAAATTGAGATTTTTGCTAATTAAACCTCTATGAAACAACAATAACATAATTTATATGGTTTCATCTGACTTCTAGCAAAGTGTGACATTTTTAAATCAAAGAGAGATATCTTTGATTAAACTCCCACAGGAGAGACAAGTCACTGCCCAGCTAAGTCCTACTGGGTAGGCAGACCTCCAAACAGTTCATTTGTATCTTTTTCATTGTATTGCTGGCAGAAATCGCCATTTTTCCCCTTTTATCCCCAGGATAATTAACTTGTTCATTACCAAGTTGGCTAGCTTAATAACAACAATACCATCCAGGCTCGAACCTCTTTAAGGATATATTCTAGGCAAATCATAGCAAATTTAACTTTGCAGGTTCAGACAAAATTAACAAGTCAGTGTAATGAGGTTCCCAGTCGTTTTAGAGAATTTTCTCATGTTGCATATATGTCTTTGAGAAGAGAATATTTAATACCATACTATCGGCTAGACAAAAGCAGTTTCTATTCAATGGCTGTCCATCTTCCTATACTCAGAGGAGAGCAGCATTTCTCTCCGAAAAATGAAGAGAATACCAATGGGGCTAATCTCTTCAAAGTGCTTAGAGCTCAAAGCAATTGCCTGCAGTTGTAGAGTCCCACCCTCATTATCTCAGCAAAAGAAAAATGACCAAAATGCAAAATACTGCCTGGTTTTTCGGACAGAAATGCTCAAAAGAAAGTTAAGATAAACATTCACCAACTCACTTCTAAGCTCAACATTTTGAAACCTAATTTACTTCCTTAGAATAAAAGAGTCAAATGATGAACCTGAATCTTTCTTAATACAAAATGTGCCTCTTTAAGGCACAAAATTAAACCATATTGGTCAGCATCAAATAAATAGATTGATTTATATCTCAGATACTATTATAGTCCAGGAAATAATAACTTTTACAATATAGTCATAAATACCTAAGAATTATCAAATTATGAATTACATGATATAGTTAGCTCTTTTCTAAGCATCTTATTTCACATGAGAATTTACTCAGTGTTCTAACCTACAAAAAGATAGGTGTTTCTAGAAACCACCAATAGGAGAAATGGGAACACATCTTACAAAACCATGATTATTTAATTTTAAAAATGACATGAAATGTTTAATTTTCATGTCCCAAAGGCAAAATTGCTCTGGTGAAGTAAGCTGCATTTGGGGTAATGACACTTGCTCAGGCTGCGTTGTCACAGTTTCCCACTGTTTTGATTTCCCAACAGTAGCAACATATCCTTTAGAGATTTGTAGGTACCGAGAGTTCAAAGGGACTGGTGGCGGGGGCGGGGGCAGGGGGGCGGTGATTCCCTTTGTTCTCAGGCAATGTCACCCAGCGTACCTTTCCTCAGACCAACTCCTGAGCAAGCCACACAGAGTATATAATAAATAAAGAGGCGAATCAAGCTACCACTCATTATATAAATTTGATACAAAGAATTACCACCATGAGGAAGACTATTATGCATCTTGAGGTGTTTTAGACACTGGCTTGAGATATCGACTAGACCAGGATTTTCCAAATTGCAGCTTGAAACCAATAAGTGGGTCATGAAAGTAATGTAGTGCAGCATTAAAAATGATATAACACAGAAAATATCTATTTATATCTATTTATACATATTTATATGTAAATATAAACATATAATATACATTATATATATGCATGCTTAAGATCGTGTGTTAGGGTTAGAATATTAAATCAATTTCCTTCTGTGGGCTGTCCTGGTAATGAAGTTCTCCAGTCACTGCATTACTTAAAATCCTTTCTAATGCTTTAGTTTTCTCCTTCCTTTTCAAAGTAATGTTCCTCCAGCTTCCCCCCAAACAATTCCAGGAGTGTATACTCTCTGCCTGCTGAGTTACTTTTATGTCGCTCTAGTGGTTAGTGATGTTTCCCTACTGACTACTTCCTTTTCTTTCTCCTTGCCTTCTGTCCCTCCCTTTCTTCCTCTCTCCACACACACACACACACACACACACACACACACACAGCTGTGTGCCCCAGGGGAAGCTGACACCACTGCCTGGTATAAAAGTAACGATTCCCCTTTCTAGGGCCTCGCTCTGAGATGGGCATATGTCCCAATCCTGGCCCAAAAGACATGAGGGAAGTCTACCTGGGGACTTTAAGAAACAGTTCCCTCCCTTCTGAAAGCCAGAGGAAGAGACAGTCTCACAGCTTCCCCTGGATGTTGTCTTGTTACAATATGATCTGTGGGGGTGTAAGAGCCACCTTGCTGCCAACATCAGGATGACAGAACCAAGAGAAAGAAAAAAACTGACTCCATGAAAATATTTTAGATTTGCCGAATCAACCAAATCTGAAATCGGCCCCACCTGTGGACTTTCTTTTATGTGACATAACAAGATTGCTTCTTGTCAGTTCCAGTTGGGGTTTTTGATACTTGTAGCCAAAAGCATCTTAACTAATACATTAATCAATGAACCTGCATAATTAAGAAGTCTTGAAAAATGATATTAATTAAATGGTACTCAATTTACCTAACAATAAAATATATTATAAAGAAAAACAATCAGTATAGTGTAGAACTGACAAGTCAATTGAAAGGAAAATCAACAGAGGGGAGTATATAGTCTACTAACATATCCTTGCCCTAAATAGAGTGTTTGTCTACATGGTTGTCAACTTGTTTATTGTTGGCTTCTTCTAATGTAGATCAAATTTCATTACCTCACTGCTAAAAACTGTCCACTGTTTTCACGTTATAGTCAACTAATATTCAATCTCTTTACCATGGCCTATGAGACCCTTCATGGTCTAACTCTTGCTTATCTCTCTAAAGTCATCTCATGCCAATCTCTTATTCATTTTGCTCTAGTTAATGTGGATCTTCTCAACCTTATTCTAACTCAAGGTCTGTCTACTTGGAGTCCTCTTCCTAGAATGTTCTTTCCCAAGATCTGTGCATGACTTACATCCTCACTTCATGCAGGTTGTCCTTTCTCAGAGATCTTTCCTGAAAATCTTATCTGAAATAGCAACACCCCACCCTTTCACTCTATACACTTACCACAGCTTTATTTTTCTTATGCCATTTATGCATGCCTGTGTGTGTGTGTGTGTGTGTGTGTGTGAGAGAGAGAGAGAGAGAGAGAGGTGGGGGTGGGGGGCATAAAGAGAGAGATAAGGATAGAGACAGAGATAGAGAGACAAAGAGTTAATTTTCTGCTTCTCACACTGGAATGTAAATATGGGAGGACAGAGACTTAAGCCTTTTTACCATGTTTATATGGATTATCTCATCAATCCAATGTGTTTTGTTATCCTCATTTTACAGAGCAGGAAATTTAGGCATAGAAAGATTAAGGAACATGCTCCAGGTTAGAGAACTAATACGTGGTAGAATCTGGATTTAAAACCAATCAACCCATCTCTGTCACTCTGGAGGCTGTTGTTCTTAACTTCTCTACTGCCTCTGTATGCAATTAGGATGAAAAAAGGCCCAATATAAACTGTAAAATAACTGTATTATTAGAACACTGTAGGACCTAAGGTTGGATGTGGTAGATCATTAGGATAGAAATATAGTGTAAAAAACACTATATATACACATATATAGTATTTTTACTATATTTAGTAATATACAGTAATTCTACAATATACATATAATTATATATAGTAATTTTACATGGAATTTCATGAGAAATATAAAAATTTTAAACTCTGATTTATATGATTTCATATGATTTCTTTTTCTTTTATATATTTTTCATATTGCTTTTTTGAAAATGTCAGTAATAATCACATAAAACATTTAGAATAACCAAAAATATACATCTTAAAAAATAATGCATCCTGTGGGCATATAAAAGGACCCTGAATATTATTGTGGTCTGAACAGCAGTAAAATACCCTTTCCTATCTACTCCAGTTCGGAACCACCTGAGGAATAGACACAGGAATTATAGGGATGGAGATAAAAATATCACCTTCAATGTGATAAGGGTGAATTTTAAAATATGACATGAATATGCAGCCTCAGCAGTGTCCTAATAGTTTCCATAAATAATTAACTCTGCCCAGCCAATTATTGGCAGAACTGTAAAAACTCTGGCTTCTGCTATTGGAGTAGTCTGCTGGCAGCAATGGATGAAAGAAACTGAGTGATCAGAGGACAGACTTTCCCAAGGAGAGGACCACTGGAGAAACTATTCAGTGGGACTTGGTCAGTTCCTTCTGAGCTCTTCAGTTAAGCAAGACACCCCTTTCACAGAGGGAGAGGGGAGGGAGGGTCAGAGATGGAGTAGAGGGGGGCTAGGAATATTCTAGGTCTCTTTCCTCCATGCAAAAGCAAAAACTAGAGGGTTTAAGTGTTAACCTCTCATAGATATAAGTGTCACCTTTTTCTTGGCTTCAGATGAATCATATTTATTTGCCCTTTCCCTCCTTTCTTGCTGTCTCACGTTGGGAGGAGATGGGTAGGAAAGATCATTAGGATTAATCTGGCCAACAACAATAAGAAGTTAAAAAGATACCAGCTCTTCACTGTTTCATACCAGCGTAATTTATTTGCATGTTATTTCTTATTTCATGTACAGATTCTTTTTCCTTTTTTGTATTAAACAATTACTACATATTTACTTTAAGAAATTTACATAGAACATAGGGAAAACACCTCACAGAGAATTCTTGTACACATTTTGGTGGCTATAATGCCAGGCTCTTTATGTGCATCTGCATCAGTTAGGGTCTTGGCAGGAAACAAGGAGCACATGCTCAGATAGAAATTTTAAAGAGGCTTATTAATGAAGGGACCATTTACAGAGGGGAAAAGATAGAGGAAATTTTAAGAAAATAAATACATAAACTAGGAGCAGTGGGAAGTTGTTACCTACCCTAGACTTGAAGGGGCAAAGAGTGGAAATGACCTAAGTGGAACCTGGCTAAGAACTGGAGCCTTAGAAGTGGGGCTGCCTGACAGGAGCTATAGCTGTCAAGCAATGCAGCCATCATTGCAAATGCATCCAAGGTGGGAGCAGAAGGGATAAATGCTCCAAACTCTCCTCCTGCTCTCTCCTCTCCTGTCAATGCCTCTCATTGGTCAATCTCAAATATAAGTCAATGGGCAAGCATCTTTCTCAGGGAATAGAGGGGGGCAGCGAAGAGCTAGAATGGATGAGTGGAGGGACAGAGCCAGTGGAGAATGAGCAGTATAACATCCATCTTTCTGTTTGTCTGCCTATCGATCTATTTATCTATCTATCTATCTACCTATCTATCTACTCACTGGGAAATTATATCCTATACTCTATTTTGTACTACCTTTATCTTCACTATGTATTATGAAATACTATCTTTGTACTTCATTATATATACATTAATGACACTTTAATGGTTACTTGGTATTCCATTGTATGAGATTTTTGAACAAGTCTTATGCTTACATATTTAACTTATTTTCAAATTGTCTTCAGTTATTATCTTTTCATGACTGGTATTCACAGATGCCCTTCTGAATTATTTTTGAGGATTATTTCTAATTAGAATGAATAATGCTCTCTTTATTTTATCATTCAACACTTAAAATGAGGATCTCTAATACTTTCATCACATGAGAATGCTAAATGACTTTGAATTATAGCAAATATGGCTTTGTTAACACAAATTTTACCTTCATTACTGAAAATAGTAGGGCAATATTTTAATCTGATTGACTGAGATATGATGGGGATATTAAGTACTACTGTCAACACAACATTCATCATTGATTATGATCAGTTGGCTGTCCCAAACTCCAAAGCTGGGTTAAGGCTTTCTTACAAGTCGCAATGTTTAATTGGGACTACAATTTCAGGAGGAAAAGAAAACAGAGAAAAGTTACAGGATACCTTGAATCTAGGCAGAAGAAAGAATGGAGATAACAAACCTGGAAATAAAACCTAGTTCAACTGTCTCAAAATAAACTGGATGTCAGCTATGGCAAACAAGCACACAATAAAAACCAGTACAAAACATGTTAAAAGAGAAGTTTTTTGATAATGAAAACCCCACCGGACTAAGTGGTAGAAATATGCTGGTGAAATGAATGACATTAAAATCGATAAAACGTTATACAGATACAGGATATTATTACTCCAGGCCTCCCATGTTGAGGTGAGGTCTCTAAGCACTCTTTTTCCATTGCTTCACCATTACAGAATGTATAGCAAAATACTCCCAGATTCTCACTGATACATATTTTCTTTAAATGGAAACACTTTCCTCATGTAAGCTTATATATAGGCAAATATCTTCAAGGAAATTCTTAAAAACAAATCAAACTAATTTAATTTTAACATGGCTGTCAGGTTGACAATAGTAAAAGTTAAGCACCTCTAAATGTTATCACTGTTAACACGTCTCTGTATAAGTTTCCATAGTGGTAATGAGTAGCGAATTATCTATTGATATGAGAGAGGAGATTAGCAAATCCATAAACTAACTCCTCCTCAACAGAACATTCAGCAATATTCATATACGTAAATATCTTATCAGCTTCTTAAAGAAGAAGAAAGTGTTGCAAAGGTAACTATAGTTCCTGAAATTGTTCATTATTATGATATCAATTGCTGTCTATTAGCAGTGTCTGATGAATTTAGATTTCTATATTTCATACAGTTGAGTCAGGAACTTAAGTCTTACCACGTCTTTAAACATAAATAAGGATAACAATTTTTGCTGTGATTTGATCACCCATAAATAATAGGAAACCAATTTACTGACTGTTCTTTGACTTGATCAAACATATTGGCTCTCTTTTAAGTTTCATGTGTTATTCTTTTTCAGCAAGACTAATTTACCCATACCCCACTGAATGTGCATGCATTTTAAAAATTAAGATAATTTATCACAATAATCCTTCTTAAAAATAAAGACCAGAGTTGGGACCATAGCCTCCAACACCATCCATGATCTGGTCTTTGGATAACATTTTGAATCACCCCTCATAATTCTCCTCATATAACCTCAAACACACAAGTATAGTTCCAGCGTAGAGACTTTGTACTGGTGTTCTCTCTGCCAAGAACACTCTTCCCTCTGATAACAACTTGATCTATTCCCTCACTTCCTTCAAGTCTCTGCTCACATTTATCACTTCATAGAGACATTATCTCTGAACATTCTCTATAAAGTAATATTCCACCTCACTACACTCCATTCTGGTTTATTTTTTTTAATAGCACTTATCACCACTTGTTAATGTTGATTCTATTAGTTGTTTATCATCTACCTTCCTCTGATCCTTCTCCCCTAAGTAGAATGTAAGTTCCATGAGAATAGAACTATGTATATATATATATACACACTGCTCTATACTTAGCATCTAGAATAGGGCAAAATAAGTGTTTCCTGAAAGAATCAATATCATCAAAAGAAAGACAAGAGACAGAGGGTATCAGAAAAGAATTGTTGTAGTTAATTTTATGTGTCAACTTGACTAGGCCATGGTAGCTACGGTACCCTGTTTTGATCAAACACCAGTATAAATGTTGCTGTGAAGGTATTTTTGTATGACTAGTATTTAAGTCAGTAGACTTTGAGTAAAGCAGATTACCCTTCATAATGTGGGTGGGCCTCATCCAATCAGTTGAAGGTCCTAAGAAACATAGACTGAAGTCCCTGAGAATAAAGCAATTTTGCCTTCGTACTACATTTGGACTCAAGCTGTATACACATACATACAAACACACATCCTATTGGTTCGGTTTTTCTGGAGAATCCTGATTAATACAGACATTTTTCTATGCATGCATATTAATGTTGAAAAAAAATCATTATTATAAGTAAAGCAAATTCATCATTCCAAAGATAGAAATATTAGATTGAAGAAAAAAGCAAAAAATTAAAAAAAAACACAAAAAAACAAATATGAAATTCCCACAAAAATGTGAAAAGTAAAGATATGGAAAGAAAGATTATCAGGAAAATACAACTCCAAAGAAAACAGGGTACCAATTTTTAATACAAGACCAAATAGAACTTAAGGCAAAATCACCATGAAGATGATGTTACAGACTGACAAAAGGGAGAAAATATCAAGTAGATATCATGATTATGAATATATGTAACTAAAAACATGGCCTCAAGATATATGCAGCAAAACTGATAGAATTATAAGGATAAATTAATTAATACTTGTGGTTAAGGATTTTTACTATATCCATGTTAGAAACTGAGAGCTCAAGCAGTCAAAATAAATGTTATAAATTATTTGAATATCTAGTAAATAAGCTCAAACTAAATTCCAGAAAAATGTTTGACCTAATAAGGTGTATATACATATGCATTCTTTTTGATTACACAAAGAACACTGAACAAATTGTCTATATTAGAGGCCACAGGATATCAACTTAATACAGGCCATGTTCTCTGACATAATACAATTTAAAATTTTTAAAAGGGTAACTCTAAAAATCCCAGGAGATAAGAAGCCCAACAGATACTTTTGGAAAAGAAGAGCAAAGAGTGGCTTCACATTCATATATTAAGTAATACTAGAACATCCAGTAATAAAAACAGAATTGTACCAACTCAGAAAAAGACGATGTTACCAAAAGATTAGAAAAAAGAATTCAGAAAAGACTGTTTCTCTATATGAGGTTGAGATATGATAGAAGTGACATCACAGATTTAACTGTGTAGTTGATGGTGTCAGGAAAAATGTCTCAATAGATAGGAAAATAAAGTTGGATCTCCCACTATAGTCATTGAATTATTGTTCCCAACTTTGCATTTCTTTCCTGTAATAAGGTTAAAAATCCCTAGGCATTATCCAAGACATGTCCCTGTAATCTGTGATGATAGTATATGCCCCCATCTAAGTGGCTTTGGACTTGCTTATAACGCTGTGAACATGCTTTGGACGATGGGATATTAAGCAGACCGTATTTGTCACATTCAAAAGAAGATACAAATATGATTGCTGTGTTTCTTTTTCTTTCCAGCTATGCTTACTGTAGGAGGTTAACATGTCCCACACACAGGCCCTGGGGTTCAGAATGAGAAGACACATGGAGTTCAGCGGGAGCACAGCAAAGTACATCAGGCCTGAGCCAACCTGAAGCTCTCTCATAAGAGAACAAGAAGCAAATGCTCCAATAAATCAGGAAGATTCTGGGTTGGTTTGTTATTGGAAGAAACGCTAACTGATAACAACTCCTTGCACTTTGAATCAAAGTCCTAAAATGTGAAAGCTAACAACATAAAGCCAAAAAAGGAAGATGCAGGAAAATCCTTTTGTGACCTAATAATAAGGATAAAATTCTCAAGCAATGCCCCCAAAAGGAAAAAAGTACTAAGAAAAAAATAAAATAGTTTTGATTCCATGACATTTAATGATTTCAATTTAGTAAAAGACACCATAGATGAGATCAGTAAATATTTTTCTCTTTGGGATAAATATACATTCAAAACTAACAGTAGATTAATACCCAGATAATTATTGCAAATCTGTAAGTCCCAAGAGGAAGGAAATCCAATAAAAAAAGATGGGCAAAGGCAATTAGTTCACAGATAAGGAAGCCTGAAAGACTGACAAGTATGTAAAAAGATGTTCAACATTACTAGTAAGTAGGGAAATGCAATGCATATAGTGCCCACTGTACTGGCAGAATTATAAAATTAAATACTATCTGTGTTAGTCTATTCGGGCTGCCATAACAAAATACCATAGACCAGGTGGCTTCAAAAGCAGAAATTTATTTCTCACAGTTCTGGAGGCTAGAAGTCCCAGATCAGGGTGCCAGCCAGCATGGTCAGGTTCTGGTGAAGGCTCTCTTCCTGGCTTGCAGACTGTGGCTTTCTAGCTGTGAGACTTCATAATCCTTCTTCATGCATGCACATGTCTCTTCTTAAATGACTACTCATTCTATTGGATCAGGGCCCCACCCTTATGACCTCATCTAAATTTAATTACTTCCTAAAAGCCCTTTCTCCAAATACAGTCACATTGGAAGTTAGGGTTTCAACATATGGATTTTGGGGGGAATACAGTTCAGTCCACAGCACTACCAAATGTTGAAAATGAGATTCCTTGAAGGACTGTAAACTAGTTATAGTGATTCTGAAGAGCAATATGAAAATGCTTAATTAAATTAAATAACATACATTCTATGGCATAGCAAGTCCTCCCCCGGGTATATACCCCAGAGAAACTCTCACAGATGCCCAATACAGAGATTTGTATGAGGACGTTTAGCACAGCATACTTTGAAGTAGCAGGGGCTGATAGGGAATTTAGGTGCCCTACACTAGTATAATAGACAAATAAAATGATAAAATGAATAAAAATGGAATACTATCCAGTAGATTGAACTTATAAACCTGACAGACATATATTAATATGGATAAAACTTAATAACATAGTTTAGAATGAAAAAGCAAGAAATTGAATGAAATTTATGACAAAATAAGTTTTTTAAAATCTTAGGTACATATGTATATAAAGTAACTCTATATATTCTTCAAAGATACTTGTAAACTAAGGAAACATATCAAAGATATTTAAAAACTTCCATGGAGTGTCGGAGGGAATGAGAGTAGGGATGGAACGTGAAAGGTGAAAAGTAATAAAATCGAATGATAATTGTCTATTATGCATTGAGAAGTATGGTTAACTCAGCTCTTTGTATTTGAGGAAGAAGAAAAGAAAGGAGAGATAAGACGAATGAAGAGAAGGGACCTATGGAGGAAGGGGGAGGAGGAAACAAGTAGAAGAAGGAGAAAGAGAAGCTGAAGCAGAAGCAGCAGAAACATCCATCATTACAACTAAATTTTGATAAGGATAAGTGGTTCCTAATGCCACATGGACAAAGGAACAAATCAAACATTATGAAAGGCAAAGTGAAAGGATAACAGAAGATCAAAACTTAAAATTAAACCAAGTCCATGAGAAGAGAAATGGGTAATGTTGTAGTTAACATTATAGAAGTGCCCATCTTTTTTCTCCAGCTCCATATACAGCTACCGGATATTCTTTACAAATCACACTCTGATGGCACCTATAGCATATTATACGTGGAACGGTTTAACTTATAGTTTTCAACACTCCCAGTTTATTACTTGCACATTCATGGCTATTGCTTCAATTTACTTTGTAAATAGAATCTTACTGGTCTCTTCATAGCTGAATCCCAGAATTTAGAACAGTACCTGGCGGATAATAGGCTTACACTAAATATTTGTCAACTGAATTAACATAATTTCCACCATTAGACAAACAAAAATACAAGAGAGAGAATAATAAAATTCTTGGCTAGAAGGCATGATCTGAAATGCATATATATTATTCCAAATGCATATCTATTATTCTATTTATCAAACTCATTATTTCAAAACATTTAGAGAGTGTTGATTTTCATAATACCAATACTATACTATTTCTTCTTTACAATTTTTTTTTTTTCCTTTTGCTGGTAGAGTGCATAGTAGGGGATGTTGCATGAAGATGATTTTAAATAATTTTTATTTTCACTCCTATTATATTACAAGTGAGAAAAGATACTTCTGAGATCAATTAGATTTGAATAAATCATCTGTGAATATCGTTTGAAATTAAATTTTAGATAAATATAAGTGAGCGTTATCACAAGTGCCAACAGTGCCGTCTCCATCTCCAAGAGCAGTGTACTATTTGCTCTGGGTTGATTTGCACGTCCATTGAACTGCAACTTCTCTTAAAGGATTATCCTATTAAGAAGTATCAGCTGGCAGATTAAAGATGATTATCTATTCAATTTTGCATACGTAATCTATTAAAAAGATGACGAATTCTTGGGCTACTTGATTTTGGGCCATGAAGTGTGTGTAGACTACAAATTTCAACTGTATTATTTTTAAATCTAATAACTACTATATGCTATTAGATTAAAATAGTACATTCCCCTTAATACCATAACTGTGAACCCCTTAGAAAAATTCAAAGGTCTGATTGTGCTTTAATTCTTTTTATAAAATGCATTTTTCTTGATAAATATATGCATGAGAAAATAGGTCATATTTCATAATGACCTATGCTAGCATTTATATGTAATTTTTATTATATCTGTAAACGTACAGTCATAGTTAATTATATGAATTGGAATATCTTATTGCCTAGATGATATTAAGATATAGCTAGTCATAAAACTAATTTCTCATACTTGTTACATAGATACAAATCTTTTTGAATTTCTTAAATGCGTTGACAAGGCATTAGCACATTAATTGTTATATGCATATAACTAATATAAATGCATTTGAAAACTATTTCTTACATGACTACTACAAAATTAATCTTCATTAAATGTGATGACAGTAATTTAGAATTTGTCATTTTTTGGACATGAGCTGGATTTAAATTGTTTATATATAATTAGGCACATAAGCTTTGTAACGAACTTCCAAGGAGATACTTTACATACATAGGAAAACATTTCCAAGTACTTTTTGATCATCTATGCCTATAATGTTACAATTATATTTCTATGCAGTACAACTACAACAGAGAACTAAGCAACAAGTAGAACTATACTTGTTTTAAAAATATTACACAAAATTGAGGATCTAACAACACAAGTGTGACTTCTTTGTTTCATCCAGGCATTTGTAGCTGCAATAGCTGATTGTACCTGTATAATGCTCTAATTTGTAAGATTAATAAGTTATTTCCTGCTCTGATCAAACCAGAATGGGTCAGGTTTTTACTATCTCATAAAGTCTTCTATGAAGAATCTGAGTCCTTAATTTATTAAAATGTTGAAACTTATGCATTTTTTTTTTTGGCCAAAATATCTGTTCCTACAGAGACTGAATGTGTTGCTAGGTTGGCAAGAATAAAAGTTTTGTATTGCTGAGCAATACAGCTGTCGTTTAAATTTGAGGCTCAATTTTTAAATAATCTTGATTTTTATATCAAATTGTATTTCCATTTTGGATCAAGGAAAAGTAGAATGTTTTACTTACAATTTGATATTTTTAAATGTTAAATAGTACACAAAAGCATTTAAGTTTTATTTTAGAATATTATTTTTATCTCAGGATACCATGCTCTAACGAACAGTGCGAAAATGCAATACTCAGTTGTGTAAAACTTAGGTTGGAAACCTAATTGATGAAGTCACTTAATCCAAATCTCTCATTTTTGAGAAGATCAAGTTGAGGTCAACAGAGATTAAGTTTCCTGCTCAATTTCATGTTACAAATCATAGATGAACAACAATCTTTATTCTTTAGAGCCTTGCCTTATGCTTAACTCAAATGTCCTTTTCTGACACATAGGATGTGAATTAAGTCTAGATGTTTCTACGAATTCAATCCAGACTCAGATAAGACATTTGTGAGTATTGGAGATATGAAATCATTGCAAAAGTAGAGCTTCATAGTTTGTATAATGATGTTGTCATTAGATTAAGTACACAACCTTTCAAACATAATATCTGAAAGGAATAAGACTTAGTTACATGTATAAATTCTATATTTTGAAAAAGTCAGTAACTTTCATTTATATAAAACTTTCATAATTTGTGTAATTCAAATGCATTCCAGTTCTCAGAACTTGTGATCCATTATTAGGATGACAGTCTAAATACTTAAAAACTAATATGGCATCGCCACCAACCATTTAGAATGGAAAATAGACCAATCAGAACAGGTTTATGGTCATAACACTTTGTACAATTACAAATATTATTTCTGAATTAATATATCTTCGGTCAATACACCTTTAATTAAAGTTTTCACGGTGTCTCCACTATCATTAGCATGTTATTTTCCATACTTGCTGTCAGGTGAATAAAAATGTTTCTAAAACATGGAATAGTATGACAAAAACCAAAGAGAAAGAATAGCTTTTTTACAGGTAAAGTGTAAAACCAGTTCCTATGAATCTCCAGAGTTTTTTCTTTACAATTTCCTAGAGCTAAATTCAGGCTCTCATAGAACTGTACAAATGTGTATATTTATTAATATATATATGTAATTAAAGCTCTCAAAACTCTTTAAAATGGGAGAAATGAACCAAACTCATAGTTCTGTGATGATTAAAAGAGAAAGCACCTAGCCCAGTTCCTAGATCATAGTATACTTCATTGCAGGTATTAATAATGAAACCGTGCACCTCAGATTGGGACTTGAACCCATGCGGCCAGGACTCGAACACAGCCAAAACCCAGTCTTCCAACTGAGATCACAGACCTGGTTTCTGGACTTAATGAAGCTCAGGTTCTTGATGTCTCATCGCAGAAAGAATTCAGTGACAGACAAAGTGATAGGTGAGAAGTGCATTTATTTAGAAAGAAACGCACTCCACAGAGTGTGGGCCATTTCAGAAGGTGAAAAAGGCACCAGGGTATGGAATTGTCAGTTTTTATAGGGGTGGGTAATTTCATAGTCTAATGAGTGGGAGGAGTATTCTAGCTATTTCAGGAAGGGACGGGGATTTCTAGGAACTGGGCCACCGCCCACTTTTTGATCCTTATGGTCAGTCTTGGAACTGTCATGGCACCTGTGGGTGTATCATTTAGCTTGCTGATGTGTTCAGTGAGCGTATACTGAGGCTCAAGGTCTAGTGGAAGTCCACTGATCCACCATCTTGGACCCATTTGGTTCTAATCAGTTTATGTCATGTCCTCTGGCTATGTCATTCTTTCAAAGGTTGTGCCCTACCCCCTTCCCTCCTGTTTCAATGACACACTTGGGTCTCCAAGGGAGATACAAAATCTGATTTCCTTCCGTTCCTCCAGTTCCTTTCTCCAGCAGCAGAGGGGACCATATTCTACTCAAAAACAAAATGGATTTGCATACAAACAGGGGATGAAATAACGGGATTATAAATGATTGAGCACAGTCATCTGGTCTTTTCTCTCTTGTATTTTATCCCCTCTCCTTGTAACTCTCTTTCCTAGGAAATTGATGTAGTAGAATGGGCTTGCTCTTAGGCAGAGCAACTTACCTCAGCTCTGCCTTATGCCTTAGAGACAATAGAAGTTAGCTTGCTTTCTTCCTTTCTTATTTCAGTTTGTAATCATGCCAAGACTTAAATAAATAGCAAAAGTGCCTGCAGGCACTCACTTATTCCACCCAGATTAGTCTGATAGGAATTTACCTTGAGGTGTGGGGCTGGAGTTCCAGCTCCCATTAGGAACATATTTAGGGTTCCCCCTTGTTATAAGACACATCAAAAACCTGGCAGATAATACTAGGGAGATCTTCTTTTCCTGTTTTTCTTCCAGAGACAACTAATTGACAAATAGTGTTTGTTTGAGTCAAACATTGCCAAGTGGTCATTAATTAGATTATTTCAATATTCATAGCAAATGAATTATAACTCCTAACAGATGTCACATATCAATATGAAACTGAATACTATTATTACAATGAGAAGCAGAATAATATAAAGTCTAAATTCTAGTCTCTGGAATTAGACTGCCCAGCTTTGAATTCTGACTCCACATTTGATCAGCCAGGTGTCATTAGGCTTGTTGTTAACTTCATGTCCTAGTTTCCTCATCTGTAAAAAGGAGACAACAGTAACAATCTCATTAAGTTGTAGTAAAGAATAAACAGGTTTTTACATGGGCCAACTCAGGTGGTTCAAAGACAGTGAAGGGACTAGATCTAGAGGTGTGGACTGATGCTGCCTCACTACTGAGGTAATGACCTTCTGAGCCCTCTCCCTTGGCAAATTTTTCTGTAAAGAGCCAGACAGTAAATGTTTAAGGGCTTCACAGGCCATGCCAGTTTCCCTTGTGAATACTCAACTCTGCTGTTGTAATGTGAAAGCAGCCTTAGATAATATGTAAATTAATGGGTGTGGTTGTTGTTACCATTAAAATTAAATATAAATACAGGCCATGGGCAGTAGTTGGCCAATCCCTGTTCTATCTACTATCCTTTTGAATTGCAAGGTTTTACCAACCTGGTTGGTGGGAGTACAAACTATTCTTAGGCTCCCCTGATCTTTGGGGATTTTTCTTTTTAACTCTTCAGACAGATTTTTCTGTGGCTTTAGGCTGTCGTGGACTGATCTGCACTCAGCTAAAGACTGCAGGGGATCTTCTGCAAATCTCCAGAGCTCTCTCTCTCTGTGTTGCTGTCCCCTGTCCTGTACTCTGCCTGCAAACTCTAGCTGCCTTGGCCTCCCTGGACTGCCCACTCCATCTCCTCAACTCTGGGAGGCTGTGGGGTTTCCCCAAGGTTTCTGTCCATCCCTGAGATGTGACCTAGAAATTTTCTCCAGACAGTATTATGGGCAGCCATAGAGCTCATCTTATTTACCACCCCCCTTCCCTTCAGTACTGTCTTCCACTGCCCAATGTTCAATTTCTGAAAACCATCGTTTCATAAATTTTGTCTGTTTTTTCAGGTGTTTCAGGTGGGAGGGTAAATCTGGTCCCTGTTACTCCATCTTGGCTGGAAGTGGAAGTCGTGATAGGTTTTTAACATTTCACATACAAGGAAACTGAGGTTCAGAAATGTTCGGAAAGTTCACCAAGATCATTCAGCTAGTTAGCAGTGGAGACAAAATTCAAAACCAGGGTTTCTAAGTGAGTGCTTCCTCCATTATATTACACTGCTTCCAACAGAAGGAGTTAACCACAATTTGTCTTTTAAATACAAAACAGTGAACTGCAGCCTTCACTAACAGAAGCTAATAAATCAAATTTGAACAAAAGATTTGAGGCTTATCTTATTTTTGAGCAATTTTAGAGGAGTCTGGTAATTTTCATATTTTATAATGGGGTCATTATTTTTTCTTCTATTTTAGTATTTCTATTGTGGTTCTCCTTGTGGGAAGTATTTAGGATTACCGCCAAATGGTGGCAAACCTTGCTCATTTCAATGATCTGAGACTGATAAGCTTTCTACTGGAAAGTCCCCATCTGGCTCAAACTTCAGCTCTGGCATTTTCTAGGGATGTGACTTTTTTGCAAGTGTACCGGAATTACCTTTTACAAAGGAGTGAAAAATATTGCTAAACTACATAAACGCAACAAAATGAGAGATGTGGAAAAGTGTATGTATAAATTCTCACGGTTCATTTTTATTACTTTCACTACACAATTCCATTTAATATTTTCTGAAATAGTAATAAATTTTTGAATGGTAAAACATATGGCATTTGAGTATGCCAAGTGGGAGATATTTAGATAGTGAATATTCGTAAAAATGTGTAGCGTTATATTACCAGAAGGTTCTCTGTTTAATGAGAAAGGAACACTTATCCCTTTACAAATATGTAAGTTATAAATATATACTGATATATGTATATATCTATAAACACAGGTAATCTGTGTTTGTTGCAAGCAATGTATTTGCAAATAAAACATTATGTAAATAATACTATGCTGCATGCAACTCCTCTTTTAAATGTGCAACAAGCTGATTTCTTACAGCAATAGAAAAGCTAACCTCGAGATGGTGATTCATATATCTTTAAATCTTTTGATTTTAATTATATATGCGTATATAACATTATATGTAGCTTTACTTGCTAGTTAACTATTTAAATTATTTTGAATATTACATGAAAACAAGACTGTATTAGGATTTCCTCATTACAGAATATAATTAACCCTTTGAAACACATTAGAATATAGCAAGACAGTTATCTCCTCCATTATTTCTATGAGGAAACTTAGTTCAGGAAGATTAAATAATTTGTTTATAGTCTAAAAGGTGGGGAAGAGCGAAGGGTCTGAATTATAGTCTATATTCTTTTTCTATACCACTGGTTTTCAAATATTATCAAAGATACATTTCAAAAATGATACACTATGAGAAGTCTCAATTTTAAAACAGATAAAGTACCATTTTGCTAGCACATAATTTACTTTTATAAATTTAAAATAAAAACATTTATTTATGAGGTTAATAAATAATGAGGAATCTTTAATATACATAAAAATTTGAAATCAAATGTTATGGACCACAGTTTCAGCCTTTAATGACTACTCAAATTTATTTGTATACCGTGTTGGATTTGCAGTGAAGGAATCCCTTATTTATAAAGATAAGCCATTGTATATGGAAACAGCTCTTTTTAAGCAGCACACCTCATAATTTCAAGATGCCCTTCAATTAAACTGATCCAGAGATATGAAATATGATGAGAAAATTTTTGTTTCTATGTTGATTATTTAGAATATCTAAAAACTATGTATATGAGTAGTTTATATTAAATTTCTTATATTAAATTTCTCAGACAGAATACTGTCAGTACTTCCACATATATTATATGATATTGTGATGATATTGCATGTGTATTATCAACGACTTTTCCTCAGGCCCAAGGAGGAAAGCTTGTATTGGCTTGCCACTGGGAATAAATAAAAGTATGTCAAATGAAGAGTATTTTGAACTTATTAAGTTAGATTTGATCTTATTCTCATAGTTCAAATATTTTCATGGTATCTTTTTATACTTTTCTTTTAAATCATCTTTTCCTGAAGAAATGCAGATGAGAAGAGATCTATGTGTCCCTGTCCTTATTTCGATTTTGTTTTGCTCTTGACTTCACTTTTCTTTACTCTCTTGAGATGAACATAATTTCTGGTATTTAACTTTGTGATTTCACCTCTTTGTTCAGACCCTCAATAGACCTCTTGTTTGCTCTACCTAGTTCCTTCAACTGCTGATATATTTCAAACTTTTAAAATGACGAGTCACTGAAGACTTCTCCTCAACAGAAGCACAAATTTCTCAGTATTCAATGAGAAAAAGACACTTATTTCTCAAACACGTAGAATTAAAATTAATTATAGTATGTTCCTTGAAGAAATGGTCAAAGGGATGGGAAGGTCAGGTTGAAATTATATTCCTTCAAACTGATGAAGTGTTTTCATTAACACGGTCCCTGGTTTACACTCTTTATCGTTTATGTTTCTCATTGTTCCATCCTTGATTCTGACAGTTTTCTTAATATTAGTGTACCATCAAGTATATAGCAGTCATGGAGAAAAAAAAAATAGATCTGTTGTACTAGGGGCTTTAAGATGGTATTGACTTGTACGACAGTATGATAGGAACTGACATATTTAAAATAAGTTCGCCTGACAATGCATAGAAAAGAAATTTTGGGCTGGATGACAAGGACAGTAAAAGGCAGTGGCAACATATTAATAATTATGACAGTAAAATATGTACCTAGTATTAGTTGTACAGCATATCAAAACACCCTTTAACTTCTATTATTAGAAAGTACAGCCAAAAGTTTTGAAATTTCAGAATTCAAAACTCAAGGCCATGAATACTTGGATGCTACCTCAAGATAGTAAAAAGGGATTTATGGATGTGAAAACGTTTGTAAAAACCAAGTTAAAGTTCCTTTAGAATTATGATGTCAATGCATATTCTATATATCAAAAAGTATAAATTGAAACACTAATGGGCCTTTACATTATAAAATTAAATTCTCATAGTTGGGATCTTTTATTCTGTACAGTGTTTTCTGTTTGAATTCTAGCAGAGCATAAAAGTCTTAATGTCAAGAACATTACTAACATATTTTTAAGGAAGTCATATATGTGGTTCATATACCAATCTGCAATGGGAACACAGCTTAACATTTTTTAAGAAGACAAACTTACTGTATTCTGAATTTTAGATATGTGATGTCAATATCATGAAACCAGTTCCATGAAACACACAATTACCTTATGGCTTCAGAATTGCTTCCAGTATATTCATACTTTTTGGACTATTTTAAAATAGAACATCATTATTTCCTTTATATATATTCTATCTTTATTTCTTTATCTAAAATTTGAGCTACTGCAAATAAATATCAAGGATTTTTAAACCTCTCAAAACTTAAAAAAGTTTAAAACATGTATTACAACAGCAAAGGTAAGTTATATCAATAACAGATATACGTTATTGAGCATAGGCTATCATTAAAGATAGAGTTGTAATTGTAATTTTAACCTTTTAAATGATCAAGTGGAATCATTGTGTGATTGCTAACATCAGTTGCTACACTCTTCATCATCAGCAAGGATAAAATAATTTATCTCACTGTTAACGGTTATATTATTGCAGAAAAAATGCTGAACACAGATAATAATACTACAATTATTACCAATTAATATAATTATTATTGGACACAATTTGAAACAAGACGAATATATATTTAAAATTAATTGTAAAATCTAGAGAATATGGGGTATTACTAAATTATTATAAAGTATTCCATTAGTTTCAATTTTATTTTTGCCAAACTTTTGTTCTTCCCTACTTTTAGCTATTTTACCTTCAAAAAACTCAATTTACTTACGTTGGATGGTGATTCTAAGGGATGCAGACTCCAAATTTTGCATGACGCTGCTAGGAACTTGAGTAATCTAAATTAGTACACACTTATCTCCTCTATTATTTCTTCCTTTACATATGTGATAAATGTAATGCTTTCACTATATGACATGATACGATATATCATATGATAAATACAGCATAATGTAGTATATGCTAGTATAATATCAAGGACAGATTTTTACATAGAAGGAAATGCAAAAAACATAAAGTGGCAATAGAAAATAGTTTCAGCACAAATACTAAAGCTGTTAGTTTGGTCAAGAATGTTAAACAAAAAAGATCCTACCTGATGAATCAAAGTTCACCTCATTGCCAGGACTTGGACCTACATCAATGGACACAATTGGTAAGAGCTTCCGAAAATCCCATAGCTTTGTAACTCCACAGGCATCACAGGATGCGATCATGTGACCCTTTAAAGTATTAAAAAGAAAGAACTGTATATACATACATATATATATACAAATATATATAGTAACTCAGACCAAAAAAAACAAAAAAGAAAGATTTCTGTTACAATTTTATTAAATACACAAGAATACATTCCTCTAAACTAAAAAGTATTCATTATACCTTTGTCTTTGACATAAAAGTATTATAAAATGACAATTTAAATAAATAAAATCCTATACTAAATTTTAGAAGATGATTTTTCAGGAAATCATTTTGATGATTTTAATCATATAAGATGTAATAAAACAGAACTACACACACCCATGCAATTTGTCTAAATATACACATATCACATATACGATATGTGATCTACATATAAAAACTATATATGTAAAATATTGCACTAAAAGCACACTTCACTTTATATGCTTGTAATTAGTTAGTATTGATAATTTATAACTCAGAGTAAAAATAAAAACAGAGGTAGGAAAACAAATGGACAGGAAAGAAGAGTTTTATAATAGTGGGTAGAATCACTGGGGCCAGGTAAAATTGATGGCAAGGAAGCAGTGCTTATTGTGTTCTGTTAGACAAAATTATTAGAAATATTTGGGGCTATTTTTTTAACATGTAGTGGAAAAAGGAAGAAGGTAATTGGATAAGGGAATGGAAAACAAAAGGAAAGGTGGATGGATTCAAGTATTATGGAAACAGGGGCGGATATTTTCCCAGTATAGAAGTACCAGCCCAGGTGCATCAGTTTGGAGTTCAAGGTCTGTCTATACTCCTCTTGCAGGCCTCTCAGGAGATATCTATTCAGCAGCTACCTCATGTCAGAGACGGGGATATAGTGATGAGTAAGAGGGCTTCCATCATTCTGTCATTTAATTTCTGTGTCCACTGACCAACTAAATATGAGTGCTGGCCACATCAGGTTTATGTACAATGTTTATAAGTCATTATACTCTTTCCAATTCGATATACAGTTTCCCTTTCAGATCCAGCTTAATTTTTTTAATGTCTAGTCAAAAATCAACCTCTCATTATTTTCCTCCTAAATATTCTAAAATGTTAAAGATAATAACTTGATTATTATACAATTTTCCCTATTTGAACTAGCTCGCATACTTTTTTTCTCATTTACTCCTTGATTTCTACCCTTTCTATAAAAAAAACAAAAACAAGAAACAACTGCATAGTGTATTACAGTCCGAGTGGATTTTTTGTTTTTTTCCTTAAATACTCTGGTAGTACAACAAATGCCACTAGTTTTAAAATTCTGTAACTGCTGTTACTGGCAAAGCAATACAATAACCTTTTCCTCAAGCTAATAAATGGGATATTTAATCTTTTTTATGGTTTAAAAAGAACATGGAGAACTTGGAATGTTTTCAAATATGTAAATGTGTATTGTGAGAATTGTGAAGAATCAGTGAATTTAATTTTTAGAAAAGAACAGTTCTCAGGATTATAGGGAATATTAATGTTAGAAATTATAAAGAACTCTTTCCAGCGATAAGGGTTTTCAAACATCTTTCACAAGTCGCAGAATGGAATCTTTTTTCAACTGTGAGTACAGAAAAAATTTTAGTCAGAATTTAATCTGAAGGTACTTCTCATTAAAGTCAGGTTACAGACTTCATGTCCTTTTCTTGCCTAGATTCTATGAAACAAAGACAATCTTAAAGTGTGCTTTATACCATTGAATATTAAATTTTTAGGAAATATACTAAAAATTAAAAAATAGTCCATCATTTTCTGGGTGAAAATTAGTACTTAAATGGGTTTAATATTTTTATATTTAATTTTTACCACTGTCAAAAAATCAATTAATACAGTTTGATAATACTAAAATAATAATATTCAATACTTATTAAATGCTTCTAATAACCAAGTGCTATGCTAAATGATTTATTAATAAATAGTAGATAGTATTTTAAACAATTTTGAATAACTAACGTCATATAGCCAAACTTTTCCATTTCCCAAGGAACTTAAAATTCATGACAATATATGCATTATGGTAAAACAAATATAATAACTTATAAAGTGGTAAAAATAAGTTTGTGTTCAGACTTGATAACTTGGTAGCTATACTTCCAGTTAACCAGAGAGGCAAATGCAATGCCTATCGTAGTACCTGGAGCATAGTAGAACTAAAAAAAAAAATTTGTTGGGACTTCCCTGGTGGTCCAGCGGTAAAGAATCCACCTTGTAATGCAGGGGACACAGGTTTGACTCCTGGTCAGGGAACTGAGATCCCACATGCCACAGCCCAACTAAGCCTGCGCACCACAACTACTGAGCTTGAGCGCCTCAACTAGAGAGCCCGCATGCTGCAAACTACAGAGCCCATGTGCTCTGAAGCCTGAGTGCCACAACTAAAGAAGAGAAAATACCTGCACACCACAACTAGAGAGAAGCCTGTATGCCACAATGAAAGATCTTGCATGCCTCAACGAAGATCCTGTGTGCCGCAACTAAGACCTGACGCAGCCAAAAATAAAAACATAAATAAAATAAAATAAAATAATAAAACAATTTAAAAAATATATTTGTTAAACCACTAGATGATGAATGCCTCATGGGAGTTTACCTAGAAGTTTTACTTTAGTCCAAGTACTTCCACAGCAGTCTTAAGGTAATATTGATTCTAACCCTGATGGTTCTGAATCAGTTAGATAAAAGAAAGAGATAAAAGATGCAGAGAATCCAAAACCAAAAACTTGGAATATCAAGATCTTGTATGCCTCCTCCTCCAGTCTCAGGTGAACTGGAACCATTTGCCATTCTCCTTCCATAGGGAAGAAGAATATTAAAATATTACTAATCTAAACCACACATTGTGAATTTTGAGGGATCTGAAGATGGAGTGTGTGGAAAAGGAATTAGCTGACAACCTGGGGAAAAAACAAATATTTTATCTAGAATTTACGTCAGGTAAGAAAGCAAAGACTAGTCATAGTTAGGCACTTAACCTAACCAAGAAAGAAAGATTTCAAAGAAAATGTTTTTTGGAGAAAGGTGGAATTGTGACAATTTTAAAGAAAGTAAAAACTCAAGAGTTTTGGAAAACTATCTAAAATGTAATTCTGGTTATGTCATTGGTACCAGTACTGGCTGAGGAGGAAAGGTGATAAAGATGGTTGCACTGAAAGTTCTCGGAGAAGTTCGGATTCAGACAGATGGTTGTTTTTGTGACACTGAATCGCCAGCACCCGGCTCAGTTCCTGTGATATGTTTGGCATTTGATCTTGAATAAATCATAGAATAATATATGAATAAAAAATGAATATAAGGGGAGTAGAGAGTAATCAATGTTGACTACATGCAACTGTAATGGATTTTTTTCCAAAATATGGTAAATGAGCTGAAGCTCAGAATTTTGTTTTTTTTTTGGTTATCACAAACTCAAATAGTAAAACAAAGCAAGTGGAACTTAGGAAAATGGACAAAGGATACAGTTGAGATGAAAGTGAATAGTCACGACTCCTGACTGCCCCTTTTAAGCCTTCCCGTTTCCAACTTAAAGATCCTAGTGAGAAAATCCATATGGACATGCAGTTAATAAGTTAGAGTAGAACAACGTAAAACCAAACTAGCTTCATCTAGGCTGCTGGAAATATACTGGAAAAATATTTAGCAGTACATATCAAGGATCACAAAGGTTCATACTTTTGAAAATTTTAAGGCTACTTCTGAAATTTACTGTAAGGTTTAAAAACAGATGATCAAAATATTAAAGTAGCACTATTTATAAATAAAAAATGGAAACAAGTGAAATTTGTAATAATCTAATATGGAAGAAATAAATCTTGTGCTATTGTGGATCCAGAGCACTGCCAGAGGCACCTTTTATGCAAACTTGATACCAACAGTGGCAGGAAGACAAGCAGACTGAGCTATCTCTCTGCACAGTGGTTCCAAGCATATTTATATATTATAAAACAAAGAAAGAAAAAGAGAAAACTAGGATGCTAATGATGTCATTTATAATTTAAATGAATGATTAAAAGACTATTTTCATAAACCTATAGTATTCCTTAATATAAACATAACTTACGGCTTTATATAATTTTCAAAAACAGATTTTACACCATAATTCAAAACGAGTCATGTACCAAAATGTTCATTGCAGCTCTATTTACAATAGCCAGGACATGGAAGCAACCTAAGTGTCCATCATCGGATGAACGGATAAAGAAGATGTGGCACATATATACAATGGAATATTACTCAGCCATAAAAAGAAATGAAATGGAGGTATTTGTAATGAGGTGGATGGAGTTAGAGTCTGTCATACAGAGTGATTAAGTCAGAAAGAGAAAAACAAATACAGTATGCTAACACATATATATGGAATCTAAGGAAAAGAAAAAAAAAGGTCATGAAGAACCTAGTGGCAAGATGGGAATAAAGACACAGACCTACTAAAGAATGGACTTGAGGATATGGGGAGGGGTAAGGGGTGAGATGTGACAGGGTGAGAGAGTGTCATGGACATATATACACTACCAAATGTAAAATAGATAGCTAGTGGGAAGCAGCCGCATAGCACAGGGAGATCAGCTCGGTGCTTTGTGACCACCTAGAGGGGTGGGATAGGGAGGGTGGGAGGGAGGGAGATGCAAGAGGGAAGAGATATTGGAACATATGTATATGTATAACTGACTCACTTTGTTATAAAGCAGAAACTAACACACCATTGTAAAGCAATTATACTTCAATAAAGATGTTAAATAAATAAATAAATAAAAAGTGTTAAAAAAAACCAAAACCAAAAACAGATTTTACAAGTTTGGGCATTACCATAAGTTTGGGGTTAAGAGGCTATTTTTCAGGTAGTGTAAGAAATGTCATGGAGTAATATTCTATATGAGATTCCTTATATCTTTATATTGTATATCAAGAAGAAATATATAGAATCTTAATTTATTATAAAAAAAAGGTCCAATTTGATTATACTTTGTACCTTCATCCTGATGAATCAGCTAAATCAGCTAAGTATTTTCTTGGTTCAACACACTATGTTCATATATATATATATAAAGGTATATATATATATATATATATGTATATATATATATATATATATATACACACACACACACATTTATTTTCCCATCTTTTTTTGGAAACTGAATTTACAGAACATCTAGATAAGCGAAATATTTTTAGGGTCGTGACATTACTTCTTCTGCAAAGGTTCTTCAAGGCTGAATAAAACAATATATATAATTGTTCTCTTCTCAGAGTTATACAACATAATAGAAAATTAAATGAATGATTATATATCAACTATGCACACATGAGAATGCTGTAAACTCTGTAAGTGCAGGTACTTTGGCTTAGCAGTACATTCCCATGACCTTGAATAGAACCCAATAAATGTTCAATAAATAATTGCAGATGAATAAATACCCTAGATGAATTATTGCAAAGCCATAAAAAGAACAATTACAGAAACAATGTAAAACATGGAAAAGTTTATACTATACTGTCGTTACACTGATTAAAAGTATACAATACATATGGTGCAGTGACTGAATAGGGAGATACGTTTATAAAAAGTTGCCCTATATATTTTTTAAGACTGTATTTTTTTAGGATAGTTTTGGTTCACAGCAAAATTAAAGGCAAGATACAGAGATTTTCCATATACCCTTGGCCTCTACACACACATAGCCTCCCCCATTTACAACGTCCGTCTCCTTCAGAGTGGCAAGTCTGTTACATTTGATGAACCTACATTGATACATCATAATTACCCAAAGTCTGTATTATTACAATTCACTCCTGGTGTTGCACATGCCATGAGTTTAGACAATTGTATAATGACATATACCCACCACTATGGCATCATCCAGAGTATTTTCCCTGCCCTAAATATCCTCTGTACTCACCTATCCCACCATACTACCCCTGCCCAACCCCTGGCAATCACTGATCATTTTGCCTCTCTATCTAAACTTTAGAATCAGTTTGTTTGTATCCACAGAATACCTTTTCTTGATTTTTTACTGGGATTGCACTGAATCTACAGATCAAGTTGGGAAGAACTGACATCTTGACAATATTGAGTCTTCGTTTCCATTAACATGGAATATCTCTTCATTCACTCAGTTATTTTGTTTCATTCACCAATGTTTTATAGTTTTCCTCATATAGATGTTATACATATTTTGTTAGATATACTTAAATATTTCATTTTTAGGGGTGCTAATATAAATAGCATTATGTTTTAAAATTTAAATTCCACTTTTTCCTTGCTGGTGTAGAGGAAAGCAATAGACTTTTGTGTATTAGCCTTGCATCCTGCAACCTTGTAATCACATATTAGTTCCAGGAGGTTTTTTGTTTGTTTCTTTTTTCTTTCTATTTTTTTTTCTTTTTTACTTGTTTTTTAAAATTAATTCTTGGATGGTCATATCATCTGTGAACAAAGATAGTTTTAGTTTTTCCTTCTCAATCTGTGTAACTTTATTCCCCTTTTTTTTTTTTTTGGTCTTATTGCATTATCTATAACTTCCTGTACAATGTTGAAAAGGACTGGTGGGAGGAAATATCCTTGCCTTGTACCTGATATCTTAGTGGGAAACCTTTAGTTTCTTACCATTAAGAATAATGTTAGCCGTAAGTTTCCTTTTAGATATTCTTTACCAAGTTGAGCAATTTCCCTTATATGCCTAATTTACTGGGAGTTTTTAAGCATGAATAGGTATAGTATTTTGTGAAATAGTTTTTCTGCATCCATTGATATGATCATGTAATTTTTCATCTTTACCCTATTGATGTGATGGATTACATTACTTGATTTCCAAATGTTGAACCAGCCTTGCAAACCTAGGATGAATCCCATTTGGTCATAGTTTTTACTTCTTTTTATACATCATTGGATTCAATTTGCAAACATTTTGTAGCGGATTTTTGTATTTATGTTCATGAAAAATAGTGGTCTGTGGTTTTCTTTTCTTGTAATGTCTTTCTCTGATTTTAGTTGTAGGGTAATGCTGATCACAGAATGAGTTAGGAAGTATTCCCTCTGTTTCTATTATCTGAAAGAGATTATGGAGAATTGATATAATTTCTTCCTTAGTTTGTAGAATTCACAAGTGAACCCATGTGGGACTAGTGTTTTCTGTTTTGGAAGTGCATTAACTATTTGGAAAGGTAATATGATTCAACTTCTTTAATAGATATAGGCCTATCTAGATTGTCTATTTCTCCTTGTGTGAGTTTTGGCAAATTGTGTCTTTTAAGAAATTGGTCCATTTCATCTAGGTTATCAGATTTGTTTCAAGGCAGATTTGCTGAAAACAAATTCACTCAATTTTTGTTTATCTGAGAAAGCCTTTATCTCTCCTTCACTTTTAAAGGATAATTGCACAAGGTAAAGAATTCTATGTTGGTGTTTTTTCTTTCAGCACTTTAAATATTTCACTCCATTTTTTCCTGGCATGGTTTCTGAGGAGATGTCATATGTAATTCTTATCTTTATTTCTCTATATGTGAGCCACTCCCCTCTTGGTTTCTTTCAGGATTTTTTCTTTATCTTTAATATTCTATAGTTTGAAAATGATATACATAGATCTAGGGGTTTTTGTTTGTTTCCTTTGTTTTTGTTTGCATTTATCCTGCTTGGTATTTTCTGTGTTTCCTGGGTCTGTGGTTTAATGTGTGACATTAGTTTGAGGATATCTTAGTCATTATTTTTTCAAATATACTGTCTGTTTCATTCTCTCTTCTCTTTCTGGTATTCCCATTACATGTATGCTTTACCTTTCGTAGTTGTTCCATAGTCCTTAGATGTTCTGTTTTGTTTTGGTTTTTGGGGTTTTATTTTTTGTTTTGTACATTTTTTTAAAGTCTTTGTTGTCTTTGTTTTGGTTTTTGATGATTCTATTGATATATCCTCTGTGTCAGAGGTTCTTTCTTCAGTTGTGTTCAGCCTATTAATAAGCCTTGCATCAAAGGCATTCTTCATTTCTGTTATATTGTTTTTATCTCTAGTATTTCTTTTTGGTTCTTTCTAGGATATTCATCTCCCTGCTTACACTGCCTCTTTGTTTTTTCATGCTGTCTCCTTTATCCATGAGAGCCCTTAGCATATTAATCATAGATGTTTTAAATTCCTGGTCTGGTAGTTCCAACATCCTGTCATGTCTGGTTCTGACGTGTGCTCTGTTTCTTCAAATTATGTTTTTTGGCTTTTGGTATTTCTTGTAATTTTTTCTTGATGGTCATACATGATATACCAGGTAAAAGAAACTGCTGTAAATATGCCTTTAGTAATGTGGTTGTGAAGTATGGGGTGGGGCAAGTAAGTGTTCTATAGTCCTATGATTAGGTCTTAGTCTTTTAGTGAGCCTATGCCTCTGGACCATGAACTTCATAAGTGTTTCTCAGTTTTTCTCTCCCTCTTAGGTGGAACAGGTTGGCTAGAGTGGGCTGGAACTGGGTTTTTCCGTTCTCCCATGTGTAAGGCAAGCCAGCTGTAATTGTTTATTTCCCTTCCCCCACGTTAGTTAGGTGCTGATAATACCCCAGCAGGTTAAGCTCTGTGTATATTTTTTGTAATGAGGAATTCTGAGTAATCTGGGTGGAAAATCCTTTAATATTTTAAATGTGGACAATAATTACAAATAATTAAATTATTCAAGAATAAAAGGTATATATTCTTCAGATTTAATTATCAAATATATTACTTTTTCTTTAATGATACTTTAAAATAAATTCAGGAAAATTATACATTTGCATATTGCATTATAATTTATCTTATAGTAAATCCGTAAATAATGTCACAGCTAATTCTCAGAACTATATGATGAGTCAAAATCTAATCCTATCTCACAATATTCAACTAAATAAATTTTAGAAAAATTAAATAGTGTATTGAAGGACTTCTAGTTGAGGTGGTCTTAAAAATAGAGTTATAAAATGAGACAAAAAATAGTAATAGTTAATACTAACTGAGTAATTACCATGGGCCACTCAGGGTTCTGAGCATTTATATACACATATGCAGGTATTATACACACATACAGGTATTCTCTACTTTTCAAAAGTTTGCTTTACACTATTTATCTTTTATGAAAGATCTACATTATTTCCTGCTTTTGCTAACTGAAAGAAATCCAAAGAGGATTTTCACATTTACAAAAAAGTTAACTGCTTCTTTGCTTTATGCCATTTTGGCTTATGCAAGTTTTTGAAGGAATGCTCAACTTTGGATAGTGGGGGAAACCTGTATACAAATATCCCGTAATGTTAAAAAAACAAAAAGAAAACCAAAAAACTACTATGAAATAGGTTGCTATTAACACTCCCATCTTATGGATGAGGAAATTGAGCCACAGGAAACTTAATTACCTGGACACCACCTATGCAGTTTAAAGAGGAAGAGCCAGGATTTGGACTTGTTTGGCTCTAGAATATGCACTAATCACTAAGCTCTACAATGTGTCTCAAAGAGAAAGTTTGCCTAAAAATTTATTTTTAAAAGTATAAGATCTCAGGGACTTCCCTGGTGGCACAGTGGTTAAGAATCCACCTGCCAATGCAGGGGACATGGGTTCAAGCCCTGGTCTAGGAAGATCCCACATGCTGCAGAGCAAGTAAGCCCGTGCGCCACAACTACTGAACCTGTGCTCTAGAGCACGCGAGCCACAACTACTGAGCCTGTGTGCCACAACTACGGAAGCCCATATGCCTAGAGCCCATGCTCCGCAACAAGAGAAGCCACTGCAATGAGAAGCCCGCGCACCGCAACAAAGAGTAGCCCCCACTTGCCTCAACTAGAGAAAGCCTGCATGCAGCAACCAAGACACGACACAGACAAAAATAAATAAATAAATAAATTTATATTAAAAAAAAGCAAAGAACCAAAGTTTTAAAACTATAAGATCTCAAAGAATGATAAAGAATAATAAAAATAATAATACTTATTACAGAAAAATAGAATAGAAACATAAAGTAGAGACTAGAAATAAAACCATAGGCTTCTGGGCTATGGGTTTAGGAGCAGGCCCTAGTTATTCAGTTTCTGTAGGGTATCAGAGACTAAAGGTACTTTGTGTCAGATGGGAGATAAAAGCCTACATATCATTAAAGCCATGGATACTGTAAGTTTTCTTGAAAATATGAAGCTGACAAAAGTTGCTTTCAAATGCTGTTTGAAGCTGCAATTTATTTGAAGGTATATATTTAAGGAATCTGGAGCTATACACAGTCTTACAACTTGGATCTGAACCAAGTAATACATGCTAATAACTTGCTCAGTGGTTTTCAATCCTAGAAGGCAGGATTCCTGAGTCATAAATGTAGGACTTATTCTAGGATACCCTGAGGCTATTGGCCTGGGAGACAAAGGAAATAGCTACAATACTGAAAGCTGTGAAAGAGTAAGCACAAATAGAGAGCAAGAGAGATAAAGAAGCAAAAAGAGAGAACCACTTTTCTTACTCTACTCAAAAGTAGCTACAATTTTTTTTGTGACAGGTAAAGAGATCTAAAGTTATTAAGCCTGTCAATAATTGGAAATAAAATTAATCTGAGTGCATTAAAATTACAAAAAGACTGAAAAATATTTTAAAATAAGTATGAATCTCAAAGATGTTAATGAAAAATTAATACTCATTAAAGAAAAAGAAATGAAACCAAAACAGTCGAAAATTACTTGAAAAAAACAAGAAAATTGAAACATTAATCATTGAAAACAAAAGGCTCAATAGATAGGAAATACTTTAGAATAGACAAAGTTGAAAAGAGAGTTAGTGAATTGGAGATCGTACTGGGAAATTCAGCTAGATTGCATATGTAGAGATAAAAAGATGAAAGCATTCAGACCAGTAAGAGATGTAGGGGAGTATGGAGCTGGATATTCCAATATATTACAAAAGAAGAGCATGTACAGACAGGCAGAAGAGCAGTATTTGAAGGTATAATAACGGAAACTTTTCCAAAATTGAAGGAGGCTATATTAAAAATAACAGTGCACTCCAAGTATTGAGCATGATATATAAGAATAAAACACACCTAGAAACAAGTAATTAAAGTATGAAGCATTATGAATGAAAAAAATGATCTACAAGAGAAAAATTACAGATTATTTATAAAAGTAAAACAATTAGATTGATAACAAAAACTAGATGTTGGAATTAGTGGAATAATGTCCAAATCGTGTGGGAAAATAAAATTCAATCTAAATTTGTTTACTTAGCTAAATATGACTCTGGACTAAATGTATTTTAAACATTCAGACTATAAAAGTTTAAATATAAACATCTTATGGAAAAAACTATTAATAATTATATTTTGCCACAACTATTAATAGTTATATTGCCAGGTGATATAATGGTCAGCACAGATATTGAAAAATCAAGAAACTTTCGTCAATGTTAGTTAACTGTTTGCTACAAAAAAGAAATGCCCAAACCAAATCCTAACTCTAACCATCCTAATCTAACCTTAATTTTAATCTTAATTAAAAAAAAAATAAGAAATACATTAAAAAGAAGTAAAGAAAAAAATAAATGGGAAACACAGTAAGTTGCGATAGCAATTAACAATGAACATACAAATAATTACACATACACACACACATAAATAGGCTATACTTAACAATTAAAATAGACAAAAAAATGTTTAGAAAAACAGAAAATACAATCTTTTGCAAAATACAAGAGAAACATTAAAATAAGAACAGTGGCAAAAATAAAATACTCAGAAAGAGTAAAAATAAAAGAATTAATTATTAAATACTAATTAATAGGAACCTGGCAAAGGAGTATCAGTATCAGAAAAAAAGAAATTTAAGTGAAAAATATTATTACTAGAGCTAATTGAGATCAAGTGATTTACCTAAAATTATCTTAGTAGAATAATTTGGAGTGAGGATTCAAGCATAGGTCAGTTGACTTCAGGGTCTGCAATTTTAACCAATATATATAATGTAGCATAATATATCACAAATGCTTAAATATATTTAATATATTCTTCTATTAGAATACATTTAAGTGAGTGAATAACTCAGATCAATAGTTGTTCACAAAGATGTTCCTCACAATATTATGTATAAGATGGGGCAGTAGAAACATAAGAAATTAATTGTTCAATAGATAGAAAGATAGATACACAGAAGCACATGTATATATACATATCTTTATATAGATATAACTGTAACATATAATTATATAAGTAAACTATTATTTAACTATGGATGGCATTTCCAAAGATTATTAATACAAAGGAAAACATACATATGGTAGTGCAATAAAGCAGCAAACAGAGTTATTTACAGTTATATACACACAGAAACATATGTTGAAAATAAGATTGGTAGGACTAAATCATAATTGATTATCTTTAGGTGACAGGATGAATCATTCTTATTTTACTTGTTCCTTTTCACATTTTCAAAATTCAAATTTCATGGAACTAGTATCTATTAATTATTATAATCAGTAAAATATTTTTAATAAATAATGAAATCAAACCATCATACACAATATGATGTCAAGTCAAGTGACCAAATTTTCATTAGCGATCCTGTCAAGTGATCTAATTTTCATTTTCTAAATATCTACTATGTAAAATGGGTAAGAAAGAGGGGTCATCAAGTAAATGGCAGGTACATTAAGCCCTAGAAACATCAGCTGCTTTCAATACATGAAGGTAATGACCTGCAGTTTGGTATTAAGGTATAACTATAATAAAATGTTTAGGCTCATTAGGAGGAAAATCAGTATTTCAAACATTTTTAGTACTGATACATTAGTGTCTTTCTTAGGACAGGCTTGTGCAGCATTAAGCATTAGCTCATTACACTCTTCCCTCAGTACCTTAATGGCACAAATAAGCTAAAGAAATTATGGAATTAGAATGGAAACAGAAGGTAAATTTTGGGAATGTTCAAAGAGTGTGAGGCTAAATAAGGAAGGAATAAAAAGCACTGGAAAGATGTTGATAAGATTGCTGTTGTCAGTACGTACTTCTTCCCTATGCCATTGTCAATCAGTTAGGTATTAATAACTTGAATCACCAATCATGCCCCAGGGATACGGGACCTGGACATCTCAAACAAGTACGTAGCATCTAGAGTACACAACACTGCACCACATAATCACGATAACCTATTCAAAGTGATTTCTATTTAATATCTCATTTAATCCTTCATTTCTATAGTTAGGTTATACCACCAGATTATTCAGATGAGAAAATTGAGACTTAAAATACTATACAACTTGCCTAACGGCATTTTGTTAATAAAATGTAGACCCAGGATTCAAATCCAGACAATCTGACCAAGTGTCCCAGATCTTAAATGTTTAGCAAGGAAGATTTTTGCATGCCTTGACCTAGATGCTTTGGAGAATAGAAGCCCATAAAGTCCCATTTTAAGTGCTTAAAGAGCATAGTCTGTTATGGAGGTAGAATGCCCTGAAAGAGCTAACATTACTGTAACAGAATAACAACAAATATGTATTAGCAAAGAAAAAATTGAGCAAGCAAGTGTTAATTTACAAGGCAGAAGAATAATTAGAAACAGATGAAGACAATTAATGTATATAAAGGAACAAATATTTACTGAGCTGTACTATGTCCCTGGCTTGGAGTCATGGTCTAGAGATAAAATAGATATAAGCTCTATACAAATACAATGTTAAAGGCAAAGTTAAATGTCAGAAGTAGATAAAGGGTTATTTCTAGTACAAATTGACCACCTAACCCAAGCCTGTGGGATCAGAGAAGCTTTCCTCTAGGAATGCAGTCCTAGGATAGGTCCATTAAGTGAATGCAGCTTTCTAGAAACAGCGACATTTTAAGTAGGTGCAGATTATGAAGAGACATTAGTGGACAGAAAGCGGGAGGGCATCGTTAGTATTGGAAATGGTACAATGTCAGAATACAAAGCAGAGATTAACATATTTCACTAGGGGGAATTAGGTGAATTTACGATGAGGTTAATAATGTGTAAAAATTCTGAAGAGTTTTTGGAGCTCACACCGAGAAATATGAATTTCATATGATATAAAAAGTTGTTACGTGTTTTGAACATAAATATTGATATGTTAAAAAGAATGAAGGCCAGTAGTTTCAGTGAGTTAAGCAGGTACCTAAGTACAAAATTGTCTCTCTGAGACCCTACAAAACAAGTAAACATGACTTTCCTGTGGTTTTCAAGTTTGTGCCATAAGTCTTAGCAAGAATTTGACTGAACCCAAGCAGACTTGTCTGGACCAGTAGGAAACTTATTCATTCATCAAAGAAATATTGATGGAGTTCACTAGATGTTAGACACTGATTTAAGTGGTAGATAAACAGGAGTGAACAAAGCAGAGAGAAGTCCTGGACTTATGGAACTTGTATGCTTCTGGAGAGAATCATACGATAAATTAAATAAATCAGTAAAATATGTGGTACGTTAAATGTTAATAGGATTTATGGAAAATAAAAAATATATATATAGACATGTAATATCTGGCAGAAAGAGTGTTAAAGCGTAAATGGCCTGGTCAAGAAGGGTCTCACTAGAAATATGACTTCTGAGTTCAGAGAAAAAGGAAGAAGAGTGATCCAAGAAAAGGGAAGAGTGAGATTAAGGCCCTCCGGGCAGAAGTACTGAACATAAATAGGCTGGTGTAGCTGGACTTCAAAGTCCTTGATTCTACATGAAGTCAGGAGAAAAACAAAAATCAAAACAACACTGGGCTATGTGTTTGAATGGATTGAATAGGACTATATTTGGAGATCAGGTGGAAATGATGACAGTTGTCATTAAGTCTAGATTGCTAGGTGCAGAAAGAAGTGTTCCCATGATTTCAACAATATCTACATACTTATGACTCCCAAATTTACACATCCAATTGACATCTCTATTTTGAATTCCAGATCTTTATTTTCAAATACCCACAGAACATTACTATTTGGATATTCCACAGATATCACAAGTCAGCATATTCAAAGCCAAGTTCATCTTTCCCTCAAACTTGATCTTTCTGCTGTACTTTCCATTTCAATAAAAGGCTTCACATCCCATTCAGTCAGCAGAGATTGTCATCCTATTCTCCATCTCTCTCCTCTCCAATCCTGTTCAGTTGTAGGCCTCCACTCTCCACAAATCCCTCATTTCAGGTCTTCCTCATCTCACTCACAGACACCTGTAGTGAACTCTGCTTCAACCATGTATTTTTGCAGTTCATTTTCACAATTGGTTCTCAGCCAGGGTGATTTTGCCTCCTGGAGGACATCTGACAACATCTAGAGACATATTTGATTATCACAGCCGGGGCACCTACCACTGGCATTCAGTTGGTAGAGGCCAGGGATGTTGATTAACATCTTATAATGCACAGGGCAGCCCAGCCCCACCCCTGGATTTATGAAATTACCTTGTCCCTAATATCAATAATGCCATAGTTAAAAAATTAATGACAGAGTAATATTTTCTAAAATACAAATTTGAGCCCCTCCTTGACCTGCCTCCTTCCTGCCTCTCATCTCCCACAACTTCTCTACACATTACTCTGCTCTACTCCTTGAATACACTATGCTCTCATCCTTTTCTTCTCACTATTTCTACTGACTAGGATGCTGATTTGCTATTTCTTTCTCTGTTAAATATTAAATATATTTTAAATCTTGGCTCCAACATGACTTCTTCTAAATTATTCTAGGGAACATAAGGTATTCCTTATCTTGCTCCTGAAGAGCCATGTCATAAAACTTACACAACAAATTGTAATTTTTTGTACACATGCATGTCTTTTCCTTCTAGACCTATATTGTGCAATGCTACTGGCTACTGAGTACTTGAAAATGTTAATTACTGAAACTAATTTTTAAATTTAATTTAATTTTATTTAAAATCAACATTTTCTCATGCCGCTAGTCACAATCATATTGGACACTTTAGACAAAGAACAGTTCCATCATTACAGAAAGTTTACCTAGATAGTACTACTGTAAATCTTTTGTACTCTGTTTGGGGCTTATATTATACACTTAGAAAATATTTAAATGAATGAGTTAATGAATCATTATTTCCATAGCTGAATCATCAGAGCAAAACTTTTCCTAATGCTTATGATTGACCTCTCTCAAGAATTATGCCAGATATTCCCATTGATTTTTAATTTGCTATTTTTGGTATTTAAAATTTGTTGCATTACGTTGATAGATAGCTATCCACTTTGTGTGTAGATTTTTATTCTTTAATTATATTGTAATTCATCAAGGAGCAGGACTAAATACTTTACTTGGCTGAATCGCCCACAAAACCTGACATAATGCCTTTCATTCTGCAAATGCTGAATAAATTGAAAGCACAGTTCTGGTAGAATTGAGGACACATTAGCCCAACTTCCTGTCTACCAGATGTGGTGCAAAATTAGTGGATTTCTGAAGGTAAAGGGGAGAAGAAGGTTAAACAAATCAGTGAGAGTCTTTCTACTTTAAGGACAGTTTTTGAAACTAACGTTTTATTCAAGGAGAAATGGAAAATCCCTAACATGGCATATGAAATTAATGCATTCTGCCTCTGGCAATGAGCCACTTCTAAAAGCACTAGAGATACATTTTCTGACTCTCATGTGAGTTTACTTCATTTTCAGTGTCATTATTGGCATTATTTCAGATATTCATGTATGAGATCTTTGTCTCGTAGGCCCTTGATGTTTTCTTGTGATGTGGCTTGTCACACTGCAATAGTCATTAATGATATATTTACATAGTAACATGCTGACTATAATGTCAAAATAAGGCAAGAGGATTTTTGGAATATGAAGGAATAAACCAAAGAGGTATAAAGTAAAAACTAAAGCTTAGTACTTAATATCTGAAGAGAGAACAATATTAAATCATTTCAGTTTGGCATTGCTGTGTACATCAAAGGAAAGATTTCAGTTTTGCTGTTGGGTTTGCTAGTAAGTATGGAGTCAAAAAGGATCATTCAAATTTCAGAAAGACCAGATGTTGAAAACACATTCTTGTTTCCCTTAAAAGCCTTCTAACTGATATATTCAAATTCAATAGCTTTTCTCAATTTCTAAAGAAAACATTAGTGACTATAGACACATTTCTGAAAGAGAATATAAAGGTTGTCCAGATCAAAGTCTCCCACAGATTAGAAAAGTGAAGGCTTGAGAAATTAAGGGACTGGTTTAAGCCTTCACATGAAATCCATGGTCCAATCAGGACTATAATTCAGGTTTACTACAGACACACTGTCAACCTTTATTTTTTATGGGAGGAAGGGCTAACTATAAATTTTAAAAAGAATGTCGTTATCATTATAATCACATATCTTCTGATTAAATCTGTTGACAGTTAAAGGCAGATGATAAAAAGACTCCCTCTGTCAGTCACAATGGAGAATGGAGTAACAGGGACCAGGTTTACTCTCCTGTGTGAAAAATCCAAAAAATGGTCAAGATACAGGAAACAGTAGTTTGCAAGACACCGTCCATGAGGCCACAAAGGTCAATAATCACTGAGATACAGGAAACTAATGGTGTGAGCCACAGAAGATTGCTGTGACATGCTGCCTTGATAGTTACTAGTCCACAGCACAGGAGAGGGAACTGGACAGCGCACGGCTGACTCCGAGGCTGAGGGGATAAAGCTGAGAGTCCAGGGAAACAAGGCAGCTCAAGTTTGCAGAGCAGAGTACACGAGGAGAGAACCCTGGAGATCTGCAGAGCAGTTTCCTCCAGTCTTTAGCGGAGTACTGATTGGCATGTGCATTTGAGGAAACTACCCAGAGGCCTGGAAAAGAACCACTTGAAATGATTAGAGGGAACAGGGAAAGGCACTCACGTACGGCTGGGAATTGTGCCTGTCCCAGTAGCCAGACTGAAAAAGTTCAAGATTCGGGGGGGGCTGTGTGGACTTGAGCACAAAGAAGTGTCTTGCTTCAGAAATGGGGAAATAATTAACTCTAGATTAAGAATGGCTCCAGTCCCACCTAACACATCTTAAGAGCAGACCTGAAAGAACCAATTTCTAAGTAATTTAACAGAAAAAAAGCTCAAGAATATTTATAGGAATACAAAAATACCTAGCACCTAACAAGATTAGTTTAATGAATTTATGAGGTTCATGGTAATATTGGCCAGAGGTTTGTCAATTTTGTTTATCCTTTCAAAAAACCAGCTTTATTGATCTTTTCTATTGTCTTTTTTGATCTTTATTTTCTCTCTGATCTTTATTATTTCCTTCCTTCTGCTGACTTTGGGTTTTGTTTGTTCTTCTTTTTCTAATTCTTTTAGGTTAGGCTGTTTATTTGAGACTTTTCTTGTTTCTTGAGGAAGGCCTGTATCACTATGAACTTCCCCCTTAGAAATGCTTTTGTTGCATCCCATAGATTTCGTAAGGTTGTGTTTTTTTGTTTTTTTGTTTTTAAGATTTTTTTGATGTCTTTTTAAAGTCTTTATTGAATCATTTTTACAGTCTTTCTTGAATTTGTTACAATATTGCTTCAGTTTTATGCTTTGGGTTTTTGGCTGCGAGGCATGTAGGATCTTAGCTTCCTGACCAGGGATCGAACCCGCACCCCCTGCATTGGAAGGCAAAGTCTTTCATTGTTGTTTGTCTCAAGGTATTTTCCAATTTCCTTTTTGATTTTTATCATTGACTCATTGGTTTTTTAGGAGAATACTGTTTAGTCTCCATGTGTTCGTTGCCCCCCCTCCCCCCGTGGTTGAGTTCTATTTTCATACTGTTGTGGTCAGAAAAGATGTTTGAAATAATTTCTACCTTCTTAAATTTGTTGAGGCTTGTTTTGTGACCTATATGTGGTCTATCCTAGAGAATGTTGAAAAGAAGGTATATTCTGTTTTTTGTTTGTTTGGTTTTTTTGGTGGGGGGGCACATAGTGTCCTGTAGATATCAATTAAGTCCAACTAGTCTATTGTGTCATTTAGGATCTCTGTTGCCTTATTAATTTTCTGTCTGGAAGATCCATCCATTGCTGTCAGTAGGGTATTAAAGTCTCCTACTATTATTTTATTACTGTCAATTTCTACCTTTATGTCTGTTGGTATTAGTTTTATATGTTTAGGTGCTCCTACATTGGGTGCATATATGTTAATGAGTGTAATATCCTCTTCTTGCATTGATCCCTTTATCATTATATAATGTCCTTTGCTGAGTAGAGTATCCTAGGTTGCAGGTTTTTCCCTTTCAGGACTTTCAATATATTATGCCACTCCCTTCAGTTCTGTAGAGAAATCAGCTGATATCTTTATGAGGGTTCCCTTGTAACTGACTCCATTTTTGTCTTGCTGCCTTTAGAATCTTCTCTTTAACTTTTGTCATTTTAATTGTGATATGTCTTGGTGTGGGTCTGTTTGGGTTCATCTTGTTTGGGATGCTCTGTGTACCCTGTACCTGAATATCTGTTTCCTTCTTAAGGTTTGGGAAGTTTTCAACAATAATTTTTCAAATACAATTTTGATCCCCTTCTTTCTCTCTTCTCCTTCTGCAGCCCCTGTTATGCATAGGATGGCATATTTATATTATCCCATTGCTTTTTTTTTTTTTGTCTTTTTGTCTGCTGTTGTGATTGAGTGATTTCCATTATTCTATCTTCCAGATCACTTACTCATTCTTGTGTGTTATTTAGTCTGCTACTCATTGCTTCTAGATTGGTTTTTATCTTCGCAACTGAGTTGTCTAATTTTGATTGGTTCCTCCTCTTGTTCTTTTCACTGGGAGTAGTTCCTCTGCTTTTTCATTTTATTTAACTTTCTCTGTCACTATAAATTTAGGAGAAACAGTTATCTACTGTGGTCTTGAAGGGGTGTTTTTATGTGGGAGCACCCCTGTGTAGACTGTGTAAGTCCAATATTTTTGGTGTAAGGGCTGTTTTTGGTATAGATGCCAGCCATATCCTTCCTCAGTGTGTGATGGCCATTAGCCCCTTGCTGGTGGGTGTGATTGGTGTTGTGGTGTCCAGAGCCTGCACTGGATGTTGGGTGGGGCCCCCTCTTTGTTCCATGGCTGAAAGCCCTGTCAGAAGCTGAGGTCTGCTCTCCAGTTGTTGGAGTGGAAGCCCTGAGTGTTGGGTTCAATAAGGCTCTGTTGTCCTTAAGTGCATGCTCTGTCCCAAAGGAGGTGAGTGCTGAAGCAAGTGAGGCCCGTGTGGTCACAGTAAACCTATGCACCTCCCATGCATCCATGGTTTTGCCCAGAAGCAGCCCAAAGTTGTGTCCTTTTCTCCATTGTGTTCGTCCCGGACCCAGTGCTAGGCTGGTGCTGGGGGATGGTGCCCATACCCCAGGCCCTCTAGGCTATCTCTGTGCAGCTAGACTGAGTCCTCTCTTAGGGCCCATCCTCCCGCGATTCACTGCCTAGTTGTTACACACACTAGCAGTCCCCAGTTGGTGTGCATTTCAGGCTGGGAAGTGTAGCAAGGTGGCAGCCATCAATGCAGGGGTATCTCTGTCCTGACTGCTAGCAAGCCAGCACATAGCACTCCTCTTGAGCAGAGTCCAGGCCCCTCAAGTCCCTCCACTTGTCCCAGCAGACCTCCCAGCAGGCAAGGGGGCTTCCCAGGGTGAGGGCCTGCCCATATCAACCTTCTCTTCTTCACAGATACCTTCCAAGTGTGCTGGTCTTGTCTGGATAACTTTTTTTTTTTTCCTTTCTACCTGGTTATATGGGAATCTTTCTTGAAGATTTGGTTGTATAAGAGATCTTCTGCCAGCTTCCAGTTGGTTTTCGGTGAGAATTGTTCCACATCTAGATATATTTTTGATGTGTTTGTTGGGGGAGGTGAGTTCCATGTCCGCCATCTTGATCCTCTGAGGCTATTTCTAATTCACATACCTGGTAAGCAGTAGCTGGCATCAGAAACTCAATCTGATTGAATTCAAATCCATTAAATAAACAAGAAGAAAGTCAGGAATAAATTCATATGTAAATCAGATGGAAGGTCTTTATTCAAAGCTTTTAAATTGAATTTCGATGCACATTATTATTTAATTTTGGCATAGTGACCTTGGAACTAGCATAAGCTGAGGGGAAAAATACGAGATATTGGGGGAGGGGGAGGGGGAGGGGAACGTGGCTCATTAGTGAACATGGCCAGACAATGAAAAGCCTGAATAGAGCTTAGAGTTTTATATATTTTCTTGCCACTTTCCCTGTTAAACTGGAAAATAAATTTAAGATTTAACTAACACATGCCAATAGAATTCTCATCCAATGTTTAAGCAATTATAATATCACACATATATGTATAATCAATGTGGTCACTTGAGTAATTCACACACATACTACACACACACAGAGCATATATTTTCTTGAAATGCTTATAACTTGAGAGTTCTTTGCCTCTGCCCATGAACTTATTTTCTCTAAACAACCATTTTTAAGTAAAGCACATATGCCCATATTAATTAACATTTGAATGAAGCCTGCACTGATAATCTTACTTCCTAAAACAACCCACACTAATGGGTTTTCTAATTTGTGAATTAAAGGACATTCAAATGCTTTTAAAAACCAGTTTGTCAACTGCTAAACTTTTACTACTTTTTGATCCATTTAATCAAGCTGCTCTAACCCATCCTCTTCCCAGAATAGTACATTTCTATCCCTCCACTAGTCTACTTTCATTTGCTATGATGAGCTGAAGAAAGAAATTTGTACATAATTTTAAAAGATGATGAAATTTCTTTTTTTAAGGACTCTGTTAAAATTTAGTCATTGATTAAATATTTACCAGATAAGTGTTCCGTGTTAGAATGACCCAGTTCCAGGTAATGGAGTGTGGTGAGGGAGAGAGGACAGGAGAGATGCAAAACAGAAATGGATAAGACATGATCCTAAGCCCTTAATGAGGTATGGAGTCATCTGTTGAAAATAATTTGTAAACCTCCTAAATGAAATAAAATATATTTTCCTATAACTTTACATTTTAGAGAGATTTATACATGAGAACAAAATAGATATAAATGAATCTTTGATTCAACAGACCTGAGAATAACACCATGCTTTCTTTCCCAGCGCTCTGCATCCCAGGTTGTACTACTATTCTGTTAACCTGTAACTCAGCACACTGCCACTCTGTTCTTTCCATTTGCCAAATCAAGAAATAGCCCATTCCGTTTGGAGTTTGAAATGAATAGCACGTGATACTACTGGAGCAGTTTTGCATTAATTTACATAAGGAACTGGAGATCAGAGGACCCCCTGAAGAGTAAAAACTAGTCACAGTTGATGTTACACTTGAAATATACCAGGGATGGCAATTTAAATGACGTAGACACTTAACTTTATTAATCTGTTGTCCTTCATCAAGGGAGAACGCCAGTCCTTCTATATTCCCAGAATAATGAAGGGGGCAGGGCAGGAAATGAAAATCAGAGAAATATGAGTCTTCTGTTACAGTTACTAGAGGTCAGAGAGGGGTTTGGAACCTGGATGTCCACATTAACAGCTGACTTTTGCACAGACTGCGAAATATCCGGTCAAACCAGTCTCTCTCCTTGTTAGAACAAGATTTGATTTTTTTATTCACCTAAATCATTTCCACAAATATTTACAGAGCACTTACTAAGAGTTTTAACATCTTTATTGGAGTATAATTGCTTTACAATGGTGTGTTAGTTTCTGCTTTATAACAAAGTGAATCAGCCATACATATACATATATCCCCATATCTCCTCCCTCTTGCATCTCCCTCCCACCCTCCCTATCCCACCCCTCTAGGTGGTCACAAAGCACCGAGCTGATCTCCCTGTGCTATGTGGCTGCTTCCCACTAGCCATCTATTTTACCTTTGGTAGTGTATATATGTCCATGCCACTCTCTCACTTCGTCCCAGCTTACCCTTCCCCCTCCCCATGTCCTCAAGTCCATTCTCTAGTAGGTCTGCATCTTTATAGCAGTTACTTCTTGAAGTATGGATTCATAGGGTCACATTCACCCCCAAACACAAAATTAAGTGGAGAAAATCACATTAAAGGGGATAATTAAATTTTCTTGTCATTATGCTTATGAGTAAATTGGTGTGACAATTCTTTTTGCTCTAATTATGTGATTCAGGGATAATGTATGATACATTAGGCATTATTCATATATGTAAAACGAGCTCTTGAAAAACTCAAGCTATTTACCATGCATGTAGTTTTTCAAACTTTTTAAATCTCAAGCAAGTTTAGACTGACTACAATTAATCATGACTAGAGAAAAATGTATAATTTTATATTGATATTTTGATATTATTTAAAACATTTTTGTACTGTGAAAATCATTTAAATAAGACTTCATTGTACTGGAAGACCAGTTGCCTAAATGGCCAAATACTCTGAGCAGTGACACTGTTTCTTATAAAAGTAGTAAATATATTTTGAACAATTTTTGGCAGCTGTATGCTCAAAACAAACATGGACAATCTGAAACGTGTCATAAATTTTAAAATAATACTTGAAGATCAATAGGATAAAATAAATTTAATCATATCACAGCAAACATTGTCCAAAGAATGTCCTCTAAAATACCACTTGAGTTCTGACCTGTGTTGGCTTTCTAATATTTCCTAATCAATGAATATTTATTGGTTACTTTCTGTACCAAGAATTATGCCAAGGGCGATGGGGTAAAAAATATTAAGGTATTATTCAGCCAAAAGAATCTATTGTGCTTCTCATAGCCAGGGCATTTTTGTATAAATAAACATTTATGAGGTTACTCTAAAACGGCCTCAACCATTCCACATTTAACCAATAAGAACGACCTAAGTTAACGATTATCTATTAGATGTAAGATATTCCACCTGCTTCATCTAATCCTTGTCCACTCCATGCGCCCTGTTCTTCTAACATTGCCACACCTCCACCATCTCAGGAACTTGGCCTTTGCTGTTGCCTTTGCTTGAGTTTTCCTTCAAATCATTGCTTGGTTTTCTTAAATGTCATTCTCTCGGAGAGTCCTTCTCTGACCATTTCATTATAAGCTCCAATTCTTACCTCATGACTCTTTACCCTAATTGATTCTGGATAGATAACACTTATTATTCTTGAGACTATTCATGTGTTTACTTGTTTAATGTCTCTGGTTCTTACCACAATATAAGGTCCATAAGGATAGAACTTGGTATAGTTCATTGCTGAACCTTTAATATTTAGAGCAGTGTCCAGGACATAGTAGGTGCTCAGTAAAGAGCTACGTTGAAATTCCATTATTAAACTTTTTATATATGCCAAAATATTTTAAGTCCTCTAAAGAATATCTATATATGTATATATATAGATATATAGATATACACATACACACAAATTATCAGTTTCATAGTCAAAGAAGAAGTCAAGAAATATGGCATGATCATGTTGTTTCTAATTTTCTTGGAACCATCAAGAAAACTACAAACGCAGAAATCACCTCTATCCAACTAGGGAAGTTATTGAAGGTTAAACTTTGGCGACAGGGTAATATCTTAAATGTATTGTTTCTTCTTTGTCATACGCAGTGTTAAATTTCTGAGAACAAAACAAAGTAGAACTAAAGAACCTCTATCAATTTATTACACTTAAAAATATTCTCTAATTAATCTCTGAATATCTGCTCACACAAACTTTTTATCCTTCACTTTTGTTTGTGTCACATTTTTCTATCAAAAATTATTTTTTCTTCACAAAATGTTAGGGCAAGAAGGTTACTTTCTGAAAGATTTAGTTTAAGAATATATACTATGGCATTAGTTTAAAAGATATGAAGTTAATTTTTAATATGTAGGAATTATTGAAATCAAATATTATATAAAATGAAAATGTCATGTTCCACATGCTTTAATTTTCTGTTCTGCTGTTGTCTCCAGTTTCCCCAGATAGAACCTGCTTCAGTGTTTTTCACCATATATCTAAAAGTTTTGACTTATGCATCATCTAGGTGCAGTAATGAATAAGAACTGACATCAAATATCAATATTATTGGCCCAGCTAAATGGTAGTTGACATCAAGTTGTATTGCTAAAGAAGTAAACAAAATTAAATTCTTTTGGTGTGTAAGTACTGCCTGACATCATTTGTCCTTCAGAAGATCAATGGCTGCATGACCTAAACGTTATTTGTATTTCTTTATATAAAATGGCCAAAGATGGATACTAAGCACTTTCTGTTTGAGATTGGTTAAAAATAAACAAAATTCAGAATATCAGAAATTGAGCTTCCTTTGCTAAAATGGAGTGAGGATAACTTTTTAGGTAGGCAATTGTAGTATTTACTTTTTCATGATTTTTTAAAAAGATAATTAATGCATTTATATCCACATACTAGTAACTTGGGAAAAGCAATTAATCTATTCCAGATCAAATTTAAAACTCTTAATTGCCTAATTATTAAATGGTATACTATGATATGAAATGGACAAAATACTCCTATGGAGGTTTATGCCCATTTTTTTTTTAAGTGGAATTTAGCTCAAGTTTAATACAATTCCATAATTTCTTATTTAGAATAGTTTTAGAATTTCATTTTCTTATTTTTGTTAAAGTATGAAATATATACTGCAGCTTTATAACATTTATATTATATTAAATAAAATTAAATTATAGGATAGAAGAAAGTCATATATTTGTGTGTGGTTGTTCTTTTATTTATGTCTACTTATTTGAACACAAATGGCTAGAAAGAAATATTAGCTCCAAGAATAATAGTAGTAGTAGTAATAATAATAATGATAGTAATAGTAGGAGTGGTAGGAGTAGAAGTGATAGTAATAGCATTTTCGATTTGCCAGGTACTATGTTAAACACTTTATATGTATTATCAAATATTCACTGTTCTTTATATCATTCATTTTTACAAAAGAACTAAATGATTTACTCAAGATTATACATCTTCTCAGCCATAAAAAGGAATGAAATTGTGCAAATTGCAGAGACATGGATGGACCTAGAGATGGTCATACAGAGTGAAGTAAGTCAGAAAGAGAAAAACAAATATGGTATAATATTGCTTATATGTGGAATCTAGAAAAATGATACAGATGAACTTATTTGCAAAGCAGAAACAGAGACCCAGACGTAGAGAATGGACTGGACGTATGGATCCCAGGGGTGGCGGGGGGGGTGAGTCGGATGATTCACCACTATGTATAAAATAGATAACTAATGTGAAACTGCTGTATAGCACAGGGAACTTTACTCAGTACTCTGTGGTGACCTAAATGGGAAGGAAATCCAAAAAAGAGGGGATATATATAGACATATAGATGATCCACTTTGCTGTATACCAGAAACTAACACAACACTGTAAAGCAACTATACACACACATACACACGGTATATATGGGGCGATACACATGTGAGAGCTGGCAGGGCAGAGAGGAGGAGACACTGGTCTGCAGCAGCAGCTTCTACTACCAGCCCTTGGGGCACTCAGTCCTGTGCTCAAGCAATCACTGTCAATGACAAAGTGACTACTGAAGTTATAATTGTATTAAATTAATGCTAATAATTTGGATACTTTATTTTACTTCTGGCTGCTCGGGTAACGTTAGCCCTTAACCCAGCATATATGGTTTTTTCCCTTTTTTTTTTTTTTTTTCTTTCTGGGTACAGCTGTAAAATATTTGGAAATATAGGAAATGTGTTATTCTTGCAGCCTTGATATTCATGGTGGATTGTAAAATATACATTTTTGTGAGATATCAAAGATTAAGATTATTTCGATAACATTATTTACAGATTTAAAAGATGTGGTTATCACAAGTCTGTTGAGGGGGAAAACTACTGCATAAAATAACTAACTTGGAATAAATATTTTGCATCAGTTTGGAAAAAAAAATTAATGAGAAAAAAAAAAAGATTATACATCTTGTGAATGGCAAAGCCAGGATCCAAAATGTACTAGGAGACAAGTATAACTGCAATTGGGTAATTTTCCAGTGCTCCAAAGTTATGGAACACTATGATTTATAGAAGCTTTCTAAGGAGCAACTAATCTATTGTGAGAATTATCAATAAATGAGTTTGTGTCTTGCAGTTCAATATCCACAGGACTTTGAAAGCCAGTAAAGTTGAAATAAATAAGATGCAATGATACAATACTGTAATGAAATCCTTGTGCTTTCATTTGTCTAAAACTCTGCATTTATTCATCACATTTTTTAATATTAAGTATGCAAAATAAGCTATACTAGATGCTGGAGCTATTGAGCCAAACAAGATTTAAAATGTCTTGTGATAAGATGCTGAGTAAGATTTTAGCTGATTAGAGCTCTCAATGAAGTGGAAATATTGTACTGGCTTTACTTAGAGCTGGAAGACACGTATCTTTAGAAAAGCAATGCTTGAAATTGAGATTTTGGAAGTGATGCATTTACAGTTAAGGACAAAGTGCTCGCAGTTTGACTTCGGGAGTATGCGACTGAGGATAAAGAAGTGTTGGAGGAAAAGTGGTCAACAAGAAGGTGATCAGAGTGCTGCATGGGCCATATGTGTAGGGAAAGACGGTGATTCAGGAACTCTAGCCTTCAAAGAATGAGGGAGAGTGACCGGGAGCTTCCCGTAGTGAAGCACGGCAGTGAATCTACCTTAGGACTTCAGTGGGGTTATGGCACATTTTGATTTTAAAATATCTCACTTGATCCATGATCCATGACTTAATTCTGAAAGTCCAATCTGCCCTCAATGACTTTTGAACTAAAGCTGACCTAGCCCACACTTCCTGGGGCAACTCTTTATCAGACAACTTGAGTCCATAACCTCTGATACCTGTGGATAGGAAGCTCAGGGTAAGATACCTAGGGCTAGGAAATGCAGAGTGGACTTAATCTTTTTTCTATACTATCATATTTTATGAGTATTTGGCTTTTTGAGTTTTCATTTTGATATAGTCATTTTGATTCTATGGCCATTTTGACATGCAGAATGTGATTGTTATACTGATTTCTGTTATTGATAGGTGCCCAGGCCAGCATGTTTTCCCTTATTACATAGACTCTCATCTTCAAAGAGCTGTGTTTGTCCCTTAATCTTATCCCATTACCCTTCCTCTCTCTCACACACCCTTCTACTCCATCCTCTAATGATCCAAATACACGATCAACCAATTCCCCTGTAATGCCACTCTCTGTTCCAAACACTTCCTTCACCTCCTTGGCCTGAATTACTTCTCATAGTTACACTCTTCTTCAAGTTCTCTAAAACAGGAAATTATTTCTCTTGCCCTCCACATGACTCAAGGCCAACAGAGGGGGTATCTACTTTACTACAAATTACTATTAAACCCCTTTCCCTCTTATTTGCTTAAAACTCCCAGCCACTGAAAAGATAAAACTGATAGACTTCACTCTCTGTCACCATATTCATGGCAGTTACAGTTTCCATGGAATTATACAGGTGGGAAACAAGTTAGAATTTGACTAGTCTTCTATTAAGGCTATATATTATATCATTCACTTCAAAATCAAAATATCCATATTTATATAATTAGTTGCAATAAAGATATACACCTCTACATTAAAATAATCAATATAACAGTATTTGAATAAAACAACAGGTCAGTTAAAAGAGGTGAGAATAGTACTCGAGGTAGGTCTGAAGTTTCCTTTCATGAGCTGGTTAGACCTCTAGAACTACTAGCAGTTTCTTTGATTCTACACAGCCTTTCAATTTCGTTTAATAACTAATGAATTGACACTAAATTCCCAGCTTGGATGTGTGAAATGGAGGTAACTATTCCCAAGGCAAGATGCACTGGTATTCTAATAGAGTTGACTTACAGTGTTCACCTGGCCTTACCAGGCAGGCACAGCCTAGGCATCCTGACTATGTGTCTCTCAGAACAGCTGGGAATGTCCACAGAGAGAGAAGGACACCCACCCCACCATAACATCACTCTAGAAGAGGACCAGAAAGAGTTTCCAGAAGGCTTGATGGAATCCCTACCCTAGTCAGACTATGGGTCAATTTCCTGGAAAACTGAAGGCCGGGGAGATTCCCACTGATAGGAATACCCTGCTCATTTTCTTGCTATGTATTTTTACATAGTTTAAAAAAATCTTTTACTTACATTGAATTGTATGTGTCTATTAATATTATTCCAGCAATTACTGTCAACTTTTAAAAAATATTTTGGTTTTGCTTTACAAAATTGACCTAATAAAAAGCTTTCATAGGTCCTTAAAGTGTTTCATTAACAGATTACTTTTAAAAGAGGTTTTAAATAAATGTGTATCTCCAACAGAAAAATCGGTCTGAGATGAAGACATCAGAGCCCTAATATTATAACATAAAAATAAAATTCAATTTATACAGCTTTACAGAACCATATATATATATACTGTATATTGTATATTTGTTTCCATGATTCTTGGTTGCTAGCTGGATAACACTGAGTTTTACATTTTTTATTTCTGCTTACAAATGTAAAATTGTAGACTTTTCCTAAAATTGTGTTTATGTAAACAGCTGAACGCATTTTTAACTGATAATGTAACTTGAATGCATATCCCTAAGGCATCAGACAATTAGCAGAGCTAATACTAAATAATTCAAATCTCTGCCTGCCATGTATGTACTGCATAATACATTTATGACCACAACTTTGCCTGAGGTTTGAATGTGTACTGTGTCATGATGCCATGTCCTTGAGACATCCTGGAAGTCTTTCAGTTACTGCTGCCTCCTCCCTCTTGACATTCCCTACCAGGTACGTGAAATACGACAGTTTTCAAAACAGTTGACATGAGTGATGGAAAATTTTACTTAAGAGTGTCATTCATCATAACAAAACATCACTTCCTTAATAGTTTATTAACTATTTCCAGTGAAGATGAGATAAATTAATGGAAAAATTCAATGAGGCTTTGGGATAGTGATTTGGAATAGTGTTGTAATAGTCCCTTTGGTATGAACAAAGTGTGTAAGCAAAAACGGGTTAGCCACTTTGATATTGGACACCTGGACCTCATATTCATTATCCTGCTTTTGAAATATACATAATTAACGTATGTGTCCCTTGATTGCTGACTGAGTAAGTCTAATTTGGCTATTTCCATATTTATTAATTTTACTATTTAGGATGTTAAATGGTACATCTTTTTCAGCTATGATATTGCTTACCAAAATAAATGCCTGACTTACAAAATATTAGTTTACTTCATTTTAGCTTCTATTTAATTTTCCTAGGGTATGTGAAGCTCTAAGCCACTTAATAGATTTTTTAGCATAAATATTCTATCATGTGGGTCCATAGTGCTTAAATGGTTCTATACTCTGCTAGAAATAAAATCTTACTTGGTATTTAGAACTAATCCATAATATATTGGCTCAACAGAGTCAATCAAATGGAAATTCCTTACTAAGACAAATTTGTTAGAATTTAATTTTAGTTGAGCCAATCATGAACATTCCAGGGCTGACGACACCAGCACAATTTCAGTTGAGGTAAACAACATTCCTTTAGTAGAAATGATTTTTAGTGAATATTTTTCTCTCTCTGAAAGAATAACTGCATGATAGTAATGGAGTTTTGACTAAGCTGTCATTTTGAAGTTAGATGTAGGTGATCTATCAGATTTCTTTTTTAGCTAATTGGAAAAGAAAGAGGAGTATGGAATTAAGATTTACACTCTCCTGGCAACTTAGAGCCAAATTAAAATGTTAGCTATAATTAAATCATAGAGTTTGAAGGGACTTGAGAGGTCATCTATCTAGTCAAATTGCTTTCATCTGAGAAGGAACAAACTTAAATCATCCTTCCATGATTACTATCTGAACTCTTTTAGAGACAACCCCAATTGGCACAGAAACTCAAAGCCATGTTTAACAATCTTCATCACTGGTGAAATCATCCTGATACCTACATATCTCAAACTGCAGATAAATATTTATGCTATGTCATCAGTTTACATAAAGAAAGACATATGTGAAACCTGTCCATGAGGAACTGAAGAACTGTCAAATCAAGGTTGCTCTATTCTAACCTGAAGAAAGGCCCTATTTCTTTAACATTTTTTATAGGTTTCCTTTCAAGCATTTTCATTATTTTATGATTTTACTTTAAAATTTACAAGTTTATATCCCACTTACTTTCTTGAAGCCCACATTAGACAAAAAGCTTTTTAAAAATGTGGTTAAGTGGAGTTAAGTACAATAGGAGATTACCTCCTTGTTTCTACCACTGTATAGTGTGTGTATTTTAAACTTCTGTAACCCTATACTACATATATATTTTTTTCACTGCTATAATTAATTCTCAAATTTGTTCTCTCACCCTGTTAAGGTACCATTTTTCTCTGGAACTCTGTTTCATTAAAATGAATTTGTATATATGAAGCAGTAAAATAATTTATTGGGAGAACTGAACTCACCCTAGGAGTGAAGGTGGCATCATTGATGGAATGCATGTGACCATAGAGGGACTGCTCACATTTACCCTAAGAAAATAAAGCAGAAATACAAATCAAATAAATTCAATTTAATATGTGAAAAGAAAAGGAAAGATAACAGATCTTATTTGTTTCAAAGTAATGTTTAAGTCCATAAATAAAACTAATACATACTCATGGGAGAAAAGGCTAGCTTTTGCTGTCAGCTACCATTCAGAATCAGACAGGGCTGTGCTGGTGCGTGTGCCAACAGCGTTAGTATCTACACTGAAATTCCAGGGTCCTCACTTTTTTTCTTAAAATGTGATGATCCATTTATTTATTTATTTATTTATTTACGGCTGTGTTGGGTCTTCGTTTCTGTGCGAGGGCTTTCTCTAGTTGTGGCAAGCGGGGGCCACTCTTCATCGCGGTGCGCGGGCCTCTCACTATCGCGGCCTCTCTTGTTGCCTCTCTTGTTGCGGGGCACGGGCTCCAGATGCGCAGGCTCAGTAATTGTGGCTCACGGGCCCAGTTGCTCCGTGGCATGTGGGATCTTCCCAGACCAGGGCTCGAACCCGTGTCCCCTGCATTGGCAGGCAGATTCTCAACCGCTGCGCCACCAGGGAAGCCCAGGGTCCTCACTTTTATACCACTGAGCCGGTGGTGAACTCTCACTAACTGACTCTATTCTGCAATTAACATAGCTTTGAAGCCATGGTGCCAAGTAGTGAAGCCCTTATAGAAAGCCCTTGTTTTCAGCACATTTTCCCCACTGCTGAGGGTGTGGGGTTCTTTCTCCTTTTTAATCACAAGATCACATTTTAATTCATAAATTTTCACAGTTTGGTATTAATAGCATTACAAGTATAAAAAAAAATGTTACAAATGTGCCCAGTAGTCTTTTTAACAGAAAATAAGCATTTGTTTTGTGAAAACCATACTTTGCATCTACCCATTCAGGTCATCTTTTCCAAAGAATAGCTAAAACTAAAATTCAATTTAACCACAAAATTTCCAAGTTTTAGTTTAAACAATTTTAAGAAAAATGGGCCCATAACACATTACAAAAAGGATTTAAATGTGGGACCTTTCATTTCGACAGTGATGTTCAAAAAGCATTCTTACCTATCTTAGGGAAATAACTCAAATCCCATAGAAGAACCAGGGAACAGAGAAAGTTATATCTGGAATGTTGTTTGTAGATTCTTGTTATGGGCCGAAATTCCGATTTCATTCAACAGTGTATTATTCATTTAACAAATATCTTTGAGCAATTAATATATGTTCAGCACAATTCTAGGTGCTTAGAATATGTCAGTGAATAAAACAAAGAACCTTGTCTTCAATGACCTTACATTCCAGGGGGAGAGGGAAAGTACAAAGGTACAAAGTGTGTTAGAAGATAAGAAATATTTTTAAAAGGTACAAAGTGTGTTAGAAGATAGTAAATATTGTGGAGAGAAGAAAAGTCAGGTAGGGTTAGGGGTGTCATGAGTCCTGGGATTGAAGGGCTAAGGGCAAACCCAATTATCAAGTAGATGATGGAGTTTGACCATGCTCAGAAAGCAGGGTTTGAACCAAGACTGAGGCAGTAAGGGAGTTAGGCAAGCAGACATCCGGAGGAAAAGCATTCCAGGAAGAAGAAAAGCTAGAACAAATCTCAATGTGGGAGTTTGCCTGGTGTGTTTCTGGAACAGCAAGGAGGCCAGTGTGGCTGGAGAGATGTCAGTCAGAAGGAGAGCAGGTTTACTCAAAAGGTTTCATCTACTTTCATTCACTACCTTGTGTTTACTTAGTCCTAAACCATTTAAGGCTGGAGGAGAGATTACAGATAAGACTGCAGAATGAGATATTAAAGATACAGGGTCATCATCATGCCCCCTCATTGTTGCAGAACATTCATGGAATAGCTTGGAACTAAGTGGAAAGGCTTTGTAACTAAACTTACTCAATCCTCATTACTGCCATTGCATTCAGCACATTATATTTCAAATATCTATTTACAGAATTAATGCATGCTGTTAATCCCTTTGTATAGAATGCAAAATTTCCCCACATGAATTTAAAATTCATAAGAATATGTTGAAATACTTTGGCACCCTCTCAGGATTCCCCTACCTAGGCTCTTCTGGTTCAGTATCTTGATACTGTTAATAACATTAAACCAATTATGCTGAGGACTTCCAATCATCCAAATTCCCAAAGTAGAGATAAATTACTTACAAAGCCAAAAAGGCAAAGTATAAGATGTTATGGTTATCTTTCATACATTATCTTAGGAGCGTTTATGGTTAATTCTTTTGAGAACTAATATAAATAGTTAAATAATATTATAGTTGTATAGTGAGTGTTAATATTTTAAAATATTTGTTAGTAAATTTGTCTTAAAATACTTTTTGCATTAATAAAAGTTTTATGTTTGGTCCTCTTCTAAACTGAGAACCTCTCAACTATTTGATTAATTGGTAAGGAAAATGGAGTTTTCTGATTCAAATCCTGAATGCCAAGTTTTAATTCAAAGTAGAATCTCTAAGGCACTCTTGAAAAGCCCTGGAAATATGGGGTTATAATGGAAATGCTGATGGACCACATTTGTGCTGCTATAACAAAACCTGACTCGAAGATAAATGTTTCATGAATTAAGAAAAGTTAAAAAAGCTTTTCTATCCAGCTTTGTTTCCAAGATAAAAGTGAATCTACTCTCTTTTAGTGGTACAGGGAATATGTGGGTTACTAATATTCTAGTCTTCAAACAGCCTTAATCAAAAGCAATACCCACACCAGGGCATTAAATTTCAGAATATCCTCTTTGATGAATTCTTGTCAGAATTGTTTTCTTTCAAAGAAGTGGAAAAAATGAAAAAAAGGAAAGAGTCTTACCAAAAAAAAAAAAAAAAAATCATGTAACCTAACGTGTCACTGCTCCAGTATTTGATTCTCTTAGAGAAGCTGTATGCAATAATGGTTTCCATTATTGGCTCTGGGGATAAAAACATCTGGAACTTAATTCTTGGCTCTGCTACCAAATAGCTATGTGAACTTAAACAGGTTGCTTCACTTCACTGTGCTTCAGTTGCCTCAGGTAATTCTCAAAACAAATCTATAGGTTAAACGCTATTACCCATGTCCAATGAGATAATGATATTTAACCTATAGGTCTGTTTTGAGAATTAAATGAGATAATGCATGTGAAATGTTGGAACAGTGCCTATCACAGAGTAAGAGCTTACAAATATTAGCTCTTAGTACATGCTAGATAGGCCACTGAAATAGTGATGATGTCCAAATCAACATCTCTACCCTCAGCTACCTATCTGTCTCCTTAAAGACCCCACAAAGGAGTCTTATCGGCATCAGTGCTGTTTTTTCTATTTGTCTCTCAGATTCATTCCCCATGTGGCACTTCCCTGCTCTGTGCCCTGATCTCTACTAACTACATCACTGTGGGCTCTCAGGTTCTCTGTCTTCTGGTTGGATTCAGTAAGAGAAAACCACCAGCAGGATATGGAAGAGTGGAACTATATAGAAGATGGATAAATGACCACTTCAGCTCCCTTCCTGTTCAGCTGTGATTTTCTTATTGGCTCTGCTATCTACCTAATTCCACTGCTTATGTTGTGCAGGTCCTCTCCAATGGCTACAACTCACACTGTTCAGTAATGTTCTCCTTCCCCAGCCCCTTCAGACCTAGTGGAAGTAATAGCTTTCTATTGTTCCTAGTGTTTGGGTGCTGTGCTTGGTCCCTTAACCCTGTTCACATTTCTGTAACCAGTCAACTTGAGTATACTCCATGTATCATCTGTTTCCTGCTTGTGACCTGCCTGATATAGCATGTTAGACATGATATGCAAAAGCAGACTTTTTGATTTACTACTTCCCAACTGCCTCTCTTGACCCTTGCCAAATCTTTCCCTTTAAGTAAATGGCATCACCAGTTGCTCAAACAAAAAACCTAGGCAGTCAAAAACCTGAGAATTGATTACCAACAAGGACCTACTGTATAGCACAGGGAACGCTGCTCAATATTCTGTGATAACCTAAATGGGAAAATAACTTGAAAAAGAATAGATACGTGTATAGTATAACTGAATCACTTTGCTGTACACCTGAAACTAACACAACATTGTTAATCAACTATGCTCCAATATAAAATAAAAATTTTAAAAAACCCCTGAGAATTAGAGTAACTCTCTTTCTTTCCCTACCTCCACCCCACCCCTAATCCAGTACATCCGTTCCTTCCTCAACGTACGCCCTTACTCCGCCCACCTCTGCTCTCCTCCTCTGTCACCACTCTGGTGCAGGACATCATCACATGGAGAAAGAGAACAGCAGGAGCATCCTTAGTCATCTCCTCGCTCCCACCCTCACCCTACCCGCCATCCATTTCTCTCTCAGCCACTGAAGTGATCAATACAACCTGAATCAGATCATGCCATGCTGCCGCCTACAGCCATCCAAACAATTACCGTTGCACTTACAATAAATTTTAAACTCTTTACTTAGTTCCAAAGGCTCTGTATTATTTGGCTTCTGTCTGCCTAGCTGACCTCATCCTTTACCATTCTCCCTTCTCACGCATTATGCTCCATGATTCTTTTCATGTTTTGATAAGGTCAGGGCTTTCTGAGCAGAGTACTGCACTTGGATGTCAAAAGATGCTTGAATAGCAACCCTGAAGATGGAGACTTCTGGAGAGATTTAGGGGTATCTCCCCCTGAGGCACTTGTTTACATTACAGTGGTGGGAAGTCTAAAGTCCTTCCCCTCCTCCTCCTATTGTGGATTTGCTTACATTTCAGAACAAAGGTTTCTCTTTCTCTTTCTACTGCAGTGGTGGAAGGGCACTGGGGTTCATAATGTGGTGGTTCCTTTCCATGGTACGTAACCCCACTGTACCCGCAGGGTACACCTGGTTCTCACTGCTTCTCCCCATGGGCAACTGGGGGATGGAAAATCAACATGAGCTGCTCTGTGAGCAAATAAATGGTGTGAGCTCTGATCCAGAAACCTCCTGTTTCCTGTCAGGATAAATAAATAACTATAGACACCAAAGCATAACACTGTCACACTGGCCTTTCTGTTCTAACAGGCCTAGCATGTTCCTGCCTTTGTACATCCTATTTTCTCTACCTTGGATGTTTCCAGGAAGCTGTACACATGCCCTCATCCTTCTTCCCATTCTCCTTTCAACTCCAATAGAACCTTTCCAGTGATGTCTGATATCAAATATTCTCCCCCCGCCCTTATATCTTCTCATTACAGTAGCAGAAATTTCTGTGAAACTGCTTTCCTTTTCCCCTTGGGCACTCAGCCAGACTCGAGGTCAGGTGCGGCCATGTGACTGAGTTCTGCCCAGTGAAACGTGGGCAATTGTGAAATAAGTCCAACATGGGCCTGGCCTGCGAAATATCCCACACAATCCTTTAAGCTCTTTATTGTTGTCTGTTTGCAGGCTGAAGGCAGAGGAGCTTCTGGAATATGGCAGAGCACAGATGGAAGGAGTCTGGGTTTCTGAACCACCACAAGGAGAAAAGCCACCGGTCAGGACCTGCTGACTGGACAGTCTATGAATGAGAACTAAGCTTCTACTGTATTAAGCCCGTGAGACCAGCGTTTAACTGTTTCAGCAGATGTTGGTACCCAACAAATAGGTCACCCTGCTTTGTTTCTTTTGTATCACTCATCATTAACTAAAATTACTTAATGAAATTAATAACAATAATAAACAAGTAATAAAATTACTTGTTTCCCTGTTTATTGTTAGTTTTCCACCCACTACAATTAAGTCCCATAAGAAAAAGTTGTTTGTCTTTTCCACCACTCTATCACCCCCAAAGCCCAAGACAGCTCTGATAAGATTTCATAAACAGTTGTTGAATGAAAAAGTAACCAGTTACATGAAGATCACAACTGAAAACTGGAAAAAATCTACACTCACCAGATATGCTTATTTTTTGGTAAATAGCTTGATCTTCTTTCCAACATTCATTTTTTAATCTTGATCAGTCATGACATGAAATGTACACTCACTGTCTTATTCCTTCCATTCCTTTGCCATAACTTGGTTCTAACCCAGTAGCATATTTAGCCACTGACTATGCCATTGTGTCTTAATGTTTTAAACAACTACATGGAGATAACTGATGACTCCAGGTAAAAAAGGCAGCTTTACATTTACTGAGTGCTTATTATGTACTTAAAGTGTTGTGCTAAGTGCTTTACTTTCATTATCACATTTAATTCTCAGAACAACTCAAGGAGATGGGTACTATTGTAATTCCCATTTTGGAGATGAGAAAACAGAAGCACTAATCCATGATGGCAGAAGCAAAGAATGCCAGAGCCAAGACAGTACCTCTGTTTTGTTGCAAAGTAATCTAACATTTTATGTGCAAGAAATTGAAGTGAGAAGATGGAGGCAACCTTTTAGTGCCATTTGCTAGTTTTTTTCCAGTGTTCTTCCTTTCTGGTAGATGTGTATCTCCTGCCCCCCCCCCACCCCCGTGGTTGTGTGGAGCCATGTAATGAGTTCTGGCCCAAGAGTTGTGAGTGGAAATGACATGTAGCGCCCTTCTCATGCTCTCTCCAACCACGCCTTTCTAGCATTTAATTAGAGGTACAACACCCTCCCTGGATATCTTTTTCCTGTGGCAGAAACCAGTACCATTCAAGGTGGCTGTGAGATGATCCTGGATCCCAGGTGAGTGTGATGAGCAGAGCTCTCCCTTCCAACTCACGGAGGACACAGACCACGAGCAAGGTATAAATGTTGCTGTGATTCGGAGACTGTGTTGCCGTAACACAACCTAGCATAACCTGACTGATGTAAACGCTATGGAAGAAGATTAATCTTACCTCTTTAATTATTAAAAGCTTTTCTTCTATCAATAGTGCCATGTGAAAAGTTGAAAAAAATACTAAATACTTACAGAAGCCTAATACTCAAAAGTTTAAAAACTCTTAAAAAATTAGGCCTAATATAAAATAATGAAATAATCATAAAATATAAAATCACAAATAATCATAAAATAAGCAACCAAACATACCATCACTAAAATCATTAAAGGACTGAGGTTCACAAACTTCCCTTCTCATTATAATGACTTATTTATTTAACCAATGGATTCAATATTCTTTTGAAAAAAAAATTAACGAACTTGAAAATATAAGATGAGCCTTCCCAACTCAGAAGATTTTGTTCGTTTTTTTTGTTTTTGTTTTTAAACAAGGCTGATATTAACCTTTTTCCTCCTGTGTAACAGATAAAAAACGAGTTTCAATAACCAACACAACTACCTTCTAAGACTCACCTAACCTACTTTTGTCTCTATAACCAACACAATCCAAAGTAAACTCTTTACGAAAACTGGATATGAGATCAGCAACTGGGTTTGCTCAATGGATATAGCTCTGACAAGTATAATCTTCCTCACTCATGTATACGACAAATTCAGTTTTGTTTGTTTGTTTCATATACTGAGTGGTGGTCTCCTCCTTTGACACCACAGAGAGGTTTAAGGGTGTGTTAGTTTGGGGCTGCCATAACAAAGTACCACAGACTTGGTGGCTTAAACAACAAAAAATTATTTTCTCATTCTTTTGAAGGCTAGAAGTCCCAAGATCAAGGTGTTGGCAGGGCTGGTTTCATTCTGAGGCCTCTTCTTGGCTGTATAAGGCTCTCTGCTCCCTGTGTCTTTACATGGTCTTCCATGTAAAGATAGATAGCCATCTATCTGTATGGATCTGTGTTCTAATCTCCTCTTCTTATAAGGACACTAGTCAAATTGATTAGGGTCCAACCCAATGAACTCATTTACCCTTAATTGCCTCTTTAAAGACCCTATTTCCAAATACAGTCCAATTCCAAGGTACTGGGGGCTAGGTCTTCAACAGGAATTTGAGGAGACATAATTCAGCCCATGACAAAGGGCTGGAGATATCTTAATACCACTATGCATAAAATATCTTAGGAGTGCAATAGCCATTGTGGCATTAGCTGGTTGCAAGAGTTAAACTGTGACATTATTTTACAGTATTTATTGTATTGTATATAGAATTTACATAATTATGTAAATACACTTTGAGCCAATATGCAATCTCAAAATGAAAAGTTGTATTTTTATGTCATATTTGGGCATATAGCTAAACAGATGAATACTATGCATGCACATAATGCAGTGGTTAATAGCACAGGATCTGGAGTAACACTGAATGTGAATTGAGGCTTTGCTGCTTATTGTGTCTTTGGAACACTCTGAGACTCAGTTTTCTCATCTGCAAAATAGGAATAATAAGAATATCTACATGATGGTGAGGTTTAAGCTAATTCATGTAAAGTGCTTAGACTGCTGCCTGGACACAGTAAGTGCTCAGTAAATGTTAATTATCGCATAGTAACAATATGCAGATTATAAATTTTGTGATAGCAGGATGACATCTATTATCTTCACTGCTTCATAATTATAACTGCAGAGACGTGCTGCCTCATGAGAGGTATTTAATAAGTAGTTTTTGAGTTAGTACACACACAGACACACACACAAACACACACACATAATAAGGCCATGCATAGGAAAGTTACTAAGTTTAGTACGTTTGCCCTTCATCAACTTTCTTTTCTTCACATGACCTCTGTGTTTTCAAGGCAATTCAGGCAAAAGGGTTAACCTCTCAGGACTTTTGATTTTACAAAACAGTCCTCATGGAGAGGAACTATAGGAAATGGAGCCCTAATAATTGAATTTCACACCCATTTGACCGTTGCACAGAATACAATTTTGTGCACTGATGTTTCTTGCCCACAGCACCCCTTGCACTTAGCCACCCCTCAGCCCTGCAGTACAGAGGCACTGTCTCCTCCTAACATTATTCCTGTGTATACTTCTAGAAAGTAAATGCTTATCGTAAAATAGTTTTAAATTTTTAAGGAAAAATTCTCTAAATAAAACTTATTGAAGTTAAACAGGATTATATTGTGCAATTGTGTCCTATGAGTTTTTAATTTCAAATTATGTGACCAATGAAAAGTACTAGTAAAGAAGAGAAAGCAAACTGTGTCCAAGGGTGAGCAAAATTAAAGTTGAAACCAGCTTGAGAAAAATATTCTCCTACTCACTACCAGCAAGACGTAGCTTGTTTCTATTATAGCTACTACCTTAGTCATCAAGTTTAAAAATTAATGTCAAAGAATTTTATAAAGATCCTGTTTTAATTGAAAAGGGTCAAATACTTAATATAATAGAAAAATTTGTATAACATTGACATTTTCTGCAAATCTTTTTAAAAATAACTTTGTAAAATCAAAGCATTTTAACTTTATAGGTTTACAAATTGTTAAAGAAAATACACTCTATTATTATTACTGAAATAATCCCACTGGCATATAAATTGGAAACAGAATAATCATTAACGAGGTTCCTGGTTTTTGTTATTCCATATAAATAACTAACCATGTCTGTGAAAGATTGATTGCAGCTTTTAAAATGTTTGCTGAATGCATGTGTAATTAAGATGAGTTAAATACGCAAATCAAGCCTAATTAGCTTCATTTATTAATGTTAGTTTGCCTTGCCTCTACAAAATTTATGCTGTGAATTTTTTTAGCACATAGTATTTTTGATTTCTCTGTTCTAGGCTAAATTGCTGAACAACAAGATCTATTTATTTATTTATTTTTTACAGAAGGAGGAACAGCTTTCTCAAGGGGTTCTGGGTACCATTTAGAAAGGAAGGTTTAAAAAAACGTTCCCAGTAGCATGAAAACTAAGTTGTTATTATATATATTTCCAACTACCTTCCTTTAGATTATATTTAATTAATTCCATTTCATGAAAGCAAACCTTCTGGGAACTTCTTTTGATGAAAATGAGCCTTCAGTCACAGTATGTCCAACATAGTGATTAAGTAGAACATAGAGACTGGGTAGAGCAGGCAGTATCAAATGAACCAAAGTTGCCTGTAGAAGTGCCTCTTTCTTGAGAAGATATCTAAGTTCTTCTGTATTAACAAAACAAACCTCTATATGTAAGACCACCAGCCTCATGTAATTCATGTGGAAAACATTGTCAGGCATTTACAGGAAACATAGTTATAGGAAACAATGCAAAGGATATACAGTATAAGGCAGAGGGAAACACAACTATTAAAGTTCAGAGTCAATACCACTAGCTCCTGATAAGCAAATGGGAGGAAAAAAATCACATCTCAGGGCAAATAGATTTTAAATTTCCACACTTCTATTTTTGCTATTTAATTCTTCTCACCATCGTACTCTGCAATTGAAATTTCCAAAATTCAGAATATTGTTTCACATTATTATTTATTTTATTGCCTACTTAAGGGTTTACTGTTATTTTTAATAAAGATTTCTTTTTTCCAGTGGAAAAGAAGTCCTTTTTTCAAGGTTTCTGAGGAGATATACACACACACATATATATGTATATATATGTGTGTGTGTATATATGTATGTGATTATTTTTTCCTAACTGTGATTATAAAAACCCCATAACATGAGATATACCCTTATTATATCAAGGTGGAGTCAGGAGTTAGAAACTATGCCATTTATTCCAAAAGAGAATTTAAGAGGGAAAATGTTATAAGAATACATTTGCTAACCAGGTAGCTGAAAGTGTTAAAAGAGAACCCTAAAGTATCCTAGAGGTAGTAACTGTAGGAAGCCGCTATAATCTCTAGGGCTGAGAGACCAAAGGGAAGAGGTTTGCATTATTAAATCTTAAAAATTTAGAAGAAGGGTTTAAACTCAGACCTCTGAGGGGGGCCTGCTTAGCTGAGGTCTGAAGAGAGGGCAATACTGTGATGAGGACTGTTCTCTTTGAAGATGGCGGCAAGTCCCATTTTATAGTAGAGTCTGGAGTCAGAGATCAGTAGCCTGGACATGAAGGCCTTAAAAGCAAATATGATCAGAGTTTCAGAAGACAAGCATATGGAGACCTTCACAGTAACTCTTTCGACTCATTCCCCTTTACCCTATTCTTTCATATTTTAATTCTTTACTCCAGTCAAACCAAATTTTGGATTGCTTTATTGCATTCCTGACCTTATAAATGCTCTTCTAGTAACCTCCCAGAAGTGTCTTCTCTACTTTTTAAATGCTCAATTCTTATGAAAGACTCAACTGAAGTACCTGCCTCACGTGAAGCATTTTGTCAACTCCCCCACTTGGCATGAATCACTCTCGTCTCTGTGTTCCGAAGGCCCTTTAGTTGTACCTTTAGAACAGCACTTATCACATAGTTTGTCAGTCTGCTTCTCCAATTATAGTATAAGATCACTGAAGAGAGATACTGTTTTACTCCCCTTTGTAAACCCAGGACATAAATGCACTCCTTGGCAAGAAGCAGGTACACAATGAATAATGGAAAAATTAATAAATGAATGTATGGAATGACACTGACACTTTAAGCCTGAGTCATGAGGAAATAAAGTTGTCATCTACTGAAATGGGGTATAAAGAGTAAGCTGAGAAATTGGGGTAAAGACCCATTGAGTTTAGGTCCAAGTGAATAATTATAAATATGAATATGAAGTGGGGGAGTGGCAACAACTTTACATTACTATATACCGTCAGGAGCTGAAGTCTAGTGCATGGATGGATTAGGAAATGGGAAAGAGAGGAGAGAGACAATGTGAGATCTAAAGAGAAAAACTTGATATTTATTTTATTGATGAATTATATTTATTTTATTTATTTTTGGCTGTGTTGGGTCTTCGGTTCGTGCGAGGGCTTTCTCCAGTTGCGGCAAGCGGGGGCCACTCTTCATCGCGGTGCGGGGACCGCTCTTCATCGCGGTGCGCGGGCCTTTCTCTATCGCGGTCCCTCCCGTCGCGGGGCACAGGCTCCAGACGCGCAGGCTCAGCAATTGTGGCTCACGGGCCCAGCTGCTCCGCGGCATGTGGGATCTTCCCAGACCAGGGCTCGAACCCGTGTCCCCTGCATTAGCAGGCAGACTCTCAACCACTGCGCCACCAGGGAAGCCCCTTATTGATGAATTATAAATGAGGCATTTCCATTGACTTAAGTGGAATTTAAAAATGCTGTGAGGTGTGAGAAAAAAAAAAAAAAAGTTAAGTCTGCAAATCTAGGTGATTCTTTCAAGAATCATGTGCCAAAGAGAGAAAAAAAAAGTCATTTCAAGGAGTAATAGGATTGAGGATTTTGTTTTCAGTTTATTTCCTAATTTGTTGTGTCTGTGTTGGCAGGCAGAGAGAAATTATTTTGCAGAGAGGGAGAAGTTAAACATGGAAACAACTGGGAGAACTTTATGAAATGAGGTCTCAGACAGGGGAGCGACTGAGAAGGTTGTGAAGGATTACTAAGGGAAAAAGAATGGTTAATCCTGAGAGAGAAAGCACAGAGGAAGAGAAGACGGATAGACATAAATTTTAAAGTAAAGATGAGAAAAGTGAAGACTGTAAATGTCGTATGGCCTCCTCAAAACTGTAGGAGCTGAGTTTATCCATTGAAAATTTGGGAGGGGATGGATTTGATAGGACAAGGAAGAGAAAAAGGAAAAAGTAGGGGAGATTACTGAGTGGAGGCAGTGGAAAAACAGCCTGAAAATTGCAGTAGACTTGAAGCAGTAGGAATCCATCAGGGCCCCAAAAGTCCAGGGACTTGGAGAAGGAAACAATGTAGTTAAGAAGGATATAAAAGATCTTGTGGGGCTTCCCTGGTGGCGCAGTGGTTGAGAATCTGCCTGCTAATGCAGGGGACACGGGTTCGAGCCCTGGTCTGGGAAGATCCCACATGCCGCGGAGCGGCTGGGCCCGTGAGCCACGATTGCTGAGCCTGCGCGTCTGGAGCCTGTGCCCCGCGACGGGAGGGGCCGCGATAGAGAAAGGCCCGCGCACCGCGATGAAGAGCGGTCCCCGCACCGCGATGAAGAGTGGCCCCCGCTTGCCGCAACTGGAGAAAGCCCTCGCACGAACCGAAGACCCAACACAGCCAAAAATAAATAAATAAATAAATAAATAAATAAGAAAATCCTAAAAAAAAAAAAAAAAAGATCTTGTGTCTTCAAGGTGTAGATACATTTAATGAAAGGAGGTCAATAAAGAGAAGTTTATTTATAGAATAACAAGGTTGAATGGACCTCTTAGGTGAGGAGATTGTTAAATTGCTGTGGGTGGACTCAGGCATAAACAGGGAAGAAATAGATAAATCCAAGTGGTAAGAGCCAAAAATGGAGGGCAAGTGGAAAGTTTCACCAGGTCCAGCTGCAGGACATTGCAGCGGTATCAAAACCAAGAGCAAGGGGCAAGAAAACCAGGAGGAAAGCCAAGGATCAGAGCCAGAAATAAATAATTGAGCCAGGATGTTGAAGCTAAAGGTGAAGGACAATTAAAACAGCGCCCAGAACTTGAGTAACCTGATGTAGAGCCAGAGAGAAATGGCCAGAAGATCATGTCCTTAGTGGTACAGCTTTCTTGAGTTCTAGTGATTATAGTGAGATGGTCCCACTTGCCCCACCCTCTTCTTCCTTTCTTCCTTTAATGCAGCCCTCCTAAGGGTGAGAAAATAAAATGAGTGTGGGAAAAATACACTAACAATGTTGTGATTTGAAGCAAATTTGAGAGGTAGGCTGAGAGTCTTGTAGGTACTGGGGTAAGGAAGGTGTATTGGGTTCCTAGAGCGGCCATAACAAAGTACCACAAACTGGGTGGCTTAAAACAACAGAAATTTATTCTCTCACAGTTATAGAGGCTGGAAGCATGAGATCAAGGTGTCAGGAGTGTTGGTGCCTTCTGAGGGCTCTGAGGATGAATTTGTTCTATACTTCTCTCTTAGCTTATGATGGTGGCTGGCATCCTGGACATCCCTTGGCTTGCAGCATTCCAATCCCTGCCTCCATTTTCACATGGCATTCTTCCTCCGTATCTGTCTTCTCCTCCTCTTATAAGAATACCAGTCATGTTGAATTAGGGTCCACTCTACTCCAGTATGACCTCATCTTAACTAATTACATCTGCAAAGACTCTACTTACAATCTAGTACCATTCACAAGTACTGGGGGTTAGGACTTCAATATATCTTTTCTGGAGGACAGACTTCAACCAACAACAGAGGGTATGTTGATAGGTAAGATTTAGTTAGTGAAAGCATTTAAAGAACTATGCATCTTGGAGCCTTGGTGTGATCCTACATCTGGAAGGGTCCTACTTCTGAAGATGTCTCAGTTGAATTGTGGTTTTCAGTGAGGAGATAAAGGAGAAAGTTGGTTACCCTAAATAATACATATATGTCCTTACATGATTTAAATTTTATGTACATAAATATATGTTCCCATTTATTTTATATTACTTTATAGCCTTGAATTTGAAAGCATCTAAGAGAAAACTGCCTTATACAATAGTTCTCAAAGTGTGGTCCCCAGACCAGGTATGTCAACATCATTTGGGAATTTGTTTGAAAAGATTCCAGACCCACTGAATTAGGACTTTGGGGATGCGCTTAGTCATTTGTGTTTTTCCAAGGCTTCCTGGTTCTAAAACCAAGTGTGGTTTTAGAACCAGATAATTCCGCTTAGAGAACCTGGCCTGTAATTAGGGAAAGTAGCTGTTAGGTGAAGGTTGTGTTTGTTTTGGGTGAAAAGCTCTCATCTTGAAGAGTCTGATTAATAAAGAGGATCAGTATAACACTGTTATCTTGAGTTATTCATAAAAATTTTTAATCTTTCATGTGGTTAGCATTGTTTTAAAGGTCTTGTTAGTTCATTAGAACTTATCTGAGAAAGTTCTGGGACTGGGATCTCTTACTGATGTCTACTGGTGGTTTTAATGCTTCAAGTCTTCAGATCATTCTGCTGCCAATAAGTCCTTGGCCTCACTTTTGTTTTCCATATACCAGGTGCCCTATATGAGTCATATACTAAGTGAGGTATTTGATTTCTTATGAAAATCTTATCATAAATATTATCGCCCTTTTAAAGGATGAAGAAAAACAGATACCAAGAGGTTAAGTAAATTGCCGATATTTACACAGCAAGCAGTGACAAAAAAATAGATTCAAATCCAATTTGACTGACTGCAAAGCCCATACTCCTTCAACTACACTGCTTTGCTTCAATGTAGAAACCTAAATAGCTGCTTAAACTAATCAGAATTAGTTCTCTTTTCTAAACTCTCTTTACTCATCTAAAACAAAAACAAAAGATCTGGGCCTTGGGTTAGGGCTAAAAAGATTCAGTCTCTTCTTTCTGATGTTCTCCTAGATTCTTCTGAATCTGCAATCTGATATGATTTACATAAGACTCTACACTGTCTTTCCTCTAGTCAATGGAAAACTTAGCTGTTTCCAATTTTCCCTGATTTAAATTTTCAACAGGGATAGCTAGATTGTAGGTATTGTTTGAATTTTATTGGGAACTTAAACACAATGATTAAGTTTTTGCAATAACCCCTCCCCTGGAATTCTAACTTTCTAACTTGGCTGGTGTAAGAATTGCTAAGAGTAAGGGAATATTAAAACTACAGTAAAATTTAGCATTTTAAACATCATGAATTGAGAACATAGCAAATTATTTAAACAAAGTGCTTTCCCTCCCAGACTGTGAAATGATTATTGCCAAGGGCAGGGACATATAATTTGTTTAGTATTTATAGCCCTTCTATGGTGCTCTACATAATGTATGCTTCATACAGTTTGCTGAATGCATTAAAGGGAAGCAAAGAAAGATAAATAGTGCCTTCTGATAGTGAAGTGGGATGTGAAGAAAAGTTAGTGATTTATTTTTTTTCTCAGTGGTTGAAAGATCTAATTTTGAAGGGTTTCATGTTTTTCTATATTGTTTTCTATCTTGCTGCGGTTATCTTTACTCCTAACTATGCTTAGATGTCTCTTAGGCTTATAAGAAGCAATGGAAGAGCAGAGATTTGAGGTGCCTTAAAAGATCTAAACACCAATCCCACAGGTCACACAAAGATTGACTGTCAAGCCCTAACCCATCTTCTCACTGGTTGCTGCAGCCTTCCTCTGTGGTGAATTCAGTGAATTGAACTGAATCAGTGATTGTATGGTTCCTGGAAATCCAAAAGATATGCCTTGCAAGGAAATAATTTTGATAAGGGCATGTAATTATACCTCAGAGCTATGAGATGTACATTGAAAATAATTACATCCTTAAATTTTCTAGAGAAATATCCTAGTTTTATATTTACATATATAACGTATCATAAATATCATATATATAATAAATATATATATCACGTCTACCTCAATCTACAAAAATTATTAGTTATAATAAATTTCCCAGTAAAATGATTTTTCTTGCAGTTATCAATATACCATATTTATTACACTTCATTTGGTCAGATCCATTCAAGTGCTGGAAGAGGCAAAAATGTAAAAGGGAGGCATTTGCAGTTATCAGAGCCACAGGGAAGGAGTAATAACTTACAGAATAATCTTTGATGACTACACTTAATTTCTGTCAGATATCTTTCGGGGTGTCTGACCTGATGGCAGTGATTCTTTCTCCTCAGGAAACAAGCTTCCTGTACCCTCTGAGCCACACAATCACATGGATGGGACTCTAGCAGATATGTTGGGAGTACTTTGCCTTCCTTCCCCATGAACATCGAGTCGGAGGGGGTCCTGGAGACCATCTAAACAATAAGCAGCCTCTCCTAGTCTGAGTTCCCTAGAAAATGGAGCCTGAAGCAAGGATTGATATGCTAATGCTTTACTTGGGAGGTGCAAACCCAGGGCAGCTCAGGTGAGGAGAGAGAGATGAGGCAGGACAGATGGGAAATGAGCCCTCCCTGCACTGCCTCCTATGTACAAAGACAGGCGCGTTGCTCGGCAGTTGCATCCCTCGGCATACAGCGTTTCTGAGGACAGGATGCAGGAAAAACCTTGGCTGAATACTCCGTGGAAGGGAGGGAGGACTGAGATTCAGTTAAATTTTGCTTCTTGGAAATCAAAATCCCCTATATTTCTGGGGTGCACCAGCTAGGTCCTTTGACAGCCTTGTGGTATACCTAATTCCACACCCTCCAGTGTGGTGTTTCATTTAAGTCTGAAAGTAATCAGTGGAGTCAGAATTCTTGGCACACGGCTAGGCTGCCTGCCTGCCTGGGGCAGCCGAGGGGAGGGGAGAGCTCAGCACTCTCAGGGTAAGTGACTGGATGGCTCTGACACATCAGTGCAGTCTGACTGGTAGTGCTGGGCAGTCAGTGAAGATGCACAGGGTTTGTACTTGACACAATACCCATTTCCAAAACTCAGAATAAGGACTTAAAATCTACTTTCACGTTGCACTGGCTTCTTGGATGGATGACACAGAAAACCCAGAATCTGTGGTGTAAACTTTTTTTGTCGTGTGTTCAGTGGAACAAATAAAGTCTGTGTGTAAAAGAATAAGGAAGACGTGCAGGTAGGAGCAGAGGCAGGAGTGAGAGGGCAGACTCTCAGGAGCCCTGACGGCTTCTTATTCCTGGATCTAGTACCTTATAAGGCACAGCTGTATTCTTGCCCTTAGGTACCCAGAGACTTTTGTGACCTGTTATTTTTATTAAATAATGTTTCTCTACTTGCTCAACTTTGTTTATGTTTATTTGTATGCAGAGTCAAACAGTACGGATGGTCTGTCCACACCATCAGATCATAAGACACAAAACAAATATCTTCTCGGCCTCCCTTAAATATTCTTTGGTTTCTAGATTCTAGGTTCTCTTCCCTTGTACTACACCCTCATCCCAGGGGCCTTGATTCATGCCCATAGCTTCCTTTGCCAAAATGTATGATGACTCTGTAACTTACATCTCCAGCCCAGATCTCCCTAAATTCAACTTGCTATTGATCATGATACAATTGGATGGTCCCCTTACACTGACTGTATCCCAAACTGAATTCCTCCTCTTCCACACAAACCTCTAACTCATGATCTGACCCCTGCCTACTTATTGACTTTGCCTTACTGAAAGCAAACTATCAACTCATATGCCATTGTGGTTGAATTCCCACAATCATAGTCCAAGAATCTGGTACAAGAACTACAAGAGGCCAAGTAATTTGCTAATACAACTTGAAAGTAACAGACTCAGTGTTTGAACACTTGTTTACCAGAATCTGAAGCCTGTAATCTCTTTATTATAGCACAGGGTCTTTCTCAAAACACACACACACACACAGGAATAGAACTAAGAAGGATTAAAATTCACTGAGATATCCTAATTTTCACTTTAGGCTAATTTCTTAATTTTATTTAACTCTCAGTTATGTCCTTATTTTAGTGATTGATTTTAATTTACAGCTAATTCTCATTTATCAGTATATTTGATCTTTTTGGATGAATATTGTCGTAAAATACTTAATCTCCAGATAGCTTCTTTCTGTTATCCATATATTGTAGATATAATTCTTCAGGATCAGGTATGTGTCTAATTTTAATGTTGGGCAAAACAAACTCTAATCAAGAAGATAAATATGCCTCAGAAATCATGCAAGGCATTCTAAATTTAAATAGAAATGAAAATGATTCTTAGATTATCCATACCACTATTTTCCATTCATTTAAGATTGAATATATATGTTTCTGTGTGACTCTGTATTTGAATATATACTATATAAACACATATTTAAATATATAAAATAGATAGTCACATATAAAAGTACATTCAATTATAGACATAACTTATTTTAATGTTTTTGATTCCATATAAAGGAATGTGACTGAAAGAAATTTTCTTTTGCTAATCAGTTGTAATCAAGACAGGAATCTTAAGAAAATTAACAATTCCTTTTGAAAAGTCTAAACTCAAGCACAGTTCTAGAATTTACAATTGTTTGTTTCTTACTGCAGACATCAGAATGCATTTTTCCTTAAGCATGACACGTAAAGATATAAAGAGCTATGATGATGTATATTGAAATAAAAATAAATCAGTTTCACTTAGTTATCATCACGTCTGTATTTCCTTGTCTTGGACTTAATGGGTGTGGCTGCATTTGAATTTTGCTTCTGTCTTAAAGACGTATGCTTTATTTTTCCCCAGAGGGTGTGCAGTTTCTCTCTGCATATTTCTATTTTGTTTTGTAAGAAAACATTTTTATTGAAGTATATAACATGCATACAGAAAAGTGCTGAAATCATAAGTGTTTAAAGAGTTTATGCCAAGTGAAAACACCAAGATGAACTTATAGATCATTACTAGGACCTAGAAGCCTACCTCATGCCCCTCCCAATCACTACCTCCTCACACTGTAACCACTATTTTGATTTTTATCAATACAGATTTGTTTTTTTCTGGTTTTGAATTTTACATAAATGGAACTACTAATTAAGTTTATGTTTATAAGATTCATCCATGTTGTGTGTAGCAGTATTTCATTATTTTTCATTGTTTTATGGTATTCCAATGTATGAAGCTACTCTGTTTATTGATGGATTTTACTGTTGTTGGACATCTGAAGTTATTCTAGGTGATCGTTATTACAAATAATGCTATATGAATATTCTTTTTCCACTTACTCTACACCCTTGCCAACAGTTGGCACTTCTCATTTTTTTTTTCATATCTACTGTGTCTGTTCTTTTTTTTTAATATAAATTTATTAATTTATTTATTTTTGGCTGTGTTGGGTCTTCGTTTCTGTGCAAGGGCTCTCTCTAGTTGTGGCAAGCGGGGGCCACTCTTCATCGCGGTGCGCAGGCCTCTCACTATCGCGGCCTCTCTTGTTGCACAGCACAGGCTCCAGACGCGCAGGCTCAGCAATTGTGGCTCACGGGCCCAGCTGCTCCGTGGCATGTGGGATCTTCCCAGACCAGGGCTCAAACCCGTGTCCCCTGCATTGGCAGGCGGATTCTCAACCACTGCACCACCAGGGAAGCCTGGCACTTCTCATTTTTTTTTTTTTGCTTTTAGCCATTGTAGTGGTTGTAGGTACCTCATTGTGTTTTTAATTTGCATTTCCCAATGACTAATGATGTTGAATACCCTTTCAAATGTTTATTAGCCCTTCGAATACCTTCTTTTTAAATGTCTTGTTCAAATCTCTTACTCATTTTCTTAAACGGAAATTTTCTTTTTCTTAAATTTATAGGAATATTTTTATGTCTCAGGATTTTTTCTTTTTTTTCAGATATTTTCTCTGACTCTGGTTGTCTTCTCTTCATAATGGTACTTTTAATGGGCATAACTATTTATTTTTATAATCTCCAGTTTATCAATCATTGCTTTTAGTAGCAATATATTTTGTGGTCTGTTTAATAGAGTCTCTCCTACCTAAACATCAAAGATGATTGGAATATCCTTTTCTATTATCTTCTAGAAAATTTATTGACTGGCATATCATTTTTAGGTCTATAATTTACTGGAATTAATTTCTGTGTATTGATGAGTTTGGTGCAGTAATTATTATTTTTCATATAGATATAAAATGGTTTCTGTACTATTAGTAAAAACTATTCTTTCACTGCATTTTTTTTAACTTTTTATTTTATATTGGAATATAAGTGATTAACAATGTTGTGTTAGTTTCAGGTGTACAGCAATGTGATTCAGTTATATGTACATATACACGTAACTATTCTTTTTCAAATTCTTTTCCCATGTAGGTTGTTACATAATATTGAGCAGAGTTCCCTGTGCTATACAGTAGGTCCTTGTTGGTTATCCATTTTAAATATAGCAGTGTGTACATGTCCGTCCCAAACTCCCTAAATATCCCTCTTTTATTGCATTTTGGGTCACTTTTTCGTTTAGCTTTATTGAGACATAATTGACAAAAACTGTATATATTTAAGGTGTACAATGTGATGATTTGATATGCATATATGTTGTGAAATGATTATCACAGTCAAGCTAATTAACACATCCATCAGGTAATAGTTACTTTTTTTTTGGTGATAATACTAAGATCTAGCAAATTTCTCTTAGCAAATTTGAAGTATACAATATAGTATTACTAACTATTGTCATCATGCTGTACATCAGCTCCCCAGAACATATTCATCATATAACTAAAAATTTTTACCCCATGACCCTTTGAATTTCCATATGAATTTTAGAATCAGCTTGTCTTTCCATAAACAAAACTGATGGGATTTTTTTTAATTGCTATTGTGTTGAATTTATAAATCAATTTGGGAAGAATTGACAACTTTATGATATAGCATTCTTCCAGTGCTTCTTTCTACAGGGCATATTCCAACATGTATTTATGTCTTTTAAAATTTCTCTCAATAATATTTTGTAGTACTTCCACATCATTCATTAATTTCTAGGTATTTGGGTTTTCTAAAATGCTACTTTAAGTGATATCTTACTTTAAATTTAATTTTCTAATAATTTGTTGCAAGTATATAGAACTACCGTTTATTTCTGTACATTGACCTTACATTCAGCAACTTTTCTAAAAGGAATGAAAGGCCAATAATTATCATTATAATTTTTAACTTTATGATAAAAAGTAAGAACGGCCTAATACGTTTCTGTGTGTTCCAATTCACACATATGTTTAATGGTTGTATATATATGACTATATTAGAAATGCAAATATTAAAATGTTATAGGAACCAAATCCAAATTCATTTATAACCAAAAACTAGCTTTGGCTCTTCCCTCCTCTTTTATTGTTGAAACGAATTATGCTTGAGTTAAAAAAAAGTTTTAATCCTAGACTTTCTAATTAATGTACATTTTCTTCTACTTTTTCAGAGAATGATGATTTTATGACATCACCTTGGATTCCATTTTTAAAATATCTTAAATGTCCATCTTCAAATACCTTCATTTGGTCACCTAAATTTCTATGAAACATCTAAATTTTTATCTTCAATTACCTGTTTTATTAAATTTATGGCAATTTTATTCAATAGCAGATTTCACTAAATAGCAGATTCCCTAGTCCAATATCTCCCTTTACTTAAGTGATGGGTAACTGATGGAAAAAATCCTGATTAATAATATTTTGAGGCAGATTTGTATGCAAGCGTAGTGGGACTGTTGTGAGTGTGGTGTGGTGTGATGTGATATGTTTAACAAGAACATATCTCCCAGCAGTTTTCTTTAATAGAATTTGAGACTTTGAGACTATAGAACACTATTTTAGGCATTAGAAAGACAGGCAAGAAATAGCAACAAATTTTCTCATATTATTCATTAGATATTTCTATTTTATTTTTATATAAGATTAAAATATTTGCTCTTCTTTACTTTGTTATAATTTATCTGTCAGTCAGAGTATTTCAAGGGACATTTACTGCTCTCATATAAAAGGTGCAGAATTGATGCTTGCCAATTTAACAAAGTGTGACAATTGGAAAACTGGAAATGTTAAGGGTCATGTATTTATCTTTAGAAAAAGCACAGCAAGGATAAAAAGTAACTTTTCTAAAAACTCAATTGGTGACTTTTGTGGTCAAGGAGCTGTTCCTCAAAAACAAACAAGAAAAAGTTTGCACATATTTAGGATGAATTAACTTTCCAACCAAAGGGGAAAAAAACGTCGTTAACTTTTAAAACCGAACCTAAAAGATTTTAATATTAATTAGCTATAATTTCTCTTTTGAGTCTATGAGATAAATTTCTAACTAAATGACAGTGTTTTTGCCTTACAAAAATATGGCAGAAATAAAAGAATGTGATGAACAGAAGGCAATAATTGGGTTCTTCATCCTAGATCCTGATTGCAATGACCAAAGGCATACACATAAAAAATGGGAGCTGAAAATGAGGGAAAGGTGCCATCACTTACCGAAAAATCTTCTGGAGTTTTAGCAACCCATTACTGGAACTGAAGGGAAATCACAGCTTACTGGCAGTTGCATTTCCTATGTAAATAGCGCAGTAAACGTGGAGACATTCACTAACAACGCCCAACTTCCTGCTGGAGTTCACATTGGGTCATTATAGAAAAATCAGTATCTTAGCTACTCATCATTAGTTACCTATGTAAATGGTTTTCCTCTGGTTATTTTCATCATACTTCCTTTTCCCCCTGCATTCTGAATGATCATCTCAAGCTTGTCCTCCACATCCCTTATATGATTTATTGCATTCTTTTATTCTTTAAGCTTTTAATGCCATGCCTGGGACAAGTTCGGCTGTCTGAAGGCTTTTGGTCTAAGATAGCTACATTTCTATGGAATGTGCTAGGCCTAGCCACACTATTGCAGTGGTGGTAGACATTTCAAATTTCATTTATCCACAGCTCTGTCCTTGCTTTCAGGGCCCAACCATTCAAATTGGATGACTTTATTAGAGATCTGCCTAGATATTTACTTTCTTCCTGAGATACCCCACTGTTCCCTTGGGACATGGACTTGTGAGTTATCTATCATGAAATTCTTTCATGTGTTCCCACATGCACCACGTGCAGCAGAAACTACTCAATATTGTTTGCTGTGTGGATATACTCCTTTCTTGGTTTCCAGTATTGGTGTAGGCTTTTAGTTTTTCTCTGCCTTTGTTCTTTTGATTATTTCTGTAGTTTCTGAGTAGGGTAGATGAAAGGGAAGCATTGAATGTCTTAGTTGACTCAGCCATATTCTTAGAACTTTTTAAGCTATATTTTCCAATTCATTTTATGAATCAATAAGAAAAAACTTATAAAATTCTGTGCAATGACAGGTCAAAAATAAAATCATAGAATATTCTTAGTTATACTACTTATGAAGAACTCCACAGAACATTAGTAATGTGTTAATATAATAAAACCATAACCAAGTAGGATTTATTCTAGAAAAGCAAGTATGGTTAAATGTTAGAAACCCTTTTAATATAATTAAATCCTATATTGTCATATCAAAAGAGAGAAACTATATTATCAGCTCAATTGATGCCAAAAATAGAGTTGAAAAAACTGAAGTTGTTATCTAATACATTCTATAGTTTCTTACAATAGTAGAACATTTCCTGATATTGGAGTAAAAATAAATAAATGACTGATACAGCCTAAGAAGCCTAGCAATAGACTCATATATAGTGCATTTAGTTATTTATTAGGTTATAAATAAGCTACTTCAAAGCAGCAGAGAAACAATTTCATTTGATAAATGGTCTTTGGACAATTGGTTAAGTATTTGGAAAATAACAAATAAAGATCTACCCCACAAGACATACCAAATGAATTATATCTGTTGTAAAAAACAAACCAGAAATACAGAAAAAAATGTAAGTAAAGATTTATTTGATATCAGAGTAGGGATAGCTTTTCTAAACCTAAAACTATGGAAGAAAACATTAAGGGAAATATTGATATATGTGATCACACAGCAGAGTAAACACAACTATGCATTAAGAATATAAAAATTAAACAGCCAATGATAAGCTGGAAAAATATTTGCAGCAAGGAAAGAAGTAACAGTCTTAATGTATGAAGAATTCTTTCAAATCATTCAGAAAGAAAAAAAAATCCCCAAAGAAAAATACACAAAGGACACAAAAGCAATTAAAAAGAGAAGAAAAACAAAATTGCCAAAACATATACGAAAAGAACTTAACTGCATTCACGATCTAATGCTATTAAGCCACGGTACCAATCCAGCTTATTAAACAGAGATTCCCAGTGACAGCATCCCTGCTTTGTTCTGGTTAATATAAAGGATCTAGATTACCCTGGGCATTTGCCTGCTGTCTGTCTGATGTTGAACGCTGGTGAGGGACCTACTATTGATACATCCTGAGAATTTTAATAAAAGCTGAGATTTCTTAGAAAGCCCAAATTTGTCAGTATTTATGAGTGGATGCAGAAGTTTATTAAATGCTTAGGGCCTAAAAAAAGAAGACAGAAGGGGCCATGTCTGAACAAACGAGAGCCCATTTATCACGTCCCTCTGATAGTGCTTCCTCTGCACTTGTTTCTTGGTCATATGATTTCAGGTCAGTGCTGGGGTGAGGGTGAAGGGATGGAATTGGAAGGGGACTGGTGAATTTCTGTTTAAGGCACCTCTGAGTAAACTACTCTTCTGACTCATCCTTACACCAGGCTTTTGACTGACTCATAGTTCATGGGGGCTGTCACACAGCCAACTAAATCTCCTGAGATGCCAACCTGCCAAATATTCCTTGCTTAGTCACAGCTATGAGGGAGGGGCGTCATGGAAGCAAGAGATAGCTTTGGTTGAAATCTCAGGACTGGAAAGTCATCATCTAAACTTAAGATGACCACCAAAAGACCCTGGGATGCTCACAATAGAGATTTCCAATCATAAAATAGCGTGCCAAGGCAAAAACGCAACCCTTTCAATGGTCTTCAAAAATAAATAGCTAAATAACACACAGATATCAGAATGATTCAAGTCATACTGAAGCATTATCAAAGTATACACAAAATGATTGATTTTAAACTTTATCTTATGTAGGAAACAACTGCATCACACAGAAAGTTTGTAGAAGAGTAACAATGTATGTGGCATCAAGAGTAAAACTACATGGAATGCAATTTAACCATACAGAACATGTAAAAGAAGCACATACTACTTGGGTATTTAGAAACGCAGGCTTCATAATTTCTCTTCTAAGTGGCACATCTTTAGAGTATATATAGAGTGACTAATTTCCGAGGTCATTTTGACCTTTACTTCCTAGAGCATAAAGTATTATTCTTCTGTAAGGAAGTTCATAGTTTAATGGGTAAGGTGTCAGGGAATTAAAAAAATGAGACTAAGCAAGAATACCCTGGTTCTTGGGCTCTCTGTTATAAATAATGCTCTCATTAAAATTCTGCCTCGGAAGAAAGGCAAGTCCATTAGTCTGGGAGCTAATTTTTACTGGCTCCTTAGATGCCTGCATATTAAAAATTCAGCTTTTATAATTGCCAGTCATCAACCACCTAGTCGATGCTGTTCTTGAAGTTTTTAATTATTTACTTCATTTGCATAGACACTCCAATTTATTATCAACGATTTAGTTATCAAGGGACAGTTTAGTAATTTTTCTTGTACATTTTTATTTATCCCTTTTGTGTTCCTAGGAAAAGCTCTGAGTCAGACCTTGCACTGCAATGACTCTTATTAGGAAATAAAAACTATGGCCACCTCCATGAGTACTACATGGAAACCATGGTTACTGATAAAACTTAGGCAAATTAGGGTTTTATTAGAACAAATAAAGGCTCTATGTCCGGTGAAAATATGCTCTGAGTTCAGCATAATGGTTTGTGTGAAAATATCTAATAGCACAGTGTACACCAATAGTGCTTATTTTCTGTAATTTCCTTTTAGGAGTGGATCTTTCCAGGAAAATAATAACAAAAGTGGCATATTGAGCAACTAAAATACATTCCCAGGCTATTTTTTATCCCAATATTTTCATGCTCTCGTTAGGAATCTGTGTCATTGTTTCCATTTTAAATAATATGATTGGAAGACTCCAGAAATTAAGCGACAGGCTCCAATGTCATAAAAGCCAGTGATTGTTGTGGGAATAAGTTGTGTTTCATCCTTGTACCACAGGACATTTTCGGTTATACTGCAGGGCTTGTATACAGATTGGATGTTCTCTCTTAACTTTCCCCCCAAAAATGAGAATTAAGCTCTAATTTGAATTCTATTTACAAAGGTTCACATTATTTTTATAGTTTTGCATCTTCTCCAAGTAACTACTTACTTTCTAATTACTGAAGAATGTTTCATACTATCTCTTTGTCCCACTTATAGATCATGTGGGTGTGACATTTGGTGGTAATGATGTGAGAGAATGAGGAAGAAAATAGGGGCAAAAAACACACAAACAAAAACACCAAGAAGGCACATCTAATATCAAATATTTAGAACATTTGATAGCATAAAAAGTTACTTCAATAAAGTCCTGACAAAGTCCATCTTGAAGGGGCTCTGATGTATTCAAATCCAGACAGATATTTTACTCAATATGATACAGTATTCATGACTAGCATTGCCATAACTTTAGTTTTTTTCAGAGAGAAATATACACACATACCTATGTGCATAAAATTCTTTTTTCATATCTTTGCTTAAGATTTAAGTACATTTTCTAAATTTACTCAGCAGTAGTACCTTGTCTGAATCCCTCCTAATTTAGGGAAAGTGCACCTTCCCTTGTTCCTGGGGACAGGTGTCACAGACATCCTGGCTGTATACCTGTGGTAGAGCCCACCCTTCCCCAAATCTAATCAAATCTGCCTTATAACATTCGATGTTCACTCTAAGATCCATTGTGTGCCACCCGATGTTTGAAACAATATACGTATTTTCTGAAAGAGTGGAATATTGAAAAGATTTCATTTCCCCCTCCCCTAAGAAACAACTCAATTATTAAATAAAACCATTGCTTTGCCTATCATTTGTGTTCTGCTACCGGCTCTGGCAGCAATAAAAGTGATTGATTTGTAATCACTGGTCTTATTGCTCTCCCTCCCTCTGCACTACCTGGAGGCTCTCTTCACATCGAATGCTGAAAAGTTCATGTGAATGGAGCCAAGCAGCACCACCTGGAAAGTGGGGAATTGATTACCAAGCCTTCCTGTGCTAGAAAACTTTGGTGCCATTGTGTCCAAAGCTCCTGGTGTGCAATCCGCTGAAAACCCCCAGAGAGCGTGGTGGGTGAAGGACAACAGTGTAACAAAGGATGACAGTTCTGGAAATTACAAAATCACTCCTTCCCAATGCAGGCAAACTTAGTACCTGAAAATAATTCTTCCCTGAAAACTTGAAATCAAAGAATAATTTTGATTTATTTTTCCTTTCTGCTTTTCTGTTTCTCATTTCCAGTAAGACATCCATCTAAACCCACACAGTTATCAATATAAGTTTTATCATGTTTTACTTCTATAATACAGAGATTATGTTTTCTCCCCTGTGCCATCCTTATTCTGTACATTTTTTAAAAAATACATTATTGCAGTTTTTTGAATTTTTTGCTATTTCAGTAGACAAAATATATTTATTTTAACTGGATTTTGTTCTGTAAGTATTACTCTATCCTAGGCACTTGAAGGAGAAAAACTTAACCTATTGTACTTGTCCATAGAGTTCAAGCTCAATAAGGAAATGCATGATAACAACTATAATAAAGATGGGAAGTAGATATGCAGTAAATAGAGGTATGATTAAGTTTGATGGAAAAAATTATAAGTTGGGAGTGAAATGGGGGAGACTAGGAAAAGCATCATGAGAGAGATGACATTTTTTCTGAGCTTTGATGCCTGAGGAGAATTTTGATGACAAAGGAAGGACCACGACATTTTAGACAAGATTTAGTATGAGATGATGCTTGGCCATTTGGGGCAGTCATAAGGTGCTCTTTATGATTGTAATTCAGGTGTATGGAAAGGTGAGCCAGGAAAGGTGGCTGGGGCAAGATTCTGGGATCCTTTAATTTCATGCGGAAGTTTTAGACTTTAGTTTTGTAGGTGATATAGAATTAACAAGATTTAAGGACAGATCCATGTTCTAAGAAGATAAATCCAGTGTCCACAGGAAGAGAGGATAAGTCAAGTGGACTTCTAACACGAGGAGAATCTTTTGAAGGTGATTTCATTACTTCTAGCAACAGATGATGAACTGTACTGGTGAAGTGGTAGAAAGAATGAAAAGATGGGGTGAACTTGAGAACAATTACATGCATAGAATACAGCATGACATGATATATTGAAAGTGGTTGACAAGGTTTAGAGAAAGGAGTGGGTCAAAGAGAAAGTAAAGCATTATCAGTTTGCTTAACTAGGCCCAAGTGAAAATTCAAAGGCGAAGACAAGTCTCCCATTTTAATGGAGAAAAATGAACAGCTCATTATATCTGGCCTTTAGACAGTGTTTTATATTTTAACTATACCCTCAAATATTTCAAAATGCATAAAATTACTAGAGAAAATAAATAATTTTCTATCAGTTATACCAGCTCGGGTGATCTCTTGGTTTTTTTAAAAAAAATCAGTAGAGGTGCATTATTATTATTATTTATTTATTATTATTTTTTTAGGCCTCACTGTGTAGCATGCAAGATCTTAGTTCCCCAACCAGGGATCGAACCCGTAACCCCTGCATTGGGAGCGTGGAGTCTCAACCACTGGACTGCCAGGGAAGTCCCTTATTACCTACTTAAAGTATTCAAAAATGTATGTCTGTCCAGTGACACCTCAGATAGATTATGGAATATCCTGGCACTTTCCAGCTTTATCTATTGTTTAGAACTGATTCTAATCTAATAAATTTTAATTCTCTTTATTTGTCTATTCCACTTTGAATTTCTAACAGTTCTCCATACCATTTGCTTCTGCTCTTTCCTCTTTGTAAAGTTTTTTTTTCTTTCCCTGTAAAGATGTAGATTGTTACAATAGACAAAAATTTCCTCATTTCATTAATTCAAAATTATTTATTGTGTGCCTATTCTGTTCCAGTGGCTGTTTTAAGTGTTGTGATATAATATTACACATGTCAGTTTCATATAACTAACTTAAAATAGATTTTAGGTCAAAATCCCTTTGTAATTTTAGGACTATTTTTGAAAATAATTGAAAGTCATTGGTTTCACTATGGTAAACATATTATTGGCATAATACTTGAGAACATGGGTTTGGAACGAAACCAAATAAGATATTTAAGTACTGACTCTAATCTCACAAGCTGAGTAGACATGGGCAAGTTACCTCAACTCTTTAAACCTTAATTTTCTCATCTGTAAAAATAGGGGTAATATTGGTACCACCAATTTATAGGCTTACCATAAGAATCACATGGGATAAAGTATTTAAAGCTCTCAGCATAGTGGCAATTCTAGATACTACTAGAATACTATTAAATTTCCATTTGTCAAAAGAAAAACTGATTTGAAAATGTGCACTTTCTAAAGTAATAAAATAAAAACTGTATTAAATAGTCCCTCTTTCCTTCAGGGTATATATATTTTTAAATTCAAGCCATAGTTATTACTTGTATGAAAAACAAATCAGTTATATTACTGCACAGTGTATTTAAACATCTTCAGTGAATTTACAAAATCCTCTTTAAGAGCAGTTACAGGCTAGAAAATTGCCATGGGGCCCATTAAAACAAATTTAAATTACTATATCCAATGGACAGCTGAAATCTGTTCATTTGTTTACATTTGATTTCTGTAATTCAGTTAATAGGTCAACATACAATTTAACTGCAAAGACTGTGAGCTGAGGAACAGTTTATCAAATAACTTCTAGGAATTAAAATGATGGAACCCAGATGGCCCTATATATACAATCAAAAAGAGGGCATAATAATACATGTATAATGAAGAGGTCTCAGAATATTGCTGGAGAAATACCTGTAGTGTTATTCAATGGTGACCTCTAAGAAATGGATTTTAGCACCCTAAATGAGTTAATTTTCAGAGTAAGACAATACATGCTCATAATATTTTATAGCTATTACCACTCTTTAAACTAATACTAATGTTATGTGATATGCTATCTTAAACACAGCTACACTTATACCTACAGATGTATATCTTAATAAACAATAAAAGGATATATGCTTAGTTCTTCAACATGTTTTTTTTTTCCTTTATCAAAGTACCTTGAATATATCTCAACGTCAAATACCTGTGACTCTACATTGTTAAATGACTGCATAGTAATACACTGCATTTATTTTTTCATTCATTCAACAAAGTACTTATTGAGGAAATAGTACATACTGGGCATTTATTTGGGAAGCTAGGGATACATAAATGAACGAAACAATCCAAAGTTACTCCCCTCATGGGAGTGATTCTAGTTGGGGGAGAGACAGCTAATAAAAACAATAAATAAGTAATTTATGTATTATCAAAAGGTGATAAATAATATTTTAAAACTAGAGCAGGTGAGAGGAACAGGAAATGCAAGGGTGGGGTGAGGTAGAAGGTGTCTTAAATAGAGTGGCCTGGCATGACCTCACTGAGGTGGTGACATTTGGAAAAAGCCTAGAAGGAGGTGACGACACAAGCCACGTACATATCTAAGGGAAGTGGTTCCAGAAAAAGGAAAAGACTAATACAAAGGCCATGAGATGAAAGTATGGTGGCATGTTCCAGGAATATCAAGGAAACCAGTGTGGCTGGAGAGGAATGAGTTAGAACTGTGCTGTCCAACATGGTACCCACTAATCACACGTTGCTACTGAGCTAACACAACTTTAGATGTGCTGTAAAATACTGAAAAATATCTTATTAAAATATTTATGTTGATTATGGGTTGAAATGATAATATATATGATACAGTAGATTAAGCACAATGTCCTTAAATTAATTTAACATGCTTTTAACTTTTTTAATGTGCTACTAAAAACTTTAAAATTGTATATGTGACTCACAGGACATTGTTATTGGGCAGTGTTGACTAGAAGAATGGTAGGTTCTGTGGTCAGAGTGAAAGGGAAGGGGTAGATTATGTAGGGCATTGGCTTCTAATTTATAAAATTATAAAATGAAGAATTCTTGCTGAGACTGGACATAAGAGTGACTGATTAGACTTACCTTTTGCAAGAATCACTCTGGATAACGTGCTAAGAATAAACTTTAAGAAGACAGGAACTGTAAAAAGAACAGTTAGAAGGATATTACAGTAAGAGAGGTGGTTTCAACAATATTTTGATGAATTGGATGTGGAATCAGAAAGAGAGGAATAAAAAAATAACTCCAAAATTTTAGGTCAGACCATCTGGAAGGATGGTACTGTCATCAATTGATATGGGCAGTATGGTAGGAAATGCAGGTTTGGGGAAGTAGTAGTGAAGATCAGGAGCTTGGTTTTAGATCTTAAGTTTAAGATACCTATTAAGTATCAAAATGGAAATGTTGAGTGGACATTTGGATATATCAGTATAGAAATCAGAGGAAAGATATATGTACGTCAATCTTTTCTCTGAATTCTACATACTCTGTGTACGTGAGTGTGTAAATTTGGGAGTCATCAACATATGGGTGGTGGTATTGAAAGCCATGAGACTTGATGGAATCACCAAAGGAGTAAGTGTAAAAAAGAAGAGGCCCAAAGGCTGACCTTTGGGTGACTCCATGGTAAAGAGAAGGAGTCAACAAATGGTAAGATAAAAAGCAGACACATCAGATGAAGGTGAGGTAAAGGAGCAGAATGTTGGAGATGCTTCCAGGAAAGTTGCCAGTCATAATTTTTTGTTCGTTCATTTCTTAAGCTTGGAATTCATTAATTGTCTTGCCCCTGTGTGTTTATAGTTTTAGGAAATCTGGAAATTTTTTCTTCAAGTATTTTTTCTATCCCCTCCCGCTTCAAGGACTCCAGTTACACATATAATCAGCTACTTGAAGATGTCCCAGAGCTCACTGATACTCTAATTTTTACAATTCTTTTTTCTGTGCATTTGGATGATTCTTATCTTTAAATTCAGTGATGTTTCCTTCTACCACATCTAATCTGCCATTAATCTCATTCCATGTACATTTCATTTCAGGCATTATAATTTTCACCTGTAGACATTTTATTTGGGTCTTTTTTTATATTCTACATCTCTGTGTATCTTTTTTTAATATATGGAATATAGTTATAACTGTTTTAATTAGAATAAATGTTTTTATGATCTAATTCTGACAACTGTGCCAATTCTGGATTGATTTCAATTGATTGCTTTTTCTCCCAATTATGAGTAGTGTTTTCCTGCTTCTTTGAATGCCTGGTAATCTTTGATTGGGTAAAATGTATTCAGAACTCTACCTTGTTGAGTGCTGGATTTTTTTCTTATTCCCAGTAATCCCCTTGTGCATTTTTTTTCTAGGATGCAGTGAAGTTACCTGTAAATAGCTTCACTCCTTTGGGTCTTGCTTTTATACTTTGTTAGATGGGTCCAGAGCAGTGCTCAGTCTAGGGCTGCTTATTTCCCGCTACTGAGGCAATCCTGAGTATTGTAAAATCCAGACGGTAGTGGTTAATTTTATGTGTCAGCTTGGCTAGGCCATGGCACCCAAGTTTTGGTCAGACATCAGTCTAAATGTTTCTGTGAAGGCATTTTTATATGTGATTAGCATTTAAATTAGTATACTTTGATTAAAGAAGATTACCCTCTATAATGTGGGTGGGCCTGAAAAGAAAAAGGCCGAAGTTCCCTGAGAAAGACAGAATTCTGCCTCCAGACTGCCTCTGGACTTAAGGTGCAACATCAACCCTTCTCTGGTCTCCAGCCTGCCAGCCTTCCCAGAAGATTTTGCATTTGCTAATTCCTCTCTCTATATATTGCCAGCCCCAACAATCACATGAGCTTATTCTCCCCTCTTTCTCTCAATCTCTCTTTCTCTATATAGAGACACACATACATACATATCTTCAATTGGTTCTATTTCTCTAGAGAACCCTGACGAATATACTGAGTAAATACTAAGAACTTCCTGAGCACTCAACAGAATGCCCCATGAATTATGAGTTTTTCCAACCTGTCTGGTTGGAATAGACACAATTCTCAATGCCATATGAGCTTTAGATACTATTTAACCTTTATGTGGTTCCTTCCCAGACTCAAGTATTTTCCTCACATACAATATATGTTGATCAGTACTCTGCTAAATGTTCAAGGAGTCCCTTTGAAGATCTTTAAAGTTCTCTGTGAAGCACTCATCTCTCTGGTACCCTGCCCTGAAAACTCTAGCCATCTTGGTTTCCCTGGACTTTCAACTCCTTCCTCTCAAGTCTGCCATGTGCCATTGCCTGAAAACTCTCTCAAGGAAGTAAGCCAAGGCACTCCTCATGGGGCTCCCATCATTTGCTCCCCATCACTCAGGTATCACTGTTCCTCAATTCCTGATGTCCAATGTCTTGAAAACCATCACTTCCATCATGTATTCCTTCACCTATATTACATTTTAATTGTCAGCATTTTACAGTTTATTTATATTTGGAAATAATTTTCTGACTCTTCTCATATGTAATACATCATGTACTAGAGATTCATCTTGTATTGTATCTTTCTAAATCTCTGCCTTATTCCTGCCCCTCAAAAAAGGATTCCTATTAGAATTTTGAACAGTTGTTCTGATTTCATAAAGATATTTTGACAGATCTGACCTCTTTACAATGTTAAATATTCCACTGAAATTGAAAAAAGAAAACTTTTCCATTTACACAAGTCTCTTCTGTTTCCCAAGAAAATGCTATAGTTTTATTATTATAAGTATTACGCATTACCTACTGATTCCATTCTAAAAGTTTTATGGTTTGTTGTTATTAAAAATGATCCTTTTTCTTTTGTTATTTTTTGTGTGTTTTTGTTTGATTTTTTGGACATTTAGTAAACCATCACCTTATTGAATTTCCTTATTATTTTCAAAAAGCATTTCAGTTTATTCTCTTGGTTTTTAGAGGTATACAGTAACACTTTCCATAATTAATGGTATTTTTGCCTCTTTCTTTTCAAAAGAAAGAACATGAACTTAAGTTCTCATTCCTGGCCCCTTATTTCTTCTAACTCTCTGGAGTAGTTGAGAATCTAGGGTATGTAAGCTTTGGATCCTGGAGGATGCATCTAATATTCTGAGGATGAGGTGGGGAAAAAAAAATTTCCTTAAGGAGAATCAATTAAAAGAAGCCTGCAAATTCCCTTAACAAGGGGATACACTAACTTTGTCTTCTTTTGAAGGTCACTCTCTTAGATTTGGAGGAAACCCAATCACCCTGCACACACCTGCATTAGGGGCTACACAGCCCCAATTTTCTCCAACTGACAGAGGGATTTTACTTATAACCAGGTAAAATAAGGACAAGGGAAGCTGTACTTCCATGCTTTAAGAAAGAATAACCCATTTGACAGAAAATGTAACCTGAATCCAAGAGCAAAAATGATTGTGCCTTACATTTTATTCCACCACTTCCTTCTGAAAATTTGCCATGGCTCAAAACCCATAATATCCTTATATGTAGGAAGGCCAAGGGTACATACAATACAGAGCAGGCAAAGAAAAAAAAATATGTAAAGGGTATTAGCCTGAGAAATGTAAGTGAGCCAAAATTCCATAAGTAATATTTCCCAATAAAGTAAAACTGATAAATGTGTCAAAAGAAAACATTAATATAAAAGGAATGAGGACCATCAAAGGGATATAGTTAGAAATTAATTTATAACTAAATACTGATTTATAACGTAAAATATAATGGTGGAACTGAAAAGATAAAAGGCCAGACATAGCTCAAAACTATATTTGAAATGATAAGATTAACTGGAAGAAATAACATAGAACAGAGAAGAAATACAAGAATATAAGGATCATAAGGGAAAGACAAAAGAACTGGAGGACAGATCCTAGAGATATAACATACCAACAGTGTTTCAGAAAAGGACAAAGTAGCAAATGGTGATGAAAGAATAAACAAATAATAGACCAATTCATAAACTAAAACAAAAACTTGATCCTTTGGAAACCCCTGACTGGGATAAATCTAATATAAAAATTTTGGTAGGAGGAGCTTCAAGATGGCGGAAGAGTAAGATGTGGAGATCACCTTCCTCCCCACAGATACATCAGTAATACATCTACATGTGGAACAACTCCTACAGAACACCTACTGAATGCTGGCAGAAGACCTCATACCTCCCAAAAGGCAAGAAACTCCCCACGTACCTGGGTAGGGCATAAGAAAAAAGAAAAAAGTGACAAAAGAATAGGGACGGGACCTGCACCAGTGGGAGGGAGCTGTGAAGGAGGAAAGGTTTCCACATACTAGAAAGGCCCTTCGCGGGCAGAGACTGCGGGTGGCGGAGGGTGGAAGCTTTGGAGCCACGGAAGAGCGCGCAGCAACAGGGGTGCGGAGGGCAAAGCGGAGAGATTCCCACATGGAGGATCGGTGCCAACCAGCACTCACTAGCCCGAGAGGCTTGTCTGCTCACCCACCGGGATGGGCGGGGCTGGGAGCTGAGGCTCGGGCTTTGGAGGTCAGACCCCAGGGAAAGGACTGGGGTTGGCTGCGTGAACACAGCCTGAACGGGGCTAGTGCACCATGGCTAGCCGGGAGGGAGTCCAGGAAAAGGTCTGGAACAGCTGAAGAGGCAAGATATTTTTCTTGCCTCTTTGCTTCCTGGTGCGCGAGGAGAGGGGATTAAAAGCGCTGCTCTAAGGAGCTCCATAGACGGGCGCAAGCCGCAGCTATCAGCGCAGACCCCAGAGACAGGCATGAGACGCTAAGGCTGCTGCTGCAGCCACAAAAGCCTGTGTGCAAGCACAGGTCACTATCCACACCTCCCCTCCTGGGAGCCTGTGCAGCCCGCCACTGCCAGGGTCCCGTGATCGAGGGACAACTTCCCCAGGAGAACACATGGCACACCTCAGGCTATTGCAACGTCATGCTGGCCTCTGCTGCTGCAGGCTCACCCCGCATCCGTACCCCTCCCTCCCCCTGGCCTGAGTGAGCCAGAGCCCCCGAATCAGCTGCTCCTTGAACCCCGGACTGTCTGAGCTAAGAACAGATGCCCTCAGGTGACCTACACGCAGAGGCAGGGCCAAATCCAAAGCTGAATGCCAGGAGCTGTGCGAACAAAGAAGAGAAAGGGAAATCTCTCCCAGCAGCATCAGGAGCAGCGGATTAAATCCCCACAATCAACTAGATGTGCCCTGCATCTGTGGAATACCTGAATAGACAATGAATCATCCCAAATTGAGGAGGTGGACTTTGGGAGCAACGATATATATATTTTTTTCCCTTTTTCTCTTTTTGTGACTGTGTATGTATATGCTTATGTGTGTGATGTTGTCTGTATAGCTTTGCTTTTACCATTTGTCCTAGGGTTATGTCTGTCCGTATTTTTTGCTTTTTTTTTTTTTTTTTTTAGTATAGTTTTCAGTGCTTTTTATCATTGGTGGATTTGTTTTTTCGGTTTGGTTGTTCTCTCCTTTCTTTTTTTTAATTACTTACAAAAATTTTTTTAATAATTATTTTTTGTTTTTTATTTTAATAACACTTTTAAATTTTATTTCAATTTATTTTATCTTTTTCTTTCTTTCTTTCTTTCTCCCTTTTTTCTGAGCCGTGTGGATGACAGGCTCTTGGTGCTCCAGCCAGGCGTCAGGGCTGTGCCTCTGAGGTGGGACAGCCAAGTTCAGGACATTGATCCACCAGAGACTTCCCAGCTCCACGTAATATCAAATGGCAAAAATCTCCCAGAGATATCCATCTCAACGCCAAGACCCAGCTCCACTCAATGACCAGCAAGCTACAATGCTGGACACCCTATGCCAAACAACTAGCAAGACAAGAACACAATCCCATCCATTAGCAGACAGGATGCTTAAAATCGTAATAAGGTCACAGACACCCCAAAACACACCACCAGATGTGGACCTGCCCACCAGAAAGACAAGATCCAGCCTCATCCACCAGAACACAGGAACTAGTCCCCTCCATCAGGAAGCCTACACAACCCACTGAACCAACCTTAGCCACTGGGGGAAGACACCAAAAACAACGGAACTACGAACCTGCAGCCTGCGAAAAGGAGACCCCAAACACAGTAAGATAAGCAAAATGAGAAGACAAAAAAACCACACAGCAGATGAAGGAGCAAGGTAAAAACCCACCAGACCTAACAAATGAAGAGGAAATAGGAAGTCTACCTGAAAAAGAATTCAGAATAATGATACTAAACATGATCCAAAATCTTGGAAATAGAATGGAGAAAACACAAGAAACGTTTAACAAGGACCCAGAAGAACTAAAGCACAAACAAACAATCATGAACAACACAATAAATGAAATTAAAAATTCTCTAGAAGGGATCAATAGCAGAATAACTGAGGCAGAAGAATGGATAAGGGACCTGGAAGATAAAATAGTGGAAATAACTACTGCAGAGCAGAATAAAGAAAAAAGAAAGAAAAGAATTGAGGACAGTCTCAGAGACCTCTGGGACAATATTAAACACACCAACATTCGAATTATAGGGGTCGCAGAAGAAGAAGAGAAAAAGAAAGGGACTGAGAAAATATTTGAAGAGATTATAGTTGAAAACTTCCCTAATATGGGAAAGGAAATAGTTAATCAAGTCCAGGAAGCACAGAGAGTCCCATACAGGATAAATCCAAGGAGAAACACACCAAGACACATATTAATCAAATGATCAAAAATTAAATACAAAGAGAAAATATTAAAAGCTGCAAGGGAAAAACAACAAATAACATACAAGGGAATCCCCATAAGGTTAACAGCTGATCTTTCAGCAGAAACTCTGCAAGCCAGAAGGGAGTGGCAGGACATATTTAAAGTGATGAAAGGGAAAAACCTACCAACAAGATTACTCTACCCAGCAAGGATCTCATTCAGATTTGATGGAGAAATTAAAACCTTCACAGACAAGCAAAAGCTAAGAGAATTCAGCACCACCAAACCAACTTTACATACTAAATACTAAAGGAATTTCTCCAGGGAGGAAACACAAGAGAAGGAAAAGACCTACAATAACAAACCCAAAACAATTCAGAAAGTGGTAATAGGAACATACATATTGATAATTACCTTAAATGTAAATGGATTAAATGCTCCAACCAAAAGATGTAGACTGGCTGAATCGCTACAAAAACAAGACCCATACATATGCTGTCTACAAGAGACCCACTTTAGACCTAGGAACATATACAGACTGAAAGTGAGGGGATGGAAAAAGATATTCCATGCAAATGGAAATCAAAAGAAAGCTGGAGTAGCAATTCTCATATCAGACAAAATAGACTTTAAAACAAAGAATATTACAAGAGACAAAAAAGGACACTACATAATGATCAAGGGATCAATCTAAGACGAAGATATAACAATTGTAAATAATTATGCACCCAACGTAGGTGCATATTACGTGCTCCTCAATACATAAGGCAATGCTAACAGCCATAAAAGGGGAAATCGACAGTAACACAATCATAGTAGGGGACTTTAACACCCCACTTTCACCAATGGACAGGTCATCCAAAATGAAAATAAATAAGGAAACACAAGCTTTAAATGATACATTAAATAAGATGGACTTAATTGATATTTATAGGACATTCCATCCAAAAACAACAGAATACACTTTCTTCTCAAGTGCTCATGGAACATTCTCCAGGATAGATCATATCTTGGGTCACAAATCAAGCCTTGGTAAATTGAAGAAAACTGAAATCTTATCAAGTGTCTTTTCCGACCACAACGCTATGAGACTAGACATCAATTACAGGGGAAAAAAAAAAACCGTAAAAAATACAAACACATGGAGGCTAAACAATATGCTACGAAATAGCCAAGAGATCACTGAAGAAATCAAAGAGGAAATCAAAAAATACCCAGAAACAAATGACAATGAAAACACGACGACCCAAAGCCTATAGGATGCAGCAAAAGCAGTTCTAAGAGGGAAGTTTATAGCAATACAATCCTACCTCAAGAAACAAGAAACATCTCAAATAAACGACCTAACCTTACACCTAAAGCAATTAGAGAAAGGAGAACAAAAAAACCCCAAAGTTGGCAGAAGAAATCATAATGATCAGATCAGAAATAAATGAAAAAGAAATGAAGGAAATGATAGCAAAGATCAGTAAAACTAACAGCTGGTTCTTCAAGAAGATAAACAAAATTGATAAACCATTAGCAGACTCATCAAGAAAAAAAGGGAGAAGACTCAAATCAATAGAATTAAAAATGAAAAAAGAGAAGTAACAACTGACACTGCAGAAATACAAAGGATCATGGGAGATTACTACAAGCAACTATATGCTAATAAAATGGAGAACCTGGAAGAAATGGACAAATTCTTAGAAATACACAACCTTCCGAGACTGAACCAGGAAGAAATAGAAAACATGAACAGACCAATCACAAGCACTGATAGTGAAACTGTGATTGAAAATCTTCCAACAAACTAAAGCCCAGGACCAGAAGGCTTCACAGGCGATTCTATCAAACATTTAGAGAAGAGCTAAAACCTATCCTTCTCAAACTCTTCCAAAATATAGCAGAGGGAGGAACACTCCCAAACTCATTCTACGAGGCCACCATCACCCTGATACCAGACAAAGATGTCACAAAAAAAGAAAACTACAGACCAATTATCACTGATGAACATAGATACAAAAATCCTCAACAAAATACTAGCAAACAGAATCTAACAGCACATTAAAAGATCATACCCCATGATCAAGTGGGGTTTATCCCAGGAATGCAAGGATTCTTCAATATATGCAGATCAATCAATGTAATACACCATATTAACAAATTGAAGGAGAAAAACCATATGATCATATCAATAGATGCAGAGAAAGCTTTCAACAAAATTCAACACCCATTTATGATAAAAACCCTCCAGAAAGTAGGCATAGAGGGAACATTCCTCAACATAATAAAGGCCATATATGACAAACCCACAGCCAACATCATCCTCAATGGTGAAAAATTGAAACCATTTCCACTAAGATGAGGAACAAGACAAGGTTGCCCACTCTCACCACTATTATTCAACATAGTTTTGGAAGTTTTAGCCACAGCAATTAGAGAAGGAAAAGAAATAAAAGGAATCCAAATCGGAAAAGAAGAAGTAAAGCTGTCACTGTTTGCAGATGACATGATACTATACATAGAAAATCTTAAAGATGCTACCAGAAAACTACTAGAGCTAATGAATAAATTTGGTAAAGTAGAAGGATACAAAATTAATGCACAGAAATCTCTTGCACACCTATACACTAATGATAAAAAATCTGAAAGTGAAATTAAGAAAACACTCCCGTTTACCACTGCAACAAAAAAGAATAAAATATCTAGGAATAAACCTACCTAAGGAGACAAAAGAACTGCATGCAGAAAATTATAAGACACTGATGAAAGAAATTAAAGAAGATACATATAGACGGAGAGATATACCATGTTCTTGGATTGGAAGAATCAACATTGTGAAAATGACTATACTACCCAAAGCAATGTACAGATTCAGTGCAATCCCTATCAAACTATCAGCGGCATTTTTCACAGAACTAGAACAAAAAATTTCACAATTTGTATGGAAACACAAAAGACCCCGAATAACCAAAGCAATCTTGATAAAGAAAAACGGAGCTGGAGGAATCAGGCTCCCGGACTTCAGACTATACTACAAAGCTACAGTAATCAAGACAGTATGGGACTGGCACAAAAACAGAAATATAGATCAATGGAACAGGATAGAAAGCCCAAAGATAAACCCACGCACATATGGTCACCTTATCTTTGATAAAGGAGGTAAGAATATACAATGGAGAAAAGACAGCCTCTTCAGTAAGTGGTGCTGGGAAAACTGATCAGCTACATGTAAAAGAATGAAATTAGAACACTCCCTAACACCACACACAAAAATAAACTCAAAATGGATTAAAGACCTAAATGTAAGGCCAGACACTATCAAACTCTTAGAGGAAAACATAGGCAGAACACTCTATGACATATATCACAGCAAGATCCTTTGTGACCCACCTCCTAGAGAAATGGAAATAAAAACAAAAATAAACAATGGGACCTGATGAAACTTAAAAGCTTTTCCACAGCAAAGGAAACCACAAACAAGACAAAAAGACAGCCCTCAGAATGGGAGAAATTATTTGCAAATGAAGCAACTGACAAGGGATTAATCTCTAAAATTACAAGCAACTCATGTAGCTCAATATCAAAAAAACAAACAACCCAATCCAAAAATGGGCAGAAGACCTAAATAGACATTTCTCCAAAGAAGATATACCAATTGCCAACAAACACATGAAAGAATGCTCAACATCATTAATCATTAGAGAAATGCAAATCAAAACTACAATGAGTTATCACCTCACGGCAGTCAGAATGGCCATCATCAAAAAATTGACAAACAATAAATGCTGGAGAGGGTGTGGAGAAAAGGGAACCCTCTTGTACTGTTGGTGGGAATGGAAGTTGATACAGCCACTGTGGAGAACAGTATGGAGGTTCCTTAAAAAACTAAAATTAGAACTACCATACGACCCAGCAATCCCACTATTGGGCATTTACCCTGAGAAAACTGTAATTCAAAAAGAGTCATGTACCACAATGTTCATTGCAGCTCTATTTACAATAGCCAGGACATGGACGCAACCTAAGTGTCCATCAACAGATGAATGGATATAGAAGATGTAGCACATATATACAATGGAATATTACTCAGTCATAAAATGAAACGAAATTGAGCTATTTGTAGTGAGGTGGATGGACGTAGAGTCTGTCATACAGAGTGAAGTAAGTCAGAAAGAGAAAAACAAATACCATATGCTAACACATATATATGGAATCTAAAAAAAAAATGGTCATGAAGAACCTAGGGGCAAGACAGGAATAAAGACGCAGACCTACTAGAGAATGGACTTGAGGACACAGGGAGGGGGACGGGTAAGCTGGGACAAAGTGAGAGAGTGGTAGTGTATATATGGACATATATACATTACCAAATGTAAAATAGGTAGCTAGTGGGAAGCAGTCGCATAGCACAGGGAGATCAGCTCAGTGCTTTGTGACCAGCTAGAAGGGTTGGATAAGGAGGGTGGGAGGGAGGGAGATGCAAGAGGGAAGAGAAATGGGGATATATGTATATGTATAACTGATTCACTTTGTTATAAAGCAGAAACTAGCAGACCACTGTAAAGCAATTATACTCCAATAAAAATGTTAAAAAAAAAAACTTTGGTGACATATGAAAGATAAATCCACATAAAGAGCAAAATATTTTAAAAGGTATGAAAATTATACTGACAGATTTTACATATATTAGTGAAGCAAGAAGACAGTAGAACAATACATACAGACTACTGAGAGAAAAGGACTACAATCCTCAAATCTTATAACCAGCTGAAAATCCATTAATCTCTCAATACCACTGTAGCAGTCTCCTGGGTTCCCTTAATTTGGGTTATCCACTTTATAGGACCTATCCTCTTTTTAGTTTCAGAAGTTCACAGAAATCTCTGGTGTGTAATGTCGCCATCTACTCTTCTTAGTATTTCCATGAATATAGTCATGTGTTTATTTTTCTTCCTTTACTTCAGTGGGATTTGGAGACAGAAGGGAGATAAATGCTTGCACGTCTGTGTGTGTGTGGTTGTGTGTGTGTGTGCACGCACATGCACATTTCTACTGTATCTTGTACAAAAATATTCAAGATATTTTGGTTAACTGGACATGCATAAAGAATGTATGACTGTTTCTATTTTGTATATAAGGATTTTTGTCATGTTCTTTCAGTTATTAGAAGACAAATTATGTACATATAGTAAAGGAGGTGTTAGGAGTCAAAGCTTCCTGTCTTTACTTGCCACTCTGTGCTCCATTTAATAGATGGAAATTACTAGACATAAGTATAGTAATTATCTCAACACCACTAGGAGTCATATCACTGAACTGATTATTTTAAATTACTGCTGACAGAATCCATTCCAACTAAACAAAACAACAGTGCTTCACTTCATAATGAAATTCTCATTTATTGATTTTTCTCTAATAATACATGTCTTTCATAAATGACTGCATAATTGCTTTTCTACAATTTCTAATTCATAGGTTTTCAGAATTTTGTATAAGACAAACCAAGAAATGTGCTCCAAAATAAGGATGTATGGTTAGAAGGCATTTATTAAGTTGCTTTATTTGTAAGCAAAATATTTTTTTTAAATGATGGCAATATCTTTCTTTTGCTGGCAACTGCAATTGGCACTCAGCCACCCATATCCTAATTTTGTAATTTTTATGCCTCTGTGCTAGGCAGATGTTTATCTAAATCATTTAAATCTCTGTCTCCTACATTTTAGACACATTCAGTATTAAGAGATGCTCCCTGTATAGCAGCACAGATTAAAAGTTAATTAAGAAGTTACAGATGGAGAAGAGTAATTACTTTTTCCATAGGCATTTGTTTCATTTTTGGCGGGTTAAAATTGAGAAAGCCCTGAAAATCAAATTTTTTAAAAAAATCATTATTGTTTGCTTCTTTATACACTGAGAAGTGCCAAGTTAATTAAGAAAAGTTATCCATTTAGTAATGCAGGATGGGCTAATGGATAAAGTAACCCAGCTCATTCAGTAGGATTATTTTATAGGATTGATATTTTTAAAGTTCTATATGTAAATTATCCTTAAAAATAGAAATCACCAACATATAATTGGAAATTCTCATAGGATTTCAAATACAGTAGGGTACAAGAAAAGAAATTTGAAGAGTTTTTCCCAGGCACTTTAAAAATATATAACCTCTAGTTGAAAAATAAGTGTAATGAAGTGATTTTACATATCTAATTTTGTGCTACTGTGATTTAATGGGGAAAAATCCTGTTAAACGGCTGCAGAATTTAGGTTTCCTGTATATACTCTGTCACTCTCCTGCTGTGAATATCTTTTTAACCTTTATAAATCCTTAGAGCTATTTCATACAGTGGTATTGTTAGGGCAAAGGAATTAGTGTACACATATTAACGATCTCAGAAAATCTCTAGATTAGGACAAATTATTTTCAGCCTTCAATAGAACATTGTTAATTGCCATATATTTATATTAAATTCTTCATGATAATAAGCACTGTTATTAGAACTGCAAGATTACTGCCATTAAAAACCGTTTTAATCACCTTAAATTTGCAACAACAACAAAAAATCTCTTTGGACTGAAATATGTAGCTATACAAGCAAAGGAACACAAATGCACCCTGTCTTTGCGAGGAGTCCAAGGCTACTGTTCGTCAAAGTGGGTCACGTTCAGCAGAAAGTTACAGGAACAATAAACTAGGTGCTCTCTTTCCTATGGGTCTAGTTCATGATTAATTAATTAATTGATAATAGGGTCCATTATACCTCAAAAACACATCAAGCTTTGCAAAGGAAATATGTTATTCTCCTGTTTTCTCTTTTATGGTCTTTAATGCTCTATGAAACACTTTAAAAGCTTCTGATATGAACAATTATATAAATAAATCCTTGAACTAAGAATTCCCCATGGATTTTCTAGTTTGTATTTAGCAATAAAGAGATAAAGGGCCTTAGGATAAAAAATGAGAAGTGGAGAAGAAGCTATTTCATTGTTTCATTATTATTAACCTCTGAGTTCCACTTAGCCCCCTAAAGAAAACCAAAACGTTCAGCTCTCTTGCTAGCAACGTGTATTAATACAACCCGAAGTTTGAAAAGGAATGATGTGTGGAATGATGGAAAGAACATAATCTTTTGCATCAACAGACTGATATTTTCTCAGCTTGCCATTTCCTGGCTGTGTGAGTCTGGTCAAGTTACTTCCCTGGGCTTCCATTTCATCACTTGTACTGTTGTGATCATTAGAGGAGCAAACCTGAGTCAGCCTGGACCTCCACTCTTAATAATTCATAAGCGATACAGCGGTCAGCATTGGAGTCTATGGCTGCTGCCCCTCGTCAGTTTCCCAAGAATTATCTGTAAGTGAGCTGGCTGTGTTTCAGGAACAAGGCTTCTCTTTGGCTCTGTGCTTCTCTACCTGGCTCTGGATTAAACTCAGGGGAAGTTAAAAGCAGTGTGCCTACACAGAGGTCACAGGAGTTCTAGAGGGCCCACTTCTGCTTTAAAGGATCTGACACGGAATAAGTACTGATCACACAGTCGTACCCCTTCTCATCTACAGCCCATCTCTGCTTTCAAGCAGCCTTAATCAAAGACAATTTTTGGTCAATTTGTAATTATAACTAAAGAATATCTAGTTTCCACTTTCCCTTGTTATGGTCTAGTTAAGAAGATGGCATAGGAAGTACACATTCCTCCTGGTGTAAATTAAAACTAAATTTAATTTTAGCTTAATTGGAACTAAATTTGAATCTCTGGTTCAAATGGAATAGCTGTCTTCCATATTTTATGCGGCATCTCGAACCATGCTTGAATTGTATTCCTCCTTAGTCTTTCTCCTCCAGGTAAGATAATCTCATTTTCTTTACCTTTTCTGCATGAGCTCCAGTTTTCATGTCTTAAGTCACTCTTTTTTGGTCCCATCTGAACTCTGGAACACTTGAGTTATGGTCTCAAGTAGGAAGATATGTAGGCCCACCCAATGTTGAATGTAGGCAGAAGATCCTGTCATTTTCACAAAAGAGGCTTTCAGTTTTTGCCTATATTTGTCTTTCTGCAGCATACCTTAACCACGTTGCTAAGGTATGAAGGAAATTTTATAGAAAATTAGCTAAATTATAAAGTTTTCCTTTTTTATTCCCTTTTTTTTAGTTCATCTTGTATTCATGTTTTTTTGTTTTTTGTTTTGTTCCTTTGTTTGTTTGTTTTTTTAATGAAGCTTTGCTGTTAGGAGAAGGCAAAGGGGAACTACAAGAAAAAAAAAAGAAAAAGTCAGCCTTGCATGGAAATTGGGTATCAGCATATATAAGTGAAGCCAAAGTACGACTAAAATTGGCAGGGAGAATTTTTTACTTGACTATTAAAAAAGGCATTTCCTCTGTATTGAATTTATACTCATGTTACAATAATTTATGGTACAAAAAGGAAAAGAATTCTCCAAAACTAAGTCTGGAAGAAATGGACGAGACCTTGACTCCAGTTCATTTGTGGGAAACACCGCAATCCGCATCGGAGTCGGTGGCTCACGTGGGCAAGTCAGAGTTTTCCAGACGGGAAATGTCTGGAAATGAATTAGTTGTGCCCCAGGGACAAGGTGTCTCGTTCCCTTCCTAATTAACTGCCACACTCTGAGTTAAACGAGAAAAATTCAAAAGCAATGAAACTACAGCAAGGGTCATAAGACCTCTAGAGAGTCCACTTCTGCTTCAAAGAAGGTCACCTGATGGCTGACCACTGGTCACCAAGCTCTTTATCCAATCTAGCACATTTGGACCAGTTAATTCAATTTACTTTATCAAGTGCTTATGCAGGACTATAAGAAGTGCTAGGTGAAGAATGATGTTAATGTTTATAAGAAGATTTTAAAATGAGCTACCCTCCTCTACTCCATGCAAAAATAGTCCCACCAATAAAAATAATTTCACAATAATTAAAAAAAGAAAATCATTGTTTTAATTGACATGAATAGAGTTTACACAGCCTATTCATGAGTTTGAAAACAATATGCAAGTATGTTCCTTTCAGTATCAATATGTCATATTACAAATCTTATAGGAAAAGAGGGAAATCTATTTTTCATTAAATAAACTGGAATATGTTAAAGTTAAATCTGCCTCTTGGCAGACTTAAATTATCAAGTACATCTAACAACATAGGATAAAAACTCTGTGATATGCAGCTGCTTGGAGCCTGACAACAGATTATCCAGGAAAGTGATGGTAATGTACATCATCTTCCACAGAGGTGTCATCTGTCAGACTCTGGAAGGCAGATCCCCCATGGGTATGTCAGCATTCTTGCTGACTCTATTAAACTGGATCTATCTGAACTTCCCCATCATGGGTCATCTACTCTCTAGATGCAAGAAAAGTTCTATCGTGAGATTTTACACTATTCTAAATACAACTGGAAAAGGCCTAATTAGAATGTTACAGCACATATAGTACATCATTTAGAAAAGCAAAATGAAAGTTAGCACCCACAAGGGAAGACACAACACAAACTTTGAAGTGAATGAGATGGGGAAGAAAATAGCAAATAAAAAGGCAAATGAGCTTGATACAACTCTACACTCTAAAAGCTGTTAGAACTCTCTAAAGTTGCCCATTTCATCACTCACAGAATGTGCTTCCACAACTATTCCTCATATGGAACATTAGGAAAAGCTTTTCTTGGCTATTCTTCCTGGCCTCCCTTTTCTACCCTTTTGTTTTGATAAATGTCTTTTCTTTTTGAGATATTATTGCTTTGCTATAAAATATTTTCAGAGAGAAAAAAAACCACAATGAGCTGAGTAAGAGACTGGCATGTAAAACACGAGCGTTAGCAAAATAGTACTGCACATTGTACTTTAAAGGGTGGAGGCCACAGGAGAGGAAATGCTAAAGTGCAGAGATATTCTTAGACCTAAATTAAAACATAACAAAACATTGTGTCATCAGTATTAAAGAGTGAGACACTGGCTGTGATTGTATGTTTCAAAAAGTAGAGTCATAACTATTCCTTGGGGAAACAAGCCACCCCAATTTTCTGGCATGGCTCACCGTTCTGCATTCTAAGTACTCAACAATGATGTTTTAGAGTAAAAATGAGTAATAGTGTTCTGCCAGTGACTGTCACAGTTTGGCTCATACCCTATAATCTCTTTGTAGGTGAACTTTATTTTTCCAAAGCCCATAATGATTTTAGTGGGGAAAGAATTTAGTTTAATAACTTGGGGGAAGAAATGGTATGGTGACAGAGAAGGGGAAAAGAAAAGAAGGTAGGAAAGGGGGGTGGAGACATTTAGCAGTGCAGAGTACCAAACTTCAAGTGCGTATCAGGAGTGGATGGTGTCTTGTACCATTTTCAGGAAATGACTTTTACATTAATTGCTTCATTCTATGCAAATAAGCTTGGTTCTTTACATATTTAATGTGAATATGAGACGGGGTTAAAATTAACCACTTCATTCTTAAATGTTTATATGGGGTTTTTAAAAATGTATTATTAAACAAAGTTAGATAGAATTAAAACAGACAGTAATAGCAGTACAAAACCATATTCTCTTTGTGATTTTAAATTCATTCATTCGTTCATTCATTCACACATGTATTTATTCAAAAATATTCATTAGGTTCCTATTTGGATTTAAGTGCCCATCTGTAAAGATACATATGTGAGTACAAACAGACATATTTCCTGCCTTTATCGAGCTGACAGTGAGTGTTGTGTGAAGAAGAATCTGCAGCTCTGTGAGTGACTATGACAGTGAAATTTCACGTGGTCAGGTTGCCCTGAGGAAGTGATTTTAGTGTTGAGATCTAAAGGTTTGGTAGGTGTTAACTAGGCAAAGAAAGGTAGGAAGACCATTATAAGTATAGAGACAACATCGTATGCAAAGGCCTTGGAGAGGATGTAGCTGGTGAGTATGGGGGATACAGGAAAAATCAGTTGGATTGGGGGCAGACAGACCAAAGAGCAGGATGATATAAGATGAGGTTGGGGAGGTAGGCAGAGGCCAAGTCATTTGAGGTCTTATAGATCATATTAAGAGATTTTGATTTTCCCTAAGAACACTGTGAAGCCACTTATGGTTCTTAAACTGGAGGGAGGTGGGATTGGAGGGAAGTATGAATACACAAAATCAGAATGCACTTCGGAAAATCACTATGGCTACAATATAAAGAAAAGATGGATGTCAGATAGACTATATATGGATAAATTAATTAAGACATTATTACAGAAATAACTAAAGGAGGTGGTCCTCCTCTCTGGAACTCAGGAGGAGACAGCCCTGCCTTCAGGGTCATTCTTCCCTTTTCTTGGAGGATAACACATGTTCACAGTCAGAGAACTCTACCGTCCTATCCTGTAGAATCCCAGAAGTCCAAGGGCCTTTCTTCATTTTGTCCCACCTCTTTCCCCTTTGGTCTACACTGGCAGTGCTTCTGCTGGTATAAATCCATCTCTATTCCTGGATTCTGCTGAGATGGCTGATTAGATCCATAAGTCACACTAATCATCTCCTTCTGGGGTTATTGTTCAGTCACACCCTTGGCATTCTCTCTAGAATACAGTTTCTTTTTTTTTTTTCTTTTTTTTCTTTTTTTGCAGTATTGCTAGGCTGAGAGTTTTCTAAATCTTCAAGTTCTGGTTTCTTTTTGCTTAACAGTTCTGTTTTTTTTTTTTTTTTTTTTTAATGTCTGAAACATTTATATTAACATATTTCCATACATATTTCCATACAAATACAAATATAAGATTTTTAGAAATTTCATGTAATGTCTGAAACATTTATATTAACATATTTCCATACAAATACAAATATAAGATTTTTAGAAATTTCATGTAATGTCTGAAACATTTATATTAACATATTTCCATACATATTTCCATACAAATACAAATATAAGATTTTTAGAAATTTCATGTACTGTCTGAAACATTTATATTAACATATTTCCATACATATTTCCATACAAATACAAATATAAGATTTTTAGAAATTTCATGTAATGTCTGAAACATTTATATTAACATATTTCCATACATATTTCCATACAAATACAAATATAAGATTTTTAGAAATTTCATGTAATGTCTGAAACATTTATATTAACATATTTCCATACAAATAACCCAATGAACGTTTAGTATTAGTTGTTTTGTTTGTTTTTTTATACTGCAGGTTCTTATTAGGCATCAGTTTTATACACATCCGTGTATACATGTCAATCCCAATCGCCCAATTCAGCACATCACCATCCCCACCTCATCGCAGTTTTCCCCCCTTGGTGTCCATATGTCCATTCTCTACATCTGTGTCTCAACTTCTGCCCTGCAAACTGGCTCATCTGTACCATTTTTCTACGTTCCACAAACATGCATTAACATACGATATTTGTTTTTCTCTTTCTGACTTACTTCACTCTGTATGACAGTCTCTAGATCCATCCACTTCTCAACAAATGACTCAATTTCGTTCCTTTTTATGGCTGAATAATATTCCATCGTATATATGTACCACAACTTCTTTATCCATTCGTCTGTTGATGGGCATTTAGGTTGCTTCCATGACCTGGCTATTGTAAATAGTGCTGCAATGAACATTCGGGTGCACGTGTCTTTTTGAATTACGGTTTTCTCTGGGTATATGCCCAGTAGTGGGATTGCTGGGTCATATGGTAATTCTATTTTTAGTTTTTTAAGGAACCTCCATATTGTTCTCCATAGTGGCTGTATCAATTTACATTCCCACCAACAGTGCAAGAGGGTTCCCTTTTCTCCACACCCTCTCCAGCATTTGTTGTTTGTAGATTTTCTGATGATGCCCATTCTAACAGGAGTGAGGTGATACCTCATTGTAGTTTTGATTTGCATTTCTCTAATAATTAGTGATGTTGAGCATCTTTTCATGTGCTTCGTGGCCGTCTGTATGTCTTCTTTGGAGAAATGTCTATTTAGGTCTTCTGCCCATTTTTGGATTGGGGTGTTTGTTTCTTTGATATTGAGCTGAATGAGCTGTTTATATATTTTGGAGATTAATCCTTTGTCCGTTGATTCATTTGCAAATATTTTCTCCCATTCTGAGGGTTGTCTTTTCGTCTTGTTTATGGTTTCCTTTGCTGTGCAAAAGCTTTGAAGTTTCATTAGGTCCCACTTGTTTATTTTTGTTTTTATTTCCATTACTCTAGGAGGTGGATCGAAAAAGATCTTGCTGTGATTTATGTCAAAGAGTGTTCTTCCTATGTTTTCCTCTAAGAGTTTTATAGTGTCCAGTCTTATATTTAGGTCTCTAATCCATTTTGAGTTTATTTTTGTGTATGGTGTTAGGGAGTATTCTAATTTCATTCTTTTACATGTGGCTGTCCAGTTTTCCCAGCACCACTTATTGAAGAGACTGTCTTTTCTCCATTGTATATCTTTGCCTCCTTTGTCATAGATTAGTTGACCATAGGTGCGTGGGTTAATCTCTGGGCTTTCTATCTTGTTCCATTGATCTATGTTTCTGTTTTTGTGCCAGTACCATATTGTCTTGATTACTGTAGCTTTGTAGTATAGTCTGAAGTCAGGGAGTCTGATTCCTCCAGCTCCATTTTTTTGCCTCAAGACTGCTTTGGCTATTCGGGGTCTTTTGTGTCTCCATACAAATTTTAAGATGATTTGTTCTAGCTCCGTAAAAAATGCCATTGGTAATTTGATAGGGATTGCATTGAATCTGTAGATTGCTTTGGGTAGTATACTCATTTTCACAATGTTGATTCTTCCAATCCAAGAACATGGTATATCTCTCCATCTGTTGGTATCATCTTTAATTTCTTTCATCAGTGTCTTATAGTTTTCTGCATACAGGTCTTTTGTCTCCCTAGGTAGGTTTATTCCTAGGTATTTTATTCTTTTTGTTGCAATGGTAAATGGGAGTGTTTCCATAATTTCTCTTTCAGATTTTTCATCATTAGTGTATAGGAATGCAAGAGATTTCTGTGCATTAATTTTGTAACCTGCAACTTTACCATATTCATTAATTAGCTCTAGCAGTTTTCTGGTGGCAGTTTTAGGATTCTCTATGTATAGTATCATGTCATCCGCAAACAGTGACAGTTTTACTTCTTCTTTTCCAATTTGTATTCCTTTTATTTCTTTTTCTTCTCTGATTGCCGTGGCTAGGACTTCCAGAACTATGTTGAATAATAGTGGTGAGAGTGGACATCCTTGTCTCGTTCCTGATCTTAGAGGAAATGCTTTCAGTTTTTCACCATTGAGAATGATGTTTGCTGTGGGTTTGTCATATATGGCCTTTATTATGTTGAGGTAGGTTCCCTCTATGCCCACTTTCTGGAGAGTTTTTATCATAAATGGGTGTTGAATTTTGTCAAAAGCTTTTTCTGCATCTATTGAGATGATCATATGGTTTTTATTCTTCAATTTGTTAATATGGTGTATCACATTGATTGATTTGCGTATATTGAAGAATCCTTGCATCCCTGGGATAAATCCCACTTGATCGTGGTGTATGATCCTTTTAATGTGTTGTTGGATTCTGTTTGCTAGTATTTTGTTGAGGATTTTTGCATCTATATTCATCAGTGATATTGGTCTGTAATTTTCTTTTTTTGTAGTGTCTTTGTCTGGTTTTGGTATCAGGGTGATGGTGGCCTCATAGAATGAGTTTGGGAGAGTTCCTTCCTCTGCAATTTTTTGGAAGAGTTTGAGAAGGATGGGTGTTAGCTCTTCTCTAAATGTTTGATAGAATTCACCTGTGAAGCCATCTGGTCCTGGACTTTTGTTTGTTGGAAGATTTTTAATCACAGTTTCAATTTCATTACTTGTGATTGGTCTGTTGATATTTTCTGTTTCTTCCTGGTTCAGTCTTGGAAGGTTATACCTTTCTAAGAATTTGTCCATTTCTTCCAGGTTGTCCATTTTATTGGCATAAAGTTGCTTGTAGTAGTCTCTTAGGATGTTTTGTATTTCTGTGGTGTCTGTTGTAACTTCTCCTTTTTCATTTCTGATTTTATTGATTTGAGTCCTCTCCCTCTTTTTCTTGATGAGTCTGGCTAATGGCTTATCAATTTTGTTTATCTTCTCAAAGAACCAACTTTTAGTTTTATTGATCTTTGCTATTGTTTTCTTTGTTTCTATTTCATTTATTTCTGCTCTGATCTTTATGATTTCTTTCCTTCTGCTAACTTTGGGTTTTGTTTGTTCTTCTTTCTCTAGTTTCTTTAGGTGTAAAGTTAGATTGTTTACTTGAGATTTTTCTTGTTTCTTTAGGTAGGCTTGTATAGCTATAAACTTCCTTCTTAGAACCGCTTTTGCTGCATCCCATAGGTTTTGGGTCGTCGTGTTTTCATTGTCATTTGTCTCTAGGTATTTTTTTATTTCCTGTTTGATTTCTTCAGTGATCTCTTGGTTATTTAGTAACGTATTGTTTAGCCTCCATGTGTTTGTCTTTTTTACGTTTTTTTCCCTGTAATTCATTTCTAATCTCATAGCGTTGTGGTCAGAAAAGATGCTTGATATGATTTCAATTTTCTTAAATTTACTGAGGCTTGATTTGTGACCCAAGATGTGATCTATCCTGGAGAATGTTCCGTGTGCACTTGAGAAGAACGTGTAATCTGCCGTTTTTGGATGGAATGTCCTATATATATCAATTAAATCTATCTGGTCTATTGTGTCATTTAAAGCTTCTGTTTCCTTATTTATTTTCATTTTGGATGATCTGTCCATTGGTGTAAGTGAGGTGTTAAAGTCCCCCACTATTATTGTGTTACTGTCGATTTCCTCTTTTATAGCTGTTAGCAGTTGCCTTATGTATTGAGGTGCTCCTATGTTGGGTGCATATATATTTATAATTGTTATATCTTCTTCTTGGATTGATCCCTGGATCATTATGTAGTGTCCTTCCTTGTCTCTTGTAACATTCTTTATTTTAAAGTCTATTTTATCTGATATGAGTATAGCTACTCCAGCTTTCTTTTGATTTCCATTTGCATGGAATATCTTTTTCCATCCCCTCACTTTCAGTCTGTATGTGTCCCTAGGTCTGAAGTGGGTCTCTTGTAGACAGCATATATATGGGTCTTGTTTTTGTATCCATTCAGCCAGTCTATGTCTTTTGGTTGGGGCATTTAATCCATTCACGTTTAAGGTAATTATCGATATGTATGTTCCTATGACCATTTTCTTAATTGTTTTGGGTTTGTTTTTGTAGGTCCTTTTCTTCTCTTGTGTTTCCCACTTAGAGAAGTTCCTTTAGCATTTGTTGTAGAGCTGGTTTGGTGGTGCTGAATTCTCTTAGCTTTTGCTTGTCTGTAAAGCTTTTGATTTCTCCATCAAATCTAAATGAGATCCTTGCTGGGTAGAGTAATCTTGGTTGTAGGTTCTTCCCTTTCATCACTTTAAGTATTTCATGCCACTCCCTTCTGGCTTGCAGAGTTTCTGCTGAGAAATCAGCTGTTAACCTTATGGGGGCTCCCTTGTATGTTATTTGTCGTTTTTCCCTTGCTGCTTTCAATAATTTTTCTTTGTCTTTAATTTTTGCCACTTTGATTACTATGTGTCTCGGCGTGTTTCTCCTTGGGTTTATTCTGTATGGGACTCTCTGCGCTTCCTGGACTTGGGTGGCTATTTCCTTTCCCATGTTAGGGAAGTTTTCGATTATAATCTCTTCAAATATTTTCTCTGGTCCTTTCTCTCTCTCTTCTCCTTCTGGGACCCCTATAATGCGAATGTTGTTGCGTTTAATGTTGTCCCAGAGGTCTCTTAGGCTGTCTTCATTTCTTTTTATTCTTTTTTCTTTAGTCTGTTCCGCAGCAGTGAATTCCACCATTCTGTCTTCCAGGTCACTTATCCGTTCTTCTGCCTCAGTTATTCTGCTATTGATTCCTTCTAGTGTAGTTTTCATTTCAGTTATTGTATTGGTCATCTCTGTTTGTTTGTTCTTTAATTCTTCTAGGTCTTTGTTAATCATTTCTTGCATCTTCTCAATCTTTGCCTCCATTCTTATTCCGAGGTCCTGGATCATCTTCACTATCATTATTCTGAATTCTTTTTCTGGAAGGTTGCCTATCTCCACTTCATTTAGTTGTTTTTCTGGGGGTTTTTCTTGTTCCTTCATCTGGTACATAGCCCTCTGCCTTTTCATCTTCTCTGTCTTTCTGTAACTGTGGTTTTTGGTCCACAGGCTGCAGGATTGTAGTTTTTCTTGCTTCTGTTGTCTGCCCTCTGGTGGTTGAGGCTATCTAAGAGGCTTGATGGGAGGCTCTGGTGGTGGGTAGAGCTGACTGTTGCTGTGGCGGTCAGAGCTCAGTCAACAGTTCTGTTTTTAATCCATCTCGTCCCTCACATTTACTATAAGCAGAAGGAGAAACGAGGCTGTACCCTCAACACTTTGCTTAGAAATCTCCTCAGCTAAACATCCAAGTCTGTCACTTACTACTTTCCACAAAACACTAGAAAACAATTCAGCCAGGTTCTTTGCTACTTTTTACAAGGATTGTCTTTCCTACAGTTTCCAAAAACATGTTCCTTATTTTCATCCATATTTCTACCAACAGTCTCTTTAAGGCAATCGAGGCTTTTTTCTAACAAGCCTCTCAAACCTCCTCCAGTCTCTACCCATAACCCTGTTCCAAAGCCACTTCCACAGACACTTGTTACAGCAGCACTCCCTTCTTAGTATCAAAATCTATTTGCCAGCAATTAGTTTGCTAGAGCTACCATAACAAAATACCACATATTAGGTGGCTTAAACAACAGACATTTTTCTCACAGTTCTGGAGGTTGGAAGTTCAAGATCAAGGTACCATCAAGATTGGTCTCTTCTGTGGTTTCTCTCCTTGGCTTGCAGATGCCTGCCTTCTCACTGTACCCTCACATGGTCTTCCCTCTGTGGGTTCACATCCCTGATGCCTCTTTGTTCAAATTTCTTCTTCTTACAAGGACACCAGCTATATTGGATTGGGCATACCCATAAGACCTTATAGGCTTTTAACTAACCTTAATTACCACTTTAAAGGTCCTATCTCCAAATACAGTCATATTCTGAGGAACTAGGGGTTAGAAATTCACCATATGAATTTGAGAAGGACACAATTCAGTCCATAATAGTCCCTTTCCTATGCTCCTATGCATCTGCTTAATTCCAGTTCCTTACTAATACAATCACCTGTTAGGCTGTGCCCTGATCATCTCACCTGGACCAAGTTAGACCTTTTATCCCATGGATGAACCCTACCTTTGGTAACCTTGTATCAATGGCTGTCAAGTTTTATATTCAGCTATTCAGCACACAGATCTAGAATTCTGATTTATTGTAATAAGAAGGAGGGAAATTGTAACTGTTTATTGTGAAAATAGAGGAAAACCTCATTTAAAATGAAATCAGGAAGCCCTGAAAGGACAGCTCTCTTATACTACATACCATACCACTCTTTGCAGCCTGCATAACCAGCAGAAGGAAGGAAGATAAGAACTACTTTAACAAGATCTGTTTGTATAGAATTCTTTGTACAAATTATCTCAGTCTCAACGTCTCATCCATGATGATAAGAATGTTACTTTTCTTCTGATACAAGGGAGGACATTTTTCACATGAAAATTTCATCTCCTACTTTTAAGAAAAGGAAGGAAGATCCCTCCCTGCCCCAGCAACAGTGCACTAACCACCACTTACAGTCAATAAGAAACCACCACAGCCTTGAACTCTTGTTCTTCTCCAATGAACTTTTATTCAAAACAACCCTCCCCAATTTCCTCCTATTACTTGACCTTCCCTTTGAGACTTTGGATTTGCCTATGATTCACCATATCTTGCTTGTCCCAAATTGTAACTCTTTGCTATTACCAAATAAACCTTTTTTGCTGGTAAAACAACTGGCTATTTTATTTTTGAAGTTGACATTACATACATATATACATACATATATATAATATATATACATGTACATAAAATTTTTACATGTGAACATATACAGAGTATGTATACTGTTTTCTAATTTTCTATGGAACTTAATAAGAGCCCAAATTTTGTTCTGATTTCATGAATAATATCAATTACTTAAGGGATATGAACGATATCAAGTGCTTGGACAAGAAAGTCCTGAATTGAAGCTCTACCACTGTGTGCTACCTGAGTTTCTCAGTTTAGACCACTTAGATATTGATGCTGACACAGAAAGTACCAAGACTGTTTTTCAAAGTATGCTCAGGGAATCAATTGTCTTAATCAAAACAACTTGGGATACTTGTTATAATACACATTCCTGGGATCTCCAAGATAAACTTAAGTAGAATTTTTTGAGCCGAGTCCGACTCTACACTTAAACACAACCTCATCAGATGATTCTTAAGCACAGTGAAGCTAAAGGACAAGGACTAGAATTTTCTTCACCTTTTGGTCTTGGTATTTGAGACTACCATCTTGTCCCTATGGAATAAAAAGACAATCTTTTCTGGTTTCAATTCTCTCCTCTACCCACCATCTGGAGCTCACTGTTGGGTATTCCTAACAGGCTCTTTAATAGGGCTATGCCAATCATGTCAATGGTCTCCAAAGGAATAGAAATAAAACCACCTTTAAAATAAAGGCTCTTACTGAAAGGAACAAAATACTGTAATTTAACTTATCAAGTTTTGATAACATGAAATGTGAAAAATAAGAAGTGCTTTCAGTTTGCTGATGCCCTTCTAAATAAAGAATTCTATCTGAAATATAGCTGATTCCCCCCACCCCGACCCCAGGCAGTTGGAAATGCGGGTATAACTTTAGACTCTTCCGAAACTTAGCTACTAATAGCCTGTTGACTAGAAGACTTATCAATAACATGAACAGTTGATTAATGCATATTTTGTATCTTATATGTATATCTACCTCTATCTTATTCATGACATACCAAACTTTTCTTAATTTTTTTTGATATTTCTAGGCTATGTGGTTCATCTGCGAGTTTTTTCAAATGGTCACAAATCTCCAAAATAATTTCCAATGTATTTATTGAAAAAAATCCAGGTAAAATAGACCTGTGCAGTTTGAACCTTTGTTTTTCAAGGGTCAAATGTATATACAAATAAAATCTAACTTTAATATAGTCTTCCTTTCATCAGCTCTGTTTCTTACTACAGGAACATCTTGTATTTCTTTTGTATATTTTTCAAATGATGTTTCTATAAATTATATAACAAAGTATGATTTAAAAAAATACTTTTTTTCTTTTGCCTTGTAATTTGAGGTATGTTATACAACTTCTCTTCAAAAATTAGTTCCATACTGGTCTAGTCTTGCCCTCCTGAGATTCTGACCCTAAGAGTCCCCAGGGTTCCCTCCAGATTTCTCGCAATAAACTCACAACAGTTGTGAGGCAGCCCGCTGGTCACCAGTTACCTGGCATAGAACCCACTGAACACACGACAGCAAAATCTGGTTTTGAGACATCTTGGAAAAATAATACTATGTGAATAGAAAACATTTATTTATAAGCAAGTATTTTAAAGTTCATAATTTATATCAATGTAAACTTCCATCACCAACTAGGAAAAGGAATATATCTATAATGAAATAGATAACCAGAATAGTTAATTTGTTTTTCATATATATATGATTTTTCTCCAAAACAGCATTGTTATTTCTGAACCAAAGTTGAAATATTGCAAGTCAGAAAGCTTAAGAGGAGTTTTTAAAAAAGCATCTTTAACTCATATATTCTGGGTAAGGAGGTGAGGCTATCATTCATATAATCCAGATCAAAAAAGCCTAATAATGAAGGAAAAGGTGAGAAGCTTCGGCTCAAATGATCAAGACTACTTTTAATATAGCAAAGCCCAATTTAATTTCTTAACTGCTCCTTTCTAGTCAACTGAGGCAAGCTTTGCTATAAGTAAATTTTCACTTTAGAAAATGTCTAAAATACTAAATTCTCCTTCAATCTCACCAGTGGGAAATAATGGATAAGAGTTGCTTGTTTCTTTCTTGAAAGCCATCTGCCATGTTGTAAAGGGGTGTTTGTGACCTCAGAGAGCCTCAGTAAGCAATGCTGTTTGTTGACTGGGAGAAACTATAGCTTGGTAGCAGAGAGAAGACTAAAGTCAGTGGTGTTTTGTGAGCTGAAATGACTGAGATGGTGTTTACAGCATTTCTCAAAAATTATTTTATTACTAGAAATTTGTAGTTTCTAGGGTTTTTAGTGTTTTATAAATTAAAAATTATACATATATAAGGACTTTCACAATTATTATTTTCTTAGTATTTCATTTTTGTGATAGAAAACATCAGGAAAATATTGACATGAAATAGAAGAGACAGAGAAGAGAAGACCCTGGAGGAGTAGTAATTCAACACACCTTCTGCTCAGAAAACAGGACAATGATAGACCATAAATCATATTCTACATGGAATTAGGCACTAGAAAGCAAAGAAGGATAGTAGAAATTTATGTTCAGATGACTAGTATACACATCTAGAACTCCGATTTACTGTAATGAGAATAAAGGAACCCATGTGTGTGTGTGTGTGTGTATAATATTTAGTATTATACATACGTAGACTACCTACATTGTTTCCTAATTTTTAAAGGGATTTAATAAAAATCTCAATTTTTCCTCTGATATCATGGATAACATCAATTACCTAAGAAACTAGGCCACTGCCTATTCCTTCAGATGAATGAATCTTCAGGTATAAAATCTGTTATTTATATGAACATAGATGACTGCTGCAACTTGTTAAATGAATGGTTCTAACTTCATGTCTAAATGCCCAGACTTTTCCTCCAACTTCCATCACATTATTTTTTCTTCCAGCTATCCATTCAATAGCTAGTATTTTAGAAAAAAGTTAGAAAAATGCAACAACAACAAAAAATTCACATCAAATTGCTGGAAGGAAGAAATTAAAACAGCTGGTCCAAAATCCATTAACTTCCTGTCTTAGTCTTTGGGATGCTCTAACAAAATACGACAGACTGGGTAGCTTATAAACAATAGAAATTTATCTTTCACAGTTCTGGGGCTGGAATCTGAGATCAGGGTGCTGGCATGGTTGCCTGAAGGTCCTCTTCTGGCTTGTAGACATCTTGTACCCTAACATGCTGAAAGGGGCTAGAGAACTCTGGGGATCTCTTTTATAAGAGCACTAATCCCATTCATGAGGGCTCCACTCTCATGACCTATTCACCTCCCAAAGGTCCTATTTAATAATACCATCACTTTTGGGGGTTAGGATTTCAACATATGAATTTCGGGAGGACACAAACATTCAGACCATAGCACTCCCTTTAGGCAGTGAGAGCCCCTAAAGAGAGGAATATTGGCAGGTGACTCCAGTCTAATCTCCTCGTTAACTGGACATTTGGGTTTATAACTATTAATATTTTCTAGGAAGAAGAGAATTTATCTTTAAAATACACTTCACAGGATGCTCTAGCTATAGGTGAACCCAGGAACTATGAGGCTCAAATCCCTGGAAAATATGTTGTCAGATACACAAGTGTTGGAGCTATTAAATGGAGGTGTTTCCTAATTTAAATATTCCCAGTTCATGAGGTGATCCCAAGATCCTCAAATGGAGACCTCATTTATAATTCTTGGCCAGAAGTGGGTGTCTAATGTGGAAAGACAGGATCTTGGGAGCTGCCTGTGTTGTACTAGAATCTTCTTTATATTTCAAGGTGTTTTGACATTATTTAGTGAAACTTCATACTAGGTAAAAATCTCCAATTCCTGTAAATCTGATTAGAAGTCCATTCTTTTATGTTAGCTCACTACCCTGAAGAGATTTTTCTGTTAACAAGTATAGATTTTAAGACTTTTTTCACCCACCGTATTAACAGAGTAAAAATGGGCTACATTTCAACATAACTGCTTTCTGAAAAGGTGGATATGGAAGGTCCCTTTTACTGCTGAGCACTTTGATGAACTTGTGCAGATAAAGTTGGAGAAGAAACTTAGGGGAGTGGCACTGCTCTTCATTCTAGAAAGAAAACATCTAGGGAAATTGCAACATAAATCAAGAGACACAGAAATAAGGGAAAGAGACTAAAAAAGTAAGTGCTGTATTCTTCTACCTGCCAAAATCTTAACAAAGACTACTAAATCTCAGGAAATTATTGTACTATGTGTATTTCTTATAGGAACTCATCAAAGGGATAATACTCTTTACTAGGGTGAGATGGGAAAAAAAAACAAAACAGAGAAGTCATACTTGGGCACAGAAAGGAATATAAAAACCAAAAAATATACATAGAGATAAGGGATTTTTTTACTTCTTCAAATTATATATTTGAAGCAAATTTAATTAGGTCTCCAAGATTTGGAGGATTTCCAGCTGATAGGTTTTGCTACACTTATATATGTTTGTAAATATTATTTAAAAAAATAATATCTCCTATAATTTAGCTTACTTTTTTCATCTAAAATATTTCATAAAAAGACCTCTTATGTGTGAAAATTCTGAAAAAGTTAGAGCAATGATTATAGAGAAGAAAAAGTGCATACAGGATACAAGGAGTCAGTCTTCAAGAAGAGAATCAAAAGGAAGAAAGAAGTGCTATTTGGATATTGTGTGGTGAAGGGAAAAAGAAGCCAGAGGGAGAAATTTAGAACTCAGCAAGATAAAAGGAAATAAAGCACAACTGAAGGATGAATAACTCATCCCCTTACAAGGTCCTCACCCTCCAACAAAAAGGAATCCATGCAATAAAAAAACTATGCTTTTTCACAATGACAACAGAGGACATTTTTGAACAATGAACCTTAAAACCAACAGAAATCGTCAATCCCGGTGAACAAAAATGCAGAAGTATAAACAGTGTTTTTATTAAAAACTACTATAAAATAAATTAGAAATCAGAAAATGAGACTACAAATAACTCAGCTGATAAACCTCCTTCTACAAGCCACCAGAACCAACAGTGAAGAAAAAGAAAACTGTAACACAGCACTCCAAACAAAATTAATTATTCTCAGGACTTCCCTGGCAATACAGTGGTTAAGACTACATGCTTCCTCTGCAGGGTGTGCAGGTTTGATTCCTGGTCAGGAACTAAGATCCCTCATGCCATGCAGCCAAAAAAACCCAAATCAATTATCTCCAAAAAGCATTTTGAGATGTGTGGAAAATAAACAAAAAACTTGAACCAGAAATTCAAAAACTAAGGAAAGTTTTTAAAAGACAGAATCACATAAAAAATGAAAACTAAATCACAAGGTGCTCAAGGAAGAAGGGATTCAAATGAAAACATAAGTTTAATTAAAATAATAATAGGAAAACAATAAAGTGAAAATGAGATTAGGAAAAAAACAAAAAATCTGATCATATTTTATGTCACAAAAATATTTCATAATTGTAAATATAATTAAAACTCCAATAGCATAAAAAACTCAAAATTATGAAAAATCGAAAAAGGTGAAAAGGTCATTTTGACTGGACATAACAAAAAATCTTTTATTAAATAATCCTTGAGTAAATTGTGAAATACAAAACAAAATTAAAGAATGTATTAAAAATTACAAAAATAAAAACACACATATATATATACATATACATGTATCTATCACATTATATAACAGAATCTGCAAGGAAATTATATAGCCTTAAATACCTTATCAATCAAAATAAAAGAATATGATTAAATGAATCAATTAAATATTCTGTTTAAAAATCTAGAAATATAAAAAAGAAACTAAACCAAAAGAAAAGAGAAAGAAGAAATAATATAGGTGTAAGTAGAAGTTAATGTATGTCTGACATTTAGAATGTTAATGTTTCACAGATTCAAAGAAAAAGAAAGAAAATAAGTAAATAAAATTTAAAAAAGGAAGGGTGTAAAATCCTAAAAATGAACAGAAATAGATGACTCAACATATTTCAATAAATAACATTTGAATAAATAACACTAACTAGTGGGGAGATCTAACCCAAATAACTGTTGAACACAGTAGTAGTTGGACTATTCAGGATAAAGCAAAAAGAACTATAAACAAATACTGAATGCCAATTAACAGGCTTCCTTTCTTAGAGACCTGGGTTGGTAATACTGAAACTACTTTCTGTACATTGTAAGATTGACCGTATAAGGAAATATATTGTAGATAATGGTAGCTATGTTTGTCAATGGCAGAGAGGAGACTTTTAAACATGGAAAGAGAGAAAATAGAATGAATTCTGTTACTGGATTGGAATTAGAGATAATCAGTGTGAACACATAGATTTTAATGCAGCTAGTTAGCTGTATAGATAGACATAGCGGGGTCTGTGTGTGAATAAGGGGACATGTCAAAATGACACTGTGGACATCTTGAAGGAGCTTTCATTAATGAAGAATGGAACAATCTGAGTATTAAAGTAGTAACATAAAGGGTTATAACTTGCTGAATAACTAGAAATACACTAATCCACTTTGATATAAATGAAAAATGAGGGAGATAAGAAAGCTCTTCCTTTCAGTAGAAAATCAACTAATAAATGAAGAAGAAATGATGGAATTAGAAAATCACCATTACAGTCATAATAGATGAAGGTGAGAATTCTAAATGAATGCTGAAATGAGTAGGTAAAATTTTGAGAAGACAGGATATTTACACCATCTCAAAAATAACAAGATATTTATTAATTACAAAGTGAAATATTAGCTCTATAGTGCAAAGACTTAGCAGTGTATCACGATCAAGTGATCAAAGTTACATCACCATTAATAAGATAGATCAACATATGCCTCCTGATACAATTCCCTGAGAAGGTCATCACTTCTGAGGTATTTTGTTAAACTTTCAAAAGCTGAATCTCAACAAGAGGAAATACCACACAAACACAAATTGAGGGACATTCTATAAATAACTGGCCTGTACTCTTCCAAAACGTCAATGCCATGAAACACAAAGACTGAGGAACTATTCCAGATTAAAGGGAACTGAAGAGACAACTGAATGCAACAACTGAGACAACTGAATGCAACTATTTCAGATTAAAGGAAACTGAAGAGACAACTGAATGTCTTTTGTTATAAAGACATTATTGGGGCAGTTGGACAAATCTGAACAAGGTCTATAGATTAGATAATTGTATCAATGAAATTTTACTGAATTTTTTTAATTGAAATTTTAGATAATTTTCCTGTAGTTGTTTAAGAGCATGTCTTTGTTTCTAGATATTAAATAATGAACTATTTATGGGTAAAAGGATATCATGCCTACAATTTATTCTCAAATGTTTCGGAAAAACATATATGCATGCATATATTCAGAAAGAGAGAAAAGGACAAAGCAAATACAGCAAAATCTTAACACTTGGGGAACCTCGGTGAAGTGTGTACAGATGGCCATATCTGTGGGTTCCATATCTACAGATTCAACCAATTGCACAACAAAAGTATTCAGAAAAAAACAATTCCAGAAAGTTCCAAAACGCAAAACTTGGATTTGCCACAAACTGGCAATTATTTACATAGCATTTACATTGCATTAGGTATTATAAGTAATCTAGAGATGATTTAAAGTATACAGGAGAATGTGCATAGGTTATACATATATATACAAATACTCTGCCATTTTATATAAGGGACTTGAGCATCTGAGGACTCTGATATCCTGGGGGGTGGGAGGGCCTGAAGTCAGTCTCCCATGGATGACTGTATTGTTCTATTCTTTTCAGTAAGCTGCATCTGTGTTTAAATGAATGAATGCATGCATGCATCCATGTTGAATGAATAAATAAATAAAACTTTTCTCATCACCTCCATTGCTGCCATTTTGTTACAAGCCCACCAAAATTTTCTGGCTGGATAGTTGTCTCTCTGCTCCCTTTCAGGGTGTTCTCAACAGGATAGCCAGAGTAATTCTTTAAAAAGTAAATCAGATCATGTCTCTCCTTTGCATCTAAGGACACAGTGCCCTTTTCACACTGTACTGAAATAACTGGTTTATGTATCATTTTCAACCACTAAACAGTAAATTCCTCAAGGAAAGAGCTGCATTTTATTTAAGCTTGCCTCATTTTCTCTCGCCACATGTACACAACCATCAGAGTACTGACACTGTTAGCACCAATCATGGGGAAAACACATGATCATGCATTTGCTGCAATTTTCACCTACTTTACAAGTTTATTAGTTGTTACATCATATTATCTTAATTTGGTTTACGCTGCTTTGATCAAAAAACATTTCACTTTTTCTATCATTGCAGGAAAATGATACAGGGCATCTGACTTCAGAGTCTCTCTTCATGTCTTTTCCCACTGCCTGATTTATCTGAAACTCTTTTCATGGCACAAGAATGTGCTCTCTGTTAACCGTTTCTCAGACCTCTAAACAAGTAGCGTCTTTCTGATGCTTCATATAACAGAAAAAAAGGTGACCTGCAATATGGATATTTCTGTTCCTAAGGCTTAGAGTATGCCAGAAGAGGGAAAGAAAAGGACCACTGAATATTTTGCTCATCTATAGTCTTTATAACTCAACTTTCCCAAACCAGAAACCCTTGCTATACCTTCAAAGTACATTAATATCAGAAGTTAATATAGAATTAGGGGTTTTATTCTTGTCTTTTCTATATTCTTCATTTCCTTATAATTTCAGGATCTGTTCTTTACCAAGGGCTTACAAGATATGATTTTCCCAGAATTCAGTCAAACTGTGAATCCATTTGTGACTTCCAGATGACTATGGCACTTTAAATTCTCCCTAGCTTTACTCTAGATGGTAGAAACACATAGTCCTCTGGCAAAGTCTCCTTTTTGTTCTCCAATCTGGCCCTGGCTCCAAGCAGCTGTATTCCTGCTTCTCTGTTACTAATACAAAGTGATCATTATATCTCCTTAGCATACCCATAAATTTTCAGCTCCCTGTTATTCATTCTGCATTTCATGGCTGTATTCATTTGTAACTATTGACAAAAATGATTAATTATGGAAGTCGCACCAGATTCACCACTTGTAAAATATGTTAACACTAACAGTGCATTGGTAGGTGGACACACAGAGCTCACTAACTCTTTAAGATACTTTGATTCTGTCATGCTGGAAGAAATGACACCCACAAGGACAAAGAGGAGTCAAGTAAAGCCAAAAGGGCCACAGCTCACCTTTGCCTAATTCCTGTGGAATGTTCCTGGATCTTTTGCTTTGTCAATCAGACACGAGCAACTTGATTCAAGTGTCTGCACCTGGCTTGATGTGGGCCCCCTAAACACACACTGAGACAAATACTTTGAAGGTCGTTTATTTGGGAAGTGAACCTAGAAGGCACACGCAAGGGAGTGGGAAAAGTGAAACAAAGAAGAGAGAAAGCTCTATGAGCTCTACACTATGAGCAGCTAGAACTAGGGCTCGCTGAAGACCCTGTGAGGAACCATATAAAACATGCTTCACAATTGTAGCACTGTAGGGAGGGGTAAGAATGCTGAGCTATTTATCCACTTACTTCATCTGTCCCTGGAGGCACTAACTTCCTCACACTTGAGCCTAGTAAGTTGTGGCATCTAAGAAGAGCCCTCAGGGAAGGAAACCTCAGAAAGATGTAGCTGTGAGCCCTTGAGGTGGGAAGTTCATAATGGCCCGGGACCTGTCCAGCAGGGCTACAGGTGAATGCCAGGTTATGGGGCAAGGCAACAACAGCATTTACTACAGTCTCCTAGCTTTATTTTGGAGGCTGACTCAGTGTAGTACATCATCTCTGAACACAGAGCTGTTCAGGGAACACTTGCAGAATTGAATTCACTTGAAAGATAAAAGTCATGGATAGAAAACTTTGCATATTTAGTATTGATTTAAATAAATAACTGTTTCAAATGAAACTGGCTGAGAAGTCTTTGGCCCATTCCTTTGGAAGCAGGGATTGTTTCACTAAAATTGTGCCAATTTTTAGTGTTTGCCTGTTCCTTTGGAATAGAAGCTATTCATGGGAACTGGTTGAGAGGCCTCAGCCTGGTTCCTCCAGGACCAAGCTGTTTCCTTAGAACTAGTTGATATTAGGTCTGCAGGCTGTTTGAGTTGCAAGCTGTTTGAATTGAACTGTTTGAGGTGCATGCCATTTAATCTGTTTCACAATTGTTCTTTTACTCTAGAGAAAAACCTCTGAGAAATGAGATTCCAGTTATCTAAATATATTGAGGGTATCATGCCTACAAGGGACTCCAGCTGATTTCATGTTTAAAAACCTCAGTCCTTCTTCATGCACATTTCTAATTAAATGGACCACTCTGACCAAAGACAATTTAGAATATCAATGGCCATTATGAGGAACTTTTGAAATCTCCAAACTTAATCTTCTAAAAACCAAATTGGACTGTAATAGTACAAAAATTTCCAGAACTGAATGGCATACCTATTTCAATTGGTATTTTGAGCCTTCCACAACATTATCAGGAGCCTAAAATTACCTCTCTGCAAAATAAAATGTTAAGATTAACTGAGGCAAACAAAGGGTTAAAGAATGATAAAATGGCTCCTGAAGCCTCAGGCTCTTCTACCTTGGCTTTTTTGTCTCTGGCTCTGCCTCTGGCACCTTCTTTCTCCTTCCCTTCTATATTGCCTTTACCTCCACTATACCCTCAGTTCACCCACATGAATTATCTTTCCAAACTTCCCCGTTTCTCTGAAACTCTTCTACTTCCTTTCCTCTGAACTTAGCAGAAACTGTCTCTTTAAAATTAAGCCTTCTGAGGATTCAGAAGTTAACTCTTAATTTCTTATATTCCCTGGGCTAAAGCTGAACTGTGAGCCATAGTCAACGACTTTCCCAAAGTAACCAAAGGTCCTCACAGATTTGCTGAGGAATTTAATATAGTCATTCAAGTTTATCAACCTGGTTTCTCTGACTTATAGCATCTTCTTCATACACTTGTTGGTTAAGGTCAGGCCCAACACTGGATAAAAACTGATACTTGGGGAAATCCTGAAAGGTTTCTAGAATTACAACTGGGAAATTGATTTATGCAATGCATTCTTTAGTACTCCAGTTGCTGAAGTTAGCCAATACCTTTCTGCTTGCACTTGGGAAGAAAAAAATGCACCTGGACAGTAATGCCTCAGGATTATACTGAGAGTCCTTCTTATTTCTCACAAATCCTGAAGGCTCATGTGGATGACATCAAGTTCCCAAGAAGTTCTACTTGTAATAAGTGAATGATTTGCTTCTTTGCTCTCCTTCTCAAGCCTCCTCACAGGAAGATAGCATCCACTTGCTAGAGCGTTTAGCCTTAAAGGGACATAAAGTCATCAAAGAAAAAATGCAATTTGCTCAAACCCACGTTTGATACTTAGGGCATTTGATATCAGTACAAGGGTTACCCAGATAGACTTCATTATGTCCCAAATTTCCCAAAACCCAAAACTAAGTGCCACCTGTGACGTTTCCTTGGGCTTGTCGGTTACTGCTGAAACTGGATTCCAAATGTGTCTCTTATGGCCATATCTCTATCTGTTTTACTCAAAAACAACAACTCCGACCCAATTGTATGTGAAGAATGAGACAACATAGCTTTTAAGGCCTTAAAGGAGAGTTTGATGGACCCACCTGCCCTTGGGCATCTCAATGATCAGATTCCCTTTTTTCCTTTCTGTATATGAAAAGGAAGGGAATGCCCTTGAAGTACTCACCCAAAAACACATGGACCACGATTAACCCATAGCTAGCAACCAGACCCTCTGGCACAGGGACATCCCCCCTTGCCTTAGAATCATTACAGCCACTGCCCTTTTGGTTAAGTTCAAAAATAAAATTGTTGTGGGATCCACTTTAACCATTTCTGTACCTCATCCAGCAGAAGCCCTCCTGATTTCTCATCACATTCAACATTTCTCCGTCAGCTGCCTCACTTCTTATTAAGTCATTTTATTAAGTGCTTCTCACATAACTTTTTTATGTTGTAATAATCTTAACCCTGCTACTCCTCTCCACTCCATCACCAACAAAATCCCTTACAATTCTTTAATGCTGCTAGATCACCTGACTCCTCATGGTGACCTACAGGAACTTCCTTTGGGTAATGCTAACTTCTCATGGTTCATTAATAGTTCTTATTTAAAATAAGACAATGGCAAATATTATGCTGGGTACGTTATTACAACTCCTTTTGATGTTGTTAAAGCAGCACCTTTACCTGTGGCTACTTCAGTCCAACAGATTGAACTGTATGCTTTTTTTTTTTTTTTTAATTTGAGTTTTTTTTTTTTTTTAAATATTTGTTTATTTATTTATTTATGGCTGTGCTGGGTCTTCGTTTCTGTGCGAGGGCTTTCTTTAGTTGCGGCAAGCGGGGGCCACCCTTCATCGCGGTGCGCGGGCCTCTCACCATCGTGGCCCCTCCCGCTGCGGAGCACAGGCTCCAGACGCGCAGGCCCAGCAATTGTGGCTCACGGGCCCAGTCGCTCCGCGGCACGTGGGATCCTCCCAGACCAGGGCTCGAACCCGTGTCCCCTGCACCGGCAGGCAGACTCTCAACCACTGCGCCACCAGGGAAGCCCGAACTGTATGCTTTTATATGAGCATGTACTGCAGCCAGTAGCAAAACTGTCAATGTTTATACTGAGAGTAGATGTGCTTTCAGAGTAGCTCATGATTTTGGAATGTTGTAGCTTCCTCACTTACACCAGAAATAACATAAAAAATGGCCTCTATATTTGGGAATTATTGGATATAGTAATTCTACCTGCCACTTAGCCATTATTAAGATTCTGGGGCATTCAAGCCTCGACTCTTTGAAAGCTAAGGGAAATCATCTTGCTGACATTTTAGCAAGGAATCCTGCTCTTAAAGGGACTAACAGCAGCCAAACCTCTGTTATAGTCTGACGGGATATTTCACCAAGTGATAATTTAGAAAAACTGGCTACAGCAGCCAACAATTGGCTTCAGAAAAGGAAAAAACAAGATTGGAAATTCAACAATTGTTAATTTGATAAAAAGAGAAAGCTCTGGTTTGGACCAAATAAAAACCCAGTCCTACCAGAGACTCTAAAATTCCCACTCCTTCACCACTGTACGTGCATTACACCATCGGTCTACTGACACAATGACATTCATAAATCAATATTGGTGGGGGAAACATTAACAAGGCCACAAAAAGTGCCTATCTCCCTTGACCCGGTTGTCCAAAATACAACCCAGGGAAGCCTGTTTTTACTTTCCCCAGACTGCCTAATGGACCAGTAGAGTTATGGCAATAGATGTCATGCAACTTTCTCTGTCTCTGGATATAAATGTGTTTTAGTCACTGTCTGTATGTTTTCAGACTGGACTTAAGTCTTCTTTCGCAGACAGGCTACTGCTTCTTTTGTGGCTAAAGCCATTTTGAAAAAAAAAAATTATCCCTACCTGGGGAAATTTCCTTGAACTTCATAGTGATCAAGGGATCCCTTTTACTAGTCAGGTACTTCAACAAGTCTGTGCTGTTTGGCCAGTTTTACACCACTTCCACTGTGCTTACCAAACTCAATCCTCTGGTTGAGTCAAACACACTAATAGCATTATTAAGATTCAACTGGCAGTTGCATGGCCAGGAGCTGAGATGTCAGCACTAGGAACTCTGGTCCCAAGCACCTGGGGCAAGGCATTTACTTGCAGCCCCCTATAGGCAAGTGAACTAAGACTAAGCACAAAGGATTAAAAACAGAATGACAAGGCATCTTGCTGATGCCTCCAACCAACTAGGAAGTCTCTCCAAAGGAGGGCATGGTCAATATCAGGCACTTCTCCAAAGATACAGCTAATTCCAACCAGCACATTAAGATTCTGAAATTAAGAGCCCATTGTGAACTCTGATCTGAAGTGCCAGGTGTGAGGCCACTGAATGAAGCACCCTGTGAACAAGTGAAACTAGACAAAGCACAAAGAAAAAGAAAATAAAAAAGCAAGCTGCAAACCATCTGAAAAATATGCCTCTGCACCTCTAGCTCTTGCAGAGGTTGGCATCTTCAGTGGAGTCTCCTACTGCAGGGGGACCTTCAACATGGCAGAGGAGTAAGATGTAGAGATCACCTTCCTCCCCACAAATACATCAAAAATACATCTACATATGGAACAACGCCTACAGGACACCTACTGAATGCTGGCAGAAGACCTCAGACTTTCCAAAAGGCAAGAAAGTCCCCACATACCTGGCCGTGTGGCTGACAGGGTCTTGGCACTCTGGGCTGGTGTCAGGCCTGAGCCTCTGAGGTGGGAGAGCCGAGTTCCGGACACTGGACCACCAGAAACCTCCCAGCCCCACATAATATCAATCAGTGAGAGCTCTCCCAGGGATCTCCGTCTCAATGCTAAGACCCAGCTCCACCTAACGGCCAGCAAGTTCCAGAGCTGGACACCCCATGCCAAACAACTAGCAAGACAGGAACACAACCCCACCCATTAGCAGAGAGGCTGCCTAAAATCATAATAAGTTACAGACACCCCAAAACACACTGCCAGACACTGTCTTGCCCACCAGAAAGACAAGATCCAGCCACACTGACCAGAACAGAGGCACCATTCCCTTTCACCAGGAAGCCTACACAAGCCATCGAACCAACCTCACCCACTGGGGGCAGACACCAACAACAATGGAAGCTATGAACCTGCAGCCTGCGAAAAGGAGACCCTAAACAAAGTAAGTTAAACAAAATGAGAAGATAGAGAAATAGGTAGCAGATGAAAGAGCAAGGTAAAAACCCACCAGAAAAAAAAATTGAAGAGAAAATAGGCAGTCTACCTGAAAAAGAATTCAGAATAATGATAGTAAACATGATCCAAAATCTTGCAAACAGAATGGAGAAAATATAAGAAACGTTTTAACAACGACCTAGAAGAACTAAAGAGCAAACAAACAATGATGAACAACACAATAAATGAAATTAAAAATACTCTAGAAGCAATCAATAGCAGAATAACTGAGGCAGAAGAATGGATAAGTAACCTGGAAGATAAAATACTGGAAATAACTACTGCAGAGCAGAATAAAGAAAAAATAATGAAAAGAATTGAGGACAATCTCAGAGACCTCTGGTACAACATTAAACACACCAAGATTCGAATTATAGGTGTCCCAGAAGAAGAAGAGAAAAAGAAAGGTTCTCAGAAAATATTTGAAGAGATTATAGTTGAAAACTTCCCTAACATGGGAAAGGAAATAGTGAATCAAGTCCAGGAAGCACAGAGAGTCCCATACAGGATAAATCCAAGGACATTACATAATGATCAAGGGATCAATCCAAGAAGAAGATATAACAATTGTAAATATTTATGCACCCAACATAGGAGCTCCTCAATACATAAGGTAAATGCTAACAGTCATAAAAGGGGAAATCGACAGTGACACAATAATAGTAGGGGACTTTTAACATCCCACTTTCACCAATGGACAGATCATCCAAAATGAAAATAAATAAGGAAACACTGGCTTTAAATGACACATTAGACAAGATGGACTTAATTGATATTTATAGGACACTCCACTCAAGAACAGCAGAATACACTTTCTTCTCAAGTGCTCATGGAACATTCTCCAGGATAGATCATATCTTCGGTCACAAATCAAGCCTTGGTAAATTTAAGAAAACTGAAATCTTATCAAGTGTCTTTTCCAACCACAACGCTATGAGACTAGACATCAATTACAGGGGAAAAAAATGTAAAAAATACAAACACAAAGGCTAAACAATATACTACGAAATAGCCAAGAGATCACTGAAGAAATCAAAGAGGAAATCAAAAAATACCCAGAAACAAATGACAATGAACACAACAAGGACCCAAAACCTATAAGATGCAGCAAAAGCAGTTCTAAGAGGAAAGCTTATAGCAATACCATCCTACCACAAGAAACAAGAAACATCTAAAATAAACAACTTAACCTTACACCTAAAGCAATTAGAGAAAGAAGAACAAAAAAAACCCAAAGTTAGTAGAAGGAAAGAAATCATAATGATCAGATCAGAAATAAATGAAAAAGAAATGAAGGAAACAATAGCAAAGATCAATAAAACTAAATGCTGGTTCTTGGAGAAGATAAACAAAATTGATAAACCATTAGCCAGACTCATCAAGAAAAAAAGGGAGAAGACTCAAATCAACAGAATCAGAAATGAAAAAGGAAAAGTAACAACCGACACTGCAGAAATACAAACGATCATGAGAGATTACAACAAGTAACTATATGCCAATAAAATGGACAACCTGGAAGAAATGGACACATTCTTAGAAAAGCACAACCTTCCAAGACTGAACCAAGAAGAAATAGAAAATATAAACAGACCAATCAAAAGCACTGAAATTAAAACTGTGATTAAAAATCTTCCAACAAACAAAAGCCCAGAACCAGATGGCTTCACAAGCGAATTCTATCAAACATTTAGAGAAGAGCTTACACTTATACTTCTCAAACTCTTCCAAAATATAGCAGAAGGAGGAACACTCCCAAACTCATTCTACGAGGCCACCATCACCCTGATACCAAAACCAGACAAAGATGTCACAAGAAAAGGAAACTACAGGCCAATATCACTGATGAACAAAGATGTAAAAATCCTCAACAAAATACTAGCAAACAGAATCCAACAGCACATTAAAAGGATCATACACCATGATCAAGTGGGACTTATCCTAGGAATGAAAGGATTCTTCAATATATGCAAATCAATCAATGTAATACACCATATTAACAAACTGAAGGAGAAAAACCATATGATAATCTGAAAAGATGCAGAAAAAGCTTTCAACAAAATTCAACACCCATTTACGATAAAAACTCGCCAGAAAGTAGGCACAGAGGGAACCTATGCCTATATGATAATAATAAAGGCCATATATGACAAACCTACAGCCAACATCATTCTCAATGGTGAAAAAGTGAAACCATTTCCTCTAAGATCAGGAGCAAGACAAGGCTGCCCACTCTCACCACTATTATTCAACATAGTTTTGGAAGTGTTAGCCACGGCAATCAGAATAAAAGGAATTCAAATCGGAAAAGAAGTAAAACTGTCACTGCTTGGAGATGACATGGCATTAGACATAGAGAATCCTAAAGATGCTACCAGAAAACTACTAGAAGTAATCAACGAATTTGGTAAAGTAGCAGGATACAAAATTAATGCACAGAAATCTCTTGCATTTCTATACACTAACGATGAAAAATCTGACAGAGAAATTAAGGAAACATTTCCATTTACCATTGCAACAAAAAGAATAAAATACCTAGGAATAAGCCTACGTAAGAAGACAAAAGACCTGTATGCAGAAAACTATGACACTGACGAAAGAAATTAAAGACGATACAAACAGATGGAGAGATATACCATGTTCTGGGATTGGAAGAATCAACATTGTGGAAATGACTATACTACCCAAAGCAATCTACAGATTCAATGCAATCCCTGTCAAACTAACAGCGGCATTTTTCACAGAACTAGAACAAAAAATTTTACAATTCCTATGGAAATACACAAGGCCCTGAATAGCCAAAGCAATCTTGAGAAAGAAAAATGGAGCTGGAGGAATCAGGCTCCCAGACTTCAGACTACACTACAAAGCTACAGTAATCAAGACAGTATTGTACTGGCACAAAAACAGAAATATAGATCAGTGGAACAGGATAGAAAACCCAGAGATAAACCCATGCACATATGGTCGCCTTATCTTTGAGAAAGGAGGCAAGAATATACAGTGGAGAAAAGACAGCCTCTTCAATAAGTGGTGCTGGGAAAACTGGACAGCTACACGTAAAAGAATGAAATTAGAACACTCCCTAACACCAGACACAAAAATAAACTCAAAATGGATTAAAGGCCTAAATATAAGACCAGACACTATAAAACTCTTAGAGGAAAACATAGGCAGAACACTCTATGACATATATCACAGCAAGATCCTTTCTGACCCACCTCCTAGAGAAATGGAAATAAAAACAAAAATAAACAAATGGGACTTAATGAAACTTCAAAGCTTTTGTACAGCAAAGGAAACAATAAACAAGATGAAAAGACAACTCTTAGAATGGGAGAAAATATTTGCAAACGAAGCAACTGATAAAGGATTAATCTCCAAAATATACAAGCAGCACATGCAGCTCAAAATCACAAAAACAAACAACCCAATCCAAAACTGGGCAGAAGACCTAAATAGAAATTTCTCCAAAGAAGATATACAGATTGCCAACAAACACACGAAAGGATGCTCAATATCACTAATTATTAGAGAAATGCAAATCAAAACTACAATGAGGTATCACCTCACGGCAGTCAGAATGGCCATCATCAAAAAATCGACAAACAATAAATGTTGGAGAGGGTGTGGAGAAAAGGGAACCCTCTTGCACTGTTGGTGGGAATGGAAATTGATACAGCCACTATGGAGAACAGTACGGAGGTTCCTTAAAAATCTAAAAATAGAACTACCATATGACCCAGCAATCCTACTACTGGGCATATACCCTGAGAAAATCATAATTCAAAAAGAGACATGTACCACAATATTCATTGCAGCACTATTTACAATAGCCAGGACATGGAAGCAACCTAAGTGTCCATCGACAGATGAATGGATAAAGAAGATGTGGCACCTATATACAATGGAATATTACTCAGCCATAAAAAGAAATGAAACTGAGTTATTTGTAGTGAGGTGGATGGACCTAGAGTCTGTCATACAGAGTGAAGTAAGTCAGAAAGAGAAAAACAAATAGTGTATGCTAACACATATATATGGAATCTAAGAAAAAAAAAATGGTCCTGATGAACCTAGGGGCAGGAAAGGAAAAAAGATGCAGACGTAGAGAATGGACTTGAGGACACAGGGAGGGGGAAGGGTAAGCTGGGATGAAGTGAGAGAGTAGCACTGACATACATACACTACCAAATGTAAAATAGATAGCTAGTGGGAAGCAGCCGCATAGCACAGGGAGATCAGCTCGGTGCTTTGTGACCATCTAGAGGGGTGGGATAGGGGGCTGGGAGGGAGATATATATATATATATACATATAGCTGATTGACTTTGTTATACAGCAGGAACTAACACATTGTAAAGCAAATAAACTCCAATAAAGATCCTTGAAAAAAAAAAAAAGATTCAGTTGGCAAAATTTGTAGAGGTCCTCCAAATACCTGGGACAAAAGCATCGCTGTTGATCTTTCTAAATCTTAGATCCACCCCTTTTAAAACTCATAAACTTTCATGCTTGAGATTGTCACAGGACACCAATGCACTTGACTTCTGCCTCTTTTGACTCACAACTGATAAAAGGAGAGATATTCCAATATAACAAAGGAATAATTCTTTCTGTTAAAAATAACCTTGCTTTACTGGAACAATCTCTTCACAGTGCACTCTCAGGAGACAAAGACAGTAAGCATTACACCTTGCAACCTGGAGATCTAATCTACTAGAAAAGATACCTCCAGAAAGACTCTCTTCAACTTCATTTGAAAGGTTCCTATCAGATACTACTAAGCAACCTTTATGCCACCCAACTCTAAGGAACAGATTTTTGGATTCATGTGACATACCTAAGGAAAGCACTGAACCCTAACTGAAACTGCACATCACTTGGTGACCTAAAAGTAAAGATTTCCTGGAAATCTGTGAAAAGCCTATGAAATTGGTAAACCTGGCTCTTGATCAGCAGTGGTTTCAGAGAAAGCACTTGATCAAAGGGGAAAAATATAAAAATTTAATAACAGAAATCTCAATTAAATATAGTTGGGAGACCAGAACTGAGAGCTCTCACACCCTGTGACAAGAGCAGAGCCCAACAGGATGAAGAAAGTCTTCTCTCCTTTCCTGGAAGGGACTCAGCCTATGAAAAGCCATGGACTCCTTGTTTACTATATCCCTCCCAACTTCCTTTCCCCTTTATAAAACTGTTCTCTTTCCCCTGCTGTGCAGGGAATGCTTGCAGACCCCAAATTGTAATTCTCTGCTGATCCCAAATAAACCCATCCTTGTTGAATAAGTAACTGGCAGTATATTTGTTTTACACACACACACACACACACACACAGAATTGTATATTATTGGAAGAGTATAAATTATAAGATGATAAAAATAGTGAGGCAAAGACAAAGCAGGTCTAAGTATGGTTTATTATTGATTTTTCCAAAAAAAGTTTTCATAGCAACAAATTCTTTCTCCCCCCCCATTAAATTGTGCTTTAATATTATTTTCTATTTGCTTTCATTTTAGTTAAATTTATTGTATTATCCCTAATACTGTGAAGTAACTTTTTTATTTTTAGACTTTCTTGAGCAGTAATGAAAGCATTTAAGACTATGACTTCTTCTAAGTATATTTTGATTGTTGCTCATGAATTTTATCATGAAATAAATTCCTTATTGTTATTTTAATAATTTGTTACTCTGACTCATGAGTAATTTAGGATGAAAATACATGCATACACATATTTAAGTACTGAGGATTTTTCTTTGGTTCATAGGTCTTTATAAATACTGCGGTTCGTGGGTTCCTTTTTATTGTTGATTATCGTTGCTTTCTTTTTGCATTCACTCAGTATCTAATAGACCATCCTTAATCATTTTGTACCATTTGGGTTTTGAATATAAGCAACAGAAACTTAGTTTGCTAATTATATCCACACATGCAAAAAATAAAATCTAGAGAAAACTTTTATAAGATTTGGGAAAAAAATCTAAGAACCAAAGGAAACTAAGTAACAATAACCTTGTCAAATACTTGATAGGAAAAATCTGGTCAGGACACTGTTTTTGGTAAATGTGGACTCTCAACAATACTGCAACCAGAATTTCCTTCCTGATCCTCCGTCTTTGCGTTACTCCTTTCAAATTCGAAGTTCTAGATGGGCAGACCCATATGCTAATTTCCTAGAAACCACAAAATAAACAAAAACAAACACAGAAAATCCCAGAACTCCTGAGCCCTGCCTCCTACCAAGTTTTGTACATTACCGGTTTCCCCTCAAAAGAGAATATTTCTTGGATGCCAGGCAGTCAAATAAACAACAAATGGCCATTTCAATATTTACAGAAGATCCCATAATTTCATTTTGTTGTAGGGCTATATTTGAGACTTTTTGCCTTTAAATATAGAATACATAACTGCCACAAACTGATGTGTCTGAATTTACCTCCATTTACTAAGAATCCAGATAATTTGTGGTATGTGATGAGTAAAGGGGGATACACACAAGGCAGCTTGTCTCTTTTTTGTTTTTTTCAGTATTTCCTTTATTGAATGAAAGGCTTTAGTATAATTAATGGTAAAAATGATTATATGGAGCATTTATGATTATTCATTAGAAATGTACTTTAATTAATCGTTAATAATTTTCTGGTGCTGTAGATCTACATAGCAAGAGGTGTAGCTTTACTTTACACTGATCACAACCACACTGGGATGCCAGAAACAGTTGCCAAAAATACTGCATTTAATTTCTAGTTTCATCAATGGTACCTTAAAATTATAATTGACATGTAGTGCTACAATGAATTAAAAGTTAAGATGATCTTGAAGTACAGCCAAGCCATCACTATTGAAGCTTTAATGGACTGAGTATATAAAAGAATAAATACCATGTGACAAGATTATTCTTAAGTATTTTCTATATGTTGAACTGCAATTAGGGGACTACGGACAAGATAGGTCAAATGAACATTATTCGGACAGTGGAATTACAAATTGATGCAATGAATTACAGTCACTGAGTTCTTGAAAGTGACAGCAACAGACAAAACGCTGGGTGAAGCAATCTGCAACTGAATTGTTCAATTTCATTAAGCATCATTTAACTCATCAACCAAAGAGACAGAACCACAAATCATGAGAGGACTCGCCACTAGCTACCAATATAGGAAAAAATAACTGTTCGTTTTTGACTTCCAAATACATGCTCCCAGTGTTAACACTGTGATTTAATTATTTCTATTTTAAAAAGAGAATGCTGAACTTTACAGATATTAAATATCATGCCTTACTATATACAACCAGGAAGTGACAGAACCTAGATTCAAACTCCATTCTATCTGATTTCAAAGTCTATATTTTTCTCTATACTCTATTTAAGGCAGAAAGGGCTGAACGCAATGCACAGGTATTTCCTTTTGGTCAAACACATTCTACGATTAAGTTACCCTCAATATTCTTACATGATAATCCCATAACTTATTCAATTCAAATAGGGCCAAAAATTTATTTTTGCCAAGAGACCACACCTAGGTTCAACCACATCTAAAATGGTGATATCCAGGCCTCTCTTTTGGTTTTTAACTTCCACCAATTATCTATCCATATAATTTCACTGGCAATCTGAATGAAAGTAAGAAACAGTCATTTACATTATCAAAAGAGGGAATGAAAAAACATCTCTGTTTAACTTTGGAGCATATTACATGATTCTTACAAGGATACTAAACTAAGTAATTATGTTTTACCCTACGTTCGTCTTTACTCTTCCCTAAGAACATACATCATGATAAAAGAGGCAAGGTTATGAAGTAGAATTAGACTTAGAAGTTTTTCATTTTATGTGGAACAGTATAAAACTCAGTATCACAGACAGATGCTTACAAATGCCTTTCAATAATCAAGTTTTATTTAATATCATGTTAAAATAGAGATAGGATGTAGCGGTAAAGGGATATGGACTTTGTTGCTGGAAGGAACAGGTTTGCAATCTCAAGACCACCACTTATAGCTGTAGACCTTTGAAAAAGTTATTTAACATCTTTGATCTTCAGAGATGTTAGCTTTTTTAGCTATAATATGGTAAAAATATTCTCTAACTTGCAGTGTTGTGTGATGATTAAATATAATCATGTGTCTAAAATGCCTGACAGAGTAAATGCTAATTATTTTTATTACAGCTATTATTAAATGACCTAAGAGGAACTGAATTTAGGAATCTACCATACCTAAATTTCATACCTTCCTAGATAATTATTTCTCTTCTAATAATATAAATACTCTAAAATTGATACAAATAACCCATTTCAGCCATGAAATAAAAATTGGGCAAGCATATGGAAAAATGTTTTTGAGAAGATTTAGCCTGTGTTATTTTTACTCAAAGGATGAGTTGTGAATATCTGGTATTTTTCCTTTGGATTGTTCCCACTAATCCTAGAATTCAACCCAATCCATACAATTCAATATATAAGACAGTGCAAAGCAGTGTCTTAACCATGACAAAAGTGAAGTGCTATCTTGTCAAGAATATTCAAGTTATCCTAAACAACTGGTTAGGGATTTTACTTATTCTTATACCTTCTTTTACCTCAACTCTACATCTTTATTGGATTCAACTTAAATAAACTGCATGAAGTATGACTTTATTTCTAACTCTTACAGAATTGAAATAATCCCATAAAACGAATCTATCCATATGTTTGTTAGGAATACACAGTCATTACTAATCATTGTTTCCAATATTGAAATATGACTTTTTTCAAAGCCTGATAACCAGATACAAAAATCTAGTCTTCCCACTGCTGGCCATTGTCATGCTACTTATATTAACTGCAAAGGATAAGAGAAAAAGAATGATGGTATTTGTGTTATGTATGCAAAGATATTATATGGTGTATACGAGATATAAAAGGAACTGCGGCATTTTATGAGGTAAATAATCTTTTGAAACCTTATAACATTAAATTGATTTATTTACTATATGATTATTTTATTATTTTTTTAAAAAATACTTATTTTTAATTTTTAGAAAACAGTGATTTTTTCTTTTTAGATAAAATGTTTTCTTACCTAAAAAGCAAAACATCTGATTTTTGGTCTCTCCCTCCTTTCCTCCCTCCCTCCCTTCTTTCCTTCCTTCCTTCAACAACGATTGATCATCTATTATGCCAAAGGCTGTGAAAGTATAGAATAAAGCTCAGAGTTTCATGTTAGAGATATATTAGTAGGTGAACAACTATGATATATGACAGTTTCTATAAGTATATGTAAAATATATTAAGTTCTTACATGTATTAGTCAATTTTCTAAGCACTTCAATTTTCTATGCACTTTAATCCCCATTATACCCTTATGTGATAGGAACTATGACTATATTTTACAAATGAGGCAACTGAGGTTCACAGATTTCAGGCAATTATGGCCAAGGCCACACTGCCAATAAGCAGCAGAATTTGGGTTTGAATCCAGGCACAATGGCTGTGTGCTATTACTGTGCTGTACTGTCTGACATACATGCAAGATAACATAGATTTAAGCCAAGGACTCTATAGAAACACAACTAAGCATATTTATTTTTCAAACATAACTGCTGGTACCATGTTACTGAAACCATTAGTTATTACAAAAAAGTCAGCAAATTGCTAAGGTTTGTCTTTTTGTGGAAAAAAAAATACCTCATTTGTCAAGTTCAACATTTTAAGTACTTTACCCCCCAAAAAGGCAAAATTCTATGTGGTATAAAATTTTCTTAGTTGCTTCTTGAGACACCTAATCCACAGGGGCAAAATGGAGAACTTTTTTTAGGGAAGGATAAGTAAATCTTTAAGAATAGAAGTAAACTCTCCATTTGAAGGGAGGAAGAGGTATTTTAGCTAGAAAAAAATAGCAAAGGAAAGGTTTTTTCGAAAGAAAAGATCATTGCACTATACTGGCTAATTTCACATGGCTAGTATATAGTGAGTTTAATAACTGATGGTAGCTGACATTTATTTAGTGAGGGAGCAGTAAGCTTTGCATAGGATTTGTGTAATATATGTAAAGGTCTTTGAATTGAGGTCTCCAAAGTAAGGTGCATCACAATATATGGAAAACAATGCAGTGAAGCTTTCTTCGTGTACTGCAACATATTATTGCAGTTTGGAACACTGAGTATTTTTAAGTTGCTTAATTTTATTCAAATAGATCCTTTGATGATTAGAATCTTCAGAATCTTTTATAATAAATCAGACAGTGACCAAGAAAATGTTTCATACCCTCACAGAACTTGACTGTTACATTTAGCAAAGCATGTATTTTAAAGTTGACCTTAAAGACGAGTCATATGCTTTTTTCCCCAAAACACAGGTATTCCTAATTTCTTGACCTTTTATGTTTTGATAAGCATTTGTTAGCCATGTACTATAAAGCAAATATTTTTGAAAATAATAATAAAGTTAATCATTCCATCAAAGTAAAGGTGACATTTTAACAGTGAACAAAAAAGGAATCATTTTAAAAAGAAACTTGCTCTATGGAGCATTTGATAACAATTGTTTGGAAGTGCTTCCCCTGCCAATATGTAAGGGCAATCACCTTTCAAAGCTATTGAGTCAAACTCTTAAAAATGTAGGAAAATAATTTTCTACTTTGTTTTAAAATAGTAGAAAACTTCTAGTTACTTTATAAAACCAACTGATCAACCTCAGGAGGGGAGAAATGCCTAGCAAATTTTAACAAAAATGCCATTGCATAACTGGATGAATTTGAAAATCCATTATCCAAATTGATAGCTACAGACCATGATGCACTTTTTTTCTTTAGAGTTTTGTGTCTTTGTGAGGGATCATTTGCACATCTGATAGTTGTTAAATCCAAGCATAGATCTGACTAATGAATCATTGAATTACACTGTTAAACAAACATTTTTGAAAATGTAAGCATATTGAATCATCTTTTCTTACTGAAATGCCATTTTAACACTATTCTGATTGCCAGTGAGAACCAACTAAAACTAGAGGCCGTAAAATAAAAATACAGGGCTTCCCTGGTGACGCAGTGGGCTTCCCTGGTGGCGCAGTGGTTGAGAATCTGCCTGCTAATGCAGGGGACACAGGTTTGAGCCCTGGTCTGGGAAGATCCCACATGCCGCGGAGCAACTAGGCCTGTGAGCCACAAGTACTGAGCCTGCGCGTCTGGAGCCTGTGCTCCGCAACAAGAGAGGCCGCGACAGTGAGAGGCCCACGCACCGCGATGAAGAGTGGCCCCCGCTTGCCGCAACTAGAGAAAGCCCTCGCACAGAAACGAAGACCCAACACAGCCAAAAATAAATAAATTAAAAAAAAAAAAAAAAAAAAAAGCCAGTGGACATGACTCAAAAAAAAAAAAAAAATACAGAATTGAGTTTGGAGAGTCAGCCTGCTTCCTGACTCTTGCACTGACCAATTGGCTGGTCTGAGCAACATATTTTACTCTTCTGAGCCTTTGTTTTTTCAGTTCCTAATACAGATGATAGTGATGATTCCACTAAGCATTACTTAGCTGTTACAGGTAAAGGGATGGCACATAGTAGGTACTCAATAAGTGTTATTCACTAAATCACCTCTTGGAATAGTGAGCTTTGGCACAAGAAGCCAAAGCTATAGTTGTATTGAGTTTATATCAAGCATATATCAATTACTACCTTTAATTTTAAGATAATTTCTCTTTTTGTCTGCTCCCTAGTAGACTGTGTGTACACTGAGGGCAGGGACTCTGTCACAGTCAACAGTCCAGAACCCAGGATATTGCCTGGCACAAAGATCTTCAATAAATATTGCTAAGCTGAATGTGGCTGAGGAATAAAACCTAGAGAGAGAAGGTACAATCTTTGCCTTTGTTTCCACATTTGGGCTTCTGAATAATGTCAGGCTCCTTTAAGAGTTCACCAGGTAGCACCTGAGGAGAACAACAGCCTAGGCAGGGTGCAGGTTGAACTGTGGAGTCCACAATGGGTTAGCACCACACAGGACCCAAGAGTAACTTTTTTGGTGAGTTCTCAGTTTTTTCACTTCATAGGAACTCAGAGTGATCAGTTACTGGATCTTTTGGCTACAGCTAAGTTGGGACAACACAGTATGCTGGACTAGAGCCTGCAGTTAGTCTAGGGAGCAAGACATGGACACCAAAGGCGGTCCAGGCCATGAACTCAGTGTGTCTGATTCATCGCAAGAGGCGAAATGTCAGCAACTCTGATCTTTGTCAGCCTAGCTCTGAACTCACAGACGTATTACTCATTCTATTCTATGTTTTACTGTACAGTGAGCACATTCTTTTTTTTCTCTTTTTCAAAAAAATTCTAAAGCCTTAATATTTTCATTGGACTTGTGAATGACTAATAATCTCGGCCTTTATTTTAAATAGGCTTCCAAATCACTGATGTATATTTGAATTTTTCATGTCGCTTTCTGAGAGGGCATTATAAGTTTTCATTAAATGTACTATATTATACATCATTTTCTGACAATATTACAATCTTCTTTTTCAATTTTAACAAAATAATTTTATTGTTTCATAACTTTGAGGAAAAATACTCTGCATGTAGTCCTATAAAACAGAGCAATTTCATGAGTTTCCAAACTGCAAGCTATTTAATAGCCTCCATTTGGTAATTACGAAGATTTATAGTCCTTTCCTTGTCTCCCACAAAACTCAGAGCCCATCTGTCCAGTTGACTTAGAGACTGACTTAGAGGTCTCCACATTCATTATCTTTGACAATAAGCTGTTAGATCAGGTTAATGATTTAAGGCTAGTATATGTTTGGGAATGGGAGAAAGAGGTTTAAAACTAATTTATAGGAATATAATCCACTGGTCATTTTCATGTTTCATCAAAAAAAATTTTAGAAAATGTCGCAATACTAGTTGGTCACATTGAGGTGACAAAATGTTCTGCTTTTGCTTTACAATGAAGGAAGTCATTCATCTCATTTTAGGTTCAGTCTTTCAGTATCACCTGACAGTTTACCATTTATCAAGGAATTAACATAATATAAAAGTTATAAAAAAGGAGAATACCAGAATACTACAGATGTAGTTGATATTACAAGTCTAATAATACCAACCATATCAGTACGTTGTACAGTTTTTGCTATTACACAGAAAAAAACTATAGCTATCCTGGTTACTTTTTTCAACATCTCATAATATTTAACTACAAAAATACATTTATTTTTAACTTCTTCACAAATCATTGTGAAATAAAAAAGCTAATAATTTCATATTATATAAACAACATGTAACATGTACCCTTTAAAAACTATATATAAAATATGAATTTTAAAAAATCTGGCTGTTTCAAGTTTGTTTTGTTTTGTTTTGTGTTTTAAAAAAATGAGGTAGATCTGAAACAAATCACCAGAACTGCTAACGCAACTTAAGTGAAATGATTCTGTTTAATTCTAGAGTTGCTGTCATATATTATTTGTAGACTTTTATAATAACGTTTAACAACTTGCATTGTCTAATTATTAATAACCTAAATTAAGTGAATTTCCCTTTGTTTCACATGCTAATTCTATTTTATATAGATACCAATTTAAATATATATTTTTTAACATCTGGTTTGAAATACTTATAAAATTGTAATAATATTAATAATAAAAATTTTAATTTGCCATTAAAACAAATTTGAAAAATATATGTTAATATTGATTAAAGAAATACAACCTTTTTAAGGACATACATTCAATCCACATGCTATCCTGCTGTGTGCTAAATGCCCTGTGCTGTGCTGAATCCCTCTTTTCTCCTGCTCCCGGACATACTGTAGGAAATAAGACCAGTATACAAGGAGCTCCCAACAAGAGGTAGGAAGGCCACCATCAATAAGCAACTCTAGGCCTTTAAGGCAGACACACGAGAGGCAACTTCTCTTTGTAAGAGCAGGTTTACTTCCAAGCATTAGTGCTCCAGTTTTTCACAGGAAAGAAAATAAATAAGAGACATGTTTCCTGATAACATTCAGTTATAGCACTCTGAGAGACAGACAAAAACAAAATCTGATATCAAAAGAAAATGAGCATAAAACTTAGGTCACTACTAAATTAGTATTTTCTCTGTGGGTTTTCCTTTACCAATGGCTTTTATACACACTTCACATGTAAGTATTTAGGCTAAATGCGTTGAAAATCTTGCTTTTTCATTGATGCTCCATTAGCAGGAGTGAATTCTGTTGCACAGGGTCTAAGCTATTTTAAAGCAAGGAGAAGGTTGTGGCACCTTTTTTACCCAACAAGAAATCATTCTGATTTTACTCTTAATTCATGGCTGATACACTTTTCCCACAGTGCCCCTTGACTGCTGCCCCTTGACATGCTGCAACATGTGAAGTTGTGTCTAAGGTATTTGTCATTCTACCATTAGCTGTTTTTCTATAATATGTGAACCTAAGGTCTCCTTGTTCCCTATTTATCCTAAATCAATTTGTCTCAGAGGACTAAATAGGGCCTCCCATAATGAACTTGGGTCCCTGTTCATACTATCTGTATGTTCACCATCATATTCCTCTATTGAGGTCAATCATGCATTGTATACAGGAAGATAAATGGGAAACATTACAAGTTGCATTTCTTTCCTGACTCATGAACCATAAAATATGGATTTTTTTTCTTTTTAGTATAGTCTCCTACATTATCCTCATCAAATGTTGCTACAAACAAATATGGAGACCCTGTTTTGCATATTTTGGCGTTCCTCAGATTACTAAAGTGTGTGCTCAATTAGATGTGTTTGTTTTTTCCCCGAATCTTTAATCCCTTCCTCTCCCTTACCGCTAAGCAAATAAACATGCTGTCTCCTATCTGAAAAAAGGAGACCTCTATTCGATCCTACATGTATAGACTTTTCTCCTCTTCATCTCCACAGCCAAACTCTTTGAAAGTGTAGTTCCCAAATTCCATCTCCACTTCTTCACATCTAATTCACTTCTGAAGCCACAGTAATCCAGGATTATCTAGTTTTAACACTGAAAAATCCCACAACCCGGGAAAACCCTCAGTCTTAGCTAGATAAACTGGGTCACCTTTAAACCCCTTTTCTTTCCTCCCATTATCTCCACATCCAGTCACTCTTCAAATTGTAAGAGTTAAACCCCTTATCTTGAATCCATACTTTCCTTTATATTCTCACAGTCTCCTAGTTCAAATTCTCAACTGCTCACAGCCTACTGTACAAGCCTCCTATATTAGAATGACTCCCTTAACTCTCCTATCAAATTAATCTTTCTAAAAGGCTAACCTGATTATGCTACCCTGTTTGCTTAACATGCTTTAATAGATCCCTTCTGAAACTATAAAATTTCAATCAGATACTTAATGATCTTGTCCTTGTCTATCTGTATACTCTTGCTTGTTTTTTCTTCCTCCTTCCTTAAGCTCTATTCAAACATATTATTACTCTCAGAATATGCCTTTGTAGCCTCATACTTCTATGGCTTTGTACATGCACTGCTGTTTCCTGGAATCCACCTTCTCGAGATTACCTGGTATATCCTACTTACCCTCCAAATCTCAGCTCAAGCACAGCCTCCTCTTGGGAGCCATCCACAGCCTAGGCAGATAAGAGTTCTCCTTCTTGCTTTTCCCCTGCGTCTTGTATCCTCTTCCATTTTAACACATACCTCATTGCATTAAAATCTCATTTCTCTTTCCTTTCCATGCTACAAAGTCCTTAAGGAGAGGTGCTATGCGTTTCCCTGTCATATGTATTGTATCAGCAGAGTTTCTATCTCAATAAAAAATTGTTGCATTAATGTTTAATGAAGTAATTATATTATTTTTATAGTCCTACTTTTAGGAGGCAGGGTACATAAAAGCACATAGACAAGATCTTGTAAATAGGAACTTATTACCATTCTTTTAACCTACATGCCCCTGTACAATTACTTCATAAATTGTACCTAATACCTGAAAAGTTACTAAGAGTAACTAGACCTATCAAAATTGGAAAAAGTGTTGATGATTTGCTTACCGTTCTTGCATCCCATGCAGACAGGGACTTATCTGCAGAACCTGTGAGAAGAATGTTGGAGCAAGGAAAAAACTCGATGCTGTTCACAGAGTCTGTATGTCCATACAAAGTGCATCTGCATCTTTCACTGTATAGAGAAACAGTAAGAGTTAAAGCTGTAGGACTTAGCACTACATGTTTCTTATTCTGTCTATACAATGCTAACAAAGATAGTTCAAGTATCTGAGGCATAAAGTAGCTTTACAAGTGGCAAGATGTACAAAAATAACATTTTAAAAGGAGAGTTCTACAATCACCTTATATTCTAAGCACTTTATAGAATTAGCAGCATAAAACTGACTAAATTTAAATTACGTTCAATTTATAAAGTCACTTGGTAAAGTCATCTTCATACTACCTCATTTATTCCTTATCATGAAATGACTACTTAAAGACTGTTCCCATCTCATAAAGGAATACACTGATGAAGAAAACATTTCTTAATATGGGAAGACCAGAGAAACTTCTTTAAGTTGCTCAGTCTCTCTTCCTCCCCCCACCCCGCCCCCGCCTCAGCTGCTTGGGCTTTTATGTTAGAATCACCTGAGATACTTTTAGCAGATACTCCACCTCAAGTCCCAGACATTCTGTTTCACTGGATCTGAGATGAAGCCTGAGCAGAAGTGTGAATTAACGAATCTAAACCCGTGGTTCTCAAAGTGTTTTACCCAGACCAGCAGCATCAGCACCCCTTGGGAACATATCAGAAATGCAAACTGGGCCTCATCCTAAACCCACTGAATCAGAAACTCTGGGGCTGGGGCCCAACAGTCTGTGTTTTACAAGCTCTCCAGTTGATTCTGATACTCACAGAAGTCTGAGAACCACTGACCTAAATGATTAGAAATAACTCATAAGGAAAGACAACTGCAGCTTTGCCTTTTGCCATTTTATGAAAGGACTGTTTCTTAATGAAGCAGGATATATTCATAGAGCAGTATCACTTCTCATTTGTAATGTTTGATTGTCTTTAATTTACTTTATTTATAAACCTACTTTAAAAATAGAGAAGAAACAGGATAACTAATAATGCCGAGAACAGAGGAGTCAATATAAGTACATTTCTAATATGATAACCAGCTCATTAAGCTCTGATCAGCTGATGGCTATCTGGCTTGAGCCATGCCATACGTGACAGTATGGTGGAGTGGGAAAAACTCTGCGATGGGAGCTGGTAGCCTGGGTTCCAGTCCTAACTTTGACAAGAACTAGCAGGGTTACCATAGAGAAGTTATTAACCTCAGTGGCAGTAGGGGTCCTTCTTGTGAGAATGAGATTACTTAATTTGATGCACTGAGAGGTCCAATCTAGCTCCGACAATCTGAGATTTTTGACCAAGGTTGTAAATGTAAAAGGCAAGGGAAGAAGTCAAATTGAGCATAACATCTAAGAACAGTTTGGAGCAAAGTTTGTTCCTCCTTACTTAAATTTTGGCTTTTTTGAGAAGTTAGAAAATATTAAGATTTATGTGGATACGTATGTAAGTTACTCAGTTTTGCCCCTTGATTGAGACTTTTCATATCAAAGTGAAGTATTATAGTAATTAATGTCAGGAACAAGGAAATAAAATCAATAAATTCATTAATCAGGGCCATTTTGTATCAGTTTCTTTATCTTAATATTTCTGAGAGAGGCTGATAATATTTTGATCATTGAGGTTGATGAAAGGTCAATATATACCAGGGCTCAAAAACCATGGCCCATGGCTGGTTGCCTATTTTCGCAAAGAATGATTTATTGGAACACATCAATTTGTTTACACATGTCTATTGCTGCTTTCCCATGACAACAGCAGAGTTGCACAGTAATGTGAGACCATATGGTTCACAAGCCTAAAATATCTAATACCTGACCCCTCAAAAATATATTTGGATATTTGTAAGTATGCTCAGATTTTATTTATGACATTTTTTTGAGATGTGTGCTAAAACTTACAGGATAAATTATTTTCTTTTATTTTTAAAGAAGTACTGTTTTATGTAGAAATTTTACCTGCTATTTTCTAATGATTCTCAAAATATAAGTACAAAACATTTCTTTAAATGTTTATATTCCAAAGCCCACTATATTGACATAATCATCTTTAACTATTAGAGTAATTGCTCCAGATATAGCTCTACGACAGAGAAAAAGAGAGAGAGATTGATTTCATAGAAAAATGAAAATTATATATAATGTAGTAAATTATTAAATTAAATTATATAAGAAAGTCAATAGTTTATTATTATGAAATATCATTCTCTAAAAAACATCCTCACATTAAGAAAATATTAAGTATGTTATTTTTAGTCATATTTCATTTATAGAAAGTATAATTTAAAAAGGAAATGTTTATAATTATAACATGTTTATAATTCCTCCCATTTTTCTTTTACTCACCTACCAATTTTTTGAAATCATTTTGTTAATCTTACAATGTCAAAAATTATAACACACACATATGATCAGTAATCATAAATCCCAGTGTTGCTCAGTGACTCCCATCCTCCTAGTGTTCAATTAATATCTATTTAAATTAATCCTCTGAACCCATACTTTTATACATTTTCTTGATTATTCAGTACTTCAAGAGCAATTCTGAATGGTTGTAATATCTTGGGACCATCAGTTCTACTTCTCCAATGTTTGTGGAGGAATGTTTCACTGTCTCATACCAGGGGCAAAGTCTGAGGCCAGCCGAATCTCTCTTCCCTTTCCTGCCTAACTTCCTTTGTGGATGATTTGCTTTTTATACCCATAGCCCTGACAGTTCTTTTGCAAACACTGGAGTTCAGAAATTTCACCATGGCATGGCTTGATAGCAATTTCCATCTTAGACTTTTCTTATTCTAATAAATAGTTATTCTTTCACTATATCTTTACGTTTTTCTCTTCCATTTATTCTGCTTGTTTTTTCTTTTTTCCCCCTTAAGAACACCCGCTATGTTTTATTTTGTCTCATTTTCCTCTACATTTAACATTTTCTCTATAATCCTTGTATCCATATATATATATATATATATATACATATATATATATATATATATATATATAAAATTTCTTTTTCACACCTGTTCTTTATAATTCTTAACTGTGGTTATTTGTGTGTCTGTGAAGAGGGAGCAATCAAAAACCTTTATTTCTGTTTTTGATTTCACTTTTTTCCTGATATTTCTCAGTCTGCTTTCTATCTGCATCTATTGTCTTATAAAATCATAATAAAATGCTTTAGCTCTTTTGATGTTCTATTTTATTATGTAAAATCAACTTGAAATATAGCATTTTGGGCTTCCCCGGTGGCACAGTGGTTAAGAATCTGCCTGCCAGGGGCTTCCCTGGTGGTGCAGTGGTTAAGAATCTGCCTGCCAATGCAGGGGACACGGGTTCGAGCCCCGGTTTGGGAAGATCCCACATGCCACGGAGCAACTAAGCCCGTGAGCCACAACTACTGAGCCTGCGCGTCTGGAGCCTGTGCTCTGCAACGGGAGAGGCCACGACACTGAGAGGCCCACGCACCGCGATGAAGAGTGGCCCCCGCTCACCGCAACTGGAGAAAGCCCTCGCACAGAAATGAAGACCCAACACAGCCAAAAATAAATATTAACAAAAAAAAAAAAAAAAAAAAAAGAATCTGCCTGCCAGTTCAGGGGGCACGGGTTTGAGCCCTGTTCCAGGAAGAGCCCACATGCTGTGGAGCAATTAAGCCCATGCACCACAACTACTGAACCCACGTGCCACAACTACTGAAGCCTGTGTGCCTAGAGCCCATGCTCCACAACAAGAGAAGCCACCGCAATGAGAAGCCCGTGCACCGCAATGAAGAGTAGCCCCCACTCGCCACAACTAGAGAAAGGCCGCGCTCAGCAACGAAGACCCAATGCAGCCAAAAATAAATAAAATCAAAATAAATAAATTTATAAAAAAAAGAAATACAGCATTTCTGTAATTTGACTGAAAATATAGAGGACTTTTTGTCTGAATTATTGGTAACTTTACTTACATAATTCCTTGTGCACTGTATGATCTTCAGTGGAATTTGGTTTATATTCATTTATTCTTCAATTTTTGCAATTCATCATCAGTTCTGGGTTGGTTTCTTTTTATTATGACTTAACATTATATGTGGGACAGCTACTTGCTAAAGATTAATGGCAAAAGGAGGGAAATTAGATTTAGGTTAACTCTAATTTCTAATCAGATTTGCTATCTTCCCAAAAGACTTCTCACTGAGTGTGTTACTGGCTTGATTCCTGAAGTTCATCTTTCCTCCACTTTTATATTTTAAAGTACAGATGTAGCTTGTTGCAAAACCCCTCAAGTCACAGGCTCTATATTAACTCTAAAGGCCCTTGTCTCCCTTACCACCCTCAACCTGCCTCACGTCCGGCAGTTTCCTTGATCTCCTTTAACCAGCAATAAAAGTGTCTTGCTGGGATTTGTGCTACGATGATAAAGTAACCGGTACTGTGCCTCCCCCTCCACAACAAACAACTATAAAATGACACAAATTATATGAGGCAACTGTTTTCTGGCACTGAACTAAACACAGCACAGGATGGGAATCCTTGAGCAAAGAAAAAAATTCAAAGAGCTCCATGACCTCCCTGACTTTCTGCTTGGAAGCACTTCCCTGCTATCAAATATAGTAGTAGAACCCCAGTAGATTTGAAGTCTCACTGAGCCAAGAGGAAACGGGAATAGTTTGACCTGCTGCTGTGCCTGAAATTTGCAGTGAAGGGTATGTGAGAAAAGGGAGCTGCATGGGAAATGGCAGTAGTTTGCGTGGGGATTTGCTGCGAATTGTTGGCCAAGGTCTAGATGGCATTTCTACAGAGTAAGACTCTACAAGCCCTGTGTGGTTGAGTGCCGTACGATGATACCAGAGACCAGGAACTGTTGGAAGACACTGGACTTTAATCCCAACTAGAGTGGAGGGAACTCAGTAGGCACCTCAGACTTTCAGTTGTGACTACAGAAAAGCACCCAGCATAGGAGTAAGGGTCAGGTTCATGAATTAAGTTCAAAATCAAAATAGACTTGTCCTTACCAAGAATAAAACTAAGCCTGAAAGGGCAAAAATGATCTGCCTGTAATTAAACAGATTGCCAGAACAGAACTCACTACCTTTTGTAGAAAGACCACTTAATATAGACTCTCTACAATTTGCTATTAACCAACATCCAGCATATAATTAACAAAAAATTAGTACACATGTGAAGAGGTGAAAAATGTGACCCATAATCAAGTAAAAAGCTCAGTAGTAGAAACAGACTCTAAGATGAATCAAATGTCGGTAATCAAAGACCAAGACTTCAACCATATATCATAAGTATGTTTAAGGATTTAAAAAAACAGTTATAATGGGTGTACAAATAGAGACTCTCAGACAATAAATGGAAACTATACAAAAAAGAATTGATAAGTATAACACATGAAATAAAGTTTATTGCATGAGCAAAATAGCAAGTTGGATACTGCAGAAAAAAGGATCAGTGAACTTGAATAAGATCAATAGAACATACCTAAATTGAAGAACAGAGAAAAAATATTGAAAAACCATAGATAGAGCCCCAGTCATCAGTGGGGATAATCACATGGTCTAACACAGGGATAACAGGGTTTCCGGAGGTGGTGGGTAGGTGTAGAGGAGGAGGGAAAGAGAAAAGGGTTAGAACATTTTTGAAAGAATACTGGCTAAAGTGTTCCCCAATTTGATGAGAAATACCAATGTACAGATCCAAGAAGCTCAGGAAAATCCAAGCATAATTAAGAATAGACAGAACACACCTAAGCATATCATAGTAAAACTGCTAAAAGCAAAATCTAAAACAAAAATCTGAAAGTCACAATCAATGAAAGAAACATAACATGTAGGAAACAATGATGCCAATGGCAACTGACCTCTCAACAGAAACAATAGACAGAATACAATAAAACAACATTTTTAAGGGCTGAAAATTCAATAATCCGTTAAAATATCTTCAATAATGAAGATGGAACAACTTTTCAGATAAATGAAAGCTGAGAAAATTCATCACCAGCAGATCTTTCCTACATGAATGCTGAAGAGAAGGTATTCAGACTGAATGGAAAGGACACCAGATGGAAACATCTGTATACAGAAAAGAATATCATCAACTGAAATGATAAGTATATGGGTAAATGTAAAACATCTTTTTCTAATTTTTAAAAGACATCTGGCTAAAGTAAAGATACCATCACTGTACTGGACAGTGTTTTAAGTACGTAAAAGTAAAATACAAGACAGCAAAATCACGAAGATGGGGTAAACATGGAATTACACTGTTTTAAGGTCCTTACATATTAGATGAAGTAGTACCATATTAACTCATTAGATTGTGATTAAAAATAATAAATTGTTGATTATTACAACAATATACTTTACTCTCAATAATACTGAATAAAAGAATCCAGATAAATATGTCCATGTATCATATAATTAAATTCATATGAAGTTCAAGAACAGACACTCTATGGTTATAGAAACCAGACAGTGTTTGCTATTGGGAGTGGGCTTTCATTAGATGAATGGGAAATTTCCTGTGATCACAGAAATGGCCTATATCTTCATTAGTTTTAAAGGTATATACATTTGTCAAAACTCATCTAATTGAACACTTAATAAGCTGCCCATTTCACTGTATATATTACCTTGACTAAACAATTAAGAATGAATAACACTTTTCAGAATACTTTTCCTTCTGGCTTCACTCTCCTGGTATGTGGGACACAATAACTACTTAATATACATTTCTGTGAATAATTGAATATTTATAGTGATCCTATTCTCTTATCAAGTACATCTCCATGCGTGCATGTGTCAATTACATGCATCTTCATAGATGGATAAAGAATCTTTAATATTTGGAATAGCTATACCATTAACATATATATCTCTGTTTTCTAAAGGCATGCATTACATAGTTACTGGGAAGTCTTTTACATTTAATTAAAAAGGAAGTAAAAAGGAAATATAAAGAAATAGACAAACAAAAATCCACAAAAGATTTAACAGAAAAACATGAGAGAAAATAAAACAATACAGATAACTGCATAAAACAGATCTGTGAACAGCATCAGCAAAATATTAAAGAATGATTACTATTTCTAACCTCCTGTGAGTTATTACTGAAAGATAGTTCCACCTCTGACAAAGTTAAGCATTGCTATTTGCAAGTAGTTCATTAGTGGTAACTTTTTAAAAGGCTGTATTTATTAAATAGAATAAACCTGAATAGAATTTCTATTATTTTTTAATTGAAGCATTTCAACCTATAAATAAGTATGCTCTTACCTTAATCTTCTTTACATACAGAATTTGCCAAAAAACTAAAAAGTCTCCTATTTGCAAAATCTGGTAGTATTTTTAAGGCAAATTCAACAGTATTATAAATATGATTATATCTGTTTCACCGCAATGAAGATCTAACAAATACACATACACAGAAAATGTATAATTTAGAAATGTGTGTCCTTACATGTTATGTACACTATTGTGTCCTTACATATTATGTGCACTGTTGCACTGTGCACATTCACAATTGATATTCAGGCTTTGTCTGTTGTCATTAAAACCCAATTTAATTATTTGGGAGTGTATTCAGTTATGGTAGTGGGATAGAGGGAGAGGTTCCTCAATGATATATTCTAGCGCACATAGTTTCCCAAACAAAAAGAAAAAGCTGGGTCTTCATATAGCTTAAAGGAAGAAAGAACTGCTCAGGGGGGCAAGAAATCTGCTCACAAGTCACTTGTTTAATGTGCGGGGCATTCCAGGCAGACAGGCTGCAAGAGCAGGCTTGTAAGAGATTAATTAGCTGCCAGAGAAGGAAGTCCCATTCAGAATTCTTTGCAAGGTGAAAATGGACTAAAGTGATGGAGCATGACAGCATCGCAAGGGATTGGAATTATTTGTACATTTCCATCAAAAACATAAACACTGAAGCCTGATGCAATTTTATCTCTGTTGCTCTGTCTGCTGTTTTCTTATCATTTTTGTAGGGAGAAGTTAGTTCACAAGAAAAAGCCCTTTATTAACCCACCTCCTGCTTTTACTTTATTTCCCCTTTTTTCTTCTATCTCTCTCCTTGCCCCCCTTGATTCAATTTATTAGTCTGGTAACTGAAGGATGAATAGTTCTCTGAATTTTGAACTTGCTATAAAACAAAGTGATCTACTCTTCTAGAGCAGATGCCTTTTCATTTAAAATGTATTTCCCATTTGTAACTTGTAAGAGGGCCTCGTTTTAATACAGTTCTCCCTTGTGAGGCATGAAATTTTTTTTTTTTTTAATTTTTTATTTATTTGTTTATTTATTTATGGCTGTGTTGGGTCTTTGTTTCTGTGCGAGGGCTTTCTCTAGTTGCGGCAAGTGGGGGCCACTCTTCATCGTGGTGCGTGGGCCTCTCACTATCGTGGCCTCTCTTGTTGCGGAGCACAGGCTCCAGATGCGCAGGCTCAGTAATTGTGGCTCACGGGCCTAGTTGCTCCGCGGCATGTGGGATCTTCCCAGACCAGGGCTCGAACCCGTGTCCCCTGCATTGGCAGGCAGATTTTCAACCACTGCACCACCAGGGAAGCCCCAGGCATGAAATTTTAAAGGTTTTATTTCCTTTGGTGTGTTTGTTGTAACACTATTAATATTGGATATGAAACTGTACTTTTGAAACTTCAAGCTTGTATGAACTTTCAGATCAACAAAATGTGGTTAATGGAATTATGGAACATTTACAAAAGGCAGCAGCAACATATATTCAAGTGAATATGAAGAAAAAGGGTAAAAATTATCTATCCTTGTTTTGAAAAAAAATACTGGAATTCATTATCTTATTAACCCTTAGTAAGACCTGAATTTTATTTTATTTCATTTTATTTATTTACTTAGTTTTTACTCTACAGGTTTATTTCAAAAATTTAGTAATTCTGGCAATTCCTTTGCTTCATAAAGAGCTGAAATTAATAGCAAGAATATTTACATTCTCATTTTGTTTTACAACGCATTTCATCATTTTCCATTTGGCGTCATCTTATTTGTCTTCTCTTTTTGTCTCTAACCCTCTAAAAGGGCAACCCATGTCCCTACTTTTTTTTTTTTTTCATTTTGTACTTGAATGATAAAATCTCTCTTAGTTTCTTAACTCTTTACAATAAATCTTAAAACTTCCCCCATATTACTGCACCAGGCTTTAATTAGGAGAAGATTATTCCTGATCCCATCTCTTTTATTTTTTAAAAATTTTTATTGGAGTATAGTTGATTTACAATGTTGTGTAAGTTTCTGCTGTACAGCAAAGTGAATCAGTTATACATATACATATGTCCACTCTTTTTTAGATGCTTTTCCCATATAGGTCATTACAGAGTACTGAGTAGAGTTCCCTGTGCTATACAGTACGTCCTTATTAGTTATCTATTGTATATATAGTGGTGTGTATATGTCAATCCCAATCACCCAATTTATCCCTCCCCTCCCCTTTCCCCGCTGGTAACCATAAGTCTGTTTTCTACATCTGTGACTCTATTTCTGTTTTGTAAGTAAAAGACCTGGATTTTAAATAGTATTTATATAATTGAGCCAACATACAATGATAACATTTATCACAAGGCTTATCTGAAATAAAAATTCTTTATGAAATACTTAAATCTAATAGGCTAACATGAGCATAAGTGAAACATATTTAAATCGTCATACTACAACTATAACATCCAAGTTGAATGAGTGATTCCTCCCACCCCCATCATAGTTTTAAAAGTTTATACATAAGCTATTTTAAAAATCTGAATTTTCATCTCAGTAAGGCAAAGTTCTCCAGTGACATCCAAATTTTGACTTAAAAAGTTAACATTTTAATTAATGTTATTTTATATTACTCAAATAATATAAAATCCTTTATGTGCAACAGTTTCTTTGTGACCATAAAATTCAATTGAACATTTAATGGAGGGAGTGATATTTCGATAAAATCTACCAGGGAGTATACCACAAACCCTATCTTAAAGTTCACCATAGGGCTTCCCTGGTTGTGCAGTGGTTGAGAGTCTGCCTGCCAATGCAGAGGACATGGGTTCGAGCCCTGGTCTGGGAAGATCCCACGTGCCGCGGAGCGGCTAGGCCCATGAGCCACAACTACTGAGCCTGCGCGTCTGGAGCTTGTGCTCCGCGACAAGAGAGGCCGCGACAGTGAGAGGCCCGCACACCGTGATGAAGAGTGGCCCCCGCTTGCCACAACTAGAGGAAGCCCTCGCACAGAAACGAAAACCCAGCACAGCCAAAACTAAATAAATAAATAAATAAATAAATAAATAAAGTTCACCATAATCTACTGTGAAAGAATAATTATGTGGTCTGAGTGTCTCAGCCAGGAAGAAGCATCAATAGGCCACAGCTCCTAAACAAAAAAAAATTTTTGACCACAACCCTTGACAATAAATACACTATCTGAGAATTACCCCCAAATGGTAATAAAACCCCACTCCACATATGTAAAGGGCAGATTCCCGGCAACCTCAAATACCTGGAATGCATCCAGCATTTGGGGAATAAAAGCAAAAGATGAATAAATAAAATAACCATAATTTAGCTGGGGACTTGCTCAGAGTACCCTCAAGTCCTCACTCAGACTTGTTAAATAGTCACCTGAACTGTTTCTGCAAAGGGTGTGAGCACAGAGAGAGGGTTACAGAGGCTGGAGGAGTGCCCACTGATAACAGTGAGGAAAAAGTGGACGCTTGGCAGTAAATGGCAGTAAACTGGATAATGGAAAACATTAAAGTAAAAAGACTCAATTTTGAAATGGCAAACTGAGGCAAATGAATGAAGACAAAAGCAAATAACTATATTTCAACAGTTTCTATTACATTTAACACTGTAGTTTAAGTTGATATCTGTTGAACATTTATTATTCTAAGTAATTTGCACACCTTAACACTATGAAGTGTAGTTGGCCCTCATTATTCAAGGATTCCGTATATGCAAATTGCCTGCTTGCTAACATGTACTTATAACCCCCAAATCAAAGCTCTGTAGGCATTCACATATGTGGGAATGCAGAGCAGCAACAAAATTGAGTCACATGACATGCACATTTCCAACTGAGGTCCAACTAGGCCATGCTCTGCCTTCTTGTTTCAGCTCTCATAACTTAAACAGTGTCCTTTTTGCAGTCAATTGAGTGCCATCTTTTTTGCATTTTTGTGCTTTTTCTGGTAATTTTGGTGATCTTGCTGTCTAAAATGGTCCGAGTACAGTGTTCCTACAGTTAGATCAGTCTTTAAAAGAACTCTGGCTTCTAAAACTCCTAATTAAAACTATCTAATATCTTGTTTTTTATATACAAAGAAGGTCAAAAGGGTTGTTTTGAAGCACATCTTTCTTAGAAAAGGGCTTTAAAGAAAAAAGGAAATAAATTAGGTTTAAAGATGATTGTGATCAACTTCATTAACTGTAAATTGATCAATAGATGTAACATTAAATAATTTAAACACAAAAGCCATTTCTGAAATCATTTATTTAAACTTCTCTCTCCAAAATATTTAAATATATTAAATTTAAACATACTAAGATCACAAGTAGCCACAGTGTTACTTTAAAGCTTACACCTCTTTTCCTTTCCATGTCAATCCCCCGAAAGAGATCTTAGTCAGAAACCAGATATCAGGAATGCGAAAAGTCAATGACAAAAGGCAAGATCTCTAGTCACAGAAGCATGGCTGTAGGAGAGTAGGGTTCCCAGCAAAAAGCAAAGCAGAAAGGAGAGAAAGCAGGGCTAAAATGAGGGGAAAAAATCCTTAGAACATCCAGGGACTGGGTTGTTTGAGAAAAGAAATTTCAATCCAGCTGTTTCCTCATACTCAGAGCTTTCATTAAAAACTCAGTGTCTTCTGATCACAAAGGGGTACAAAGCTGAATCTGTCACATAATCCTGCTCATTCCCTTCAGAGCACCAATCACTAAGTGAAATTAACTTGACTACTTATGTCATTGTACCCTCTCCCCCCCATTAGCCCTGCCTAAGAGTTTTACACTCTATGAGGACTCTGGCCTTACCTGTCATGTTCTGTGGCTGAAGAGTAGTACATAGTGGGTCCAGAGTCAATAATAATTTATTATTATTAATGAAACTGCAAATCTTCATTGTCTGTGAAGAGACACCATTACTTCCCAGTATTTAACCCTCAATCCAATATCCTTCTCTTTGAACTTAATTGTCAAATATTGAATATATTGTTTAAAAATAAACTGAGTTTTATGTTGATTTCAATTAGCTAAAAAGGAAAGGATTGTATGATCAACACAAATGATCCAAGAATTAGTTTCCCCTGAAGGAGCTTTAGAAACTGCCAGTATTTTAGTTTTTATTTTCTCATCTAAAAGCAGAATTTAGTTAGCTTAAACTTCTGATCTTAATTCACAAGCTTACTCTTAGGAATGAAAGCTTTTTAAAAGTATTAAGCTGAAAAATCTTATGTTACTATCCTTGATGGTATCAATCTGAGGATCCAATTTTGCCACCGTGTTACTTTAAAATGTCTGTAAAAATGAGTACTTTTAAATGTTTGGATTAGGATAGAACTACTGGTAAAGAAAATGTGAGAAAATATTTTAAGACTATCAGGGAAACTTCAGTTGTGTCATATATGTTATTCATGGCAGAGAGAGGGAAGTTAGGAGTTGTGAAATGAGTCCTTTCTAGGCTTTGAGTATGAGTACCTCCACAGTTCTCTCAAACTCTGGATGTGCTTTCCCTGACACCCTTACACTTCCTTGAGGCTTTCCTGGACCCGTCCTCCATGAAAACCCCACCTGAAAATAATCCATGCTGCTCGCCAAATCCCTTAGGATATTTTTCTTTGTTTCTAATACATATTTACACTTAGTGGCTTTTCCACTTCATAATTCTTGGGTCAGGCAGGCTTTGGTGAGCAAATAGTTAATTTAATAAATTAATCTGTGCTAATGAAATGAGAAGGATGCATGAGAAGGCTTCCTTTAAACTAATATCCTCCCTCCCATTTCTCTTGGGCCCATTTCATCTGAGTGTATTTTTAATAGTTACCTTCTAAATGTTTTCATAAATACTATATAAAAACGATAATAAAGTCCTTTCTTTCTTCTTCTTACAGAAGAAGTAATTCTAATTGCAGGAATATTAGTCCATATAAGAAAATAAACAAATAAGATAGTAAGCTGGTGGGAAAATAAATATTCAGCGTCATGCAGGACCTTCTAATAACCTTTAAATTATATGATTAAGTCACTTGTCTGTATTTGGATCTGTTCTTGATTATGGAAATAATTTTGCTCTATTGATATCTTTAAACAAGGTATATCCATTTTATTTCCTATATGTTACAACTGTAATATGGAGAACAAAATTCAGAATAGAGGGCACTTAAAAGCAGCCATGTGTAACCAAATCAGTCAGGTCAGTCTCAGATTCAGTGAACAGAAAGAGATACTTTAATAGTAATAATAGTAATTACTTTCTACTTGCACCTTAGTCTTTTAAACAACTCGAAAATTATTTTCTCTCTCTGAAATATCTATCTAAATAATAGCTGGATTATAAGAGACATGACTTCTAAAAGGATTTCATTTTTTATCTGTAACAAACTAATTAATGAAACTTTGATCATTTTGTTGATCATAAAGAATTAAATACCACAGGAAGGATTTGAGGTAGCAGATTTTAAAGGATATTTAAAGAATATGTTTTCTTGCCACAATTTCATTCATTCAATGGTCTCTACCTTTCATATTGAAACTGAAGTTCTCTCTTCTCTTGGTCATTCATCTAGTAGTCCATTAAAATATGTCACCTAAGGTGTGTTTTCCTCTTTATTAAAGTGAATTATATACTAGGGCTCACTGCATTTTACTGCCACCATTATGGCTACTCACACCTCCTCCTCATAAAATCACACAAACGCTGAACTAATTAATGCTTTTAAAGAAAACTACCTTCTGTAAAGAATATATTAAAGCAAATTTGAGAAAAGACACACATGCTTTTCTTTATAACATCATATTGCACTAACTTTTCCTAACGTCCATCTGCTGTTTTTCCACCTCAAATTGATTTGTTAGGATCTGAATATGTTGTTGGAAAAGTTCTGCAGGATCCTACAGATTATTATAAAGATAATCATAATAATAATCATTGCCTTGGTTGTGTGATGGAATGTCACCAACCTAAAGAGGAGGCTCATAAACAAAACGCCATTTGTAACCCTCATTTACCGTGTGTGCTTTTTACCTCTCATACTTGATGTGTTCAAATCAGGGACAGAACTTTGTAGTGAGGACCCATAAACAAATACAGTAAAGTGGCCAGCTTAATATATTAAAATGCCATTTTGTTTCACGAGGTTATAAATATGTCCTATTGTGTCTTTATATTTTATGACCTCTATTTTATTCCTTGGTAAATTCATATAGGACATATCCAATCACTCACGTCAAGAATTTAAAACTAACAGCATTTCCATAAAGAAACACATACTATTTTTTTTTTTTTTTACTATATTTCACCTTTGGATTCAGGATCTTTCTTAAAGAAAACCTGGAATTTACGTGAGAAAATATTGTTTTCCTATTAAGCATATCTTTCTTAAAGAGTGATAGAGATATATATGGAATCAGTACTTCTTTCACTTAAACTTGGATTTCCCCTGCTTTTCTGGCCTGGACCTGGAACTGGACTCAATATGGGTTCAATTTCCAGAATAGAAATTGGGATTGAATACTGTATATTGTTGTAAGGCAGTGCCATTAAAATTATGCTTTAGGGTATTTAGTTTTTCTTAAGAACAATCATAATCAACAAATTATTTATATTTATGGAAATATAATAGTCCTGCTAAAATTACTTGATCCATTCCACTGAATCATATAAATATGGCAATATCTTCTGTACTATGTGGTTGGTTCATTGACCTTGATGCTTTCTGCTCAGAGGAGTGGGTCTATGTGCCAATCCCAATCTTCCAATTTATCCCTCCCCCCACCCTTACCCCCCGGTAACCATAAGTTTATTTTCTATATCTGTAACTCAATTTCAGTTTTGTAGATAAGTTCATTTGTAGCCTTTTTTTAGATTCCACATATAAGCGATATCATATGATATGATATTTGTCTTTTTCTGTCTGACTTACTTCACCAATAAAAATTTTTCAAAAAATACAGAGCTTTCAGACTCAGGAAGACAAAGTTAAAATGAGAAATTTTACCTGCGATGTGATCTTAAATGACAAAATCTTACTGAGCCTTCCTATCTCTTTCAGCAAAGAGTGGAAAAGAGAACATACATCTCAGGGTTGTTGTAAGATTAAGCGAGATAATATATAAAAAGCCTATAGTACTGGCTAGAAACATACCTATTTTTCCCAACAATTAGCATCGTAAACTATGAAGAATGTAGAATAATAGAATGACAAATTATGTTGTGAAAATAAAAATCAAATTAGACATCTTACACCTGACCACACCTTTGTAAACGGCCTCTTCATTAAACTCTGTTGCCTCTTTAACAAAAAAAAAATTAATAAAATAAAATGCCAAAAAAAGAGTGGGTCTAAAAAGACTTCCTCACAGAGAGTGGCATAGACATATATACACTACCAAACGTAAAATAGATAGCTAATGGGAAGCAGCCACATAGCACAGGGTGAACAGCTCAGTGCTTTGTGACCACCTAGAGGGGTGGGAGGGAGACGCAAGAGGGAGGAGATATGGGAACATATGTATATGTATAGCTGATTTACTTTGTTATACAGCAGAAACTAACACACCATTGTAAAGCAATTATACTCCAATAAAGATGTTAAAAAAAAACAATACCTTTAAAAAAAATAAAATAAAAATAAAAAGACTTCCTCACAAATTGCAAAATTAAATAAATATGCTTTCTATATAATTCTGTCCTTTGGGGGTTAGCAGCAGCTGTTCCCTGCAGGGTGTCATTCCCTGTAAACTGTCTCTTAGCTTCATGCTGAGCATACTCTTCTGTTTAAATTAGGCAGTGAAACAGCTCAAACTCTGCTTGCTTCAAGCAAACATGATCTGCCTGTGCTTGTGTCTGTCACTTCTTAGCTCATTATGTTGCTGTTAGTTTAGCTTGAAGTATTCTGTTCATCCTTTGGGTATGGCCACCCTCCTTCAGATCGCCACATAATTGTTTCCTCATTTCAGGTGCCATCCATTTTTATTACATGACTGGTCAGCATGGCTGAAAGGTGATAAGGATGACTTATATTCCCATTAGACATCTGTACTGTAAGGTCAACTTTTATATGACTTTGTTTTATCATTTGTATATAGCATCATTTATACATGACAGAAATATCAATCGATATATATATAAATGTGTCAATTATTCCTGACAAATCTTGATTTCAGGCTTATATAATTAACACTTTTTATGTTCAGCTAAATAACTTATTACACAATTTTTTATCCCCCATAGTTGGTACTAGTTTGTTTAATTACTTCATACAGTAATTCTTAATTCTATGAAATCTATGCATTGAAAAACAAATATATTTAATGCTCCATCTATTATACAGAAAGAAAATAGATAATAATTTTTTAAATCAATGTATTTTGGCTTAACTCTGCAAAGAAATAAATAGCAAGTAATTTGTAACAAAATATTGTGTTTTTCAAAGTATAAATGTTTAGGCTCAACTACATTAGGAGACATAATCATGGAACCAGAGGCTCACATCTATGGAATTGTCATGGTTGCGACTGCCATAAATGCAAACTGTTAAGGTGTGCTGTCTAGGAGAACTCAAATTCAAGTGGCCTGACTCCCACTGAGGTAATTTTATGCAATAGTAAAACACTCTTGGTCATGTTTCAATAAAAATTTAGTTAAATATTCCCTTGATTTACAAAGTAGTTGAATTCCTGAAAAACAACATATACTAAAACTTTGTAAATGATGCTTTGGTTTATTTTCAATGTGAAATTGGTTCTAGGGTAAAAATAAAAATTAAAAAGGATTATCAACAGGCTTTTTCTTTCAACTTCATGAATATACATAGGGGAATTTGGAAGTCATGAAGTACACAAAAAATTTTTCATTACGTAGACTGTCCTACTCAGCAAGATGTACAGCATGCCTGGCCCCAACCACTTCAGTCCCCATGAATCACTGAAATAAGAAAAAAACATTTTGTGATTTATCAAAACATCCCTTTGGGAGTTGCACTGCCTACCGTCCTGGTGAACCACTGACTTAAAGATTAGGTTGACTTGGTCATTTGTTCTTACTTCTCAATTCATTGCCCAGAAAAGACTCTGAAACCCAAGCATTGAAGATTCCAAGAAAGCCAATTCTGTATTTATTATTGCTCTCCTTTACATCACTTTAAAATATAAACTGGTTGCAGTTGGGTGCTTGACTCATGGCTGTCTCAGCTCCAGTAGTTGGAGTACGAGGAGAAGTTGGCAAAGCAGCAGGAGACAAGTGAGGATTACCAGGAGGACCAGGATGTGGGAAATATATGGAGTCAGATGAAGAAATGAATGTGAGGATGCTAAACCAAAGAAGGGTGAGAACAGCAGGATTTAGAGAAGCTGGGAAAACCCTCCACCTGCTGCCATCCCTATAAGGTACTACTTTTGTTGTTTCTATCATTCAAGCTCATCATGGAGAAAATGGGTTATGTAACAAAATTCCAGTTGTTTCAAAATTTCCATATAGAGTATTTTTTTGAGTGACTTCTTAAAGAAATGGTGAATGAATAGATTGCAAAAAAGTAATTAACCTCTCAGTTTCTAATATGATCTTTCCCTACAATGTAACTCGAGTATTTTGGCTAAAGGAAATTTATCACTTGTATTCAAATATAATAATATTCAAATGTAAATATAAATCACATTTCTGGACATATTATTTTATTTTTATATAAACTGCAATTGGGGACCATATATCATTTATACCACTTATCTGTCTATCAAGGCGATAAGAATTTGATTATTCCCATCAGGAATGATTTCTGCTAAAAGTCATATCTTACTTGGACATAATGGTCCAGATATGACTGTTCTTGGTTGAAGTCAACTATGAAGACATGAGAATTAGTTCAGTCATGTGGAGTAGGTATTTCTACTAAGGGCATGCTCAAATGAATTTATTAAATTGGAGCTTTAGAAACAAGAGAATATTTGTAAAAAATAGAACACCCCATGATAACATACCAGGTGATAATGCAAATGTAGATACAGTGCAATTGACATTTGCTCCTTCTCCTGCAACCTGGGCTAGATAAAGCTCTTATCTTCTATATGGTAGCTTGGAAGGGATATAGAGAAAAGGATAAGGATATTCAAGCAAACATTAGGGAACTCTCTTAGAAAATGAGAAAGCAAAAGGAGGCATACTGTGTCCTCAGTTTCCGCAGGCCAAATCTACAGAGACTGAGTCCACAAAATAAGCACTAACCGGGGAATCATTCTCGCTGTCCTAGTAGTTTCAGCCCATTATTGAATCCAGTATCATCCCTGTACCCAGCATAAATTTGGATACAGCATTCAAACCCCTACAATTGCTGGCATGCTAGCTGAACAGCCCTTGGCTCTTTTAATAACTGCAATAGTAGGACCCCCTGCTTTACACAATTGAATTATTTGTTCACATTCACAAAAAATATTTCTGGGATTTTTCTAGGAATTGCATTCAACTTGCATATCAATTTGTAGAGAATTGACATCTTTATTATATTGAGTCTTTTAAACCATGGACATGGTCTGTCTCTCATTTACTGACGTCTTCTTAGATTTATTTCTTTAGTATTTTGTAATTTCAGCATTTAGATTTTGTACTTTTAAAAATTCATACCAATGTATTTCCATTCTTGGAGCTATTGTGAATAGGCTTTTTAAAAGTTATTGGTACAACTGTACATTGCTATTATACAGAAATAAGATTGTTTTTATTTGTTGACCTTATATTCTACAATTCTGTTGAACTTTATTCCACAATTTTAATATGTTGTGCCTTTATCCAATCAGATTATTTATAATTCCCCTGTGATTTATTCTTCTTTGATCCTTGAGATATTTAAAAGGTTTTTTAATTTCAAAATACTTGGAGATATTCCAAATATCTTTCTGTTACTGATCTCTAATTTAATTCAGTTTTGTACCAGAAATACACTCTGATTTAAATCATTAAAAATGTATTGATCTTGTTTTATGTCCCAACATACAGTCTATCTTGGTGATGTTCTATGTATATTTAAAAGGAATATGTATTCTGCTGTTGTTGGGTGGAGTGCTCTATAAATCTCAATTAGGGAAATTTGGTTTGTATTGTTTTTCAGGTTCTCTATATCTTTACTGATTTTCTGTCTACTTGTTCTGTCAATGACTGATAGCATGCACTTGTATGAATGACCGCGGTTTATATAAATGGGTGGCACTTATCCCACTACTTATCTATTTGTATCTTACAGTACAATCATCTCAGTTCCCTATGTTTATAATCCCTTTCTTCTCCCTTTTCAGTTGGCTACTTCTGGACAGTGTAAAATATATGTACTTTAAAAATAGAGTGTTTCCTCCCACCCTAGAAAATTTTTTACAATTTGCTCAAAATAGATATAGTTCCTCTCTTATGGCATTTAGCACAGTATTCCTTGCTTATGTATTGTTGTTAATGTCATTTATTCAAATTTAAGGACTCTGTGGTTAAAGAATGTGCATATATTTTAAAATCTGTACAGAGCTCAATATTGTCCTTCTTCACAATGTCAAATACATGCTTAATTGAGAAATTAAATATCAGCCAAGTGGGAAGAACTAGAATTGTCCAGGATTATAATTCTAGTCTCAGACAAAAGCCAGAGAGTTAAGATAGGAAGATGAACAGGGGCATATTAGTTTATGAAAAAGCATGGACCAAAAACAAGGTACTTGATCCAAAATTCAACCTGCTCTTCTCCTGCAGGTTGGTGAGGCTCTGTGGTGCTAGTACAGATCCAGTTCAGTTAAAAATGAGGGTGGCCAGCAGTGGGTGTGGCAGAGAAGTTTAGAATTATCATGACTGAGTAGAAAGGACAGGGTTCAGGGTCAGGTAAAAAGGAGGCTAAATATCAAGCTGCAATCTAACCTCTAGCATATGGTAGGAGTTCAGACTACATTGAATGAATGAATGAATGAATGAATGAATGGGTGATGGATGTGTGAATATAATTCATGACCAATTAACAAGACTATCATGACCTTGAACAAATGGACTTTAGATTTTCTTCTATTTCCTCCCACTGGGATTCCCATAAAGGATAAGTATGATCAGATCTCAGGATCAATTTAAAACAAATAAGCTTAAAAAAGTTTTTGGATACTTTCTTAGATTTTTTTATAATAGCTGGGGGCACAAAAATTGACTAGAAACTGTCTTCATTTAAGTGGTATTATTAAAAAGACAAATGCTTATGTTTTATTAAACTGCTATAGTTATATACATGGTCTAGTTTCTTTTCCCCAATTTCACAAGTTATAGAAAGGATTTACTAAAGAAATATGAAAACTTGAGCATTTCTTAATTTAAGGATTTTTGGCAATTGTTGGCAACAAGTTTTATAAACTACTTTAATCATATTTTTGTAAGATGTTTTAATACTTTATAGAATTATTTTCAATAGCATCAAAAACATACTTAGAACTTATGTTACCTAGTATCATAGGTTTTAATAAATTGAACCATTTTTTTCAAACTTTTTTCAGACACAGAGATTTTGTTACAAAAGAAAAGTGTTCTTCAAAGACACTCTGTGGTACACCGAAAAACAAAAACCAAAAACTGGTTGACATGGATATAAGGAACTCACTTTTTCATTATGTACTTTTTGAGCACCTCCATTTTGTCTATATTCTAAGCAGTGGGACATATCAGTATAATTCTGATAAACACTCATAAAGCTTTCATTCTTGTGTTTGTGTGTGAGAGACAATAAACAAATAAGTATTTAAGATATCCTACTGTGGTAAGCTCAGTAAAGGAAAATAAAAGTAGTTGAAGTTATTATTTAGGTAGGTAGTCAGGGACGTTCTCTCTGACAAGATGAATCATGAGCAGAGAGTTGAATGAAGTGAGGGAATAAGCCATGTAGATATCTGAGGAAGTGATATCCAGGTGTAGTAAGGTCACTGAGGCATAGAGGTCAGTGGCTTCTGGACTGGAGTGAGAGACAGGGAGAGTGGTAGCATGTGGCATCAGTGGAGCAGGAGGCCAACTCATATAGGGCCTTAGAACCATGGTAAGGATGTGGGTTTCCTTCTCCTCTTATTTGTTTCACCAAAGCTCTATTAAAAGCACCTTCTCAAAACACCAGGGCTTCCCTGGTGGCACAGTGGTTAAGAATCTGCCTGCCAATGCAAGGGACACGGGTTCGAGTCCTGGTCCGGGAAGATCCCACATGCCGCGGAGCAAATGGGCCGGTGAGCCACAATTACTGAGCCTGCGCGTCTGGAGCCTGTGCTCTGCAACAAGAGAGGCCGCGATAGTGAGAGGCCCGCGCACCGCGATGAAGAGTGGCCCCCGCTCGCCACAACTAGAGAAAGCCCTCGCACAGAAACGAAGATCCAACACAGCCATAAATAAATAAATAAAGCACACCTAGTATAGTGTAAGTTAAAAAAAAAGTAAAATGGTGTTTAATATCTGCATAATGACATTACCAATGATATTCCCACCAACCGAGAGGATCCACTTCACTACTATATATCAGCATAATATATTACCTTACCAATTTAAAAAAAAACAAAAACAAAAACAAAAAAACAGTGGTTCCATGGAATGTAGTTTAAAATGGCTCACAATGATAATCAAAGTGTAATAGAAGATGCTCGAACTAAGACGATTCACTGACTTCCCACGTACCAAGAGATGTGATGGGTTTTAGAGACAGTGTTTTACAGGAGAGACAAGGCCCACCGTGGAGCTGGTTGACTAGACTGGAGGACGTATGAAAATGGTGGTGCTAGAGAGTTATGGTGAGCTTCACTGTCTAGTCATCCAAGTTCAAAGGACACAAAGAAAGCTTTGATAAGTTACATACTTTTTATATATTGTATACATTTGGATATATTTGTACACATATTCACACATATGTGTATGTATATATATATATATATATATATATATATATATATATGCATGCATGTATATATATAAACACTGCCAAGAATTTTGTTCCCATAAATCATAAATGAGGTATAATCCTGTATACAATGTCAATTTGAAACATATTAGGAAGAACCTCAGCAATAAGCTCTGTAACCAGCAATTAGATTTTTTAGTCAGTTGACAATATTCATGTAATTGGATTTGCTAGAATAACATATCAATTATCTAAATCATTTTCATTCATGCATAAAATGATATAAGCAGCATTTACTTCTCTACTGGGATTCCAGCTAGAACGTGGAGACAGTGCTACACTAGTCACAAAATCCCCCAATCCTGGGACTGATCTCTCTCAGTTCCATTTAATCCTTTTACTTCATTATCTCTTCTGCTTTTGATATATGTGATATGGGTGGGAGTTTATAAGTTGTATGTTTGTTCTAATGTCACTACAATAATATGACTATGATGCCCTATGCTTAGGAACCTAAGGTAATGTCATTTTCTATTCTACATTATGCTCTAAAAACTGGAGGATAAAAAAAAAAAGGATGTCAAGGGCTTCCTCAACTCCCCCTATTGCTTGGTACATAATAAATATTGTTTACTAATGACAAATAAGCCAAATAAATGATGTAATAAAGCTTTGTTGACACTAAAGAGAAAGCACTTTATTTGGGGGAAGTTTGAAAATACTGATTCAAAACTCATTCTCGAAATTAACACACCATTGTAAAGCAATAATACTCCAATAAAGATGTTAAAAAAAACAAAACTCATTCTGTTTCTAGAAGGTGAAGTAATTGGTGCCCACAGATTCTTCTTTCATAGAATATCATAGGCTTTTTAAAATATCTTCACAATTATGTTAAATTTGATTCTAATCTATGGACTACAAGAGGCTTTATAAAAGTTTTCAGTATGTTAAGGAAGTCTTTTGATACAGGCCACCTAAATCATGCGTAAATAGTTAAAAAGAAACCAAGGATGGCAGCAGCAGAGTTTAGCATAAAGTAGTACTTGAAACTGTCATGCATTATTATTACTATTATTACCATTATTATTGTTGAAAAACAAACTACCTCAAAACTGTCTTAATGAAGCCTGAACTGGCTTATTCTTAACTTGTTACCTGATCATCAAGGCAAAATACCAAACTTTCAAGTGACCTTTAAATGACTGATATATTTAGCAACTAATTTTACCAACCCTAAATCTACACAACAGGGTACCAGAGTTCTTTGTTTTAAACCATAAGCAAGAAATTGTAAGCTTAAGTCTTCATTAAAAAATTATTCCCTTAAGTTTGAAATTTTCAATAGCAGCAATTAATATTTAGTATTTATTATATTCTACATCATTGCTCACAAAAGCTTAGAATTTATAGAAAACAATGTGATTTAAAGTAAATATTTAAGATTGCAAATTTTGTTAGGAGTGATATTTTGGACTGTAAGAATTGCAGATGACTATTATATTAATAATAAAAATTGTTAAAATAATGATACTATTAAAATACATTTTTGCAACTTTTCTATGACGTACCCTCTCATTAAAAAAATGTACTGTTCTCAATTAACTGATTAAAAGCAAAGCAAAGAATTTGTGATTTTTCCAAATTCCACGTAAGTTAACTTTCAGCTTCACATTTTGCTCATTTTGTGTTCTTATGTTGTCAAAAGTGTAAGAGGCAAATACACTGTTATTCTGTAATCTTGAACGACCTACACCATGTACATACTCCCTCCTCCCTCTCTCTCTCTCTCTGTCTCTCTCCCTCAGACATACACATACGCACAAACACATGCACACTAGAAACTATACCTTGGGGGATAGGTTTTATTTGTTTGTGTTATATTTACTTAGTGGAAGACATATTTTATTTCTTATAAATAGTCATTGTTATAATTTCTTTGAAGAGCTAGAAGGTGCTACGAAACTTTGTTGTAAATAAATGTAAAATACAAAAGCATCATCCAAATTGTTTTCTTTCAATTCCTAAGACAATAATTCCATGATATATTAACTCATTAGTGAAAATAATCAAAAAGAGAATGTAATTAAGATAGTTGAACAATTGGCTTCTCAGAGTTGTTTTAAGAGAAGGAATTAGAGAATTTTGTAGGGGTTTTAATTACAATAGAAAACAACTGCAGACAAATGGATCAAAACACATGGATACATGATAGCCTCTATTTTATTCTTAAAATTACTCTTTTAAAATAATTCCTTCTTTTACTGACTTCAGAAGACTGGTTGATAAATTTAACATAAGTTGGTACAAACAATATAATGCTAGGTAGAGCTCTAAAGTCATTATAATATCATTTTATATTTTACTAAGAACATGTTTCTTATGCTTTGACTATAATATATATCAGTTACTGACTTTAATACGTTCAATAGCTTGTCAATTTCTGTTATAAGGGTCACATTTTCCTTAAAAGTAGTAAAAATATATAGTATTTTTGAAAAGTAGTAAAATCAGAAACTCAAATATTAATCCAAGAAAATGGATTCCTTCATTAATTGAATTGGTTTACTTCAAAAATGTTTGTTGAACAGCCCTTTTGATTATAATGAGCATTGTGTGTATGTAGGTCTAGAAGAGAAATGCTGAGAATAGCTTAATTCAATCTGCTACAGTATATCAATGGCCTCGGATAATAGAGAAATTATTATAATGAGGTACTATACTGGATTATTAACATAATGTATTTGTTTTACTCTTTATATTAATATAAAATAAATCTGATCCTCTAATAGGGTGCTACTTAAGTGACTAAAACAAATTCAAGTCCACTTTGAGGTAATGCTATTTTCATTACTTTAATTTTACTTCATTACTACCAGTCTCTTATGTAGGTAAATTTTGTCAATTTTCCTTTATATAGAAAAGTGTTTTAAATTGCAATGTATTATATTAAATTTAAACAGGGAATGTTTATAAAACTTGAAACTTAGGAAATACATTTTTCTAAAATAAGAGCAATAATAGAACTCCATATATTGTGAGCAACTTACTTATTGGAAACACAGATATATTAAAAGTTCATTATCTGGACTACTATTGAGAAAAATAATGTGAAAAAAACACAAGCCCCTTTGGAAAATGAAAAGCCCCTTGAAAGCTGTAATATCCCAAAGTCCAGGCACATTTTTTCCTCATAGGGAAAGTGTAAAGGACTTCATGGATTTTGTGCCCCCAAAACTCATATGTTGAAGCCCTAACTCCCAATGTGACTATTTGGAGTAAGGAAGTGACAAAGGTTAAATGAGGTCATAAGGGTAAATCTATGATTAATATGATTAGTTTCCTTATAAGAGACACAAGAGAGCTTGCTTGCTCTCCCCACCATGTGAGAATACATGGAGAAGGTAGCCATCTGCAAGCCAGAAAGAGAGCCATCGTCAGGAATCGAATCAGCTAGAATCTGTGTCTTGGACTTCCCACTTCCAGAACTGCGAGCCGTCAATTTCTTTTGCTTAAGCCATCCAGTCTGTGCTTTGTCATGGCAGCCTGAGCAGACTAACATGGAAAGACCCATACATTTTCACTTCAAATGTATTTACTCCCACAATTCATGCGATCTGAATAAGTCTGGTTCTATAGTATACATGTCTATTGAAAGAAAAAAAAAAACAACAGTAATCTGGAAAAGCAGAGAGAGAATTTGTCAGTCTGGAACATTTATACCAGTAGGATATGGCTGAGAGTAAACTGAAGGCTAGAGGATAAAGCAAAACTGAAGCAAAAAATAGTCATGACGATTTCAAAAGCTCAGCGTATAGAAATATTATGAACGCTGGAAAACAGTGCTACACACAGTAGTACACCTACATGGCATTCTATTTTATCGCAGGAGAAAAGCCATGAGGCTTTAGGTCAGAAGACCTGGGTTAAATCTCTACTGTCTTAATAGTAGTATCTTGAAAAAGATTTTTAGCTTCCCTGGACAAATGTTCCTACATTGTAAAATATAATCCCTTACCAAAAAATAACTGAAAGAAATGGCTCATTTGAGTGCTAGAGGGTGTACTGTGGTAGCCAATTTCTAAGAGGTCCCCAATGATCTCCTGGTATTCCCCTCCCACACTGTACCAGAGTCAGTGTGTATGACCAACAGAACATGTGAAAAGCAGTGGTATGTCACTTCTGAGATTAATTTACAAAAGATACTGAAGTTGTCATCTTTAATTCTCTCTCTCTCTCCCTTTTTCAGAAATTCCAGATTTTTTTCTAGCCTATTATGGTGGAAATTTTCCTCTCACCACCAAAGATCCATGCTGGAATATATCAATGTTTTTCTTTTCTAATGTATTAACAGGTTAATTTTGTTCTTTTCATCTCTAGATTATTGAGTATGATACTTTTATTAATTTATTTGTTTATATTCTATCTTAATTATAAATGTCTTTAACATATTTCTTTGATAAGTATTTTCTTATCATTTGCAGTTTAATATGTAATACTGTTATTTTCCTTCATTAATCAAAAATTCTATAATTATATTTTAAAATTCTCTTAGATCTATTTTAGGAATATATTATTAAATTGTCATATGATTAAATATTTTAGTTACTGAGAATGTGGCATGCAATTTTTAATGTTTAAAGAATTTTGAGAATAACTTTTTGCCCTATGACATTATCACTTAATTGACTTTTTAATTCTTCTACAAGTATTTGAAAATAATGTATACTATTTGTTTTTACGGTAGAAGTCATATCTATATGCATCTATGTCTGTCTATCTTGTTATTATGTATCATATTTAAAGTCTATTTTATTTATTTATTTTTGATCTGTTGAGGACTTAGAAAATAGAATATTATTATTTGAACATTGTTGTTATGATGGTACTTTTCTCAATATCTCTTTGTGCAGATGTTGCTTTTTTTTGTTTTAATATCTTACTCTGGTACCTGATGCTTGATGGCTGTTACAAAGGGAGGAGACAAGGTCATGTAACAATTAAGGTCTAACTCTCCAGAATGGATTCAAATTGCAGCTCTACTAATTGCTGGTTACATGGAAAGGCAAGTTTCTTAATTTATCTGTTTCAAGTTCCTCATTCATAAAATGGGTATTATGGTAATAATGGTTCCTAACTGATAGGCTACTGTGAGAGTTACTTGAGCAGCCACTTACAAGCATTTAGAATAATGCCTGACATACAGGAAGCACTCAATAAATGTTGGCTCATAACTGTAATTATCTGTATTGTGGATTTTTAATGGTATTTATATATTTCTTGTACTATTTATTAATTTCCTTAAGCTGTACTTTGATTTAATATTGATATTTTAACAGTATTTGTTTTTTTAATTGCATTTGCCTAGTATTTTGAAACTGTAGGCATCATGATGTTCCAGTGGGCTTTAAAATAAGCAGATTCAGTTCTTTCTTGACATAAACTGAGAGTCATTAGTTTGTAAGGTTTAACATAATCACGTTTATTATAATAGCTAATGCTATTATGTGTTATTTTATTTCATGCTTTCACTTTTCTTATCATTCTGTTTTGGTTTTTTTTTCATTTATTTTTGTCCACGTTGGGTCTTCGTTGCTGTGCACGGGCTTTCTCTAGTTGCAGCGAGTGGGGGCTACTCTTCGTTGTGCTGCGTGGTCTTCTCATTGCGGTGGCTTCTCTTGCTGCAGAGCACGAGCTCTAGGTGCATGGGCTTCAGCAGTTGCGGCACGTGGGCTCAGTAGTTGTGGCTCTCCGGCTCTAGAGCGCAGGCCCAGTAGCTGTGGCACACGGGCTTAGCTGCTCCGTGGCATGTGGGATCTTCCCAGACCAGGGATCTAACCCATATCCCCTGCATTGGCAGGTGGATTCTTAACCACTGCACCATCAGGGAAGTCTTTCTTATCATTCTTTATCTTTTTAAAAGCTTTTATTTCTTTTACTATATTGATTCTAGTTTTGTTTCTTTTTTCTTTAATAAATAAGTTATAAATTACACTAGTGGTCAAAAATAAAAGTGTCTATTGATTTCTCTTTATGGAAGGAGATAAACGTATTGTCTTACATCTTTTTCTCCAAACTCTTCAAATTCTTCCAGGTTTTTATAGAGATAATCTTGGACATTTGATTCACATTATTATTTGAATCTCTTTTTATTTTCTTATAGAATATTTAATATTTTCTTGAAAGTTGATATCCATATTAATAATACATAAAAACTTAGTACAATATTTTCTTGTTTCTATCACTGTTTCACTCATATATTTCTTAACTTTTTTTTTTTTTTTTTGGTTGTCAAATAACCCTTTATTATTTTTCTCTGCAGTTCTTAACTAGCTGGGCATTCCACTGCACCACTGTTGATGTCATCTATGATGTCGTGAGGGTGGCGGCCATCAACATTGCAGCCCACAGACTGGGCGGTCCCCAGGATCTCTTTAATGGTTCCAGAGAGTTCTCTAGCTGAAGATTGATGCTGCATCTGTCGGGCAATGTTGACAATCTCATCAAAAGTGATGTTTCCACTGTGCTTAATGTTTTTCTCCTTCTTTCTGTCTCTTGGTGGTTCCTTGAGGGCTTTGATGATCAGGGCAGAGGCAGAAGGTACCACCTCAATCTGGGACTGTCGGTTCTGAATGGTCAGTTTCACTGTAATCCTCAGACCCTTTCAATCACCAGTTGCCTTGGCGATGTCATCATCAGCTTTTTTTGGAGACAGACCCAGGGGGCCAATCTTGGGGGCCAGGGCAGACGTGGCACCGACTTCCCCACCGGTGCACCTCAGGTACACGACTTTGATCTCGTTGGGGTCGAACTTAGGCGGCATGGTGGAGGCGGCTGGTGTCAGATGAACCCGGATTCGGGACTACCGAAGAAAGTTGCACCTGAGCCTCCTCCGAGCCGAAAGCCGAAAGGTTAACTTCTTAATTTTAATTAATTTCTAAGTTGGCTGAAATATTTTTAGAAATGTTTGAAAGTAGGAAGAAAGGTAACTTTCAGCCAGGAACAGACTGGATATGGAATTCGTGAGTCCCAAACTCTTTTATTTTCTTTGTATGCACGTATGTATGTACATATGTATGTATGTATTCATTTAAAGTTGTATAAGCACACCTTGTTGTTCCTCTTCTACTCTGGTTTTAAATGAGCTATATTTTACAAAACTCCTCAATATTTCTAGCATTTGGATGATGCATTTTCCTAGTTTCTAGGTGAGGATATATATTTTCTCTTTTCCTTGTCCTTTGCCATTGTAATGATATATTTTAAGCAGAAAGTAAAATTCACAGGTCTGATCAATATCTTGGACTGGAAGTAACTCACATACGATTTCTGAGGTTCCACTAGATAAAGTCCTGATATATTGTTTTTACACACTCATACACGTTATCTCTGGTCAAATCTAAGTGTCGTTCTATAGAGGTTATTTCAGTGGGCATGCACTCTAACAGTTTTGGATGGCTGCCCAGGATGGAGAGTCTCGCTGACTCTATATTACTTGGAAATTATTATTTTTTCAACCTGTTCAGGGACAGATTAATGTATTTTAGTCTTAATTAAGTATTGCAACAAACTGCTGGAGACGGGATGCAGCCACAAAACACGGGCAAAAAAAATTCTGGCCACTGAAGAAATACTTCGAATTTTTGTCATTGTAGTTGTTCTCTGCTGCTTAGTACCATGAAGGGTTGGGACAGGGTTAGTTTGGGGAGTAGCATGGATTGATTAATATTGAAGAATCAAAGCACATAAAATTATTTTCACTACAACTATGGGAATTTTTTAGTAACAAAATTTCTTAACATTTCATTGTGAGAGAACATCATTTATTGTATCCAATGTAGGTAAAATATGATAGGGCATTCAAAATAAATTAGAAATCATGCCATAAATAATGTTGTGAATTGACATAGACTTATGTAATAGGATTAATTAATATTTTGGATTTTTTCTCTTTTTTTCCCCTAATGTCATATCACCAAAACAAGGTTGTATCTAATATGCTCAAGATTCCCTGTATATACCAGTGATTTCAAGAAGTCAGATTACACCAAAGATGTTGATTTGTTAGGAGACTTAGCTTATAGCCAACATTCTTTGAGAACTTGATATCCTTACTAAAATCATATGTAATTGAGCTAATATTACTTGTTTAGATTTACCCATTTGAAAGTATGTAACAGAGATTTAAGATAATCAAGTGGTAACATAGTGATTAATAGAAAGCCAAGGGCATATGAGAAAAAGAAAAAAAAAAAAAAACTAGTAATGGGTTTGTATAGCTTTGTCTCTAAAGCATGATCCTGCCCAGGTTTAGTGACTTTATTCTTCTCTTATGTAGCACACAGAAAGACTTGGAAGAGTAGTGATGGTAAATTATTAGATAAATGAATAAATGAACAGCCTACAGAAGATCATTTACTGCAAGGTCCCATGGTCTCTGCATATGCTAATTTACCAGTCTCACTAGGATAAAAGAAAAAACAAACAGTTCTTCTTTCTAGCTGTGTTTATATTCTCACCTTTAGAGACATTCATTCATTTATAAGTCAAAGCAGTACACAATCTGCTGAATATCACTTTTTAAAATGTAAACATTAAGTGGAAGAACCCTGGAAAAAGATGTTTTGCCTCAAACATCTCTTACTAGCAAGTTATATGGATTTGTTCATTAAATTTTTACCAAGGTAAAAATCAGTTAATTTCATGAACAAATTCATTGAGAAGAGTAAGACAGAAGATCCTTTGATACCAAGATGGCAGCAGGGAATACTGACTTGTGAGTCAAGACTTAGAAAAACACCAAATTGAGAATGTGGCATTGAGTGTGCAAGTGGCATCTGGGGAACAAACAAGGAGTTGGGATAAAAGTTCATTAGTTGAGATATGCAGAACAAGATTTCTTATCACCCCATCACCATGAATTCATATTTCCATGTTCTCTAGCTTCCCTTTTCCTCTTCTTCCCCCCAGGTTATGTCTTAATTAATTATTGTTTTAATACCAACTTTTTCTTTTATAAATCTTAATAGACACACAAGAGAAAATTATAAAGGAAAAAAATTGCATCATCATTCTATTCAATGAAAATAGTGTAAAGTTAATCATATAATTTCTTCTATTTTCATCAAATTTTTGACAGACTAAACATACCTCTTATGGAATAAACAGTCTATTAACGTAAACTCATATATGAGGGAAGAATAGGTAACTCAGCTATGAGAAATTTTATTTATTACTGTCTTTTATAAATAGTGTATTTAAAAAATACTACCTTTATATTAAAGGCAGATATTCTTTAGATCATACATCCAAAAATACTTATCAAGAAACTATATGATGATAGGACTCACCTAGGTGCTGTGAGTAAAGAGAACAAAACAAGTGTTTGCACTCATGGAACTTAAATTCCCCTGGGTTAGACAGAAAACAGCCATGTCTGAATGTTAGTGAACATACATTTATTTATTTATTTATTTATTCATTCATTCATTTAATTTTTTATTATTTTTGCTGACCATTAAAGATTATTTTATTTTTAATTCAATTTATTTTAACAAAAACAGTCCAGAAATACTTTGGAATATTTTAAAATAGAAAATACTAGCTATTTCCAAATAGGGAGCCAAAATACTATAATTAGAAGTATTGAAAATTGAAAATTTTCTACACACTTTAGTGTTGGCCTTTAAAGAGAGTGTAACAGACACTAATTAAATAAAAAATAGGGAAAATTATGCTTGCTACTGTTATGAACAATCTCTATACATTAAGCATAGAATCTATATTCATTAGTATTCTTTAATTATTCTAATTTTTATTGTAAAATGCAATCATTATATATTGTGTGTTAGATGTTGTAAATGTAAAGTTTGCCACAGATTGATAACTAAACACCAGAGGATGGTTTTCACTTGTTTCATACTTTTAAACTATGCTAAATTTTTACAGCTATTAATTTATTTGAAATTTCCAAATTAGAAGTAATTCTTAAGTACTTATACATAAAATACAAGAATTCAGCCACAAAGCAAAATATACCCATCTCAATCCAACTTTTGTGTTCTCAATACATTTTTGTACACCCTTGCCAAACTAAACTCCTAAAGCAATAGCTTTAATCATAGCATTTCTTTGCTTAAAAGCTTTTATTTTCATTGCCTTCTGAATAAAACATAGACGTAATTATTATCATCTGGCTTTATCTTTTACCAAACTCTACAAATAGCCTACATACCCACAAAACAGGATTCTCCTCTGTTCTATTTCTCATTCCTCGCATTATACGTATGCTGTCACTTCCAGCTGAACCTCTTCTCCTCATTATCACCAACTATAAAAATCCTGCTTAACCTCCAAAGTCCATCGTAAAAGTTATTATTAATCCTTTCCCAACTCCTTGGGTTTAATGCAGGTCATAAACTACCTTGTATGAGAGAAATTTATATGCATGTCATATCAGTCTCTAAATTCCTTGAGGGTCTAGTCTTCCACCTGTATATCTCCTACAGTACTTAGGGCAATGTTTACTTATTAATTCCATTGACTCCAGTTAGAAAATAAAACTCTAGTAAATGGGTGTGACTTTAGCAAAATGGCAGAGTAGGCAGTTCAACATACCTGTCTCTTCACAAAAACATTGAAAAACAGGCAGAAATGGTCACAACCAACTTTGTCAGTACTCTAGAATAAACAGGCAAAGGTATATAGTAACCAGTAAAATGCTGAATTAAGAAAAAGGCAACCTACAAATGGTAGGAAGAAGTTGTGGCATTCGTATTTGTCCTCGCCCAACACCCTCCCTGACTCGGCTGCAGTAGTGAAGCTGGAAGCCCACATTCCAGTGTGGGACCCTGGTCCCTGGTTCTGGAGGAAGCAGAACAGACCTTATTAATATTCTATTGTGTTTGCCTGTTCTCATTTGCCTGGGGCCTATCTGAAAGATGGGCACAGGGATTAATATCCAGAACATATTTTTTAAAACTCCTACATCTCAACCTCAAAAAGATAAATAACCCAATGTATAAATGAGAAAAGATCTTAAATAGACATTTCTCCAAAGAAGATATAAAAATGCCCAATAAGCACATGAAAAAATACTTAACATCATGTGTTATTAGAAAACTGCAAATCAAAACCACAAGATATCACATCTCACCTACTAGTATTGCTGTAATAAAAAAAAAGAAAAAGAAAATAACACATGTTGGCAAGGATGTAGAGAAATTGTACATTTCTGGCAGGAATGGAAAATAATGTAGCCACTGTGGGAAACAATTTGGTGGTTCCTCAAAAACCAAAACATATGTATGTGTACCAGTATCTGCTTGAGTCCCTGTTCTCAAATCTTTTGGATATATATTTAGAGGTGGAATTGCTGGATCATATAATAATTCTATGTTTTGACCTTTTGAGATACAGCTTCTGTTTGGGATGATGGAATACATATTGAATTAGATTCTGCTGATGGTTGTACAACACTGTAATTTTAATTAGTGCCACTGAAAACTGTACACTTAAAAATGGTTAAAATGGCAAATTTTGTTATGTATACTTCACCATAATTAAAAAACCTACAGTGCATTAATTTTACATTCAAGTAGTATAGTAATAATTATAAGCAGAATATGGCAGATATAATTTCTAAGAACTTAATATGGTTCAGTTTCAAATATATGAATATGAATTTTTTCTATATACCATATACCATTAATTCAATGTAAAGGTAAAAAAAGTACTTAATTCTATTAGCAATGTGAAGTTTTGCACTAATGATGCAATAGTTATAATTGAACAGGTGCTCTCAAGATACTCAGATTTAGAATATCAACTACCTAATTTTTCTTAAAAATTTCTTCTAAAATTTATTAAAAGCATGTCTTCAAATAATTAACTAAAGAAGCTTAGGGAAAAGAATGCTTACTTAAACTGTTAGCTAGCTGGCTAGGATCACTATCATTTGATTACATTTAAGTTGAAATTAAAAAAATGAAATGTAACATATACCAATTTGTTAATATATATATTATACTCACTATCATCAAAAACAACCTAATTACTTTCTTGGGTATCAAAACAAGTATGGCATTAATATGATTAGTGTAGGAAAACTGTAGTCATGCTTAATGAAAATGAGGCCATTTCTGGCAGTGTTATGAACAAAAGGGGTAATTATGTAAACTTAATGAGTAAAGGTCCTCTCTACATATATCCATTTAGCACACATATTTTTAAGCATTTATTCTATATGATGGCTATATGCATGTACATATTATGTGAATTGTCTAGTTTCATGCATATACTTAGAAGAGGGACTTCTACAAAATATCTCTATGAGGCCAGGATGCACGTTTTCCTAAAGCACTATGCCTGCAGATCCTATTAACCAAGAGATTACTCATGCATTTTCATCAGTGGTGTACTGTTATAAACTTCTAGCATTTATCTGTCAACACTTCACTACTGCGTCATATTTTTACTGTTAAATAATTATAAGTAGATTGGCAAAAGTGTGGGGTGTTTTTCCAAATTTTACCCACACTCAGTTCATTAAACTGTGACACTTCAGTTCAGGGTTTCAGGTCTTAGAAATTAACTAGTTGGCATCTTGTACTGCCACCAGATTTAAAGCAAAAAATGTAAAAGGCATAGAAGTCAATTGGCCATAATCTTGATTAAGAATCATTACAAAGCTCCAATGGCTCCCCACTGAACCAACGAGAAAGTCCACACCCCTAGCTTGGCCTCCTAGCTCTTTATCCTCTGTGTCAAAATGCTTTCCAAACAGTTTTCACCACGTTTCCTCCTATTCTACGCTCTAGCCAGAGTCAATCTCACACCACTCTACAGCCCTGGTAGATCCTGCTCCCATTAAAATAGCTCATGATTTTCTCTCTATCTGGGGCTCCTTTTCTTCTCTTTTTAAAGCTCATTTCTCTTTTTAAATGCCACCACTTTAGTCAAGTATCCCATATTTATTTAAAGAGTTGTTCTTCTGCAAGCTTCCTATAACACTTTGCATGTCTGTATATTATCTGATTCTTTGAATGAATATTATTTGTATTTGCCTCAACTAAGATATGAGCACTTCAGGAAAGAGGGATCTCAGCATAAAACGAGGCACTAAATATATATGTACTATGTACAAAAGTGAGAATAAAGCCCTGTAATTTACAAAACACTTTTATATTCATTATTTCATTTGTTTTTCTCAAGGTGATACTGTAACTCGCATTTCACAAAGCAGAGCTGGTATTCATAGAAATCAAGAAATACGTCCAATGTCAAACGTCCAGTAAAACCAGATAGAACAAGGATTTATATTTAAGACTTTCAATTCAAATTCACAGTTTTATATAACTTGGATAGAGAAGAGAAATGAAGAAAAAAGGTTAGTTAAATCATTGTCCAAGGATTTAGAATTTGAATTCAGTTCATCTGAATTTAAGCCCTGTAAGTTTTCTATACTATCAGGAAAAGCCTGACACTACAGGCTTAAAAAAAAAAAGTTGATATTTTGAAGTTGTAAATCAGTGGATTTAGACAGCTATGTGGACAGCTTCATATAATATGTTGGATATTTTAGAACTAGACTACCTTTAAACACTGAAATACATTAATGATTGGCCATTAAATAAATCAATCATTGCCATGTCATAAAAGGAAGCATAACAACTATAAACCCCTGTTATCATTTAAAGTAATGCTATTGTCCTTCAAGTCCCATAAAATTGGCCTAAATGTAGTATACACAGTGATTATGCAGAGCCTCAGTGTATAATAAAATGTGCACGAAGTCCATAAGACACTATACTCCTATATATTTATATATGTTTAACCTAAAATTAAGATGCTAGCTCTAATAAACATAAAAAATTATGACACCTTAATTTATAATTATCTTACTTTACTTTTTAGTAATCATAGACAAGGTTAAGGTGGAATTTACATCTTAGGTCTTTTCACAAAAGCTTTGATCTAAATATTTTAATGTATATACATTTTCTGTATTAAGTAAACTATTTAAAATTGACCTTAGAATTACAAATAAAATGTATCTTTTTTTCCCCCAAACAGGTACGGTAGTATCTGAATATTATACATTTTATAAATTATTTCATCTGTGTATTTAAAATGTCTCTTTTTTCATCCCTATTTTGATCTTTTTATTTACCTTTGAGATTTGGCTTTGTTGTATTTGAGAGGTTTTACTGGGTGAAATTCAAAGTGACAGAAACCAGTTCTCTAATGGATACTTAAGGAGAGATAAATAGATTTGTTGATGGCCATATTTTATGAGTTCAATTTATAGAAGGTGCTGATGAGAGATTTCATCAGACAGAATACAGTCTGAGGTGAAGTAGTTGAGTTTTTATGTTCTTATAGTGGAGTGTAAGAAAGGACAGCTATATTAGGCATGCTGAATGATATAACATGTTCTAATGTAAAAATCACAAGAATAAGGAAGATTACTTGAATTTACAGGCAGAAAAAGTAGCACTGAATTGAATTAAGCTATTCAAAAGTTGAAACAACTTGAGAAACTCCTGCTGGGTACTGTTAAATTTCCTGCTTAAAAGGTGAGCGCTGACTGAATTTCCCAGAGTTTCATATGACCTGCAGGAGCTGTAAACAGCTTGGAACCAGAAGGAAGCTGAAGGAAATAACTGCTCAGGTGTGAATTTTATCTGCCCCTCATGCTTCCCTTAGTGAGTAGAGGAACAGAGGTGGCCATAGTGGGTCACCTACCATATCAATCAAGATGAAATACCGAGATAGACTAGGCAAAGGTCAAGTCAGAAAACCGGGGAAAAATGATCAAGCAAGCAGCCAAGAGGCACTTAATGAAATTCATTCAAACACTGTACAGAGTTGCAAAAGGCATTCTTATTTTTAATAACAGCTATTTCTCCACCTATTAAAAAATAAATGTATATTGTAGAAGACTTGGAAAGTATGTAAAGATGTATCAAAGAAAATAAAAGTCACCTGTAATCATCTGACTCAGAAAAAAATATTTGTAACATTTTGGTATGTTTAAGAAAATTATTTCTCTTACTCTCTCAGCTATGCTTGTATCAATATTTTTTCAAAAGGATTATATTGTATATAATATAAAGTTTCACTTCTGCTTTTATATCTAATCTAATATTAGGGGCATTTTTCTTGTTATGAAAAAAAGTAATGTTTTTATACTTTTAATTCTTTAATTCATTAACATTTTTGGTTTATATAGTAAATTAGAATTTAAACTTGTGTTTTTTCCACATACATTCACTAATTGTCTGAACTCCTACTTTAATGATAACAGTTTTAGATACATTTTTATATGCTCAGCACACTGTATATTTGATATATAATAAACCAATATTTTCTCTATTGCTTTCCATTATGAAATCATTTTTGTCATTTGTCTTCCATCTTACGTTCTTACGTCTTACATTGCCTGCAAATTTTTAAAATCAATTTTGCTTTATCAAATTACAAAAAGAGTTCATGGGATTAAAACTTCTAGGAATGAGTGATGGTAGATTCTTCACATATATCTGATTTTATGGGATACACATTTAAAGTTTCATCATTAAGGAAGATATTGGCAGTAAGTTTGAAAAAGACAATTCTGTTTTAGTTAAATAACATTTCCTCTATTGCTTTTTTGTAAAGAGTTTTAAAATCAGGAAAATATGCTGAATTTTATCCATTCTCTTTGGCAAATATGAAAATTAATATGTGGATTCTTTCATTTACTATTTTTTCCTACAAAAAACAAATTATTTATTAATCTAACATTAGCCTTGCTAGCCAATAATAACTATGCATAAAAATGATGCATATTTTTAACAGTGGTAACAGTTACCATCCATTTTTTCAGTGTACATTTCGAGTACATTTGTATTGTTATACAATCATATTTCCAGAACTCTTTCCATCTTGCAAAACTGAAACTCTATAGCCATAAACAATTTCTCATTTCCCCCTGCCCTCAGCCCCTTGGCAACCACCTTCTACTTCCTGTCTATGAATTTGACTACTCTAGGGACCTCACATGAGCAGAAGCACATAGCATTTATCTTTTTGTGACTGGTTTATTTCATCTAGGCATAATGTCCTCAAGTTTCAGCCATGTTATAAAATGTGTTAGAATTTCCTTTTTTTTTTTTAAGGCTGAATAATATTCTATTTTACTTATACACCACATTTTGTTTAAGCTTTCATCCATCAATGAACACTTTGGTTCCTTCCATCTTTTGGCCATTATGAGTAATTCTACTATCAACGTGGGTATACAAATATCTCTTTGAGATCCTGCTTTCTATTCTTTTAGGTACATACCAGGAGTGGAATTGCTGGATCATATGGTAATTCTATTTTTAATTTTTAGAGGAACCGACATACCGTTTTCCATAACAGCTGCACCATTTCATATTTCTATCAGCAATGTACAAGGGTTCCAATTTCTCCACATCCTTGCTAACATCTATTTTTTTTTTAATTGTAGCCATTCTAATGGGCAGGAGGTGATATCTCATTTTGCTTTTGATTTTTATTCCCCTAATTATTAGAAATGTAAGCATCTTTTCATTTTTTTTTTTTTTTGACCATTTGTACATCTTCTTTGGAGAAATGTCTATACAAGTCCTCTGTCCATTTTTTTGATCAGGTCATTTGGTTTTACTTGTTGTTGAGTTGTAGCAGGACTTTGCAAAATATAATGTGGATAAACCCCCTTATCAGATATATGATTTCCAAATATTTTCTTCCACTCCATAGGCTACCTTTTCACTCTACTGACTGTATCCTTTGATGTTCCAAAGTTTTTCATTTTAATGAGATCAAATTTATCTAATTTTACTTTTGTTTAATATGCTCTCAGTGTTATATCCAAGAAATCACTGCCAAATCCAATGTCATGAAGCTTTCCCCTAGGTTTTTTCCTAAGATTTTTATAGTTTTAGCTGCTATGTTTAGGTCTTTGATCCATTTTGAGTTAATTTTTATATATGGTGTAAGCTAAGGGTCCAGCTTCATTCTTTTGCAAGTGGATATCTAGTTTTCTCAACAACATTTGCTGAAAAGACTGTCCTTTCCCTATTTAATGGTCTTGGCATCTTAGTAAAAATTTATTTGACCATATATGTAAGAATTTATTTGTGGTCTCTCTATGCTATTCCATTGGCCTATATGTTTGTCTTTATACCAGTAACACGCTGTTTTGATTACTATATCTTTGTAATAAGGTCATTTCCTATTTCAATATGATGAATTATATTTCTCAAAACAAACTATCTTGCATTCTTAGAATAAATATTATTTAATCATACTCCTTTATTACTGTAACATTTCAAGACTGAAGTCACTAAAATTTAACTCATGATTTTGGAGCCTATATTCATAAATATATATATATATATATATATATATATATATATATATATATATATATGTATGTTTGTGCAACTGAGTATATGTGCTCTACCTATAATATTCTTTTGGCTGTCTTCAGGCACTTCTTTGAGTAAATTTTTATAAGTAACATGAAATTTTACTATTGATGAATTGATCAAGCTAATTTTTTATTACAAATAATTTATCAATATCTATCAGAAAAAGAAAAATATTTTCTATCTCTGATGAAAGTTTTCATTCCTAATATTTTACCTTATGAATGCAATTGAGCAACAATTCTTGTCAATGGAGTTTTTGATCATAACAGTGAAAACACTGAAATTAACCCAATTATCCCTCACTAAAGAAATGTCTAAATAAAGGATGACTGAGAATAGGTTCTGGAGGAGGTTACCTGGAATCCATCACAGTTTCACCACATGGTGCCAAGATGTAGGCCTTGCACAAATGCCTTCTTGTTTTGAATCTCAGTTTTCTTATGAGTAAAATATGGATATTAAAAGTACTACTTCATGTATTAGTTCTTGTTATAATTTAATGAATTAATAAATATAAAATACTTATATGAATAGCTAGTACATAGCAAGTATGTGCTTCAATCACAATGAAATTAAATTAGTAATCAGTGACAAAATGAAATTTGAGGAATTAAAAATATGTGAAAGTTGAGTAACATCCTAAACATTTAATAGGTCAAATAAGAAATCACAAGGGATATTAGAAAATACTTTGAGATGAATGAAAATGAAAACATAATATACCAGTATTTATTTGATGCAGCTAAAGTAGTACCTAGCAAGAAGTCTATAACTGTAGATGTTTATATTTAAAAAGAAGATCTCAAAATGGTAACCTTAGTTTCTATCTTAAGGCACTGTAAATAGAAGAGCAAAGCAAACCTTAGGCAAGTAGAAGACAGGAAATAATAAAGATTAGATTGTAAATTAATGAAATAGAGAATAGAAAAATAATAGAAAAATTAATAAAACCATAAGTAGTTTCTCTAAAAAGATCAACAAAACTGACAAATCTTTAGTTAGACTGACCAAACAAAAAAACACAACAGACTCAATTAGCATTAAAAGAGAGGACATCAATATCAACCTTACAGAAATAAAAAAGGATTACAAGGAAACCCTATAAAAAACTGTATGCCAACAATTTAGACAACTTAAATTAAATGGACAAATTTCTAGAAAGACACAAACTACTAAAATTGACTCAAGAAGAAATAGAAAATCTGAATAGACATATACTGAATAAAGAGACTGAATTGTTGCATTAGTCAGCTAAGGCTGCCTTCACGAAATACCACAGACTGAGTGACATAAATAACAGTATTTATTTCTCACAGTTTTTTTTTTTTTTTAAACATCTTTATTGAAGTATAATTGCCTTACAATAGTGTGTTAGCTTCTGCTTTATAACAAAGTGAATCAGTTATACATATACAATATGTTCTCATTTCTCTTCCCTCTTGCATCTCCCTCCCTCCCACCCTCCCCATCCCACCCCTCTAGGTGGTCACAAAGCACCGAGCTGATCTCCCTGTGCTGTGCGGCTGCTTCCCACTAGTTATCTATTTTACATTTGGTAGTGTATATATGTCCATGACACTCTCTTACCCTGTCACATCTCACCCCTCCCCCTCCCCATATCCTCAAGTCCATTCTCTAGTAGGTCTGTGTCTTTATTCCCGTCTTGCCACTAGGTTCTTCATGGCCTTTTTTTTTTTTTTTCCCTTAGATTCCGTATATATGTGTTAGCATACTGTATTTGTTTTTCTCTTTCTGACTTACTTCACTCTGTATGACAGACTCTAACTCCATCCACCTCATTACAAATACCTCCATTTCATTTCTTTTTATGGCTGAGTAATATTCCATTGTATATATGTGCCACATCTTCTTCATCCATTCATCTGTCGATGGACATTTAGGTTGCTTCCATGTCCTGGCTATTGTAAATAGAGCTGCAATGAACATTTTGGTACATGACTCTTTTTGACCTATGGTTTTCTCAGGGTATATGCCCAGTAGTGGGATTGCTGGGTCATATGGTAGCTCTATTTGTAGTTTTTTAAGGAACCTCCATACTGTTCTCCACAGTGGCTGTATCAATCTACATTCCCACCAACAGTGCAAGAGTGTTCCCTTTCCTCCACACCCTCTCCAGCATTTATTGTTTCTAGATTTTTTGATGATGGCCACTCTGACCGGTGTGAGATGATATCTCATTGTAGCCTTGATTTGCATTTCTCTAATGATTAATGATGTTGAGCATTCTTTCATGTGTCTGTAGGCCATCTGTATATCTTCTTTGGAGAAATGTCTATTTAGATCTTCTGCCCATTTTTGGATTGGGTTGTTCGTTTTTTTGTCATTGAGCTGCATGAGCTGCTTGTAAATCTTGGAGATTAATCCTTTGTCAGTTGCTTCATTTGCAAATATTTTCTCCCATTCTGAGGGTTGTCTTTTGGTCTTGTTTATGGTTTCCTTTGCTGTGCAAAAGCTTTTAAGTTTCATTAGGTCCCATTTGTTTATTTGTGTTCTTATTTCCATTTCTCTGGGAGCTGGGTCAAAAAGAATCTTGCTGTGATGTATGTCATAGAGTGTTCTGCCTATGTTTTCCTCTAAGAGTTTGATAGTGTCTGCCCTTACACTTAGGTCTTTAATCCATTTTGAGTTTATTTTTGAGCATGGTGTCAGGGAGTGTTCTAATTTCATACTTTTACATGTACCTGTCCAATTTTCCCAGCACCACTTATTGAAGAGGCTGTCTTTTCTCCACTGTATATGCTTGCCTCCTTTATCAAAGATAAGTTGACCATATGTGTGTGGGTTTATCTCTGGGCTTTCTATCCTGTTCCATTGATCTATATTTCTGTTTTTGTGCCAGTACCAAACTGTCTTGATTACTGAAGCTTTGTAATATAGTCTGAAGTCAGGGAGCCTGATTCCCCCAGCTCCATTTTTCGTTCTCAAGATGGCTTTGGCTATTCGGGGTCTTTTGTGTTTCCATACAAATTGTGAAATTTTTTGTTCTAGTTCTGTGAAAAATGCCTGTGGTAGTTTGATAGGGATTGCATTGAATCTGTAGATTGCTTTGGGTAGTAGAGTCATTTTCACAATGTTGATTCTTCCAATCCAGGAACATGGTATATCTCTCCATCTATTTGTATCATCTTTAATTTCTTTCATCAGTGTCTTATAATTTTCTGCATACAGGTCTTTTGTCTCCTTAGGTAGGTTTATTCCTAGATATTTTATTCTTTTTGTTGCAATGGTAAATGGGAGTGTTTTCTTAATTTCACTTTCAGATTTTTCGTCATTAGTGTATAGAAATGCAAGAGATTTCTGTGCATTAATTTTGTATCCTGCTACTTTACCAAATTCATTAATTAGCTCTAGGAGTTTTCTGGTAGCATCTTTAGGATTCTCTATGTATAGTATCATGTCATCTGCAAATAGTGACAGCTTTACTTCTTCTTTTCCGATTTGGATTCCTTTTATTTCTTTGTCTTCTCTGATTGCTGTGGCTAGGACTTCCAGAACTATGTTGAATAATAGTGGTGAGAGTGGGCAACCTTGTCTTGTTCCTGATCTTAGTGGAAATGGTTTCAGTTTTTCACCATTGAGGACAATGTTGGCTGTGGGTTTGTCATATATGGCCTTTATTATGTTGAGGAAAGTTCCCTCTATGCCTACTTTCTGCAGGGCTTTTATCATAAATGGGTGTTGAATTTTGTCAAAAGCTTTCTCTGCATCTAGTGAGATGATCATATGGTTTTTCTCCTTCAATTTGTTAATATGGTGTATCACATTGATTGATTTGCGTATATTGAAGAATCCTTGCATTCCTGGGATAAACCCCACTTGATCATGGTGTATGATCCTTTGAATGTGCTGTTGGATTCTGTTTGCTAGTATTTTGTTGAGGATTTTTGCATCTATGTTCATCAGTGATATTGGCCTGTAGTTTTCTTTCTTTGTGACATCTTTGTCTGGTTTTGGTATCAGGGTGATGGTGGCCTCGTAGAATGAGTTTGGGAGTGTTCCTCCCTCTGCAATATTTTGGAAGAGTTTGAGAAGGATAGGTGTTAGCTCTTCTCTAAATGTTTGATAGAATTCACCTGTGAAGCCATCTGGTCCTGGGCTTTTGTTTGTTGGAAGGTTTTTAATCACAGTTTCAATTTCAGTGCTTGTGATTGGTCTGTTCATATTTTCTATTTCTTCCTGGTTCAGTCTTGGCAGTTTGTGCATTTCTAAGAATCTGTCCATTTCTTCCAGGTTGTCCATTTTATTGGCATAGAGTTGCTTGTAGTAATCTCTCATGATCTTTTGTATTTCTGCAGTGTCAGTGGTTACTTCTCCTTTTTCATTTCTAATTCTATTGATCTGGGTCTTCTCCTTCTCACAGTTTTATTGGCTGTAAGTCCAAGATCAAGGCGTTGTCAAGTCTGGTTTCTCTGGAAGCCTCTTTACTTGGCTTGGAAATGCCCATCATTTTACTGTGTCTTCACATGGCCTTTCTATTTTTAGACAACACGATCTTATACATAGAAAATCCTATGAAATCTACAGAAAAACTATAAAACTAACAAGTTTGGCAAGGTTGCAGGACACAGGATCAATATACAAATATCAATTGGATTTCTAGATACTAACAATGAACACCCCCCACATCCAAAATTAAGAAAACAATTTCCTTTAAAATAGCATCAACAATAGTAAGATACCTAGGAATAAATTCGACAAAATAATTTCACATCTTGTACTCTGCAAACTCTAAAACATTCTTAGAAGAAATTAAACACCTAAATGAAGGGAAGAACATCATATGTTCTTAGATTAGAAGACTAAAACTTTGAGGGTGATAATAGTACCCAGTTGATCTACAGATCCAACACAATTCCTATCAAAACCATAGCTTTTTTTTTTTTCAAAATTGACAAACTGATCTAAAATTTAAATGGAAATGCAAGGGACTCAGAATAGCCAAAGTGATCTTGTAAAAGAACAACAAAGTTGGAGAATTCACATCTCCTGATTTCAGAACTTACAATAAAGCGACAGTAATTAAGACAGTTAGGTACTATCGTAAGGATAAACATATAGGTAAATCAAATAAAATTGAGAGTCCAGAAATAAACCTAATGAACCCTTACTTTATGGTTAACTAAATTTCAACAAGAATATCTAGATAATTCAACATGGAAATAACAAAATTTTCAACAAAAGTGTTTCAACGAAAGTTGGAACAACTGGATATCCACATGTAAAAAAATAAAGCTAAACCAATTATTTGTATCTTACACACAAAATGGATCACAGACCTAATTGTAAAAGCCAAATTTATAAAACTCCTGGAAGAAAACATAAGAAATATAAGAACAGATGTTTATGATCTTGGCTTTGGCAATACTTCCCTACACAGAACTCCAAAAGTACAAGGAATGAAAGAAATAATTGATAAATTGGACTTAATCAAAATTAAAAGTATTTGTGCTGCTAATGATACTATCAAAAAAGTAAACAATCCACAGAATGGAAAAAATATTTGAAAATTATATGTCTAATGATATGTAAAGAAATGTGTATATAATATGTAAAGAAATATATAAATAAATTCTAAAACTGAATAATAAAAAGTTAATCCAATTAAATTGGGCAATGAATCTGATTAGACATTTATCCATAGAAGATATGCAAGTAGCTATAAGCACATGAAAAGATGCTCAACTTACTATCCACTAGGGAAATGCAAATGAATGCCATGATGTGACACAACTTCACACCCACTGAGAGAACTATAAGACTAAGTCATATTAAAAAATAGCTAATAACAAGTGTTGGCAAGGATTTGGAGAAATTGGAACCCATATTCATTTCCAATAGAAATGTAAATGGTATAGCTGCTTTGAAAAATAGTTTGGATGTTCTTCTAAATGCTAAGCAGAGAGTAACCATGTGACCCAACAGTTCCATTCCTAGGCTTATACCCAAGAGAAATGAAGACATATGTTTACACAAATATTGTAGACAAATGTTGCAGACAAATATTCCATAGCACCATAATTCATAATAGTCAAAAGTGGAAATATCTCAAATATCCAATGATGAATGAACAAATATGGTATATTCATATAGTAGAATATGTACATGGTATTTTCCAGTGCTGATCTAATTTTATTCTTATATGCTTTTATTTTTATAAAAGTTTTAGAAAGCATAGAGTTCTGTGTTTGGTTTACAAATTGTCTTTTGTTATCACAAATCACTATGATTAATTTATTAAATATATCCTGTTCCTCACCTTCTTGAGAATACCTACTTTCTGGAGTTTAGAGCTCTAGAGCTCCATATCCTCTATTTTCCTTATTCGTTATAATCCCTTGAAGCATTTTATATGTTTTTTTTTTCTTTTTCGCTGCATTCTATCATGCCTTTTAATATGCATACCCCATAATACTATTCTGATTTTTTTCAGTATGAGTTATGCTCTTAATTTATCTTCAGTGTATTTTTGTATTCTACTATCATATTTGGGTTTACTTGAATTCCTCTATACTCTAAAACTGAATCAAAACAGTTTTCTGAGGAGAATTCTGGTACTTCCAATTGGTAAGCCTTTGAATCATCCCTGAATGATGGACCATAGGTGATATCCTTAGAATATATTTATGCATTATGAGGAGCTACCCTATCAAACTTATTACTGTATCCATTATAAAAATATTGTTGAGGGCATCATTTAATGAACGTGCCTGCATTCTTTGATGAGTTCATCAGTTAAAATCCTCCCTTATACTAATAATATAATTGTGTGTTTTTTTTCTTAACTACTTGGTTTGAGTGCATCTCAAACATTCTCAATTATACAAATGAAAAGAAAAATGTCCTTTGCTTGGCTGTTTGAAAGCTTAAAACTAAAAGTGTGCCTCAGCATTAGTGAGTTATAATAGCATGCATTTGGTATATTCTTGGTTCCATTTTCTCCCCTTGATGTTTATCTTATTTCTCTCTATTTTAATTTAGACCCTTTTGCCAAATTTTATTTATCCTTGTAAGCTGGCTTAAAACTTTCCTAGAAAAAATTAAAAAATATAAATAAATCAAATTTAGAGTGGAAATTAAATCTGGCTCAGGCATGCTTTTGCTTCTTATTCTTTTTTTAAAATTTTTTATTGTAGATTAGTTGACTTACAATGTTGTGTTGGTTTCAGGTATACAGCAAAGTGATTCAGTTATACATATACATATATCCATTTTTTTTCAGATTATTTTCCCATATAGGTTATTACAGAATACTGAGTAGAGTTCCCTGTGCTATACATTAGGCCCTTATTAGTTATCTATTGCTTGCTTTTAAAATAATGAACATGTGTGCTTTATAAAGAGTGGTAACTTTATTACTTAATAAAAATAACAATACAAGATAATAAGTTTTCTAGAAGTCCACTGTAATCTGGGAGCCCTTAAGTTTTGGGTTTTTTTTAAACATCTATTGACCTCTATCTCTAGTATTCTAAATATAATTGATCTTGGTTAATAGCAGCCATTTCTCAATGCTAAAAGCTCAGCTATTAATTTTGTACTTGTATAAAATTCTCTTGAAATATTGTACTTTCTGTTTCTTTTTTAAAATTTTTAAAAATTTTATTATTATTATTTTTTTACATCTTTATTGGAGTATAATTGCTCTACATTGTTGTGTTTGTTGCTGCTGTATAACAAAGTGAATCAGCTATATGTATACATATATCCCCATATCCCCTCCCTTTTGCATCTCCTTCCCATCCTCCCTATCCCACCCCTCTAGGTGGTCACAAAACACTGCACTGATCTCCCTGTGCTATGTGGCTGCTTCCCACTAGCTATCTATTTTACATTTGGTAGTGTATATATGTCAATGCCACACTCTCACTTCATCTCAGCTTACCCCTCCTTGTTTCTTATTCTTATTTTCTGCATTTTATATATTGACACTTTTGCCTTTTGTATAGTCTATTTAAAATAGGAATTTGAGAAATCATGGCAGGCTTGCCATATTGCCTTCTTGATTTTCAACATTTCTCTACTTTAAAGGACAAGGTTATTATTGTAACCGTGAATTCATAGACACTTGATATTTCTTCTATACAGAAAATTATTTTAAAATTCAGCGTATTATAATTGACATTTCTACTTGAATATTTATTTTGTGTCACCATAGTAGCCAAATTTTAAATACTTTGTTTTTGTAAATATGAAGTAGATTTTATATTTTTCCAAAATGTTCCTTAAATTTTTTACTTATTCAGAGTTTACATGTCATCTTTAAATTATTAAATCTTGAATTTCAATAGGAGATTTTGAGCCCTATTACCATTTATGTTTGAATATGGGAACTGCAATTTAAAAATCTTGGTTATCAAACTAAAAGTGCTTCCAAGGTTAAATATTAATCAACTTATGCCAAATATATTATAAAGAAAACTATGTCAAAGGGGGAAATGAGAAACAACTTACTTCTAAAGCAAAAGAGATGCTATCCTGAATATTTTTTAAATGCCTTGAGAAGGTACGAACGCAATTTAAAAGCTGCTGACTTGCGTGGAATGCTCTGGAGACCTTTTGAACAGGAGAAGCCTTTGTGAAAGGGTCATGTGACCTGTGGTCCTTCTCGAACTGAAACAGGCCAAAGATGCAAGGGGGAGCTTAAAGATGAGATGACTGTGTCTGTGCGTGGGTATCCCTCCAAGAGCACATACATGTTAGGATAAAAAAAAGTCTATGACATGTGAAGAGACAAAAAGTCACTTAGTGTAATTTTTTTGAAATCCCAGTTTTCATAATTCTTAGAAGAATAAAGGGAAATAAAGATCATTTGCAAAGATTGCCACTGGCCACAGGTACTGCAATCGAAACGAGAAGTACTGATGTGTGTGAAGCAGTCATTGCATGAACCTTTTCTTTGATATAATATGATCAGCTTATCTTATTCTAAACTAGAATATATTAATGGTTCACAACATTTTAAGATTCAGGTGACTCCTCTGACTCACGCAGTACAACTCATGAATAAGAAATATGTGCCAGTTCATGTCACCTAACTATATATATATATTCAGTGAAAGATGCTTTGGTCACTTCTGATCCAACATTATATATTTTCATGTCATCTGAATAAAGGCTACATTTTGTTCACACATGTAAGGCTTGTACTCAGTGAAGGAGCATTATACAGCAAAGATTTGCTAAAGGAGCAGAAAGAAAGAAACCATCTTAATTAATGTCAGTTTTAGAAAATAACCTGAATCTGCTGTGTAGCATTTCCCCTGAATATAGGAGTACAGGCATCTCTGTACATATATTTGTGCACCTTTAATTCTGTCAGACTCAAACTTGCTTTCATACACCTCATCATGTAATCAAATAAAGGGCACATGTAGGCATGATAAACAGTATTTGGAGTTAAATGTTCGGTGACAATATTCTTTCAATCCTACAGTTGATACGTATTTGCTTTGATGAAAAAGTTTAAATACCGAAGACCTCATAGCGCAAACAAATATATATTGAAAGTGAACAGTGGCGATCATTTTGTCAAAATGTTTTTTAACTCATTAGATTTTCAGTATTGGATGAATAAAAGTTGGACATTAAAAAGTTGAGTGGTGCCCCTGCCTCCAGAAAAGACTGTGTATATTTGTAGGCACTATTTTCATACAACTTGAACTCTCTCATCATTCTGTCCTGTAGATGTTAGTAAACTATCTGAAGAAAGTATCAAGAGTTGCTCAGATTTCCTTAGTTCTCATTCAATATGGCTATCTGAAGACAAGGCCAAAGAGACCCTATTTCAGAAGATAATGGATGGAAAGAAGTTGTAGGGAACCATTTATTTAAGTTCAGGTACTGCAGGATATATACTTGTCAAGGAGAGGGATGTGGAGGAGTGATTTAACAGTTTGCAATCTACGGAACAACTAAGACAGAAATACATGGGAAGGTGTAGGAAGTAACGGCTTACTTTGAATAAGGTGAAGATTTAAGAATGGATTCTAAGGGAAAATGTGAGGCAGAAGATGGGATAACATGCCATTAGTTAACTACTAGGGGCTACATAGGATATTTTAAAGGGCAGAGAAAATAGGAGACTGTGATGTGGCAGAAGGACAACAAAGATAAAGAGAATTAGAGCAGAAAAATGAATGCTTTATGACACAGAACAAATTATTCATAAAAGCCAATTTTGGATTACCCAACAGAAAGAAGCAGCATGTGCCTAAGGCACCCACAAAACAGCTACACCAAAAAGAAGGATAAAGGGCAAAAAGAAAAGGGAAAAATAGAGAAAGAAAGATAGAATTTTAAAAGAATTTTATATTCTAAGTAAACAGAATAACATCAAAGGGATTTTCATAGACAAAAATCGAGTCTTGATGGGCTTTCTTATACACATCGTTTATTGTTTTTAACTTTTGAATGTTGAATTATGTGTGGGAGGAGTTTATTTTTGTGTGTGTGATTAAGGCCTTAAAACTCACAATCTGACTCTAATCAGAAAAGATAAATAGGAAAGAAAAGTGTATCCATCAGAGACTGAGGTTAGGCACGGAGGCTTCTTAGAAGGGCGTAGTCTTCCACTCAAATTTGGAAGGAACAAAAAATAGGTGGATTATTGGAGAAGAGTCTAGAGGGAATTTAATTCTGAGGAGTAGCATGAAAAAAAAAACAATTAGCAATAAATAAGACACGAGTGAGGGTCTGTAAGAAAAGAAAAGATATTAACTAGAAAAAGAATATGAAATTTACTGGCCAGGAAAACCAGGCTGAAGTGATATTAGGGAGAAAAATAAGTTTGGGAAGACAAAGAAACTAGACTAGCCCAAAAAATTTTGAAAGAAAAGAAAGCAAAAACTGAAGAAGTCACACTACCTGATTTTAAGACTTACTATGTACTACAGTAATCAAGACTGTGTGGTATTAATGAAATAATAAATGCATAGGTCAGTGGAATAGAATAGAGAACCCAGAAACAGACCCACATAAATATAGTCAACTGATTTTTTACTTTTCTCCATTGAATTGCTTTTGTGCCTTTCTCAAAAATCAGGTATTTTGTTTGTTTTTATTTGTAAATTTTCATCAAACAGTGATCCTACACCTCAGCAAACTCTCTGACAAAGGATGTGAATCCAAAATAAGTAAAAAACTTTCAACAGAAAATGAACAGTAAGAAAACAATCCAATTAGAAACTGGGCCAGAACATGAACAGATACTTCAAAGAAGATATACAGATGGCAAATAAGTACAATCGACCCTTTAAAAACATGGGTGTGAACTGTGCAGGTCTACATATACACGGATTTTTTTCAGTAAATATCTACTGTGGTACTGCATAATTCACAGTTGGTTTACTCTTTGGATTTGGAGGGTCGACTTTAAAGTTATACGTGGATTTTCGACTGAGCAGGGGTTCATGCCCCAACCCCTACATAGTTCAAGGGTCAACTATACATGAAAAGATGGTCAACATCATTAACCATTAGAGAAATGCAAATTAAGACCATGATGAGATACTGCTAGACACCTATTAGAATGGCCAAGATAATACAAAAATACTAACAGTTCCGAATTCTGATGAGCATGTGGAGAAACTGCATTTCTTGTGCATTGTGACAGTAATGTAAAATAGTTTAGTTACACTGGAAAACAGTTTGGCAGTTTTTAATAAAGTTAAACATACACTTACCATACAACCCAGCAGTAGTACTCTTGGGCATTTATTCTAGAGAAATGAAGACTTATGCTCACACAAAAACCTATACATGAATGTTCACTGCAGCTTTATTTGTACTATCTCCAAAATGGAAACAAACGAAATATCCTTCAAGGAGTGAATATATAAGGAAACTGGTATACCTATACAATTTACTATTATTTAGCAATAAAAAGGGTTAAGTACTGATACACAAAATAGTTAAATGAATCTCAAGGGCATTTCACTGAATGAAAAAGAGCCAACCTCAGATGTTCACATACTGTATGGTTCAATTTATATAACAATTTTGAATTGACATTTATAGTAATGGAGACCAGAACAGTGGTTGCCAAGGGTCAGAGTTGGGGGGAAGAGTGTGATCATGAAGGGGTAACCTGAGGGAGTTTCCTTATGATGATGGAACAGTCTGTATCCTGATTACAGAGGTATAGAGTTACATTGGTTACTCTAATTTACATGTGTGATAAAATTTCATAGAACTACACACACACACGAAAATGCATGTAGTAGAAACTGGTGAGATTTGACTAAGGTCTGTGCTTGTGTTACTAATACTGTACCAATGTCAGTTTCCTAGTTTTGATAATATACAATAGTCGGATATTATCATTGAGGGAATCTGGGTGAAGAGTACATGAAAGCTGTTCATTCTTCAATTTATTCTGGGTAATTAAACGAATTCAAAATAAAAAGGTATAAAAGAGTAATAGGAATCATCTAAAATTTACTAAGCAGAGAAGCAAGGATACTCTAAAATTACTCCAATAACCTATTTATAAGAATTTCTCCAACAATATATTTTTAGGAATTGAGACAAGAAGTTAGACTCCACTTTCTTCTAAGAATGATCATAAAAGTCCATTTAAGTACCTAGGTCAACTGAAGAAGTATGAATTCTATAATATAAAATAGAGCTAAAATACAACTTTAATACTACATTCACATTTGCAAGGAGATGATTATAAGAGAAATATGGGGTTAGAAAGAGGATATATTGTTTGAAAACTGGTTGCCATTATTCCTCTCCCTAAATGCACACTTTTGTGTAGTCACTTCTTACACTGATCCTGGTCTTGGCCATGTGATTTGCTTTGGTCAATGGGACAGTTGCAAGCAGAAGCTTGAAAAAGAGGCTTGAACACAGGGGAGAAAGGAGTAGGGAGGGTGTTAGGGATTTAAAGATAGAGGAGAAAGGAATGAAATATTCATTTTGTATGGTAAAAAGTTAATTGACAGAGGAAATGCAGTAGGATTCAACTTGTGAGTTGAGGTTATAAATATAAAGTGAGACCAGTCATCATGATTCTGGTGCGCGTGTGTGTGTGCGCACACGCGTTTGTGTGTGTGTGTTTCCTATCCATGCTCAGCTCACCAGGTGTAGGTAGAGAGTAGGCAGAGAACTGGTTTAAACAGAGTTGGGGTGTTGACAGGCAAAAAATGTGGAGGAAGAGAGGACCAAGGGATTTGCAGCTGTGTGGGAAGGGCAAACCACTGTGAGGGACCTTGGATGTCACTCTGGGTAAGAAAGGAGAAACAGGAAGGCTGTTATCAGGGCAAGAGAGAAAACAGTGGAGACAATAAGTTATCAACACCTCTGGACTCAAAGAATTGTTGGAGCAGGTGGTATTAGAGGATACAAGCCAGGGAAGCGGGGTGGGGAATGGTACGCACAGAGCAGAAAACCTAAAATCGAGATTTTAAAGTTGTTGGAAGTAAGGAGGTGAAGAAACTGGAAGTCCAAGGTGTTAGATGAATTTTCTGCTTGGATACCGATATTGCATTCCATGAACACAGTAAGCCATGTGATAAATCATTTCAAACGTGATGGGTAGGACCATACAATGATGGAGTGGCTAATGGTATGGTCTCAAAGCATGTGCTTCTGTGGTTTGTGAGGAGGCGGGAGGAAAGAAAGTGATCTAGAAGTGACAATGAAGAGCACGGAGGGGATGTAAATCATTAATTTATACATTAATTTTAAAAATGTTTATTACTTTCCCAGTATGTTCCAAGCTCTGTTTGAGTACTGGGAACAGATCGGTGAACAAACTTCCAGGTCCAGTGGTGGGAAAATTTGTGTCAGTATTCCAGAAAAATTTAACTTTTGCATATATATATGATAAATGTGTATAAAACTCAAACACATTTTATGTATGTACCTCTAAGACAGGGTCTAGTGATCACTAGTTATTATGAGTTGTAAATCTTTTGGAAAGAATTAAGGGGAAGTAGTTACAGGATCCATTAGAAAAGGAACTCCGTCTCCTCAAGGGAGACCAGTTTAAGTAGAAAGATAAAGAGTACAATGAAGAGATGGAGGATATAAAATATTTTGCTAACGACAGGCAGTGGATTCCAAAGCATACAGTGGAAGGGAGATCAGAGATGAGTGAGAAATCAAGGCTGATTGGTGGATATATGGGCAATAACTAGAATATAATGGCTGTTTTTATTGAGGTGATCCAAATAAACAAAACTCTCAGTCATATGGGATTAATCCCAATAGCCTCTTAAGGGAAGATAATCAATTCCAGCTTGGGGATTGGGTTCTTAGATAGAGTTTAGTGATAGGAATATGAACATAGGTAGTAAGAGCCATGATAATTCAGATAATGAAGAACTAATTTATTGTTGGGAGCTATCACTGAAAACTTCAAGTCTAAGACATCATAGTCGGCTTAGATATGATTAAGAGGAAATGAGAGCAAGGAATAGAGGTGGTTACATAAATAATTACCACATATTTGCTGGTTAATGTTATTTGTGTAAGAGATTTACAATCCATGATGAATATTAAGTACGTAGGCAGTACCTTTGAGGTGTAGATATATAATTTATTGTTACAGGTTTGCATATACCTATGATATATTAACTTGCATTTGTGCAACAGTGAAGCAAAGTTCAAAGTAAAGTTAAATTTACTCTGGAGATACTGACATTAATATTCTCTAAAAAGTGCATTTAATTTGTCACATGATAACTATAGAAATAGACAATGAAATGAATTATATAACACCTCTAAAATTGGAAGCATCAGATGCTTTTATAAACTTGTCAGACATTGGATCAAAGATAATCAAGAAAAAAATGTCAAATGTCCACTTTCTTTTATAGCAGCCATGGCTTCACATAAAGATATCTTTTGTGTTTCTAGGCTAAAACACTGCACCTTTTAGAAAACATATTTAGATAATCACCATGAATTTCCAACAGTAACTTTAAGTCTTAAATTTATGGGTAAGAAAGTTTTACTTGGACATGTATTCAGACAATAACACATACAATTACTATAACTAACTCATTCGACATCTTTAGTTTTTAAATGTCCTGAATTACTTAGCATAAGAAAAAACAAGTTTTGGATCTCTTTGTATCTGTCTGTATACTTAGGAAATCACATAATATAGGTATGCATCTTTCTAACCAGAAGTAAAAGAATTAAACATAAGCAGGGTAGGATACAACAGACACATCTTAGTATAATTATTTCTATTTGTTATTACTGAATAGCATTTTAGACTGTTTCTTGCTAATGCGTATTATCCTAAAATCCATCATATTCTTCCTTTTGCAAAGCAAAAAACAAACTGACACCATAACCCCAAACCAAATTGAAATGGAACCATCACAGGAGAGTTCATTCTTCATGTGAAAACTGCTCTAAACTATCATAATTGGATGGTTTATGTGCGATGGATACCTACAGGCTACTAATAATACTCAAATACCAATAAAAAAATTATCTTTGGAAAGATGACAGACTCAGCACCATTTTTAATATCCACGTCATTGGTGGCTTATTACCCCGATGGTTCTACTTATTTCCAAGAATGGAGAACTAGTACGCACTCACAGCATCTCAGAAAGCCAGTCACCCTCAGTGATAGTTGCTTTGCATCTCTAGAGGTAAGGAGTTAATATTGTGATCAATGACCAGGTTAGAGAACTTGTCTAATAATTTATAAATTGTAGAAAACCAGCAACACCTTCTTCTATACTGTAAGCTCCAGTAGGGCTAGGCTTTGTTTGTCCAATTCAGTGCTGTATCCCCAACTCCAGGGATAAGAGTTGCTAAATGACTGGTAAAAATTGAATAAATGAATAATCAATTTTAAAGATAGAAAGCAATTTGTAATAATTCCATGGGCAAATCTACTAAATGATTCAAGAAATTATGGGCCAAATCAGAAGAGATGACTTTTCTCAAAGGTGAAATCCTGCTAGAGGCAATGCTTCCTGCAGGATCCATTCTAGGTTAAGAGGTAACCGAAGGCCAGACCAGAGAATAATCATTTCATGTTCCTTGACTGAAGAAGGTCTGGTTCATTTCCTACCCAGGACACACGTTAACAAGTTCTGCTCTTATTGATACATGTTAATATTTTGTACAAACTCATGCCAGATACTATGAAGAAACAATATTTAAAATTTCTATGAAAAAATGTCCCTAGTGTTTTAAGAGAACAAATTCAATTTTATTACCTAAATAGGAAGTATTTCCCATCTCACAACATAGTTTTATATAAGAAAGTAGTTTAATTCTACCTAAATTTTTATTGCTTGCTATTTTTATATCAAACAGTTTACATCTTTTGATATGATGCACTTGGACATCCAATTCATTTCAATAACAACTGAATCAAAACTTAGACTTTCCTTTAAATGAAAACCATTTCAGTAATTCCAAAACAATGTTTCAGGGACATGGTAACACTTAGTATTTTCTGTCTCCAATAAATGGTTGTGAAACAAATTGGGTTTTGGAGTCATACAGAAAGCATAAGTAAGTAAGTAAGTAAGTAAGTAAGTAAATAAATAAATGCAATTTAGATTAGATGATATTTAAAATATTTGAGATACTCAAACATTTATGCACTGCTTTAATACTAGTATATGTATATACATCAACATTTCGATATACACACACAAACACATGTAAGCATACTATACATATGATCAAACCTTAAATATAAACATATATGTGATTTTAGTTTTTTACCTTATGGGTACTATGCCCATATATCTTTTTAACATGTATGGATGAGGAAATACATCAAACCCTTTTAGTCACTATTACTGAGGAGCACTAAGACTCATCTATTGACTAGATTCTTTTGGGCAGGGGTGGAGAAGGAGTGTTGCATCTTTTATATGTCAAAGTGTTTACTTTGATTGGCACTAGTAGAGTAATAATATATCATGTTGTAAAACACATACATTCGCTCTTTAGAACACCTTTAGTTTCATCTGTACTCATCCAAATTATTTCTAATATACAGTTCAGTTAGTTTGCAAAATAATAAACAGAAGGTGTACCGTATTTACTGAAAGTTAGATACAAATTATATAACTCATTTATATGAAATAGTGTTTGTTTTATAAATGTAAAGAGCTAAATGATAAATTTGTAATGACATCTATCTCTTTTATTGATCAGTTTCTATGTACTGATGTAAAAGAATGCTCACATCAAGTTTACTGAAGTGGACACTGCTGCTTGAAGCATTCTTCATGCAAACACACAAAGCCACACTGAAAAATCAAGAAGCTCTCTCACAACCAATCAATGTATAACTTGCTAAATGAAATCTGCACTTTAGCTTTAATATATTTTTCGTCATAAGTAGACATTTCTTTAATAGTGCTTATTAATTATGCACTGTTTTGGAAGGAACATGACAGTGAAAATAATATGCTATTTTCTTTTTTTATCATTTTTGTGCTTATCTATGTATTTATATTCAATAATACTCAGCTATCACTTAAAGCCTGTATTTCAAGAGAAAATTATTCATTTGAATATAAATGGAAATCCAAGAAGATGTAATAATTGATTTACTATCTGTGGAACAGGATAAATTGATCACAACAGGTCAATTTTAGAATGTTACCATGTCTTTTAATATAACATAATTATGTTTCAATCATTGCTCTAGCAGTCTATTAATATATACCTTGGGTGCCTTTTCAAATATAAGAAGGGAAGCTGGGGGGTTTTACAATACAAGACGGTATTAATGTACCAATAATCCATGCCCTTGAGTCTTAATACTTCCTACATTATTATGCTTTAAAACCATTAATATTGTACAATATGTCCTTCATCTTTAATATATCCAATTTTGCATATGTATCATAAAGGACATGACATATATTATTAACAAAATATATAATAAATACTAACCTCCCTTTTTGTAACTTATTTGGTGCTAGCTCATCATTACTAATTTTGTAGTAAAGAAATAAATTTCTCATAATTTAGAGTTCATGTTGGTGCACTATCTGACCAAAGAAATTAATAGTACCTACTATTAAAAGAGGATAACTCACCATTAAGAGAATCTTAATATTTCACATTTCCTTTTTCTTAATTTTAACTGTTCCCTTTATTTATAGCATTCTGTTTCTCTCATCTCATCCAGGCTGGGGGTTATATTGCCCAATGAATTATTAAATTAAGAAGGAAGCAATGCTGGTGGGCAGGAAGGAGCTCTCAGTTCTCTTTAATGGACTTCACCTGTTAGATAAACAATAAGAAGGCATCCCTCATTCTACAGTATTTCCTGGAATGCCAGTTGATGAATCTGGTTGGAAAAGCCTTTTATAAAGTTCACATTAGTGTTCCAGTGTAAAGAGAATGAGCTTTACGCCTTCCAGGTGTCTCAAAATATAACAGGTGATTTGCTTTCTCCTTCTCTCATAACTCATAACGCCTCAGCAATTCCTAGTGTCTTTATCTTCCAAATCTATCCAGAATACAAGCAATTCTCATTACTGTCACTGTTCCCATCATGGCTCAAACCTTCACTGTCTTTTGCCTGGATGGTTGCAATAGCCTCCCAGCTGCTCTTCCTGCTTTTACCCTTGTCTCCTCAGCCCTCCTCTGTCACAGTTTAATCTAAAAACAGTAACCAGAGTCATCTTGTTAGAGTATAAAACAGATTATGTGACTCTTCTGCTCAAAACTCTCCAGTGTTTTCCCATCTCATTGAGAACAAAGGTCAAAGACATTCAAATGGGCTACAAGGCTGTGTGTTATGTGCCGCATACACGTTTAACTGCCTTATCTCTACTATTCACTTGTCTACTCCAGTCACACTGGCATTCTTGTTGTTCCTTAGTCATATAAGTCCTGCTACCACCATAGGGGAGCTCACTACTCAGAAAAGCTTGGAATGTTCTTCGCCTAGATATCGTCTTGGCTTACTGCCTCACCTACTTCAGATTACCCAAATATCAACTTCACAGTGAGAATTTCCCTGACCATCCTGTTTAAAATTGCAATTCCTTCCTATGCCCACCATTCCTTTCCACATTTCATATTTTATTTTTTCTCTACCAAACTTAACACCCCCAAATACTATATATAATAGTTTATTATTATTATTTTTAATTTGCCTTATTTTCTGCCTCACAATAGAATGTCATCTACATGAGTACAGGAGTTTTTGTCTATTTTGTTCACTGATAGAGCTTAGTGACTAGACCAACGCACAGAACAAAGTATCCAATGCATATCTGTTGGGTCTATAAATAATTTTTGAAAAAAACAAACGTATAAGGTTAACCACAAGGCAGGTACTATTTTGTATCCTATCAGCCTGACTGCAATCAGCAAAACTGATTTTCATCAGTAGGTACAGTCAATGCTACTATGAAATTGAAGTTCTTAGTGTTTTTTTCTATTGTTCAAATGAAATCATTATTATTGAATCAGCTTTCCACTAATGGAGGCACTAATTTACTGTACTTGCATTTTAACAGCTACTTTTATAGGCATTAACTTCCCTGCAAACCAGTTATTTGACTTACAGATATTGCTAATGGCAAATAGGACTTCATAGGCTCCAACAGTATTGCAACAGATGTCAAGGATGAGAAGTGAGAAGGGGCAATGGAAAAAAAAGCAGTTGAATGGCCATCTAATATCAGCACAGAGTTTCTATTACTATGTCATCCAAATAATTTTGATAACATTACAGGGCTTGTAGTAGTTGCCTTATTAATATGTCATGAGGAAAAAAAAAAACATTACCTGAAAAATACTTACAGGGTGCCTATACTGGACTGGGCAGATCAAAGAACTACAACAAACAGAGTGGGAATATAATTTTTCAAATAAAATAGAAATTTATTTTTTAATTTCTGACTAGTCCAGAGAATGCTGCAGGTGAACTGGAGGTAGGGATTGGGGGTGGCTTTACATCAAGCAGGCTGACGATCACACTGTCATTTTCAACGATTGGTTTCTAAGGTTACTCTGGTTATGGTCATTACTATCCCATCCCACCACATGGGAGAAAGAATATGGAAATGGTGCATATCATTTCAACTTATATTCTATTGCAGAGAACTTAGTGACGTAACCACACTTAACTTAAAGTGAAGCTGAGAAACACCACTTAGATAGAAAGCCAGGTGTCCAATTCACATGGAAGAAGGAGGAAGCGAGTTTTGGTGAACAGCTAGCAGTCTCTGCCACAGTTTGGCCTTTTGCGCACCAAATATCTGTGCCGTCCTTCTTTTCACATGTACTGTATTCAGTTACACCCCGCCCCCCCAGAGACAACACAAATTCTCACTCATTTACTGCTTGTATCTCTCAGTCCATGATCTCTGCATGATGCACAATCAGCTCCACTGGGTTGAAAGGTGTCTCTTGTATTCTAGTGACCACCAAATAAAAGACAAGTTTTCTGCCTTCTCTACTATCACAGATACAATGTACAATGATGAAGCAGGGCACAATACTGCAATACAAACTCCAGTATAGAAAGTAGGAAAAAATGGGAAATACACAAGAGTCACTAGCCCAAAGAGTGACAGAATCCTGGGCAGGCGTCGTGAGAAACTTTGCCATTGCACTGAAGTTTTTTGATTGAATCATGCCTCTCTCACTAAGAGGAGCTCTTTGTTTATTATTCTTTGTGGTCTCTGGCTTTGTTCCATGGCCAAGGTTTTTCCTTGTCCATTTTCCTCTATGACCACATCTAAAGTGGGCGTTGTTGTCTGTGACTACCTTCCAAACTATATAACACTAGCAGTCCACTTCCTTTGAATGTAAGTTCAGGGTCCTGAGGACTGTTTTACAGTTTGAAGAGTCAGGAGGTTATTAAGTATAGGCTCATGGTTTCCTTGCCAATACAGTTCTCTCAAAAACAAGGTAGGTTTTCCAATATATTCGCTTCCAGTCAATGGAATGCAGCGGTAACCACAAATTACTTTTCTAAACATAGTTCTTAAACCTTTATTTTTCTCTCAAACATAATCTTGAAGTCATCTGAAACAATACACCTGGATATAAGGGCAGCAGATTTACTTTCCATTGTTTAGCTTCCAGAAGCGGAATTATACAAAGCACTGTTTCCTTCCATCCTTGTTACAAACCACTCAATTCTTGCCTTTGTAATATTGTGTTAAAAGCAGTGGGGGCGGCCACACTTGGTAACATTTTGCTTGTTTCAAATCCTTTCCCCTCAAACTACAAGCTAAGTACAAGCACACGGTCTGTGTTCCAAACCTCAGAGATACAGTGTGGTATAGGCACTCATACAAATACCCAACTACCTTGGGGAGAAAAGCGTCCACGGGCCAACCAGAATATCTTATCTGATATTATAAATTGCAGATGCATTGTACATTCTGTTTCAAAACTGCTGCATTTTTAAATTACTTGTAATCTCACTGAGGGCAGTAATGGAGCCTTAGAATTTTCTAATGTCTATAACACAGTCCAACACTGGTAATTCATTTCATGAATATTTATTGATAATCTTATGCTTTAAAGAAACACAATTTTTATAGTCGACTGAGACATTTTCTGATTTTCCTATCTAATTTTCATCACTTTATAGATTTATGTAGAATAAGACAATTAAATTATAATTTGAATGTGGATGGGAACAGGGAAAGCACTTTCTTCATGTGTATGTGTTGATTTTCTCTATTATTTATGCAACCAAATTGCCATGTGTCAAGAATTCTCTACTTAGGATACAATGGTGTGTGTGTGTGTGCTTTAAGACTGATTTTTAAATGGTTCTGAAGAAACCAGGGGCAGGACAGGAATAAAGAAGCAGATGTAGAGAATGGACTTGAGGACATGGGAAGGGGAAAGGGTAAGCTGGGACGAAGTGAGAGACTGGCATGGACATATATACACTATCAAACATAAAATAGATAGCTAGTGGGAAGCAGCCACATAGCACAGGGAGATCAGCTCAGTGCTTTGTGACCACCTAGAGGGATGGGATAGGGAAGGTGGGAGGGAGATGCAAGAGGGAGGAGATATGGGGATATATGTATATGTATAGCTGATTCACTTTGTTATACAGCAGAAACTAACACACCATTGTAAAGCAATTATACTCCAATAAAGATGTTAAAAAAAGACTGATTTTAAAGCATATATTTGAAAATTAAGGTAGCAATCAATGATTACAAATTAAAACACATGTACGTTTCCACTTTTTTATAAATGATTATTCAAAAGATCATTGAAGTACTACTTTTAATTATTCATAGAAACCTTGTAGAGTGTCAGTGCATCCAGACTAAGAATGCCACAGATATTGTTCAGAGATTCTTATTAGCATTTAGTAAACGTGGGTCTTGATCTGCATTTTTTACATTAATTATGATTTCCAGGTATACAATTTTCTGGTGAGGAGCTAATTAGATGGCCTTAGTAGGTAATATCCAATTCAGGAAGAGTTGTAGGGCTAGGGATATGACACCAACCAAAGGATATTCAAGGCTGAGCCAAGGGTTCAAAGGGAAGGGCAGACTGTAAATACGAAAAGAATATATTCTAAATTCTTCCTTCTCTGGTGAACAGCAGAGTCTATCAATATTTTTTTAATTAAAATCTATGTGGCATTAGGCTCCCCTGGTGGCGCAGTGGTTAAGAGTCTGCCTGCCAGTGCAGGAGACAGGGGTTTGATCCCTGGTCTGGGAAGATCCCACATGCCGCGGAGCAACTGAGCCTGTGTGCCACAACTACTGAGCCTGTGCTCTAGAGCCCACGAGCCACAACTAGTGAGCCCACGTACCACAACTACAGAAGCCCATGTGCCTAGAGCCCGTGCTCTGCAACAAGAGAAGCCGCCGCAATGAGAAGCCTGCTCATTGCCACGAAGAATAGCCCCCGCTCACCACAACTAGAGAAAACCTGCGTGCAGCAACGAAGACCCAACGCAGACAAAAATAAACAAAATAAATAAAACTTTAAAAAATAAAAAAATAATAATAAATTTAAAAACAAAACTATGTGGCTTCAATATAAACGTATGTGACCCAGCATAGCACAGTTTCTACCACCATCATCTTACCAAGGCAAATAACCTCTCCCCTTAAGTCACTAAGCCAGTTCCAATGACCTATAAAATTTTAAGCAAAACACTAGTTTTAGACATATCTACACAGTATGGATCCATGAGCAATCATAAATTACAGCTCAGTGCTTTGATTATAACTTTGAAAGGTCTATCAATAGCCACCAAAGAAACAATCAATCTCTCCCTATTTGTCAATATTTATCCACTACCTCAGCTTCAAAACTGGTATAATTTCTTTGTCTTTGATGATGACGGTGAGCTCTTGACATTCATGGGAAATTTGAAATGTAAAGGATTTTTGGCATCAATCAGAAGCAGTTTTGATCTGTTATATCAATATCTACTGGGTCTCAACTGGAAGACAGTATTTGGATATCAGGGTTATGGAGAAAAGCTTTCAAGTCAGTGTCTGAAATTATTCTAAGTAGGGCTAAGTCTACTGGGAATCCTTTTTTTTTTTTTTTTAAACACAGTTTGATTTAAACACTCTGAATGATTAAGACATTTGAAGATATATTTTAGAATGGACCACAGTCTTCTATTAAAATCCTCATCTAAGCCAAAAGTGATAAAAAATTAAAATTAGATAAATGTTAAAAGTTCACTTATATAAGTCCTAGAGATCTACTGTACAACACAGTACCTATAGATAACAGAACTGTTAGCATACTTAAAAGTTTTCTAATAGGCTAGATCTTATATTAAGTGTTCTTATAAAAATAACAATAATAAAGAGGGCAGGAGGAAACTTTTAGAGGTAATAGATACGTTTATGCATTGATTGTAATGGTTTCATGGGTATATATTTATCTTCAAATTCATCAAGTTGTTTACACTAAATATGCACAGCTTTCTGTATGTCAATCATACTTCAAAATAAAGTGGTTTTAAAAAATTCCAGTAATCTATTATAATAAATATTTATGAAATATGGTTGCATACTATAGAAACATAATAAAATTAAGAATTACATGATTGATTATTCCAGATAACCAAATGGTACACACATGAGTATTAAAACCTATCTTAAATTGTCACTATTTTAGACAGAAATAGGTTTAAAATGTATTATTTAGAGCTATGTTTTCTCATTCAGAATATGACAAACATTATTGATCTGTATCTTTGTAACTCAAGTGGATTATGCTATTTATCCATTAATGCTCTGTAATTGTCAAGGTCTGGACAGGAGACAGAACTTGCACTTAACATTTTAACAGCAAGAATTTAATATATGGGATTGTTAACTATGCATAAAGTTGTTAGCTAGATAACTAAAAAGAGAAAGCAAGAACATTAAGGTATCATGGAGAAAGCCACCGCAGGAAAGAGCTACCACCCATAGGACTGAGTGAACAAAGGGACTGCAGTGGCATTATTGAAACATAAAACCTTGGTGGGGGCACTACGGAGCTGAAACTCAGCCCTCTGAGGAGGGGGCACGTGATTGCTAGTATTGATGTTCCTCATCTTGGAAAAGAGGCCATGCAGAGTTGGGAACACAGAGCTCTGAGAAGGGGCCACCTGTTTGCTGGAACTAATGTCTTGGATGATGGACGGCATGAGGCAGCTGTTTCTGCGAGCACTGGAAAAACTGTCAACTGGATTCAGCTGCTGTGATGAGAACAAACTGCTGTTGCTAAGGTGAAGTGCTGCTAGGGGATGTCCACTGGAACCGCAAGTCCAGAAGCCCACAGGAAGGGAACAGGAAGAAGCAGGCCCCTCTATCTCCTCTAGCCTTGCGGTCCCCTGCAGGCACCCACTATTACCAAAGCCTAATAGAGGGTCAGATGGCAAAGCAAAAATGTGGTTTGCAAAGTTCCTGCTCCAGCATCACAAAAAAGATACAGAAGGGTGAGTTTGGTACTGAGAGAAAATAGCATAATGACTGGCACATGGCCTTAAGAGATAATCAAACTACAGATAGAACAGAGCATACCCTTTCAAGGAACCCTCCCAGGAAACCTGTTGACTTTTCTGTAAGTACCTTACGTGCTCTCTCTTCTAAATATGTCATCCATGATTCAAGGAAGAGTGGGGAAAGTTTGTTAAAGGTACCTGTTTTACCCATGACCCCCAAAACAATAGTGTCCACCTTTAATGCAAGTTCATCTTTCTCTTACAAAATAAATTACAATGGCTCAGTGATAACTGTTCACACAAATTTTGAGGAGTCACTATCACTTATATTTGGAATCTGGGCATGGATTAAAATATTAAAGTGATCAGAAATCTGACTGATGACCTGTAATCCCTTAGTTAGCTGAAGCAATCAGGGTATTTGATACCAGCTCTTTTTATCTTATTTGTATACCTAACAGGGTGGAATAATCATCCAAAAATACATGGATGACAGGTATTTTGATAGCAAAAATACAATAAATTTGTCTGTCTTGAATTAAGATCAAAGCATATGGTATTGTATAGGACTTTGCTTACAATAAATTGGATTAATTCTTACAATTTGTGAATTGCCAAGAAGCATTTAATTTGGGAAATGTTACAATATATCAAAATTTAGTGAAAAGCAAACAATTATTTCTGTCATCTTCATGCCTACTGAACTGTTGGTTTGATAATCCAGAGAGACAGCAGACCTGTGGAGGGGAGAACTAAAAACCTAACTCTTTAAAATAAGTATTTGTCTCTATCTTGCTTAAAACAAACAGCTTTCCAATGAAGCAATTCTAATCTGATTACATAGGATTGATCTTGAACCTACATTTAGAAAGAACTCATTACATCAACAGAGATTAATGGAATTAGAAATGGATTTCACAGAGATTATTTAAGTAACTCTATAGTTTTATAATTAACAGGGTTTTTTTTTTTTAATTTCCCACCGAGGGAAAATTTATCCATGTATGTTTATCAACAGAGAGTGCTAATATTGTTCAAAGTACTTCTTACCTATTAACATCCCAGATTTTGCTAGTTGTATCCAATGAGGAGGAAGCCACAAAATCACCACAGGAGTGCCACGTGCAGGACCATACTGCATGGGTGTGTCCTTCGAAGGTCAAAATGCAATTGCCTTTAGACAGGTCCCATAATTTAACTGTAGTGTCACCACTTGAAGTAGCCAACTTGTTGCCACTATTTGCAAGAACATAAAAAGGTAATCTGTTAAAAAAAATCAACTTGCAGTTAATTTATTCTTATGAATGGTTGTATTCTGTGAATAACGTGTGTGTGTGTTTGTCTGAGTTATTTTTACTTTTAATGACATATCTTTATGCCTGAATCTTATTATCTTATTTGAATCTGCACAATTTGATACTTCCTTATATTGTTTAGTAATTCAAATTGATTAGAGAACTGCTGTTGCACAGTTTCTGTATTAATTCTATATTCTTCCAGATTAATCCACTAAACAGCCCTTTTTTAACACATACTTTGGTTTCAGGGCTATGTTAGGCTCTGTGGATGATATAGCCTCAGAATGATGAAAATTTAGACGTGGGCTAAGACAATTTCAAAAATATAAAACAGTAGGTCAGCATTGTTTATGTTTGTATTAATTAAATGCTGCAGGAGTGCAGTTTGGATGATGAAGAAATATGTGAATCAGAAATGAGAGGGCTTTGGAGCTACATCTTGAGAGATGAAAGATTTTGAAGAGCTGAGTGGTTAAGAATGAGTCACTGGATTTTCCATTTGAGTCATTAGTAGATGTTAAAAAAGCAGTGGCTTTCAAGTGGTGGACCCAAAAGCAAATTTAAGAAATGAGTGGGTGTCCATGATGTGAAAAGAAACATCTAAGTTTTTTTGGTAAAATATCAACTGCAAGAAAATTTCAATGCCATCATCTTCTCCACATCCTTCAGCATTGTTTGCTCCTTCTATGTGTTCTCTTAGTAACTTTTCTCTCACTGAATATAATGAACTGCTTATCTGCCTCCTTCCCTGTGTTTTTGATGGGGAACTGTTTCCTCTCTCTTTCTACAGCATCAAGCATTATGATTAACCAACTGAAGTGCTCATTAAATGCTTTCAGAATGAATAAATATATGAATGAATGAATGAAGTGATGCTATAAATGAAGAAGAAAAGTTGCCCAAAATTTCTAAGACCGTTAATGGCACTTGCATCAAGACAAGCATTTTGCTTGTTTGCTTTTACTTGCTTACTTTTATGCTGAGAGAATTAAACTTTTATGAGCAGCAACCACTGGAGAGGAAGGCTCAGAGATGCTGCCAGAAAAGCAGATTATAGAGTGAAGACGTTCACATTAAAGTGATAAAAGGATATTTATTTCTTTTTCAAATTAGCAGATTTTAAAAATTACTAAAAAACGTACTATATAAGGGTAGTCCTTTACTAACAGGTAGATATTAAAAACTGTCCTTTGCTTTGCAGCTGTTGTTTATCTGTACATGTTTGCCATTACAATTTTTACTTTTAATATTAAAAACTGGACAATACATTTGTCTAAAGATACCGCATTATAACATCACATTGAGGGTTATAGCTTCAAAGTATGAATCTGGGTACGGGCTGGGGGGGACACAGACATTCAGTCCATGACAGTATATAAGTTAAAAATAGGGATGATAGAAAAAAAGAATACAGTTTCCTGGTCAAAATCTCAGAAGAGAATGATATAAAATGAGATACAGGCAACACTCAAAGAATTAAAAGTTGACAATTTACAGAAACTGGAAATTTAAGATGTAGAACCACAGATTCTGGAAGAAAAACATATACCAAGTGGAATAAACAGTGTAAACAAAAAGAAATCTTCACTTAGATAAATTTTAGTCAACTGCAGAGCACCATAGGCAACAATAAAAATAACTAGAAAAATAAGAAGAGAAAAAAATAGAAGGAAACGTTATTTATTTACATAGTGCTTAACACATGCTAGAAGCTCTACTAAGCACGTTATATAATGTGATCCTCACAAGCATCGAATAGTTTGGGCAGCTTTATTATCTTCAAAGCACTTGAACAGTATCACAGAGCTAGTAAGTGGCAGATCTGGAATTTCTTCAAAGAGCCAAGAGAAAATCAGGTTACTTTAGAATTATCAAAAATTTCTCTCAAGACAGGCAAATAAAAATATCCTCAGCTAAACAAAGCAGTTCTCCCCTACAGGAACTACTACGAATGTATTTCAAGCGGGAAAAAAAACGGATCCTAGAAGGAAGATCTGAAATGAAGGAAGGGTGAGCAAAGAATCTGGTAAACATGTCAGTATATCCAAACACTTACATAACATCAATAGGGCTTGAAGAAATTTAAACAAGAAAACAACAGTAATATTGACAATAATATTCCTGTGGAAGATACTGCATTGATAAATTTTAAACTTTATGAAGTCAAGTCTGCATGGTAAAATGTTAAGGGTAACCACTAAAAGAACAGGAATAGAGTACATAACTTCTAGACCAGTACAAAAAACGAGAAATAGGTTTTTTTTTTTTTTAATATCCAAAATAAAGCAAGAAAGGAGAGATACAGCACTAGAATAAGTGGTAGGAATAGAAAACAAACAAAAAAAGACAGTAGAAAAAAATTGAAACATAATAATACCAGTAAATACAAATGACCTAAACAGGAAGTTAAAAGACAAAGATTTTTCAGTTTGGCTAAAAATGAACAAGTTCAGCTACATGATGTTTACATGAGGCACACTAAACTCCTAAGGACATACAAAGGTCAAAAGTAAAAAAAAAAAAAAAAAAAAAGATACCTAGGCTAAAAGGAATGAAATAAAAAGATGAAGTGGCTATATTAATATCAGACAAAAAAAGACCTTAGGGCAAAAATGTGTTATTAGGGATAAAAAAAATCCCTATGTAAATAAATAAAATGATAAAATGTTTCACTCCTAGGAAGATTTTTAAACTAAATTATATAAAAATACTGAATGCATCTTAACTGATAAAAGCGACAATGTTAGCACCATAGAAACAAAAATGACCAATCTACTGTCAAAGTGAAAGATTTATGCACCTCTCTCAATTTATTTTCTAATTCAAAATTCAAAAATACATGGAATCTTTAAGGAATAAAAATTACAACCTTAATGGCCGTATATAAAAGCCTTCACCAAATAACTAGTGACTATACATTCTTCTCAAGTATATATGGAACATTTATAAAAACAGACAATATAGAAAGCCATAAAGCAAGTCTTAACAAATTGAACATATTTGTTATCATAGAGGTTACATTTTTCTCATCACAATTCAATTGTTATAAATGAATAACAAAATCATATATTTTTAAACCTGTATATATGTGAATTTTAAAACAGTTTTAAATAACTTACGTATCAAAGAAGAAATAACAGTGGATATTTTAAAATAATTAGAACTAAATGAAAACACAACATATTAAAACTATGAAGGTGAAATCAAAATAGAATTTTAAAGGCAACTTAATTTCTTGACCTCCTAATAATGAAAAGAATACAGCCTCAAAATTGTTCTGCTAAACACGAGACTTTAAGTTTAGAAAAAATATGCTATCAACTATTACAATGGAAGATCAATAAAGACCAAAGTGGTTCTTTAAAAAAACTAAAATAAATATATCCCTGCTAAGGCTGAAAAAGAAGAAAAGAAAAACGTCCCTCAATATGACAATCTATTAAGCCATACACTAAAGAGATTTTACAAAGGTATAAAATAGTGTCATTCTTTTCATTTTTCTTGGAAATTATATTCATTTTTCATAACAAATGTTATATAAGCATGAGTTTTTTGCAGCTTATAAACAGCCTACAAATATCAAATTTGGTTGGGTCAAGCCAATTTATACTTTACTAACAGTAAGCAAGAATTATCATCTGTTTTTATAAATACTTTATATTTTCTGTAATTGCTTTATTCCTTATTTTTCCATATTCTTTGTGCAAATTATTGACTTTTTCAGACTTTAGCACATAACTGCAGAAATATTAGAGTTTGCTACTGTCAAAAATGACTTCAGTTTTGAGAACTAAATATATTATAGCTTCCAGATTGATGCTAATTACCTGTTTTTACAGAAATGTGCTAATGTGTTTCATTAGAAAGGGGTGGAACAGAACGAAATTAATGCCTCTTCTGTCACAAAATAGGAAGTGGAGAGAGTAGAAACAAGAAGATGTGGTTGGCTTCTCACTCTGGCTCTGCTAGAAGACCTACGCGACCTTGGACAGGCCATTTCACATTTAACACATTTATTTAACACTTGAGAAATTCATTGTCTTTATTTGAAAATATGGATGATATGTTCTGCTCAGTATAATTTAAAGTGTTGTTTTGAAGATCAAATCAAAGAACTTTTATAACAGCACATTTTAAATTCCAGGTATCATTCAAACTTGCGATTATTTTTTTTTTTTTTTTTTTTTTTTTTATATTTTATTTTTTTTGGCTGTGTTGGGTCTTCGGTTCGTGCGAGGGCTTTCTCCAGTTGCGGCAAGCGGGGGCCACTCTTCATCGCGGTGCGGGGACCGCTCTTCATCGCGGTGCGCGGGCCTTTCTCTATCGCGGCCCCTCCCGTCGCGGGGCACAGGCTCCAGACGCGCAGGCTCAGCAATTGTGGCTCACGGGCCCAGCCGCTCCGTGGCATGTGGGATCTTCCCAGACCAGGGCTCGAACCCGTGTCCCCTGCATTAGCAGGCAGATTCTCAACCACTGCGCCACCAGGGAAGCCCACGATTATTTTTTAAAAAAGATTCTCTTGTGATCTCTAGTTAGTTTTTAATGTGAAATTGTTTACCCACATTTCCATAAATAATGGAATGAGATCCAATTACTACCATTATATTGTAGTCTCATCTACCTGTGTCTATCTACTCAATAGGACTATGTGAATTTGTAAAAGGACTATCAGTCACAATGTTCTCAATTACCACAGAATACGCATGTATTATTTTATGTAGCAGAATAACATACAACCAAAATCTAATTAAATTATTTTCTCCCTCTGTGTTTGCATAGGTAAAAGATCTAATTTTGGTTTCACTGAGCTCATAAAATGATGACATTAGGAAAGCTCACATTTAGAATTTACATTACTTGAAAAACGTTGTCACATTTGAGATACATTTTTACTGTCCCGTTTGTGAGAGTCCCCCAAACTTTAAGCTAAAAGTTAAAAGGGCTTCATGCTTTCATACAAGTTACTTTAAACCCTTACTTAGTCTTTGATACAGAGCTGCTTGGCTGCGTTAGGGCTGGGTGTTGAGGGCACTGTGAAAGAGGAAAGTAAGATAAGTACAAGTCCACAGAGAGAATGGTCTTGGTTGGTTTTCTAAAGTAAAGGGTGCCCATATCCAAATGTTCTTGCCTTCACTCCCAAGTGATACACCCTTTTTTGTGCAGGAATCTGGAATCAACCAAGAATCACAAACAAAGTGAACACGGAAGACAGCATTATATGCAGATATTACAGACTCCAGCAGAATCAGAGAGGCAGGATTGAGCATTCAGGAAAGAATAGGCTTTCCCCGGCTGGTTGCAAAACTACTGCCCTTTCTTGGGAGGGTAGATTGCTTGGAGCTCCAGGTTCACCTCTGTCAACTGAGAAACTTCAATGGGATTCTCAGCTCAACCATCGTTTACACAGGAAAGGCAAGATGCTGGCAAGTAGACTCCCTTGCAACTGTCATACAGCGTTTTTTTGTTTTTTTTTTTTGTTTTTGTTTTTTTTTTAATATTTTTTCTAGTTTTTTTTTTTTTTAATAGTTTTTAATACTTTATTTTATTTATTTATTTATTTATGACTGTGTTGGGTCTCTTAGTTTTCGTGTGTGGGCTTTCTCTAGTTGCGGCAAGTGGGGGCCACTCCTCATCGCGGTGCGGGGGCCGCTCTTCATCGCGGTGCGCGGGCCTTTTCACTATCGCGGCCCCTCCCGTTGCGGGGCACAGGCTCCAGACGCGCAGGCTCAGTAGTTGTGGCTCACGGGCCCAGATGCTCCGCGGCATGTGGGATCTTCCCAGACCAGGGCTCGAACCCGTGTCCCCTGCATTGGCAGGCAGATTCTCAGCCACTGCGCCACCAGGGAAGCCCCAGCGTTTTTAAGATATACTATTTATTAGGTAAATGCACGAATGATATACATAATAAGGAAGGAGAGAGTTCAACTGTAAATATATCTGTGTTAATAGAAGCATAGCCTATATCATTTAGGGCTGCATGTATGAACAAGTTTACATATAGCAAGACATCTTGGTACAGAGGAAAGAAAAATATAGAATTACAAAACTACTAACATGTTACTAGTTATTTTTATTCTGTTTTATCCTTTGTATTTACGTTATTGTTTTAGGTTGTAGAAGCAGAAGAATAGAAATTGGTAGGTTAGTTTATGAAACTTTATGTGGAGATTATGAACAATGGTGTCATCTTGGAAATAAGACAGAGATGTCCCCAGAATGCCTTCAAACTTCCAAGTATCAATTTAAATTTGGTGAATTATATATTGTATTATTTAGTTTTCTTATTGCATCCAACATGCTTCTCTGAGTATTCTCCAGTTGTCATTCATATACGTGTACGTATGTGACATATTAAAATTGAATATTTGTGAAAAACATAACCTTGGGTAATTAAGTGATGTTCTCATTCTTTTTTAAATTAAATTTCTATGCATACCTTAGGTTTTTGTCTAGAAAAAATTATTTTCAGGGTATTGAATCTAAATTTTTTCAACTACCTCAAGACCTCTACATTTGATACTTTCCTTATTTTTTTCCTTTCTTTTGGCCCAATGTTCTAGGTGGAACAGAACACACAGTGCAGGGTACAGGCCCTGAGAAGGGCATGACTTGGTCAAGAAGCTGAAAGGTCAGTGTGGGGGGAGGTGGGGGAGGTGGGAGGTAGAGGAGGTGGGGAGCGGAATGGATGGGAGGGGGTAGTGAAGATGTAGAAATGGAGACTTGAGAAGTAGGAGGAGCCAGGCCACTCAGGGCCTTACTGGCAACAGTGAGGTATTTGGAATTTAGCCTAAGTGCTAAGAGATTTCAAGACACAGGAGACTCATTCATCCATTTCACAGTTGGTCACATGCTCCAGACACTGTGCCAGACAACTCAGTCCAGCATTCCTCCATGCTTTTCAAACACACCAACCATGCTCCCCTCTGCACACACTGCCTCTGACGCTAGGATGCCACCCGCTTTGGATATTCCCATGGGTTGGTCCATGACTTTAGTTAAAAACCTTTTCTTTAACTTCACCTTATCATGGAGGACATCTCTGACAATTCCACTGAAAATACTGTATCATCTCAGTTTTTTGCTTCTCCCTTTTCCCCTTCACTGTTTATTTTCTCTATAGCACTTATCACCATCTATTAAGCTATATATCACTTTTTTCATTTATTGTCTCTCTCTGCCAATAGAATGTAACATGGATGAGGGCAGGAACTATTTTCTACTCCCTACCATATCCCCAATGCCTAGCTTTGTGCTTAGCACGTAGGGACTCTCAATAAATAGCTGCTGAACCAATGACTCAATGAATGAAACACAATCACGAATATGACAATGTCGCTGAATCCGTTTTTAATGGATAATTCTTGAGGTTTAGAAATACAAAGAACAATGTAGGCAAATGGATCCTAATGCCCCATTTTACCATGGGATATCTTATTTGGGTATTTATTTTCTCAAAGAAGCTTTATTTCATGGCATGATAAATTATTTCCTTCTGAATTCTGCCTGAGTTATTATATATAAAATTTCAGACCATGTTGAAAACATTATCATACAGCCTCAGGAAAATAGCATTTCCCCCATCCACCTCATACCTTCTTTGGACAGATGCAGGACATAAATAAATTCAGTGAATAAGTAATTAGCTCACTTTTAGTTGCAGAAATGATATATTTTCTATTTCTAGGGAAAAGTCAAAGAGTCTTTGAGTCTTTGGATCATCACAACAGGGGTTTAATAAAGAGTCATGGTAGTGTAACAAATTCTAAGCATTAGGTCTGAATTACACCAGTAGCCTCCTAACTGCTTCTGCCCTCGTCCCTCTACAATCTTTTTTTTCGGTACAGAAGCCTAAAGGATCCTGTTCATGCTGCTCCTCTGCTCAAACCCTCCAATGGCTCCTCATCTCCCAGAGTAAAAGCCAAAATCCTAACTACAAAATAAGGCCCTACACGATCCACCCATCACATGCCTAGTTACCACTAATTTCTTCTCATAGCACTCTCTTCCTCCCTCTCTACTCTAGCTACACAAAGACTTTGAACCCACTGTTTTTTCTTCTGGGAATATTCTTTCTCAGAAAACCAATGACTAGGTTCCTTCCCTATCTTCAGGACTTTGCAGAAAGACACATCAAGGAGGCCTATCTAAAATGCAATCTCCCCTCTGATACTAGGCTTCTTTCCTATTTTGTTTTGTTTTGTTTTCAGTAGCACTTACTGTTAACTTACTGTGTATTTTACTGATTTCTCTTGTCTATTATTTGTTCTCTTTAAGCCCTCACAGTTTCGTGGGCCTCTGCTTTACCTAGTTCTGTGCTGTTTAATATATTCACAGATAATGAATGCTTTTAAGTTGGATTCCACATCCTGTCTGAATCTAGTTCTTACAGAAACATATTACAGTTGGCCCTCTGTGTTTGTGGGTTCCAAATCCACAGATTCAAACAACTGTGGATCCAAAATATTTGAAAAAAACACTCCAGAAATTTCCAAAAAGCAAAACTTGAATTTGCTGCATGTTGGCAACTATTTACATAGCATTTACATTGTATTAGGTATTATAAGTAATCTAGATATGATTTGAAGAATATAGGAAGATGTTCATAGGTTATATGTAAATACTGTGCCATTTTATATTAGGGACTTGAGCATCTGCAGATTTTGGTATCTGTGGGGGTCCTGAAACCAATCCCCCAGTGGATACAGAGGGACAACTATATTTACTAATAGCCTCAATCCTACCATCTTGCAACGGTGGGATTAAAATTAAAAATTTTAATTAAATTACCGTCTCTCTGAGCCTAGAATGTGAAGACCCAGCTACTGCCCCTCTTCTCACAAAGTTCCAGGAGATGCCTCATTTTCATTCAGACCAGGAACCACGCCTCTTTCTCATATCATCAGAGTCAAGACCTCTCTATTTCCAAATATTTTGTCTATTTCTGGCCCAGTGTTCACATGGTCCATAGGACAGAGAAGCAACTCTTTATCAAGTATTTTTTTTCTTTGGCCACGTATAGCAGTCCTTCTCTATATTCGAATGTGGCCTTGCACATCACTGAGTCTGCTTACATATGAGGAAATTTCTACAGCCCAAGTTATCTAGTACTTGGGTCTCTTTCAACCAGTTCTCTGCTAAAATTAGATTATTGTGTTTTTTTTAAGTTCGTTAATGTATTCAATTACTTCTGAGGATCCTCTATTTACCAAGGATACAAAGGATATGAAGGATATAAAGTACACATGTTTCTCAAATTCTTTACATTGTTTCTTTGGATTATATTACAAGAGTTAGAAGTTTGTATATTCAGAGATCACTTTCTCCTCTTCCCCTTCACCACCATAGAATTGCTTTTACTGAGTTGTCTGTGGTTTTGTTCTACTGCACGAGAGTAAGGAAAGTTAAAAGGCACAGCACTACGAAAATCTGTCTTATTGAAAGGTTATTGTTGAGGCTATTGTTCAATAGATTATATATTACACTAGAGTATCACATACTCTTAATATGGGCCAAGTGTTGAAATGTCATTCAGGCCTTAATAGCAGGAGCCATTGCATTGCTGCTGAACAGCTTGAGGGGATTTCTCTTATTGACAATGAAAATTCCATGGCCGACTAGGTCTGATTTCTGTTGACTGTTAGAATACTTAGGCCCAAAAAGTTGAAGCCCTCCTTTAGCAATTAAAGAAAATAACATTATATTACGGCTTTTATTAAGGAATGAATGTCCATATAGCCAGCCTTTAATAGAAAGGATTTAAGGTAGAGTACATGCATTTTATGTATTAACTTGACTCCTTGCTTCATGCTATTTTACCTATTCTAAATTATCCTTCACCTTAATTATCTCTCAAAAACATTATCTTCTTATAGTTGCAATTTTTCTACATTCCTTTTGAAAATGCATGATACAAAATATAATGCAAAAATCTCAAAATGTACTATGCACTGGGGATCTAAAGATAAGTGAAATAAACTTTGCCTTCAAGGACCTCATGGTCTAACAGTTTACACAAATATATAACCAATTAATTATAATATTTTCATAAATATTTTAATAAATAATATACAGGATACAGTGACAGAGGACAGAGAAGGGTGTAATCAGTTTTCTACTTGGGAGACGGTCATGAAGTCTTTAAAAAGGCAAACATTTGAACAGTATCTATACGTATAAGCAGGTGTCCACAAGGTGAAAATAGGAGAGAAAAAAGGATGAGTGTTCAGCATGTGTAAACTGTGGGATATTCAGAGATTGTTAAGTATTTTGCTTTCAGAAAGAGAAGAGTAATGGAAAAAATTGTCTAAATAGATTAAAAATGGGCAAATAACCAAAGATCCTTCCTACAGCCTTAAAGAGTTTTCATCTGTAGGCGATGAGGAGAAATGAAAGGGTTTTAAGAGGAGTTGGAAAAGCAAGCCAGATAACAATTTTAAGATGATGACTCTGGGAACATGACAAAAACCAGATTGTTGGGGGAAGAGCAGAAAAGATGTTAGAGAATTGATAGTGATTTCCCAAAGAGGCTGGCACTTGATTATAGAACTTCATTATTTTGAGATCTATGCTTTGTATAATTATAGTCATTCCCAGGTTCTGGTAAATGATTCTCAAGATAAAGTCTCAGTCTAACACTTGTGTTGTCCACTTAGCTAAAAGATTGTTCCAAGTCTAAACTGTAATAATGAGGATATGCCATTTTTCCAGTGGAAAGCCCCTCTGTGATGATGCTGCTTCGTTACCTTACCTTCCTTTGACCTCTGATCTGAGTCAGTAAAAATCCTTAAACGCAGAATTTTTCAATGGACTCTTTTCTGACTTTCAGGAATACATGGTAACCAAAACATGCAGGTGTGATGCTGAGTTCAAGTCTTTGGAGGATTGATCTGGCAAAAATATTCAAGGTCAACAGAGGTAGGACTCGTATTTCATCACCTGAAGCAAATGACTAAATATAGAATGAAATACTTTCTTAGCAGCCTCTGCTTTGGCACCAAGAGTTGTTGCACAAAGCTGCAATAAGATAAGAAATGTAGTAAAGAGGATTGCTTTCCACAGACATGTGAAAATTCTAACTGAAACTGGGATAATATTTTCCAAATAATTATTCTCCACATCCAGTTTGGAAAGTACAATTAGAAAACGATTTTCCTCGCATTTCTGGGAAGGAACATTCAACCCTGGAATAAGGTTTTCTCATGATCCACATCTGCCAAAGCCACACTGGCTGAAATCCTTACAATGAATACAAATGAGCAGGATATTTCTACGGTTCCAGAAGAAGCAGTGCCTTTGTTTCTGGTACAAAATAAGATGTTTTCCATAATTGGCAGTATTATAGGGACAATTAAGATATAGTCAAAACTAGCTTGACGAAAGTGAATTCATGTATCATGGAATTCTAGAATCTCCAGGCTGGAAGACTCCTTAAATCCATCTAATCCACTCACACATCCCTCATTTTAATTATTTCTACTAATTTTATATTATTTTATTGCCCAGCCTCTATTTAAAACTTCTGGTAACAGGAAACTCAGTTGATTTGGTCTTGAGCAGCTCTGTTAAAAAGTCTTCTTCCCCCCCCCCCCCAATTAAAGTTAGTAATAATCCTTGGCATCATTCAGAATTCAAATAATTCCACTTTTACTCAACAGCTTTCAGCGTAGAGGAGAAAATCTATCATGCCCTAGGATGACATGTTATTCACCTTCTTTATCACCCAAATATTCTTCTCCATGCCACTTCCACTTTAGAAGTACACAGGGATCTAAGAAGCTGTACAGCTACTCTACCTTGATGCAAACTGGTCTATTTCTGTTGAATAAGGCATGTATTTCCATTATTCTATTCCAATCTTGCATCCTATCTCTTTAAATCTTGGTAATAAATTTAAGATCATATGTATTCCCATATAATTAAAATATGTGGTTCACTTTGTTTATTTCCCATTCTCTGAGGCATTAGATACTCTTATTCTTTTATTACTTCTCATGTTTCACATACAAATTGCTATTTTCCTTTCCATGACAGATTTGTTTGCTTTTTTTTTTTTTTTTTTTTTAATGACCAGGCTCATATTCAGGTTGAAGTTCTCTTGATAATATCAGTTTGTTTCAGGATAAACAAACCTGTTTCTAATATTCTGAGCTATACTGCATTTCTACCTGGGAACCCAATTGAGCTTTTCAGTTTATAAAACCACTTTTCAGAAATCCAAACTCCATTAACTTAAATCATGTACAAAGCAGGCTGTTCACCAATCTTGTCCCTCCATCCCTGCAAGTGTGATAAGGGAAAGAAGTAATAGTAACAACACATGTATCCCCAGGTTCTCTAATTTCCAGTCAGAGATCTCATAATCCCCAAAATGTTTTGCTGATCTTTCTGGGAGTGTCATCTGTTCCACCATAAAATCAGTGGTGTGGATAGGGGAACATAAATATGATCTCAGGAAATTTTCTATCACATTTCTCATATACACTGGAAAAACAGCACAAATTCCATCTGAATTTGCCAAGCCTTCACAGATTGGATATTCTTCACCAGGGCTGCACCATTTACCAAGGAATTAATAACAAGCAGGATAGATATTAGTTTATTTTCTCTGTGAATTCTGCACCTCAAATTTTGTAAGTATAAGTAAATAAAATCCTTTAGGTGTATTAAATTTCATACTCAATAGCTCTTGATTGTTCTGGAAATAGGTTAAACTAGAATATTAGCAGAAGTTAGACTCTTATGTTCTAATCACATCTTTGCCATTTAAAAGCCTGGTTGTTTATGTAACAGTCTTTCTGGAGACTAGTATTCTCACCTGTAAAAGGAAGAAATGATACCTTTCTACTGTGACTCCCTAGTATGGATTAAACTAAGGATGTTTGCCAAAATATAACCCACAAAGCAGTTGTGGGCACTAAGAAGTAAACTTTGTGTATCTCTGTATAATACTCTTTAAGGAGTTGTCACTTGCATGGGGCACACTGATTTAAAGAAATAATAATAATAAAAAAAAGTAACTCAGGGGCAGGAAAGGCATTGTTTTTTAGAAGGATGATTGCTCTTCTTGCTATCTTCCAGGAAGTCAGCTTTTTCTTGCAGATAAGATGAGGTTTTGTGCACAGAATAAATGTGAACTCCCACTGTGCCATCACTCCATGTAAGGACTAAATTACTGGCTATGGAACAGTTAGCTACAGCAGAAGCTGGAATCGGAAATTAGATGTTCATCATCCATCATATATGGATAAGCACAGTGTGCAATGAGCTCTGACTGGCAGTGACCCACTAAAGCTAAGCACAAGCTTTAGCCTGAGACTAACAACAGACAGCATGGCTCTTGGAGGGTGAAATCTCTAGAAAATAAAATAGTATTGATATAATGCTGAAAGCTTAAGGAAATGCATGTGGATGTAGAATCAAAAGAAAGGAAACTCATATTTTTAAAGATATTCAAAAAAACAAAGTCTTAGATATAAAATAATTGGGTGGAGAAAGTGATGAGGAAGTTTGGCAAACTACCACAAGATCCAAAGTAAAGACTGTGGAAACAGAGTGGGCAAAAGAAGCAGCACTAGAGTCAAATGGTACATGATTATTATTATTATTATTATTGTGCAGTTACTGTGGGGATACTGGTATTCAAATTTGGCTGTAAAGCATAGCCAAACATGCTTCATTGTTAATAATGTACTATTCGTTATACCAAATTATACAGAGCTGTATTATTTTTAATTACTTTATTTTCTTTAAATAACAACTAAGGAATTCTAAACATGTTTCACCTAAAGTAGAAGAATATGTGCAGCCACTATGGAAAATAGTATGGAGGTTCCTCAAAAAACTAAAAATAGAGTTGCCATATGGCCCAGCAATCCCACTCCTGGGCATATATCCAGACAAAACTATAATTCAAAAAGATAGATGCACCCCTCTGTTCATAGCAGAGCTATTCATAATAGCCAAGACATTGAAACAACCTAAATGTCCATCCACAGATGAATGGATAAAGAAGATGTGTTATATATATACAAGGGAATACTACTCAGCCATAAAAAAAGAATGAAATAATGCCATTTGTAGCAACATGGATGGACCTAGAGATTTTCATACTAAGTGAAGTAAGTCAGAAAGAGAAAGACAAATACCATATGATATCACTTACATGTGGAATCTTAAAATGTGACACAAGTGAACTTATCTGTGAAACAGACTCACAAACATAGAGAACAGACTGTGGTTGCCAAGACGGGCGGGGGGCATGGTGAGAGATGGATTGGGAGTTTGGCATTGCAAACTATTATATATAGAATGGATAAACAACAAGGTCCTACTGTAGAGCATAGGAGACTATATTCAATATCCTGTGATAAACCACAAGGGACAAGAATATGAAAAAGAAGATATATATATCTGAATCACTTTGCTGTACAGCAGAAATTAACACATTGTAAATCAACTATACTTGAATAAAATAAATTAAAAAAATAAGTAGAAGAATATGAATTTTAGTTACTCCTACTGATCAACTGCACACTGGACTTGTGACAATTTAGGTCAGATCATCCCAGAATGACTCTATCTACAGATCTGTATACCTGGATGATATGCTTGGTGTCCCCAAACATCACAATGACAAAAGTACTTGGAATACTGTAAAATATTACTGAAATATTATACTACTCTCTGACTAATAAGAGAATTGACACATTTGGGGACATATACATACAATGACAAGCTTCTTTATTTTAGTCCCTATTCAAAGTTCCCAAAGATTTAAAATTTTTATTTATATTGGCACTATTTGAAAGTCTTACTGATGGCCCATTAATATCATAAAGAGTCACAAGTAAAACTGTTCTATGCTTTTTAATTTATATTTTTGTACATATAAAATTATATGTACAAAAATAAAAATTAAACTAGAAAGAAAAATAACAATCTAAAAATTAATGATAGTATGTCAAAATTCAGAAATACTCTGAAGAAAACATGATTTAAAAATATACTGGTCACTCCCCAAAAAATGAAATACTAAGGTATCAATCTAACAAAATGTGTACAAGATCTATACGAGGAAAACTACAAAGTTCTGATGAATGAAATCAAAGAACTAAATAAACGGAGAAATATTCCATGTTTAGAGAAAGGATGACTGAATATTGTCAAGATGTCAGTTCTTCCCAACTTATCTATAGATTCAATGCAATCACAATCAATATCCCAAGAAATTATTTTGTGGATATTGACAAGCTGATTCTAAAGTATATGGAGAGGCAAATGTCCCAGAAGAGCCAACACAATATTGAAGGAGAAGAACATAGTTGAAAGACTGACACTACTTGACTTCAAGACTTACACTAAAGCTATAGTAATCAAGGAAGTGTGATATTGGTGAAAGAGTAGATAAATAAATTGATAGAACAGAAGAGAAAGCCCAGAAATAGACCCCCATAAATACAGTTAACTTCTCTTTGACAAAGGACCAAGGACAATACAATGGAACAAAGATAGTCTCTTCAACAAATAGTGTTCGAACAACTGGACATCTACATACCAAAAAATGAATCTAGACACAGATCTTACATCCTTCACAAAAGTTAGCTCAAAATGGACTACAGACCTAAATGTAAAATGCAAAACTATAAAAACTCCTATAAGGTAACATAGGAGGAAATTTAGATGACCTTGGTCATAAGTAATGCCTTTTTACAATACCAAAGAAATGATCCATGAGAGAAATAATAGGTAAGCTATATTTTATTAAAATTAAAAACTTCTGCCTTGTGAAAGACAATGTCAAGAGAATCCACAGACTAGGAAAAATATTTGCAAAAGACACATTTGTTAAAGGACTGCTACTGAAAATATACAAAGAAACCTTCAAACTCAACAGTAAGAAAGGAACTTGATGAAAAAATGGGCCAAAAACTTTAATAGACATCTTACCAAAGAATATATACAGATGTCAAATAAGCATGTGAAAAGATGTTCCACATCATATATCGTCAGGGAAATGCAATTTAAACCAACAGTGAGATACTACTGCACACCTAATTAGAATGGTCAAAATCTGTAAAACTGACAACACTAAATCCTGACAAGGATGTGGAGCAACAGGAACTCTCATACATTGCTCAGAGGAATGCAAAGTGGTACAGACACTTTGGAAGATAGTATAGTGGTTTCTTACAAAACTAACCATACTCTTACCATAAAATTCAGTAGATACTCCTTGGTATTTACCCAAAGGAGCTGAAAACTTATTTCCACACAAAAACCTGCACATGAATGAATAAAAGCTGCATTACTAATGTGTATGTGCCTCATAATAGAGCATCAAACTACATGAGGAAAAATTTATAGAATTGTAAGGAGAACTCAATTAATTTACTATCGTAGTTGGAAATTTCAATACCCTTCTGTCAGAAATGGACAGATCCAGCAAGCAGAAAATCAGTAAGAACAGAGTTGAACTCAACAATGCCATAAATCAACTAGATATAATTGACATTGATTGACTACTTCATTCAACAACAGCAGAATATGCAGTTTTTCTCAACTTCACATGGAACATTCATCAACACAGACCACATTCTGGGCCATAAAACACAGCTTAACTAATTTAAAAGAATATAAGTCGTACAATGTCTGCTCTCAGACCACAATGGAATTTATTCACTCATAACTGACAAAATGTGGAAGCAACCAAGATGTCCTTCATTAGTGAATGGATAAGTACACTTTGGTACATCCAAAAAATGGAATACTATCAGCACTAAAAAGAAATGACCTACCAAACCATGATAAGACATGGAGGAACTTAAAATGTATATTTCTAAGTGAAAGAAGCCAGTCTGAAAAGGAAACATATTGTATAATTCCAACTAAATGATATTCTGGAAAAGGCAAAACTATGGATACAGTAAAAAATCAGTGGTTGCCAGGAGTTGGGGTGGGGGGGAGAGATGAATAGAGCACAGAGGATGCTTAGGGCAGTGAAAATACTCTGAATGATAATTATAATGGTGGATATGTATCATTAAACTTTTGTCCAAACTCACAGAGTGTACAACAAGAAGAGTGAACTCTAAGGCAAACTTTGGGTGACAATGATGTGTCAATGTAGGTTCATCCTTGGTAAAAAATGAACAATTCTGGTAAGTAATGTTAAGGAAATATATGTCTGAGGGTAGGGGAGATGGGTAATACCGGAAATCTCTCTACCTCTCTCTCAATTTTGCCGTAAACTTAAAACTGCTGTCAAAAAAAAAGTCTTAAAAATACACCGGAAAACTAGAAGAAATGTAATTGAATATTAATCAAATTGTAGATGTGAGGGATGACTTTCTAACCTCTACGTTCATGGAAAAAAATCCCTCCATTCTCACCAAAAATGTGGATAAAAACTACAAGCTCCGAAGTTCAATATACCAAAATTTAACTAAAGAAAAAAACTGACAAGTAAAACAAAATGTTACTAGTATTTCACAAAAAGAGAAACATATTTGAAATATAAATGATTAATTAAAATTGAAAATCATTCCATTCAATATTTCCACAAGAAAAATTAATAAACAGGTAATTAACAAGTGAGAGAACACAACTCATCTACACAAAGAATAATGGTCAAGAAAATAATTAAAGGAATACAAAAACCATCTTTTCTGTCTACCAAAGTAACAAAAGAAAGTCATTTAAAATTATTGTTATTCATGATAAAATTTTTGTATTTGTTGTGATGACACTGGAAGTTGGATAGAGAACAATGGAAATATTTTTGATTCTATTACCTACTTTTGAGGGCCCTCAGTTTCATAATAAACTGTTTACTAATAACTGTGCTTTTGTAGCTCATACACATTTACTTACTTTTCAAATCCTGAACAGTACTTCCTTGGTGCAAATAAATAATTGAAAGTCACTGAGAAGTACAGTAAGATTACTGAAAGGAAAATATCACCTACTATTATGATCTTTCATCTTTAACATGACAGTTTTTCTATTTACATTTCATGTTTTTGCATTCAGGGTTTTTCCGCACACAACATGTAGGTGTTTAACAATGCCACTGAAGTCATGAGCTCAGAAAATTTCTAAAAAGTGTCCCTCTCACTAAACTTGCCAATGTTTATAAGTCTTGAAATTGTTTAAGTGGCTTGAAGGATGCCAACTTATGGCTGATGTTGGTCCGCTGAAATTGAACTCAAATTTTATGATTTTTATGAAGATAATTACAAAGCAAATTACTTAATGATCTCAGTTTATTCATATTACAATTATTCCATCTACATTTACTACCTATCACACTATAAAATTATTCCTGTATGATTTCTTTTTTCAAATAATAGTATACAGATTTTTAGTATTTTACATTCAGAGGATATGAAACACTTTACAACCATGTAGTATTATATTTGGGCATAAAGTCTAAATATTTTGCAGATTAGAAAATTACCATGAAAAGGTTTCTATGTCATAATTTTACTCAAACTTTTAGGTTTGGTAAAGTAATTTACATAAGAAAACGTTAAATGTTAAAAAAAAAAAAAGATTTACTTCATTAGGCAACATTTTGTTCTCAGCACTATTATCTCCCCTACCTTGAAAGATATTTAGTTGGAGAACAATACCTATATTGCTGTTCAAGGAAATAACATAACCATAAGCCCAGGTTTTTCTTCATAGTTTAATATAATAACTCCATGCCTGAATAATTCTTCTGAGATTTTCTCAGAGTGGTAAAATATGCAGAGTAAATAGTTTACAAGGGGGGAAAGGGGAAGCGGGATGAATTGGGAGATTGGGATTGACATATATACACTATTGATACTATGTATAAAATAGACAACTAACAAGAACCTACTATATAGCTCAGGGAACTCTACTCAGTGCTCTGTGGTGACCTAAATGGGCAGGAAATCCAAAAAAGAGGGGATATATGCATACAAATAGCTGATTCACTTTGCTGTACAGTAGAAACTAACACAACATTGTAAAGCAACTATACTCCAATAAAAATAAATTAAAAAATTAGTTTACATGAGAGGTTAGGTATCTCTTAAATATGTCCCATACTGTGAAGGTGATCTAAGTTGTTGCTTTATACATAAAGCTAAAACGTTTTATTTTTAGAAGTAATTTTATTTCATATTTTGGATGCAAATGTTTTTAATACGTGCACAGTGCAATTTATTGACATTGCAATCAAACTGAAAAATTATTCAAGAATTAGAAGTATTGCTTGTGAAATTTATAATGCCAAAACATTTAAGGTGTGGCCTTTTTAAAACCCCTTACAGGACTTCCCTGGTGGTGCTGTGGTTAGGAACCTGCCTGCCAATGCAGAGGACACGGGTTCAATCCCTGGTCCGGGAAGATCCCACATGCCACAGAGCAACTAAGCCCGGGCGCCACAACTACTTAGCCTGTGCTCTAGAGCCTGCAGGCCACAACTACTGAGCCCACACATCACAACTACTGAAGCCCGTGCACCTGGAGCCCATGCTCCGCAACAAGCGAAGCTAGCGCAATGAGAGGCCCGTGCACTGCAACGAAGACCCAATGCAGCTAAAAAAAAAAAAAAAAAAAAAAGCCCTCACAGTTCTTTATAAATATTTTATGGTGCTTTAAAATTAGTTAAGAATAAAAAGGACAAATGTTAAAGCAGAAATACAGTATATCATTATAGATCATCCATATACGCAATATTTCAATACTATGAAGTGAATTTGATTTTGTTCAGTATGTACTAGAATATATTAACCTTTTCCTCTTGTAGGAATGAGGGGAAAACGTTTTTCTCCAAATCTGCTTTTATAATCGAGCCCAGGGAGCAGTTCACTAGAATCATTAGGAATGAACTGGCCCTACCCTCAGCAACTCTCTCTTGCCTAAGAGAACCTTGCTTCCAGCTTTGGTGTCCAGTAACCAGAAAACTTTATATTAGACAGAAAAATGGTTACTTGAAGGGTTAAAAATTAAAAGGTAATTGTAGATTGAAAGGTTAAAGCTTTCAAGTTCAGGCTCATGCTGACTCTGACAGGCACAGATTATTGGTGTCTATTGAATGGGAAAATAAGTCAAAGGGAGAGCCTGACAGGCTACTCAAGAGTCTCATGCAGCGTCTCTCGCGGTCAAGGACTGGATGGCGTGACACTATGGTAGACGATGGATGGTTGAGGCAGAAAAGACTAATTCATTCTAAACTAACTCACAAGACCTGGATAAAAGTAAATTCTAAGGACAATTTTTAGTATGAAATGTAGCTGCTTGGCAAGCCAGAATACTAAATCTTCATATTCTCTCTCAAGCTTAAGAGTCTGAAACGGAAGCTAATTTCTGGTGAGAATATTGTTTGGTGACCATGAAATTAGATAAGAAGGGTTGGGTTATTTTAATATCTATGATATGTGGATGCAATCATCACTACTATACAAAGGTACTGTCACACACCATCTCCTCTAGAGGAAGCTTGATGTACTGACAAATTCTTACTTTTGGCTGCACTTTTTCCATGAAGAACACTTTTCTCCTGCTAACATACAGTTTCTCCAGACAAATTACAATGAACTTGTAAGGCTGTTTTATTTATACTCGTTTACATTAATCATTTTCCAGGCAAACCTTCCCCAAATCTCCATCAGCAGTATAATAGGAGATAACTTAAACTAACTGATTTCTTTAAGTTAAAAAAACCCCACAGTTTTGGTCCAAAATGACTTGGACAAGGATTGGTGGTGGTTTTTCTTTAATAGGATAATCCTATCAAAATATCAGGAGATTTCACAAAATATTTCAAATAAGGGACTAACTATAGTAAGAGTTTTTAGAGCCTTGAATAATATATCTCTGAATATTAAAATTTCCCCAAAGAAAAGGAATTATTTATATGGACCTTTAATGAAGAGTGGCTTTTCATAGTAAGTTCTTCAAAGTGCAGGTTTCTCAGAGGCTATCAGTTCAATTCCACAAATATTAAAGAATACTTTTACTCTGCTAGCCAGCTTGCTAGTATCAAAGATTCAATATAAGCAATATACCAACCTTTCTCTTAAGAATGTCACAGTATAGAAAAGAAACTAATGATCTACTAAGTAGCTGAAGCCCGTCACTCAATAATATTGGCTCCCATTTGGGGATTTTCAGGTTCTTAGTCCATGAGAACAGTAATATAGGTAATTTATTTCCAAAGTAATACAAATACCTTATAGAAAATTTAGAACTACAGATAAGAAAGAAAAATCTGGGCAAAATATCCACAACCCTTGTATCCTCAGATAAACACTACTTTTAGTTGTATTTTTCCAGACTTATTTTTCTGAGAGATATGAAGACCACTAAAGAATACAAAATTAAAAAGCATGTGCTCAAACACACTGACTTTCTTCTTTAATAAAAAATTATATAATCTCTTTGTAAAAGGGAATTAAAAATAAAACAAAACAGAAAATTACATGCAAAACGTTTTAAAAGATAAAGTATAGTTCATTAATATACACATAAATTTCACCACCCAGGAATATATATAGTCAATATTTCCCAAAATTCATTTAGACTTTACATCTTTGCAGCCAGAAATAGATAGAGATGGAGGTAGAGATATTGACAGAGAGAGAAAAACAAAGATGAAAATACAATCATTAAAATTAGAATCATAGTATATACATTAAGATTTTGCTAAAAATCATTATTACCTGAATTCACACACACACCCCCCCCCCTCAAAAAAAAGGAATTAAACTGCAGGAATTTTTGAGCTTAAGTACATTTTTCTTCCATTCCAGTTTATTAAAAAATAATTGAAAAATATGGGTTATTAATATTTTTAAAATGGCATGTTTCATTGCCTGATATGATGTGTTGAGGACACATCATTTCTATGCTATTCTTCACAGAAATCATCTATCTTTCCAGAAAACCTGGGACAAACACAATTTGAGAGTTATCCTACAAAATACATAACCAGTGCTCTATAAAAATATCACGATCATGAAAGACAAGGAAAGTTGGAGGAACTGTCATAGATTGGAAATAAGATAAATGACAGCTAAATGCAACATTGGATCCAACATTGGATCCAATTGGATCCTGGGTTGGATCCTAAAACAGAAAAAGGATATCAGTGGAAAAACTGGAGAAATCTGATTAAGATCTATAGTTAAGAGTATTGTGTCAATGCAATTTTTTGAAAATTCTGTTCATTGTACCACAGTATATAAGATGTTAAGATTAGGGTAAGTCAGATGAAGAGTATAAGGGAACTCTCTGTACTATATTCATAATTCTTCTGTAAGTCTAAAATTATAATAAAATTTAAAACTTCTTAAAAGTAGAAAAAATATTATGTTTCAGTTTTTAACCATTTCTGCCAACTCCCAGCTCTGAAGCACATAGAAATTAGAATTGTTAAACTTCTACTCCTCACCAGATTTTTATTTGTAATATTTCTTTCCAAGTTTTAGAACATATACCAGCATATTGTCCTCAGTTCTAATTTCTAAATAAATCCAATAATCTTCACTAGTTCTTTATTCACAGCTTCTTTTTCCTGTGTTGTTTCTTTGACTCATTTTTAGTTAGATAAATTTCACTGCCAAGTCTTTTTTTTTTTTTTTTCCAAGAAGGGCTTTTAAGTCCTATGCCCTCAAGTTCTACTGTGTTTATGATCTATTTGCTGCTGCAGTAGTCTTGCTTGTTTTCCCTCAGAAGTTTGTTGGCACTGCTCGAGTATTTTTCTGGCATTGAGGATTATGCTACTCCTTTGTCACTGCATTTTCATTCATCATTTGTTGGGTGGACATTATTCTCAAGTTTTTGCTGTTGCTGCTGTGGTTGTTACTTGTTTTATTCAACAAGGCCAGGCTCATGGATTCTGTATTTTCTGAGTTCTTTAATACTTGGGAATGATTTGCAATGTTTGAGTATACTCGATGTACATGGATTATAGTTTTCTCCTACTCAACACTTTGTAGACAATATCTCATGGCACTGAATGTTACTGTGAAAACCAGCCTAATTTTTATTCCTTTGTAGGCAATTTCCTTTCTACCTGCTTCTTTGAGGATTTATTTATCCTTGAAGTTCAATAATTAAGAAGAATATATCTTGGTATATCCTAGAATAATTTACCAGGCTGTTCTATAGATTTAGCTCTTCCTTTACTTGAGGGAAATTTTTTTTTTCCAGGGAAATATTTTTTATATCTATGAATATGCTTTCTCTTTCATGTCAGTAACACCAATTATACTTATGTTGTGACATTTGTTTATGTCCTCCACATCTGTTATTTTTGCCCCAACTTTTAAAATTGTTTTCCTATTTTCTCTGCAGTTAGTGATTATTGCAAGCTTTCTTGGAATATAATTCATTTTTATATTATCACTCTCTTGAAATGTTAAAATTTATTTTTAGCTGTGTATGTTTTCTTATAAGTTATTTTGCTTTGATATGGTGAGAGTGAATTCCCCTTTACTCCCTTGCCTATTTATTTGAGATCTGTTTGTCTTCCCTTCCAATCTAGAGTTTAAGAGCTAAGGATTTTATATTTTTCACTGGTATACCACTAAAATCTGTGTGTGTGTTTGTGTCTGCGTGCTTGTGTGTGGAGGTGGTCAACTTATCAGGATCATGTGAGTTTTCATTTGAGGAGCAGTTTGGGAACTGCTCTTTTGTTTCTGATTTTAAAAAATGTTTCTTATAAGCATTTATTCTCTTTAATCTAGAGTACTGTTTTCCCTAAGGGATAGCATGACCCAGACTCTTCCTACTAATTTATATGGGGCCCTGGAAGATGAGAAGCTTCTAGTTGTTTCTCCTACACTTAAAGAAAACCTATGGTGGTAGAAAGTTACTTCTGCACTTACAGCTTTTCTATTATTTTTTCCTAGCTGCCTAGACTCTCCTTTAATTTGCATATCTCCAAATTGTGGATTATTGTTGAGAAGTCTTAATACATTCTAATTTACCTTTCCTACTAATGTGGGTAGGATTGAGGCAAGCACTGGAGACTTCAAATGTTCCTACATAATCTCTTCCTTTCTTTCTTTAGCTACACTTTTCTAAAGTTTATGTCAAGAAGTTACAAGCATTTCATTTTTCAATGGCAGCTAATGAATTTTTTTGCCATGTACAATATTCCTGATTTTGTTTATTTATTTTTAACCAGCAAAAGGGGAGAGATGCTGTTTGATTCATATTAATCTTCAATATCTCTGAGCTTCTCCAATGTCTTCTTTTCCTTAAATCATATCAACTAACTGTTATAGCATGTCAATACCATTTTAATACTATGCTGTTCAAGAGTATGCATTCACAGTCATGAATTATCAATTAATTTTTACAAGGGAAACTATTCATTGTATATATATATATATATATATATATATATATATATGTATATAGTTTCTGCATTTGTTTATCATTTAGTTTTTCAAACCTTTGAAGTATGGAGATGATAAAGGACAAATAAAATATTCCTTTATGGTAAATGGTAAAATGTGATAGAAACATAACTAAAATAGTAATATTTAATCGAAATTGAACAGAAAAAGAAATCACTGAAGACTGGTCTGTCCAAAGCAGACTGAACCTTCTACTTTGTAGAAGGGGTGAGATGAGCCTGGACTTCAAAATGGGGAAGGCTCTGGATGGACAAATGAGAAGGTGGAGAGCATCCAAAGTGAGTAAGGAATGGGGTAAAAAGTCAAAATAAAGTCCAAGAGCAGGATTAAGTATTTTGTATCCAGTTTCTTAGGGACTTTGGCCAGGACTAAGCATTGTGTTGGAGAAAAGGGGTGTGCCAAGATCAGAAAATTTATCTGAGTCAAATTATGTAGGTCCTTGACTGTTATTCTGGAGAGAATCATCTTTTCTCTCTTTCTTTTTTTTTGTTGCCAGAAATAACAGATAGTGACAGAGTAGTTGCACTGGAATATAACACAACAGATAGCAGTGTTTTAGGATAACAAATCAGTCAGGGCTGGACAATATGGACTTAAGGGAGGCAGGCATACAAGTAAGGCAGCTGTTGTCATGATCCATAAATTAGATCATGATGTCTTAAAATAGCAACTATAACATTAGTATGATGGCAAATATTTTTTAGTGCCACAAAATGTTGGGAATATAGAAGTGAGCAGTATGATTCCCAGCCCTACTATCCCAGAGTTCACAATCCAGCAGAGAACACAGGTATTCTTTTTAAAAAATCTCTTGTGTGATGAATGCTGATAAGGAGATATTACGTGAAAAACTATATCTGGGAAATTATACTAATCTGGGAGGATCAGGGAATGCCCTTAATAGTGACTTTGAAACTTGGTGCTACAGACTGACTGTTTGAGTCCCCACCCCCACCAAAGATTCATATGTTGAAATCCTAACCCCTTATGTGATTGTAGTTGGAGATGGAGCCTTTGGTAGGTAAGTAGGTTGTGAGGTTGGAGCCCTCATGAATGGAAACAGTGCCTTTATAAGAAGAGACAGAACATAGCTTGCTTCTTCTTTGCTACCATGTGGGGATACAATGAGAAGATGGCCATCTGCAAATCACGAAGTAGGCTCTCACCTGACATCCTATCTACCAGCACCTTGATCTTAGACTAAGATCTCCAGACTGAGAAATAAATGTTTGTTGTTTAAGCCACCCAGTCTATGGTAATTTGTTATAGCAGAACTAAACTGACTAAGATACTTAGCCCTGAAAACAAATTAAGAGTTAGCTATGTAAACGATGACGGGGTCTGGGGGAGAGAGTCTAGTGCATATTTCAAGCAGAAAAAAGAGACTATGTAAAGCCTTGAGGTGCTAGATAAATATCATGATCAGTTTTCTGTAATTTTCTATGATATCCAAGAGCCTTTGATGAGCAAAATGATTGAGAAGACTTAACTACATTTAAGCTGAGCAAACTCGATTTGAATTATCTTGCTAAGCATGTTGCCTCTTTTATAAAAATTATAAAATGCATTAAAAAGTTGTCAGAATCAAAATAAATAATTTGTATAAATGAGGTTTGTAAAATCTCCTTAAAGTCTATTAATAAGCTTAGTGGCACATGCCATGACATCAGAGCACAAACCCCAACACTGAAATTATGGAGAGGCAGAAAAGTACACGATTCAGAAATGAGTTCTAAGGCCTGGGGTACTATGACAAGAAACAAGGCCAGCCAATAACTATAACAGAGATCATATTAGTATGGGAAAGGGCTATTTATCTTTGTAAGGAGAAGGGTGGAGGGGAAAAGTAAACATTTAAATCAAATCCAATACTTTGTTATTGATTTCTCTTTGCCAGACATACCTTGTAGAATACTTACAATGCTTCTGACATTGAGATATTTGGCCAAAGCTATTGGATTAGTCAAGGTAAAAGCTCTGCTCCTGGTGTAATCTCTTGAATTTCATTTATATGTGATTTATTCCTTTCTCCACAAGAAGGTTATTTTTATTGATAAAATTAATGAAATTGAGAATCCCAAAGGGAATATAATGTCCACTCACACAAAATAGGTTTGCAAAACGTAAGAAGCAGCCAAGAAAAAGATTCAACTACATAAAGATTGTGAGTTTCTTCTCTTCCTTTTGTTTTCTTTGTTTCTTTTCTGTTTCAAAGTAAATACTAGTCAGATTTTCTGTCCTTTTATGTGTTAGTCAATTAGTTATCCTTGAAGTTTCAAATTACTGAAAGCAATGTTCCTAAACTTGAAATGCAGTGTTTTGTTATTCAAAAAAGTTAATGTCATTTACTGCCATTAAGGCTGCACCTGCCTGTAGTTGGAAACTTTCACACAATGTCAAATCTGCAAAGATTTTTAAAGTAAACTCTCTACTGGGTTTGTTGGTATAATCGTATTTGCATCATTAAAGTTAGGACAACTGTCAAAAATATCTTGACAAGCCTTAAAGGTGTCTTATTTTAATAGCCTCAGTAAGGGTTTTGTATCAGGCTGAGCTATCACAGCTTCCCCAATGTTTTAAAATAATGCCCTGGTTAATATTTAATATAACTACAGTAGGTCTTATTGAGTTTTCTGTCAACCAAAGACATCAAATACAGAGAAAAAATAAATTTACGGTCATAATAAAATAAAATGAGAATATTTCCTAATGAATACACATCAGACCCATTTTTATTTAGTGTCAAAATGATAGATATGGAAGAAATATAAGCTATAGGTCTTTGTTCTTGCACACATGGTTTTAGTCTGGAGTTGGTATTTAGTTTTCAGACCCTGAGAATGGTAGCACTCTAAGGACATTATTCCTCAGAGCCCAGTCCCTCTTGTTTTAAATCTAAGGCCCAGAACAGACAAACAAAAAGTTTCAATGTTAAATCAGCATGAGAGCAAGAAGAGAGTCTACTCTTTAATCCACTTCAATCACTCTTCTGAACCCTCTTCACTGTGTTGCAAAGACTTCTAAGTTGTCAAATGCAATGGACATATTCACTCTATATCTTATCTCACACTTTGGTGGTGCTGACCTTCCCATTTACCCTGTTTCATGCATCTCTTTTTTTCCTGGCTTCCTCAGATCCATTCTGTCCTGGCTCATTTCCTGCTCCCTGGCACCTCCTTCATGGACTCTAATCATAAATCAAGAGTCTCTTCTCCTCCCATTGAACATTCTGCTCCAATTAGTTCATCTATTCCTAATCAACCCCCACAATGTAGGCCTTCCGTATAATTTATCACTCAAATTGGAGCAATTTTTAGAGTAAGGGGGTGTGCTATTAATAGTTCTATGGGGGGGAGGGGCAAGATGGTGGAAGAGTAAGATGCGGAGATCACCTTCCTTCCCACAGATACAGTAGAAACACATCTACATGTGGAACTGCTCCTACAGAACACCTACTGAATGCTGGCAGAAGACGTCAGACCTCCCAAAAGGCAAGAAAATCCCCACGTACCTGGGTAGGGCAAAAGAAAAAAGAAATAACAGAGACAAAAGAATAGGGACGGGACCTGCGCCAGTGAGAGGGAGCCGTGAAGCAGGAAAGGTTTCCACACACTAGGAAGCCCCTTCGCGGGCAGAGACTGCGGGTGGCAGAGGGGGGAAGCTTCAGAGCCACGGAGGAGAGCGCAGCCACAGGGGTGCAGAGGGCAAAGCGGAGAGATTCCTGCACAGAAGATTGGTGCCGAGTAGCACTCACCAGCCCGAGAGGCTTCTCTGCTCAGCCGCCGGGGCGGGCGGGGGCTGGGAGCTGAGGCTCGGGCTTCGGTGCTACCCGGGAGGGAGCCCGGGAAAAAGCCTGCAGCTGCTGAAGAGGCAAGAGACTTTTTCTTGCCTCTTTGTTTGGCGGCGCGCAAGGAGAGGGGATTCAGAGCGCCGCCTTACCGAACTCCAGAGACAGGCGCGAGCCGCGGCTATCAGCGCGGATCCCACAGCAACAGGGGCGCAGAGGGAAAAATGGAGATATTCCCGCACAGAGGCTTGGTGCCGAGCAGCACTCACCAGCCCGAGAGGCTTGTCTGCTCAACCGCCGGGGCGGGCGGGGGCTGGGAGCCGAGGCTCGGGCTTCGGTCGGATCGCAGGGAGAGGACTGGGGCTGGTGGCGTGAACACAGCCTGAGGGGGGCTAGTGCACCACAGCTGGCCGGGAGGAAGCCCGAGAAAAAGTCTGCAGCCGCCGAAGAGGCAAGAGACTTTTTCTTGCCTCTTTGTTTCGTGGCGGGCAAGGAGAGGGGATTCAGAGCGCCGCCTAAACGAGCTCCAGAGACGGGCACGAGCTGCGGCTATCAGCGTGGACCCCAGAGACGGGCAGGAGACGCTAGGGCTGCTGCTGCCGCCACCAAGAAGCCTGTGTGCGAGCGCAGGTCACTCTCCACACCGCCCCTCCTGGGAGCTGGTGCAGCTCGCCGCTGCTGGGCTCCCATGGTCCGGGGACAACTTCCCCGGAAGAATGCACGGCGCGCCTCAGGCTGCTGCAACGTCACGCTGGCCTCTGCCGCCGCAGGCTCGCCCCGCCTCCCCCGTACCACTCCCTCCCCCTGGCCTGAGTGAGCCAGAGCCCCCGAAGCAGCTGCTCCTTTAACCCCGTTCTTTTTGACCCAGCTCCCAGAGAAATGGAAATAAGAACACAAATAAACAAATGGGACCTAATGAAACTTAAAAGCTTTTGCACAGCAAAGGAAACCATAAACAAGACCAAAAGACAACCCTCAGAATGGGAGAAAATATTTGCAAATGAAGCAACTGACAAAGGATTAATCTCCAAGATTTACAAACAGCTCATGCAGCTCAATAACAAAAAAACAAACAACCCAATCCAAAAATGGGCAGAAGACCTAAACAGACATTTCTCCAAAGAAGATATACAGATGGCCAACAGACACATGAAAGAATGCTCAACATCCTTAATCATTAGAGAAATGCAAATCAAAACTACAATGTGGTATCATCTCACACCGGTCAGAATGGCCATCATCAAAAAATCTAGAAACAATAAATGCTGGAGAGGGTGTGGAGGAAAGGGAACACTCTTGCACTGTTGGTGGGAATGTAAATTCATACAGCCACTATGGAGAACAGTATGGAGGTTCCTTAAAAAACTAAAAATAGAACTATCATACAACCCAGCAATCCCACTACTGGGCATATACCCTGAGAAAACCATAATTCAAAAAGAGTCATGTACCAAAATGTTCATTGCAGCTCTATTTACAATAGCCAGGACATGGAAGCAACCAAAGTGTCCATCATCAGCTGAATGGATAAAGAAGATGTGGCACATATATACAATGGAATATTACTCAGCCATAAAAAGAAATGAAATGGAGGTATTTGTAATGAGGTGGATGGAGTTAGAGTCTGTCATACAGAGTGAAGTAAGTCAGAAAGAGAAAAACAAATACAGTATGCTAACACATATATATGGAATCTAAGGGAAAAAAAAAAAAGGACATGAAGAACCTAGTGGCAAGATGGGAATAAAGACACAGACCTACTAAAGAATGGACTTGAGGATATGGGGAGGGGGAGGGGTGAGATGTGACAGGGTGAGAGAGTGGCATGGACATACATACACTACCAAATGTAAAATAGATAGCTAGTGGGAAGCAGCCGCATAGCACAGGGAGATCAGCTCGGTGCTTTGTGACCACCTAGAGGGGTGGGATAGGGAGGGTGGGAGGGAGGGAGATGCAAGAGGGAAGAGATATGGGAACATATGTATATGTATAACTGATTCACTTTGTTTTAAAGCAGAAACTAACACACCATTGTAAAGCAATTATACTTCAATAAAGATGTTAAAAAAAATAGTTCTATAAAGGTAACAGGAATACACTGGGACTTTTCTGGGCAAACCTGGATGCACAGTCACTCCATCCATATGAAATGACAGAATGCAAAATGGATTCAATTCTTCACCTCTTCCTGTATCGAAGCCTTTGACCTTGACACTTTGTAGTCCCCACCCTCTTTCACTCTGGGCTTTGGCCAATAGAATGAGAAGGAAATTATGTTATGTCCATTCAAGCCTAGTCCTCAAGATAATATGCACAAGTCTGTTGGTTCTCTTGCATAGTTGAGCTTGCTTGTCTTTGTGCCTGAGCCTCTTTGTGAGAACACATCCAGCCTACCCTGTGGGAGGAATGTGAGAAACATGTAGAGGATGAGACATGTGGAAGATTTTTAAGGCACTCCAATGACACTACCAGAAGGTGAGATACACAGCGGCTTGGCCTAAAAACAGATATATGAAAGAGCCCAGGTGAAATCAGATCTTCCCAGATAAGCCCAATCTTTACTGATGACCTACAAAATTATGAGCTGCAGAAATAATTCTTGTATTAAAAGCTAAACATATTTGGGATGTTTTATTATGCAACATTATTGTGGCAGTAGATAACTCACACACTAGCTGAAATCTCCTGAGATTCAGATTCACATACTAAATATCTTTACTTAAATACCCTAAAGACATTTCAAACTAAATAAACCCAAAATGAAGTTATAAAAGTTTCCATAAATGTATTCCTTTACCAATATTCTTTATCTCAGACGCCCAGTTTTTCAAGTTAAAAAGCTGGGGCCATATTAAATGTTCAGTTTGTCCCAATTCTGATAGGAACGTTATTCTTATTGTGTCTATCTCATATATCTTTATAAATCAAGTTTTTGTTCTATTACCACTCACTGGGCCTTAGCCTTTCTCAGTCAGGGGTCTAGCAAGAGACTTAAGCCCTAATGTCATAATACACCCATTGAATATACTATATTTATTTATCTCTTATACATTCAGAAATCCAGAATTAGAGAATTGAAAAAGTATCACTCAGTTTTCTCTAGTGTTTAATTCCCTTGAAGAATCCAGATTGAAAAAGGATAGGAGGTCTTGCTCAGTTTTCACCTGGACTATTTCATTAGTCTATCTGGTTATTTTACCTTTAGCCTCACCTTCTTCTAATTGGTCCTCCATAAGTTATATTTGCTTTAGCCTTTGCCATTGTTTTTCATCTGTCAGTGAATTGTATTTAAGAGGTAAAGTTTGATTCTCTCTGATAAGATGCTAACAAAATTAAAACAATGGTATATTTAACATACTCTTAATACCTTTATACTGCTTACTTTGCTATCAGTAACAATACTTAGGTACGAAAGCCTGCTGCTGTCATGTCATGATTTTTATGATGGCTATTATCACCCTATGATTGTGCTGAGTATTTGATACAGTCTTTGAAGAGAGTTGAAAATAAAGGGAAGAGCCATTCCATGAGCCAGTTTGCTCATATGGATGTGGACCTGGTGCACATTTACATCAAAGCACGTTGTCGATCCAGAATGACAACTCTCGACCTGAGGGCTTGATGTGTCTCTCAAGGTGTTACATCCTCTCAGTTAAAATGCTTTCATATATATTATAATGCCTTCCTGAGATAAGAACTGTGAGCTTTATTTGTAAAGCAACAGAATTTTCTAAAATCTGCACTAACTTTCCAAGGTTTCCTCTGTAATTTAATCAGGGCATCAATCAGCAAGGTTAGGTCATACAAGCTAATATTTCTTTACAGCTTAGATACAGTTGAATGATTTTTGGTTTAACTAGAGGCAAAATGTTAGTTCCTCATGACATTTAACAGTTCTTGGAGTCATTATTTTGACAGCATCTATTTGACCTGAGAAACTTCTTGCCTATAGAAATAGTCTTAGGGCAAAATTTGCTTATATAAAAACTCAAGAATGAAAATGACCTGAAAGGTCAATTTTAATCATCTATTAAAAATAAACACAGGCTTCTGAGTAAGATGATGATATGGACACAAGCTACTAACTCCCCCACCCAGAGTTTGTAAGAATGACCAGGAAAAAATGAAAACAAAGAACAAATGCTCTAATCCTGAAACTAAGAAACTTGTCATCAGATGCCCAAGATCTCAAGGAATGTCTGCTAAATACGTTACACACCAAATTAGCTAGAAGAATGCATAAAGATCTGGTTTGTAGTTTTAAAAACAGCAGCATTGGGACTACCCTGGTGGCACAGTGCTTAAGAATCCACCTGCTGATGCAGAGGACACGAGTTCGATCCCTGGTCCGGGAAGATCCCACATGCCATGGAGCAACTAAGCCTGTGCACCACAAGCACTGAAGCCTGCACACTCTAGGGCCTGTGCTCCGCAACAAGAGAAGCCACTGCAATGAGAAGCCTGCACACCACAACGAAAAGTAACCCCCACTTGCCACAACTAGAAAAAGCTTGTGGGCAACAATGAAGACCCAACATAGCCAGAAAAAAAAAAAAAAAAGAAAGAAAGAAAACAGCAGCCTTAAGAAGTACTCAAAAAAAAAAAAAAAAAAAGAGCCTGGAAAAAACCCCACTAAAACCTCCTTATGGAACAGAGGGGAATTTATGGGACTAGAGTTCATAATACAGAAGGTCACTGCAGCAAGGAGTGTTTTCAGGAACAAGTGTCTAAAGTATAAGCAGAATACCCAGTGGGAGCTCCCTCTAGATTTGAATGGGTCACAAAACCTCACAAGCTGACCTTCCTTTGGGGAAAGGACTAAGAAAAGAAAAAGCTCACAGAGTCTTAAGGTTTCTTTTTGAAAAGGTCATGCAAAATAACTGGAAAGTCAGCACACTTAGACCAGTTTTCAATTGAATTATTTCATCTTGGTTTTTTCATTAAACCAGAAGATCCTTGAAATGATGCTAAAAGAAGAAGAGGATAATTTTAAAGAATCAGAGAAAGTAAATCCCTCTGAAATCCATTCACTAACAAAGAAAGGATAAATATCTAGAAAACTGCTGCATCACACTTCCAAAATGTTCAAGACAACTTAGCATCAAACAACTTAGCATCTATGAAGTCAGAGAAAGCAGTGGTACAGTAGGAAATATCTGAAATGAGGATCATGTAATGCAACCCAGACATAGGGGTATTTGTAAAAATGGGATACAGAATGATAAACCCCACTCAGGAAAGGAATTCAAAACTATAAATAATTTTTATATATATAGAATGTGTATTTTAAGTTTAATGTATCAGTCCCATGTGATCAAATGTTTTCTGCTAATTGGATATGTACCACTTATGGCTCACTCATCCAGAAGTGTTTTACAACAGTAAGGCCACTGACAGCTTCTTAGGTTGGTCAGGTAAGGCGAGTGTCACAGTTTCCTGAACCTGCATCAGCAGCTAGCTGAAGACCCAAGGGAGATTGGAGTGGCTGTACCAAGAATGTCCCTTCCAAGTGATCTCACTCTTATACCCCAAGTTGGAAAAAAAATGTGGATGTGAACTACCATATTCTGTCAAGCCTGTCGAGTATGAATCCATGACCTAAATATATTATTTACATGAAAACTGAATATTTTCCTGCCATGCAGCAAGTCAGATTGGAATCAAATTTTGGTGTCTGGTAAAAACAACAGGATTTCGTACAATGACAGCTCTATGCAAATGAAACAAGCTATTAAAATATGAGTCGAATTAAAGCTCTTCAAGGGTGTGCCCTAACACTGGCTGTGGCAGGTGGCAGGTGGCAGACATGGATGTGAATCAGAGACCTGAAGAAAGAAAGCAGAAGCTACTTCCTAGCTCTTCAGGGGGATACACAGAACAACCCTAAATGGGGTTACGTGTGCAGTGCCTAATTGTTTACAGACATTAAAAGAACTATAACTACATGGCTCTTCCATGGAGCAAAGGAAAACATAATTATCTAATTAAAATCTGCAAGGGAGCTACAAACATAAATAAGTTATTTTATAAATGTTAATTAGTAAAGTAAAAAATCATAATTTTTAACTTTGCACCTAACTTAGAGGAGGGTAAAGAGATGAATTAGATGAAGATGATAAAAACAGATGACAGACTTGGCAATAATACTGTAATAATTTTGTATGGTGACAGATAGTCACTAGACAACGTGATAATCAATTTGTAATGTATATAAATGTTGAATTACTATCTTGTACGCCTGAAACTAATACAATACTGTATGTCAACTATACTTCAATTTTTTAAATTAAAAAAAACACAAGGGCATAAAAGTCAGATTGCTTAAATTCTTAGCTAGGTTACACAGATCACATAACTGGCATATGTTTATCATATGTATATTCGACAATATGTCCTATTAATCTTTAAAGAATAACTAATACTTCAGTAGTTTGAGATGCCAAAATAAAATCCAGACTATTATCAGACCTAGTTAAATAATTCATAATATCTATTAAATATCATTGAAAACCTCCCGCACGCTCACACATGTATGTGTGCGTGCTCACACACACATATAGATGATAGGTCTGGGAAACCAAATATATGTTTAAGAGCAGGGTCAGAAAGAGAAAACAAAAAAGATAAATCAGAAAAATTAATTATTAAAATAATGTGAATAAAAATGACTATTATAAGTGTACCATAGCCAAGACATGTAAACAACCTAAGTGTCCATCAAGAGATGAATGGATAAAGAAGATGTGGTATATATGTTCAATGGAATACTGCTCAGCCATAAAAAAGAATGAAATTTTGCCATGTGCAACAACACGGAGGGACTTGGAGGGTATTACGCTTAGTGAAATAAGTCAGACAGAGAAAACCAAATACTATATGCTATAATTTATATATGGAATCTAAAAAATAAAACAAACTAGTGAATATAACAAAAAAGAAAGACCCACAGATACAGAAAACAAACTAGTCATTACCAGTGAGGAGAGGGAGGGGGGAGGGGCAAGATAGGAGGGAGGATTCAGAGTTACAAACTACTATGTATAAAATAAATAAGCTACAAGGATATGTTATACAGCATGGGGAATACAGCCAATATTTTATTATAACTATAAATGGAGTATAATCTTTAAAAATTGTGAATCACTATGCTGTACACCTGAAATTTACATAATACTGTAATTCAACCATACCTCAATAAAAGATTTAATGCCTTGAATTAGATACAAAGATTAGATTCAACATTTTTTATTTAAAATAAGAAAATGTGTTTATCAAGAATCAATAAATTAAGAAATCCTATGGATCCATGCTTGAAGGGAATCCTATAATTATTAAAAGGTGAATCAAAAAACAAACTCAAGAATGTACTGAACATATTGCTGCAACAATACCAGCAGTAAATGATATCACCAACTAACCAGAGTTGCTTAAGATCTAATATCTAATATTAAATAATATTAAATATTAAATATTAAATATTAAAATAAACGTTGATAACAAAGGTAAACAATAAAAAAGATGTTTAATTCAACCTACAGTTCATGTTGTATTTAATGGAAAGACAAAATTGTTTTATTTTGTTTTGGGAACAAAAATACAGCATTCCAAAACTTATGGAATGTTTCTACAGCATTGCTTAGAAGGAAATTCATAGCTGTAAATGGTACATTAAAAATAGTAAAGATCACAATGATAACCTAACCTTTCACATTAAGAAAGGAGAAAAAGAGAAAACTAAATCCAAAGCAAGCAGAAGGAATAAAATAATATATATTATAGTGGAAATAAATGAAATAGAGGATTTTTAAAAATATACAGAAAATCAATAATAAAAGTTGGTTCTTTGAAAAGAACAATAAAATTGACAAATTTTGGCCTAACTGATCAATAGAAAAGGAGAGAAGGGACTTCCCTGGTGGCGCAGTGGTTAAGAATTCGCCTGCCAATGCAGGGGATGTGGGTTCGATCCCTGGTCCGGGAAGATCCCACATGCCATGGAGCAATTAAGTTCGTGTGCCACAAGTACTGAGCCTGCGCGCTAGAGCCCTCGAGCCACAACTACTGAGCTCACATGCCACAACTACTGGAGCCTGCACAACCTAGAGCCCACACACCGCAACTACTGTGCCCACGCACTATAACTACCGAAGCCTGCACACTCTGGGGTCCGTGTGCTGCAACTACTGAAGCCCGTGTGCCTAGAGCCCGTGCTCCACAACAAAAGAAGCCACCTCAATGAGAAGCCCATACCCTGCAACAAAGAGTAGCCCCCGCTCGCCACAAGAAAAAGCTCATGTGCAACAATGAAGAGGCAAGGCAGCCAAAAGAAAACAAAAAACAAAAAACAGCAGCATTAAGAAGTACTCAAAAAGAAAAGAGCATGGAAAACCCCACTAAAACCACCTTAGAGAACAGAGGGGAATCAATCAATAAATCAATAAATCAAAAGAAAAGGAGAGAAGACCCAAATTATTAAAATCAAAAATGAAAAAGGGATCAACATGGCAGAATAGAAGGAAATGGAGC